>NC_138056.1:57833039-58495942 GCF_964194185.1 Rhinolophus hipposideros
TTTACTAATCTATATGTCCTTGCGCAAGCTCCTTAACCTTGATTTCCCTAAGCCTTGATTTTCTCATCAGTAAAGTGGGAATAATAAAAGTTTTGTCACAAAATTCTTATGAAGATTAGATGAGATGAACGTATGTAAAATGCTTAGATCACTGCCTACATATAGTAATTCTCAATAACTGCTAATTATTACTATTATGGCTTTAAAGTTCACAAAGCATTATCACATGTATTTTCTCATTATAATTTTTAAAAAATTTTTATTTATTTTAAGTGTTTTTCCAGGACCCATCAGCTCCAAGTCAAATAGTTGTATCAATCTAGTTGTGGAGGGCGCAACTCACAGTGGCCCATGTGGGGATCAAACCAGCAACCTTGTTGTTAAGAGCACCGTAAGGGCACTGCACTCTAACCAACTGAGCTAACCGGCCACTTCTCATTGGAATTTTTTAATGTTGACATGTTAATACAATGCAAGTAAGGATGCAAACGTAGATTAATAAGGGAAGAGAGCGATTGGTAAAGGAGAGATCCCGTCATCCTCCTTTCTCTGGCATCTAATATTAGATGAAGTTTATAAGCCATCCCGAAGCTCGGAGTCTCATGTGCTCTCCTCCTCTTCTCCCCCTACTCCCACCACACACACATCGGCTATCAGTCCTCTCCTCTTAACTTCTTGGCTGGAAGGTCCCTCCACAGGGCCTTGTCACTGCTCCAGCACAACCTCCTGTCCATTTCCCTTGTTCATCGAACATTTCCCCATCTTACCCAGAAAATAGCTGAGCCCCTCTGAGGGCAGCAGAAGCACAGGCCCAGGTGATCACTCTCTAAGCAGAGCCTCTCTCTGGAGGAAATGCCCAGTGCAGTGGTGAGGGCTGGGTGAAAGCGTCGGTATCACCCACAGAGTTTCCCCCTTTCTTCTTACTTGAGGCTTCCCCCATATGTAGTTGGGGAAATCCAGCTTAGCCATGTCTGAAGACCTTTGAATCAAGAGCTTGAGCTTTCTCTGTGGTTGCCCTGGGTGGAGAGAGGTGGCTGAAGCAACTGTCCCCACCCACACCCAATATTTCACACTCATCCACTCAAACCCTCTAAAATACTCTATCCCTTCAGAGAAAAGTGCACCAGCCAAATAATCCCCCAAACTAGTCAGAATGACAGACTCAGCCTGCAGAAGGGTATATCCTTGGAACAGTTATTTGTTGTACTCTTCTCTTAAGGTCCTCTAGTCACCAGTCACCTATGAAAGATGGTCACCCTATCCGCTTACTTCCTCTGCCACACTCCTGAGAATAACACATGAAGAAACAGGCAGGTTTGGCTCAACCCCTGGCTGGGCCACTTAAAACAAGGTTATTAGAAAGCTTAATTGGTAGGATATAATCAATAATTAGCATTAAATCAGGACTGTGAAAGCTAAAAAGTCCCTGTGCCACCAAAGTCCCTATCTTTCAAATGCCCTCCACTTCACTTATGGCTTTGTAACGTAGAACGTTTTCTTTGTGCCGGGATTGTGTCTCATGAAACCGAAGAATGGAAACATGGACCAAGGAGAGGTGAGGAGTTGTAAAAGAGGATAGTTTATTAAAAGTAGAGAGTAAAGAGTCGCAACTCTTGGAACGAGAGCAGGTCCTGACCAGGTTGCCCAGTGATTGAGGCAAAAGTTCTTACTTTTAATCTGTTTCAACAGATGACCGTGTACAATACCATGTGGTGAAAGTGAATTCTGACTTATTAAATGATGAACTTGTTAAATCAAAAAAAAAAAAAAAAGTTCTTACTTTTATACCTTCCCTTGCATGCTTGGGGAAGGGAGCTGGTGCCTTCTAATGGAATTCGTCTATCAGGTTTGTCCTGTTTGCCCACCCTAAAGGAATTAACCAACCCACCCCTATCTATCAGATCCTAAAGGGATTAACGAACCCATCCCTATCTATCAGATCTGTTCCTTTGTCTGGCCAAAAGGGATTTATGAGATAATTTATTAACCTCAAAGTGCATTCTCATATCTTTGTCCTGGAGTGAAGGAGACATTCCAGAACATAGAGTTTCAGAATATGGCTGCCTTTTCTTTATTTCACCAGGGACCTCACTGTTTACCTAACAACATGCTAACAACTAACCTGTCTCATTTCTGCTGAGGCTTCTGTCTATAGCCTCCACCAGTGTCCCCTGATTCATTTTTGTTTCTGATTCTTGCCTTAGTCCAAAGCTGTGAGCTCCACTTAGAGTTCTGCCATCTCAGGCACATTGTCAGTTGAGTGTTCAACAACTTAAAATTTCTGAAATTTACAGCCTACATGTAAAACACTCAAACTCTTGACTGACAGATAAGTCCAAAATCTGTACTTCAATTCCCTCAGGATAGTTGTCTTTTTCTTATCTCGGATCCAACATATAGACCCTGGCTATCATGGTTTTTCCCAGGAAATGGAACTGGCTTTAGGGTTGGTGTCCTAGGAAGATTCTCTCCCATCCCTTCTTCCTATTTCTTCACAGAATTTACATTCCTGCCCAGTGATGGCAGCTGTAGTATGTTGAATATGGCCCCAAACCATCCCTGGCCCCCGAAAATGCTGCCTTATTTGGAAAAAGGTTCCTTTCGGATGTAATTAAGTTAAGGATCTTGAGATGGGAGGATTATCCTGGATTATCTGGGTGGATCCAAAATGCAATCACAAGTGTCCTATGAAAGAGGCAAAGGGAACTCTGATGCAGAGAGAATGTGATGTGAAGATAGAACAGAGAGATTTGAAGTTTTGGCTTTGAAGATTAGAGCCACATAGCCACAAGCCCAGGAATTTTGGAAACCATCAGAAGCTGGAAAACGCAAGGAACAGATTCTCCCATAGAACCCTCTCTTAGTGGGTGAGTGGCCCTGCTGACATTTTGATTTCAGCCCAGTAATATTGATTTCAGGCTTATGATCACCAGAACAGTGAGAGTAAAATTACTCTCTGGGTGGTTATTTTAAGCCACCCAGCATGTGGTGGTAATTTGTTACAGTAGCCACAGGAAACTAATACAACAGCCATGCCCCCAAACATCTTTCTACTGCCTTTTATGCATTACTGAGCATGCCCTCAGTTTAATTTCAAGTAACTCTAATTATTAAGTTGGTGCAAAGTAATTGTGGTTTAAAAGGTTAAAAATTATTGCAAAACTGCAATTACTTCTGCACCAACCCAATACTATCTTCCTCCTTCCTCTTTTCCAGGAAAGGAAGTCATTTTTGCCAACAGCAGCATGTATGACATTTTCCAAAAGTCCTTCAGGCGTTTTAGACTTCTGGGATATGGTCTTCTCTCTTTTCTCTCTCTTTCTTTCTCTCTCTCTCTCTCTCTCTCTCTCTCTCTCTCTCTCTCTCTCTCTATAATTAATGGAAAAGAAAATATTATAAAAGCTAGTATACTTGGTACTCTCTCAACTCTCCATTAATTAACCAGTATTTCCGAGATCTTCAGTATAATGATGGTCTTTATAATTGATGTCCTTAAGACTTGCAAAACCCTGAAAAGTGTTTTGAGACATCAAAAGAAAGGTTAAATTTACCAGTTTCACTATTTCTTTAGAAAAGGCATAGCCATTTAACCTGTCTGGATCATTGAACTGTCTTTATGCAATGTAGAGAGGGTCTTAAAGCCAGGAGGCTGACAGATTGAGGAGAAATGGAACGATAAAGGGATTGGAGATCTTAATGAGGTAATAGTAAAAGCCAACGCGTGAAAAGTCTGGACTGGAAAGAGACTGATTAGAAGAGTTTAAGACTTGACAAAATGTAGGAGTTGGAGCTGCTATGGATGATGTTAAGTTACCCAGGGAGGACTTGAGTAGGTTCCGTAAGATGGATGGCAAAGGGGATTGTTGTCAGGAGTGTCTGGGACCTCAGTGCATTGGGGTGACCTTCCAATGGGTGCTGAGTTTGTCTAGGATGCACACATCTAGGACATAGAGGGGAGAGAGAGGCGAGAGGAGCAGTGCAACCAGGAGGAAAAAAGTCTCAGTAAAGAAAGACCAGTGATCAGGTTGTTGACGGCTGCCAGATCACGGAAGAGTTGGAGGTGGCATTAAAGGAGTGTTTTGTTCGTTTGTTTGTTTGAACAATGTGAAATGAATTCAAGAAGTAAAACAAGGAGAATTATAAAAGAGGCTGCTGAAATTGTGGTCAAGGGGTTATCAGTGAACTTCAAAAAAGCAGTTAGCCCATAATGACAAAAGCTAGTGTTCTAGAGGTTGTTGTCTAACTCTTTCCCCCATTCCTTTCCATTTCTAAAGAAGTTCAGGCCTTTATTGCCTTGTGTGCAGATGAGTTTCCCCGATTGTAACTTCAGTCCATTTCAGTCCTCCTGTATTCCATCACCAGACACACCTTCCTTAAATGTACTATGAGTAAGCCACTGCATTGGTCAAAATCACGTACAAGCAGAAAGTTAAGACAACTACCCAAAAGGAAGTGATCTAAGACCCTTCCTTTTTCACCCAAGACAGAGGGGCTTCCAGGGATTGCGGGCTGTCAGTGCTAAAACTGGGAAAGTCCCAGGCAAACCTGGCTGAGTTGGTTACCCAAGAGATTAATTTCAAGAGAAGAAGAAGTCTCTGTTGTGACCCAAAGATCCAGTGGATTAATAAGACCCATTAGAATTCTTCCAAACACAAGACCCACATCACCAATAAATGTAAGATCAAAATATAAACACAATGAAATCAACCAATTCACAGACAACTATAATGTCTTACAATTGCCTGGTTTACATAAAAAAATTTCCAAAGCAAATGCTGAAACCCCAGAACTGATCTACCCTCCATATTACAACCTAGAACCACACTGCTATTATCAGTCACAGTGACCAACTGTCTTGGTTATAGCACTGAAACCCCATGTTCCAGACAAGCCAGGTTGGTTGGTTATCCACGACCTTACTAACTTTTGTCGGAAGCGAGAACAGAAGAGAAAGGACGAATGTCTTTACTGACTTGGCTTCTCCAGATTTTCCATCAATCTATGGTAGTTGTTTAGATTTCATCTTCTGTGAACCCAAAGAATATTTCTTTCAAAAGATTACTTATGATGATGTTAGGCTAACTGGTTAATGAAATAGAAAAAAATCAACCCTAAACACTTTAATCAAAATGATAAGGTAACTCTTACAAAACTAAACATACTCTTACCATATTATCCGTACTCATACTCCTTGATATTTACTCAGATGAGTTGAAAACTTATATCCACACACTCAAACACACAAATCCTGCATGTGAATATTTATAGAAGTTTTATTCATAATTGCCAAAACTTGGAAGTAATCAAGCTGCTCTTCAGTAGGTGAATGGATAAACAAACTGATACATCCATACAATGGAGTATTATTCAGTAATAAAAATAAATGAGCTATCAAGCCACAAAAAGACATGGAGGAACCTTAAATGCATATTGCTTAGTGACAGAAACCAATCTGAAATGGTTATAGATGCATGATTCCAAATAAATGACATTCTGGAAAAGGCAAACCTATAGACAAAGAATCGGTAGTTTCCAAGGGTAAGTGGGAAGGGAGAGATGTAAAGGGAAAGTGCAGGGGATTTTTAGGCCAGTTAAACTGCTCTGCATATGTAATTGTGGCCACATGTCATTATACATTTGTCTAAGCCCATAAAGTGTACAACACAAAGAGTGAAGCCTAATGTAAATCATGAACTTTAACCTAATAATAATGTATCAAAATTGGTTTATCAATTGTAGCAAATGAACCACTATGAAGCAAGATATTAATAATAGGGGAAACTGGGCTGAGATGGGGGTGAGGTGGTATATGGGAACTTTCTCCTACATTTTTCTACAAACTTAAAACAGCTCAAAATATAGCCTATTAATTAGAAAACAACAACAAAAACAGAATCCACCCCTCAAATGTGGAATGAATTGGTTTATAATCAAATTAAATGCCAGTTTTTCCCCAACACAATATTAAGCAGAAATTTAAGAATTTTACAATGTAACTAATTATCCATAAAATGGGAAAATTAAATGATGGCAACATTATTGCAGTGTTTTAAAAGTGAAATATATAGACCAGGAAGTGAGAGCGGAGACTGGGAAGGACGAGTCGAACGAACCTGGGCGGTGGTGTAAAGGCTGGAGAAAACACCTGACCATGTGGAATCCCAATGCTGGGCAGCCAGGACCATATCCATATCCCCCTAACACTGGATACCCTGGAGGTTCCAATCCTGCCCATCCACCACCTGTCAATCCTGCCTTTCCTCCAGGCACCTTTCCCACTCCTCAGGGGAATCCAGCTTTCCCCCAAGTCGGACCCCCTCATCCTCTGCCACAATCAGGGTATCCAGGATACCAGCCAGTAGGTCCTTACCCACCACCATACCCACCACCTGCTCCAGGCATGCCTCCTGTGAATCCCTTGGCTCCTGGCATGGTAGGACCAGGAATGGTGATGGACAAGAAGATGCGGAAGAAAATGAAGAAAGCTCATAAAAAGATGCACAAACATCACAAGCATGGCAAGCATTCCTCCTCCTCCTCTTCCAGCAGTGACTCTGACTGAATACAGGGCCTGGACCCTTCCCTCAAGTCTCTCCAGTTCTGCTCTCCCATCAAGCTTCAGATATCATCTTGCACTGGGGGAAATTAGCCCTTGTGTCCCTCTACCGACCCTCCCCTAATCTGAGCCTTACTCTGCTGTTCAGCCCTAACTGGCTAGGGAAAATGGGAAAAGAATTGCCACGGTCTAGCAAAGGTCATTTTGGATAGAAGTTTTAGCTGATGAGTTTTTCAGGAGAACTATTTTTTGAAGATGGCTCACCAACCTTGAGCTAAATGCTGAAGACAAGTCTAAGAGCTATAAAATGTGACTTTTTAAATTTTCTTTTATAACACCTGTGGTTGGGAAGGTGTTGTGGAAACTTAATTATGGGAAAAACAAAAAAACCCTGTACCTTTTTTGTAACTGTGGCACACTTGGGTGATTTAGTGGCAAATACATTTCCCAACAGGCCTTTTATTGATTGCACTAACTCTAAGCCTGATGGGAAGTGGAGTCCATTTGTTGATGAGTTCTGACTGCTGTTTTGGAATCTAATCTCCACTCCTTAGCTGAGTATGCTATCTCAGGTCCTCCCCTCATTCTCCAAATTTCAGTCCAAATAAAGCTGTTTCGCCTGGAAAAAAAAAAAAAAAAGTGAAATATATAAATATATTAAATGTCTTTTAAAGGACAAAATTTTAAGGTAATCAGTAAGAAATTTGACAAAGCAAATTTGCAACAATGTAACAATCAAAGGTATCTTAATTGTAAATATAGACTTTATACTCTGATGAAGAAATAAGCAGATATTCTAATAAAAAATAGGCAATGAATATGAACAGAAGAGTCACAAAAAAAGAAATACAAAATGGCCAATTAACATTCAAAAACATTCAAACTGAATAATAAAGAAATGAAGGAAAAATGCCAATACTCACTTATCTAGAGGATGTGGGGAACTGAGCACACTCCTACAAAGGTCATCTCTGCATAAATGACTATGACCTTTCATGGTGCAATTTATCAGTGTACATCAGAAACCTTAAAATATATATACTCTTTGATTAGCAATTCTACTCCCAGAAATTTATTCTTAGGAAATAATCCAGAGAAACTAGCAATATACAGCCATATATGTTGCAGTCTTAATTATAATAGGAAAAACTAGAAATAATCTAAATGTAGGAGATTAATTAAGTAAATGTTAGGACAACATGCAACGGAATACTATAAAGCTATCAAAATGGTTATGAAATATTTTATAATTTATTGACCTGAAAAGATCTCGACAACATATTGTCAAATCATAAAAAGTTACAAGACAACCTGTGTCACATCAGCTCTCAAATATGAGGGGGGTATTATATAATAGGTCAAGGGCAAAGCTTCAGCGTCGCACAGATACCTGCACTCATCGCTGTGGAAGATGCTGTTTGGCTGTGGAAACTTGGACACATTATGTAACTCCCCCAAGCCTTAGTTTCCCATCTGTAAATTCAGGATAATAGTATCTACCCCTTAGGGATGTTGTAAAAATTGAATAACTTAAGCAAAGTTCAGTAACGGCAAACAAAATTGTCTGAAAAGTTACTAAAATTTTAATAATAGTTGCCTTTGGATGGTGGGTTTTAGTGTGATTTATGCCTTCTTTTATACTTTTCTGTATTTAATTAAAAATATGTGAACAAATTAAATTTTTACTCAAAGGAACAACAAAATGGTTTTTGTTATTACATGCAAAGAAGAAAGACTAAAATCTTTCTGTATTATTTGAACTTTTATAGTGAGAATACATTTACTTATTATGTATGGAACTTTAAAAAACAGAATGCCAGGATATAAAGTAAAATATCATAAGCAATCTCTGGATGATAGAATTCTAGATGACTTATTTCCTTTGTCTTATTTCCTTTATTCCCATTGTCTAACCTCACAACAAAGGTAATACTTGTACAATAAAAGAATTATAAAGAAAAAAATCATGATGTCAACTACTTATTGAGATAGTCCCACAAATAGATTACTAAGTGAAAAAAAGCTACAAAACAGAATGTTATGATTTTTGTTTTAAAATATGACCTACATAGGAAGAAACAGTGAAAGTGCACACACCAAAATGTTAATTGTGCTTACTTTTGAGTAGTAAAAATATATGGCTAATTTTTATTTTACTTTATGGTGTGTATGTGTGTTTTCAAATATTCTGCATTAATCAACAATTTTATAATGAAATTTACAAATAAATTCTTATTAAATAAATTTAGAAAAATTAGAACAACATAAATGATAGAATAAGAGATTATTTGGGCCAGAATCCTTAGGCCTTCATATCAGAATATCAGAGAGCATGCTGAAATGTTAATGTGGCTCCTATAACTGGAACCTTGAAAGGAGTTTACAAAAAAAAGTGCTCTCTGAATGCGTGTAGAAAAAATAAGGCTTAGGGTAAGTCCAATACCTGTGCAGGCTTTCTGACGTCCCAGAGATTTGCATCTAAGTGCCACTATGAGCTAGCTAACTAAGAATTCCAATACTGGCATCTCTCTTCTCTACGTGATTGACAGGTCTCCTTCATTTCTGGAAATTAAACACCTTTCCAGGGTCCTACATTCATGCCATTACTCTTGACCTTTTCAGCTCCTCACTCCTAAATTACGTGAAGGCCAGCGCTATCCAAGAAGACAGCCTTCATTTTAGTAAAGGTACATGCCTCACATTTGGCTTTGTATTTCTTCAAATTCCAGGCTTCTGCTGATGAGACTGTTTTAGTCCAAATGCAAATGCCAGCGAAGCCGGATTCTGCTCTGCCCTTGCGGGATGGAGCCGCACCACTCGGCAGCTAGTAGCCTCTCTGGGTACCTTTTCTGGTGCTAGAAATATTTCTCCACCTCTGCCTATTGGTAATCACTAGCTGAAGCTTTGCGCAAGATCCCCTCTCAGCAAGAATTTTACCCATGAAATCCTGCCTCCTTAATCCTAGTCCCCTGTGTGGCCACACCAGGTGCTAATCACACACAGTTAGGTGAAAACTATTGATCAGGGTCCCGGATCGTGCATGTATATGCACAAGCTTCTCACCAGGCACATGCAAAAAGGACACACCGGGTTAATGCCCATTATTTATTGCCAGCTCATGCTGGCCCCGAATCCTATCAAGTATCTTGTTCCGACAGCTATGCTAGAAAATGAGGGCTCCCGAAAGATACTTTGCCCTCTGATTTAAGAATGTCCCAGGCACTAATCATAAGGCAGAGAAGGTGAAAAGACCATGACAAGAGCTGACCAAAGCCAAAATTTCCAGAGATGATTGACAGGGAAAATATTCTCAGTCCACTTCCATTTGTAATGACTTCATTCCAACAGAATCTCCTGCAGAATCAGCGTTTCTATAAAATATCCATTTTGTTCTCAATTCATTTCAGTTCCTTTTTTTTTTTGGAATGAAGGACAGTAACCTTGAGCTCCCCCTGGAGGTAGGAGTTTGCCTAGAAATAGTGTCTGAACTGTGGCTCTTCGCTCATTTCACCCAGTTCATCTTAGCAGCAACCATGGGTAACTTGGTTGCTGACTTTCACTCATTTCCAGTCAGCTTCTAGGTGACCTGTCTACAGTCTCCATGACACCTGACTGGGGCTTCCATCCTCTTTGTGCTTTAGCTCCTTTAGTCCTAATAATAGAAAAGCTTGATGCTTAAACAGCACAGACCATGTTTCCCAGTCTTGTCTTCCATTTTCTCCTCTAATAAAAACAGTTAGTCATATGATTCTATTTGACATCTCTTCAACATGTTCTCTCCTCTGTTCCCTTATTATTTCTTTTCATATTACCCAGAATTCTTTTCTTCCCTCAGCCCTTATGAATTTATGAAAATCTTTTCCTTCCTTAAAAGCCCAAGTTTCAGGCCAGCTTCCCCAGATCCACCTCTGAAATCCTATAGAACTTGTTTACAAAGCACTTATGTTTGCTGCTTTGTATTTCAGTCATCTCTATATGGCTTATCTTACTTTGTCCAACCAAACGCCCAGTATGTCAAGATCTAACTTGCATAAAATAGTCATTAGATAAATGTTGAATTAAGTTGTTGAAGGATGACTTCAAACATCCTATTTTGGAAAAGAAAGAAATGTAAGTAAATGCCTTCTTAAGTTCTGTGAGTCATTTTAGCGAAATATCGAACCTGAGGAGGGGGTCATGGGAATCCTTCATTTATATTTGATGGGTCAGAAGCACTGGTGGCCTAGACTTAGAATTGGTATCAAAGTGGGGGCAGTCTTGTGAAACAGGAAGCCAAACTAGTCTGGGGCTCATGCTGCCTGTGCCGCTCAACCAATAGACTGACACAGGAGTTGGGTCATAGAATAAGTGTTTATTATTATCAGAGCACCGGTGGTCTGAGAAGGCAGCAGGTGAATACCTCCAAAACCTGCCTTAACATTAAAAAAGCTGCCATCTCCCCATTTAAGCACACTGATAGCTGATTAAACAAGATAGCATTCAAATGGTGCCTGCCACAGAGCCTAACATAATGTGTGTGCTAATAAATGTTCGTTCCTTATCTTCACACATAATGAAAATGTTCTGCAACATTCTCAATTTTAAGAAAGGGGAAAGTTTGCATTTATCTGATATAGGGATCTGAAGATCCCCCAAATGACATAGGATTCTAATGTCTGGTGCCCAGAGATCTTGGTCTCATGTACCTGAAGAATGAGAACGCGGACTCGAAAGTAGAGGTAGAAGAGCAAAGATTTTTTATTAAAGTGAAAGTATAGCTCTTTGCAAGAGGGGGTACACGAAAGTGGGATGCCCACTGGCTAAGGCAAAAGGCTCTTATTTTTATACCTTCCCTTGACTGTTTAAGGAAGGGAGCTGGTGCCTTCTAATGCAATTTGTCTATCAGATTTGCTCTGTTTGTCCAGCCTGAAGGGATTTTCAAAATAACCTATTTCTATCAGATATGTTCTGTTTGTCCAGCCTAAAGGGATTTAAAAGATAACTTATTAACTTCAGAGGGCAAATTACATTTTTGTCTTGGAGTGAATGAGTTATTTCAGAACCTGGAATTTCACGATACGGCTGCCTTTGTTTATTCCACCAGGGACTTTCCTGTCTACCTAACGACATGCTAACTAACCTGTCTCATATCCACTGAGGATGAGCACATACAAGAATATTTGCCTGATAACATGGTACTAGAGAACTGTACGACTTATTTAATCAAAAACATTGCAGAAACATTTGTTTTCCCCTCTGGATATATATTTTATGAAAGAACCTTTTGGTGGTTGGGTCGCTTAATAGGCAGAAAATGTGTTCTTATAGTTTATTTCCTCTAGCTCTTGTCATATGCTATTTCAGGTAGAAGCTTCCATTCCGGCAACTGGAGGAAAACTGAAAAAAAAAGCTATGCCAAAACAAATTCTTAGTCAACCACGTCATGCTGTGTAGGAGGAAGAAATTTTCCTCTACCCTCAAGATTGTTTCTTTTGGTCTAGTAATCAAATAAACATGAGACAGATTAGCAAGAGAAAAATAACCAAATTTAATACATACATGCATATGGAAACCCCGCATATATGAGTCAGAGAACCCACATGCAGAAGAGGTTCAGAGATAGAAAAAGGGATTGAGGTATTGAGGGAACAGAGCCCCAGAAAGCAGTTTCCAGGCTCTCGGCCTCACATAGAAAGGTGCTGGCTCGGGTAGTAAATGGCCATCAACTGTGATCAGATGGCCATCAGCTGTGGCTAGTTGGCCGTCAGCTGTAACCCGTAAGCCATTGGCCACTAATATAACTGCTGTGGCTACGCTAGCAGAAAAAAATGGGGGCTAGCAAGAAGATGGTGTCTGGAAAGCGCGGACTGCTGTTAGGACGGCGGGTTGCAGATTATGTAGATCCTGCTTCCTGTGTCTCCAGCCCAGCCGCCAGTGAGAATATATTGGTTTGACTCCCCTACTTATGGCTCCGTGGGTGTTCCTTTTTGGGCTCACCGTCTCCTGTGTTCTTATGTGGGGAGCGGGACCAGAGACCCCGCATGACGCCCCGCATGACAAATGGCGCAGCGAGCAGGGTCCCCTGCGTGACAGGTATATAAGACATTCTGAGCTAGGGATGAGGTAATGCACCTTCAGGGCTTCAAAGGGTCATTGAAGGAGGATAACAGCAGATGTTTAGTAAATAGAAGTTTGCCCTGCCTTATAGGTAGGTCAAAAGAGGTTATCTTTGGTAATCTCTTATTATGGGCAAAGCCCCTAAATTCAAGTTCTTCCAGGAGGGGCAGAAGTTTCTCTTGAACCCACAGCTAAAGTTGCCTTAAGGTCAAAACAATCACCATACCACAGGGACACATCTTGAGGTAACTCATTCTGAACGCTCACAACAGTCTGGGAAGATGTGAACATCACTCGACAAAAATTGTTCTATATGGTAAGCAAGAAAGGAGAAGGCTAACACTTGGAAGCCAATAAAAAATGGGACAGAATTTAAATAAGGTATGGCAGGAAAATAAACAGATTCCAGGGAATTAAAGTTTCTGGAACCTAGGACAACTGCAGATGTTCAGGTCAATACATGTAGTAATGAAACAGGGCCCGGCTGGCACCCCTTAGTAGAGGCCTCTCCATGCCCTGGCCTCCCCTTTCCTTGACCTACCTATAGCTTGACAATAAATCATCCCTGTAGGGACAGAGCCAGGAGAGTAGTTTCCAGGCTCTCAGCCTCACGTGGAAAGGTGCTGGCTCGGGTAGTAGATGGCCATCAGCTGTGACTAGTTGGCCATCAGCTGTAACCAGTTAGCCATTGGCCACTAATGTAGCTGCTGTGGCTACTCTAGGGGCTTGGTTGGTTGGCAGAGAAGCAGATGACAAATTGCGGCTCCTGCTTCCTGGGTCTCCAACCCAGCCGCCAGCGAGAATACAGTGGTTTGACTCCCCTATCTATGGCTCTGTTGGTGTTCCTTTTGGCCTCACCATATCCTGTATTCTCCTGCGGGGAGTGGGACCAGAATCCCTGCATGACAGCCCCCCTGCAGCTTGAGCTCTGAATGTCACCTGTTCCACCCAGTTCCCTGTTTTAGAAAAGTACTCTGAAATTTATGATTAATTCACTTGGGCTTATTGATCACAGTCTCAATGGTCTACCAGGCTAATCCCATCATCGTTCCTGACTCCACCATAGAATCACGTGGCCACAGGGGAGTTCCATGCAGACCCCTGGAACCATTCCGTAGCCTCTGGAGGAAGGCCCAGATTTTCCCTTAAAAACCCCAACCCGGTCTGAGAATGTTAAGGCAGTTTATGGAGGTGTTAACCCACTACCTTCTCAGACCACCCGTTCTCTGATAATAAACGCTTATTCTATAACCCACTCCTGTGTTGGTCTATTGGCGGAGCGGCGCAGTCAGCATGAGCTCTGGACTCGTTTGTCCTTCGGTTTCAATAATATTTATCAAGGATTTTAGACAAAGGAGTTTTATCTATGGGAATTTTTTTTTTAATGGGACTTTTAGAGTTCACTAAGATTTAGCTCTTTGTATTTCTAAAATGCTGATTTAATTTCACTACTTTATTTTGTTTTCCTGACTTATTTAAGAGAATTCTAAACGACCCCGTCCCTGCAAATATGCGGTATTGTTTTACTCTTCTGTGCTTCTGTGGGTGCTATTCCCTCCTCCCCCATCCTTCAAAACTTGAGACTTCAGTGAAGACATCCTTGACTCCACAGTCAGCAAAGTAAGTTGCTCCCACTGCCGTCCAACAGCCTTGGCTCATAGCTCTATTATTTTCTCAATGCTGGGGCCCTAGCTGGTGAATGCCAGGTGTACCCACTTGGGGATCAGCATGGGATGGGAGAAGGAAACTGATTATGACAGCAGCACTCAGTTATGAGAAGTGAGAGCAGTTTCTTTATTGAGCATCTCATGCCATTATGTTAAAAAGAAAACCTTATACAAAATGTTTTCTTCTGACGCTATTCTGAGTATATTCTGAGAGGCTCTTAATAGAAACCACACTGTAGGAAGAAATCTAGAAGAGGAGGGTGAAGATAAAGAATCTTAAGCCACAGAAGACTTTGCAAGAAGCAAGGTCAAAGTTTACCCACTCCCACATCTCCACTCAGTTATCCTCCTACAGTTTTTCAGATCTCAGCTTCCTTGGGAAAGTGTGTCATGCTCTTTCTGATGAGAACAATCATACATCTGATACCTCTCATTTACAGCATTTACGGTAGTAAATCTGTACATGTGGTTCTTTGATGGGTGTCTGCTTCTACAGGAACAGGGCCGGTCGGCACCCCATTGGAAAGGACTCTCCCTGCCCCTGGGCCCACCTTTCCTGGACCTACCTATAGCTTAACAATAGATCATCCCCCTGCGGCTTGAGCTCTGAATGTCCCCTGTCCCACTCAGTTCCCAGTTTTAGAAAATTACCATGAAACATATGATTTATACCCTTAGGCATATTGATCACAATCTCTATGGTTTAGCTTTCTTTCCAGGCTACTCCTATCATTGTTCCTGGGTTGCTGACTCCATTAGAGCATTACATGGTCAGTGGGAAGGCTTCTTTTAGACCCCCAGAACCATCGCGTAGCCTCTAGAGGAACGCCCAGATTTTCCCTTAAAAACCCAAGCCAAGCTGAGAATGTTCAGGCAGTGTTTGGCAGTGTTTGGAGGTGTTAAACTGCTGCCTTCTTAGACTCCCAGTGCTGTGCATCGCAGGCAGGAGAAGCCCCAGTCTCCGTTGGCCTTCGGTTTCTTTCCCACGAGACTGCCCCCTCTTTGACACCAATTCTAAGTCCAGGCCACCAGTGCTTCTAAACCACCAAATATAAATCAAGGATTCCCATGACCCCCTCCTCAGGTTTGATATTTTGCTAAAATAGCTCACAGAACATAAGAAGGCGTTTGCTTATATTTACTGGTTTATTATAAAGGATACAAATGAACAGCCAGAGAAAAAGGTACATAGTCCAAGGTCCAGAAGGGAGCTTCTGTCCCTATGGAAACAGGCCCCTCCCAGCACCTCCTGAAAGCTTTCTGGACCCCATCATTTAGGGGTTTTTATGGAAGTGTCATTAGGTAGCATGATTTATTAAATCATTGGCCATAGATGACTAAACCCAGTCTCTAGCCCCTTTCCCCTCCCAGGAGGCGGGGCTGAAAGTTCTAAGCTTCTAATCAAGGCTTGTTCTGTCTACCCAGCCCCAATCCCACCAGACACTCTAGCTTCAGGATGGGGGAAGTGGGGCTGAGTGGACAGAAAGACAATCCCATCACCCTTATCACTCAGGAAATTCCAAGGGTTCTAGGAGTTCTGTGCCAGGACAGGAGAAAAAAACAAATATGTTATATGATACCAGAGGGTGAGAATGAATTTAAAGGTGTAAATTTAAGGCTATATACAGTTAATAAGCAGATTATAATGATCATGCCTACAATGTTGTCAATCAAGTTTTCAAATGTACTAAGTCATTAGGTTACATTTAGATTTCATTGCACTTTATCTCCCTCTAACTTTTTAAATAGGCAAATTAATGACATCAGCAGGTCTTCACTTAGTAATTACAGCACTCTCCCCCACTTCATCTGGCCCCAATACCATCTTATTCTGAGTCATTTATTTGATAATTAGATGTTACAGACACTCATGAGAATGTGCGGCTGAATTCAATATTCTGGCACTGTGATAGCTTTTCTACGTAGAGGGAGGTGGATGCCTTTAACAACTTTAGGCTCCACACAAGATTTGTAAATTTAGATCTGAACTTTCTTTGCTTCTCCTATTCCCCAACACTTAAATATATCAAAAAATACTTTCCAGTATGAACTATAAATAATTTGATAATTTAAGGGAATAAGTCAAGTCTCTCCAATCTATACACTCCAGCTCAAAATTGGTGCTGATTGAGACATTCAGTTATTCATTCCCTCAAGTATTTGTTGAAAGCCTTTGCTATGCCTGACACTAGGCATACTGGAGACCTCTATGATAAAGTGAAAATAGGAGGCCTATAGGATATAAAATGAACTCAACATACAACTACCCTCAAGAAGCTCCCAATCTGGTTAAAACAAACAAACAAAAAAAACTAAAGAAAAGGGTGGCTGGTTGGCTCAGTTGGTTAGAGCGCAGTGTTCATAACACCAAGGTCACATGTTCAATTCCCACATGGGCTGGTGAGCTGCGCCCCCCACAACTAGAGTGAAAATGACTTGACTTGGAGCTGATGGGTCCTGGAAAAACACACTGTTCCCCAATATTGCCCAATTAAAAAAAAAAGAAATTATGGAACAAAATCTATAATTAAATTCTAAGAAAAAAGGAAAAAATCTATATACACGTTAATGTAAAATAGCTCAACTTAATCCGGAAACTACAAGTAATTCACCCCAGATCTTAAACACCTACAGCTTATCAATATTCATAAATACAAAACTCTGCTCCCAAGCAAAGGTATACCAACTCTTTCAGACACGCCAGGAGTTGGTAGCCAGATGAGGTCATTTTAGTCCCAGTCACGTGACCATTGGCTTATTCCTTAATCCATTTAATTCCTTGATTTGCAGGATGGCAAACTCAAATGCCTCATGCGTGAAGCTGGCAGGGCAGGGACTGAGGTGAAAAGTGGAGTGTGAGGTGAACTGCGCGTCCTACAGCGTGGAGCAGCCCAAGGCACCAGCTGATTTTATTTTGCCAGAATGTAGCCTCCGTGCTGCCATGCCTTTCCTCTCTCAAGGCAAACCAAAAACCTCCTTCAATTTTGAAATGTTGATACCTAATTCAAATTTTTAAAGTTTTATGTCAGCCAAACAAAATTTAGGTAGGCTGAATTCAGTCTGCTGACCGCCACTTTGCAACCTTTGTGATCTTTGTATACTTCATAGATTTGCTTTTAATTTTCAGTGTTTTACAAAAATTACAAATGTTATTAACCCTCATGTTCACTAAGAACAAAGGCAGCTAGAGTGCTAGCAGTGCTAGTAGAAAGAGACATACAACTAGTATCGAAACAAAAATAGAAGTAATAAAAACTGCAAATGACCAATATCACACTTATGGGATAAACTGTTCAGTAATAACAACAATTCTGAAGAACAAAGACCCAGTCAGTGCGTATATCTATGTCATCAACAATAATGAGCGAGAATAATGAACATTGATTGTCAGAATGAAAAGCTTTAAGAGTGTAAATGTAAGAAACGTCCAAACCTGTACAGAATTTTTATAAGTTTATTTGAGCCAAACTGACAACATATGCTGGGATGCAAGATCTCAAATGCTCTGAAGAAAGACAGTTTTGCAGCTTTTTTTATGCATTTGAAATTAAGGAGGGCACTAAGGAAGATTACATGGAGGTGGGAGAAAGCAAGGTGGGGATTAGATTACAGAATAGTTAAGAAGATGTGCTCTCTTTAGGGTGGTTATTTATTTCAAACGTGTGTTAACCTAGATGCTCAGAAACAATGGACAGGGCTTGCTTAAGGCAAAGATAAAATTTTTAGGAAAGAAGTGGTATGCCTGGGGCGTGACTACCCATCATGACCTGCCCTGTTAGGAATTTATGATCAGATCACCCAGTGCGACTGTTTTCCACAGTACCCCTGTTTTCATCCACAATAGCTGAAGGAGGGAGATCAGTGTCAGATGCCTATGTAAATAAAGTTAATTCTGGACAAAGACAAGCATTTGTTTAGGAACTTATAGGCTGGACCTGTTAAAGATGCTGCTCCTGAAACTTTTGACACAGCCACAGTTAAGTTGCATAGTTTAAAGACATTGTAACAGCCAAGAAGTTTTCTATACTTATAGCCATCACCACGGAGAGGAATTACCTACCTCAACATATGTTCAATGTAGTGGAAACTGGTCTATAAGAAAAGGTAGCTGACAGATTGTGCAGAAAGTAGAAGAAAAGAGCATGTTGAGTTTGTGATTTTAAAGACAAACTAATTGATTTTTAAGCAATAATTATAAATGTTTTAAAATTCATATCATGTAAAAGGATACATAGTAGCAAATAAGTCTTCCTTCCTCCCTAGATCCTCAGTTCTCCCTAGAAGTGACCCTGATGAGGAAACTGACCTTAAAATGGTTCCCTGCCACGTGGAACTGAGCTAAAATGGTGGCGCCAGCGGAGAGAGAAGTCCACAGCCTAAAGCCCCAGCCCACTTCCACATAACTCCCTCCAAGCCACACCCCGAGCTAATCACCAGATGACACCTACCGCTTCCCTGACTCAGCGAAGTCCCCAACATATAAAAACCTGCTCAAAACCTTGCTAGGGGCTCAGTCTTCAGGAAGGATTGCGCTGAGCCGGCATAATAAATCTGTTCTCCCTGATCTCTGCGTGCTGCTTGAGTTTCTCGGTCCTTGCCATTTTTCTGCAACAACCCTATTAAGAGTTTCTTATAAGTTGTGGTACATATACACAATGGAATACTATTCGGCGTTAAGGAAAGATGATATAGGAACATTTGTGACAACATGGATGGATCTCGAGAGAATAATGCTAAGTGAAACAAGTCAGACAGAAAAAGCAGAGAACCCTATGATTTCACTGATATGTGGTATATAAACCAAAAAGAACAAGACAAACAAATGAGAAACAAAAACTCATAGACACAGACAATAATTTAGTGGTTACCAGAGGGTAAGGGGGTGGGGGGTGGGTGATGAGGGTAAAGGGGATCAAATATATGGTGATGGAAGGAGAACTGACTCTGGGTGGTGAACACACAATGGGATTTATAGACGATGTAATACAGAATTGTACACCTGAAATCTATGTAAATTTACTAACAATTGTCACCCCAATAAAATTAATTAAAAAAAAAAAAAAGAGTTTCTTATATTTTCTTTCATACAAGTAAGTGCATATTATACACTGAATTCTACAACTTGTATTCCCATTTAATGTATTTTGGAGATTCATGTAGATACCCCTTATTCATTTTAAAAGCAACTATAAAAATATACTGTAATTTATATAATCAATACTCCATTGATAGGTTTATATTGTAGTCTTTTTCTATTATAAACAATAAGTCTGTCTGATTTGAAATCTTCAAAAAATCTATTAGGTGGAACTGCATCCTAGGCCTGCAAACTTAAACATCTATTAGTCCTTTTAGTCTTGGGGACAAATAAACCTGAAAACAGCCACTTGGAAATAAATATGTTCATAAGAAGAGAAGAATCTGCCTGGAAAGGGTCAATGTGGCGGAAAGACCAGCATGGAAACTCAATTCAAAATGATGGAGATTATAGAGGGCCTCTGATAACCTAAGGAATTGAACCTCCTGAAAGATAATGCAGAGTCACTGACTAGTTTTAAGCAGAATGACAATGACATGATTATAGTTATGTTTTTACTGTAACAACAATGAAGAGAAGAGATTAGAAGGCAACCAGAAAAAAGGTGGAAAGACCAGAGGAACTATTCAAGTAATCCAGAAAATAATTTAAAAATAATTTAACTAAGCGATGGCAGTGAGAATGAACAGGAAGGGATAGGATATTAAAGACCTATTAAGAGAGTAAAATCAGTACTTCGGATTGATTGGGTAGGGGCGTGATTGAATGAGCTGAATCTAAGATAGATAGCAAGTTTGAAGCTTGGCCCATTCATTGAATGGTGGTATTAGTCACCAAAATAAGATGGAGCAAGTACGGGGAGAAAAATGATTAGCTGAGTTTTGAACATTTGACCTTGACCTGGGGCATGTACGTGGTTATATCATATAGGCAGCATAATATACAGGTCTAAAGCTCAACAAAAGCACTGTACACCAATAGCAGACACTAGCATATATTTAATAGTTGAAGCTATGAGCATGAAATAGGTCACCTGAGAGTTACATATTCATTGATATGGGAAGAAAAGGAAGAAATGCAGAACCCTAAGAAAAGTAGATAGGTGATAGAGGGAGGCAAAGGAGCCCAAGAAAGATGTAAAGAACAGACTTTTCATGAACATTGGAAGATTTTTACTGGCATAACAAAGAATTCAAGTAATTTTATCTTATTTGAAAACCACGACAGCCCCAAGGTATTTAAGGTAGATGTTACTATGAGTGTCCCATTTTATAAGCAACTTAAGCTCATTTAGATGACTAGCCCAAGATTTCACAGCATTTATTAAACATCAGAGCTGGAATTTTAACTCAAGTCTTCCCCACATTCCAGACATCTTCCTCCCACCAGGCTGGCTCCAAATTTCTCATGGTTTGTAGATACACAGACTAGCAAAACCAGAAAAGCAGAAGTAGGAAAGAGATGATACTAATACAATATCAACCTCCCTCAATACACTTTATTCCCCAGCTTTTTACACAGCAATAAACTAAGGTTCAGAGAAGTTTAAAAAACATCTTCCCTTAAAATTCCAATCCTTACCAAAACTTAACCTAAAATTCCAATCCCTTCCTTTAGCACTCACAGGCATAAGGATACCTGTGTTCAGAACTTCCATAATGAAGGCATCAAAAACTAAGTGGTATCTTTTCTGTACTGGTATCATTAAAGAGAAAACTGGAACAATTTTTTTTTTTTTTTTTTAAAGGAGGGTGCAGCTCACTGGCCCACGCAGGGATCAAACCCGCAACCTTGGTGTTATCAGCACTACGCTCTAACCAACTGAGCTAACTGGTTACCTACCCTCTGGGACTTATTAAGGCCTTGCTCTACCCCACACAGTGTTCTTTATTTTATGCAAATGTACTGGCTGTGGCAGATGGTCCATGTAGTTTTCACAAGTATGACATGAATGAGTGTTAGAAATAAGTAGATCATCTCCTTATAAAGATATTAGCCAAACATTATTATTATGAGCCTGCAAAAGCTTAGAAATATTTTCACTATAATCCATCTCGTGATAGTGAAACCTGTTTTACCGGAATTTGACCTGAAAAAATAAAATTTGGTCATCAAGTTTCAACACAAATCTTATTGAAAGAGTACATTTATCCTGCTGACATGAACAGGGATTTAATAAAAAATTGATATGTATGCTATAAAACCAAGTTATATAAGTGTGTTGCATTTAGATAGATTCCAAATGCAAGTTTGAACATGATTATTTCAATGTCCCTTCCCATTCCCTCTCCTAAGGAAACAGAGATGGATATAAACATGTATGTGCATTTATATGAAAAGATCAGAAACAATTTAAATGCTGGAACAATTTGGTTAAATAAATTGTGGCTATCCTTATGACATAACACTATGCAGCTATTAAAATGAAGTTTTAGGAAAACAGGAAAATAGTTACCAGATGCTGTTGTAAAAATTGCTTACAAAACTATAACTGGTATTAGTTATATTTTCCAAATACGAATATATTCATGTTTGTGTGTGCACAGAAAAACACTAGAACAGAAGACTCAAATATTAATAGAAGTTATCTCTGGGTAGTAGGATTACAGGAGAGTTTTCTTCTTTGTGGTTTTCTTGTATTTTCCAAATTATCCAAAATGTACACGTGTTACTTTCATTATTTGAAATAAATTACATTTTTAAAAAGAAAGACCAAAAAGTAGTCTACTTCTTCCTATTTTGTAGCTCCTTTTGACAAAGAAGTTTCACCAAATTCCCCCAAGGACTATAACAGAAAGCCATTTTCGTGATGCCAACTGTGCCAACTCAAAACATTACTCACAGAACTTGTATCTAGACCCAAAGAAAAGTGTCACTTCCCACCCTGTCTGGGGCACACTCACTATTAGCTACATGGAGTCTTCTTACATCTCTTTTTTTTAATTAACTTTTTAATTGAGGTATCCCTTGGACCTCACAAGCAAAGCCAAAGCCTTGGCCAACTTTTCAAATATACTAGGTGGCTATGTGCAAACAGGATTATTGATGGCCTGCAGTATTATGCCAGAGTTTCTGAGACAGGCAAGTAAAATAGGTCCTGTTTGGAGATAGAACAGTATATCAGTTAGGACCACAGACTCTGTCATCTAACAGACCCTAAAAGTAGCTAGACTCCTAACACTGAAATGTATGAATTGTGTGATCTTGGTACATTACTTTCTTTGTCTCTCAATTTCCTCATCTGTCAATAAGATCGCAATAATCACTACCTTATAATGTGTCTATGACAATTAAAAATTATAATGCATGTTACGTACTTAACACAGCATCTGGCACATAGTACGTCATCAATAAATGCAAGCTACAATGTTACTATGATAAATACAATAAAGAGATAAAAATAAAGTGTTATGGGAGATCGAAAAAGGGCACAATTACTCCTGGTTGAGAAGATTACAAAAAGCTTTGTAGAAGGAGAAAACTTAGATATCTGAGATGAGAGGTAGAGGCATTTCAGATCATGAACATTAGGGAAGAGAGGTGAGAAAGCCACAACAGAGTTAAACAATTTTCCTGGAGCATCACATATACAAGTCTTGAGGAGACAAAAATGCCAGGTAAAGAAGCTTAGACTTATCTTGTGGATAGTAAAGACATGTTTCTTCTATTTATCATAATTTTATCCCCTAGTGATTTTTGCAATATCACACAGGAATCTCTTTTTGCAATTCACCTGAGTATTTGTAGGAGTACTTCGTCTGCCCATCCTCATGGCCCTCTACATTCTCTAGTTAAAACCAAGTTTTGGCTATTGGTAAGTCAAAGAGTCTCTGGCCAAAACATAAAATGGTCTCTTGGGGCAGAGGAAGAAACTAGAAATAACAGGAGAGAAAGCATGATCCTTTCTTTTTTATAGCTATATAGACACTTTAAGGCTAAGGGGATATGAAAGTTGCAAGGTTATATTTGATCTTGGTGAGTAGGGTCATCTCTGGGATGAATATTTAAAGGACATACAAATATATGTAGAAAAGAACAAAAGTTCAGGATAGCTAATACCTGATTTCAAGAATTACTATAAAACTACAGTAATGAAGATACTATTATATTGGTAAAAGGATAGACATACAGATCAATGAAATAGAATGAAACGCAGAGGTAGAACCACACATATGTGGTCAGTTGATTTTTGACACGAGAGTCAAGGCATTCAATGGGGTAGGAAAGATTTTCCAACAAATGGTGCTAGAACCACTAGATACACACATGGAAAAAAAAAAAACCTAATCCTTATTTCATATCATATATAAAAATAACTCAAAATGTCAGATAGATTTAAATGTAAAAGCTAAACTATAAAAGTTTTAGAAGAAAAATCTTTGTGACCATGGGGTAGGATTTCTCAGACTGAAGACAAAAAAGAAGAAATTTCTTTAAAATTGACCATTTGAACTTCATCAAAATTAAAAAGTTTTGTTATTTAACAGACATCATTAAGAAAGTGAAAAGACAGTCATAGACTACAGAAAACATTTTATATATATCAACCGAAAGACTCGTATTCAGAACATATAAAGAACTCTTACAACGCAATCAAAGAAAGGCAAACAATCCAAAGGAAAAAAATGGACTAAAGACTTGGACAGACACTTCACCAAAGAAGATCTATCGATAATCAATAAGTGTTCAACATCATTAGTCATCAGGGAAATGCACATTAAAATCATAATAAAATACTGTTACATAGCCACCAATATGGCTAAAATTAAAAGGACTGACAATACCAAGTGCTGAGAAGGATGCAAAGCAAGTTAACTCTCATGCATTGCTGGTGGTAATAAAAATATGGTACAACCACTTTGAAAATGGTTTGATAGCTTCTTATAAAGTTAAATATATATTAGCCCTATAATCCAGAATTCCACTCCTAGATGTTTACCCAAGACAAATTAAAACATGTCCACATAAAGACTTCTCCATGAATGTTCAAAGCAGCTTTATTCATAACAGCCCCAAACTGTAAACAACCCAATTATCCATCAACAGGTAAAAGGGTAAACAAATTATTATATATCTATACAATGAAATACTTACTCAGCTATACAAAGAACAATGCAATTCCAACTGCAATTTATGATGATGATTTCTGTGATGAAGAGAATATAGGATGTCGTGAAGTTCATTTGTGTGGTTGACAATGGCTTTCTGGAGAAAAAAACATCTAAGCTCATATCTAATGAGTGAGTTTTCATTAACCAAAACAAAGCTAATTGTCATCCCAGAAATGCTCCCTTTCAGTATGGATGGTGACATACAATATCTTCATGTATATTGTTTTGGATGAATGTTTCCCCAACTAATCAGCTTTTCAAAAAGTTTTTCAAAATTGGGAGGTAATTTATTCATGCTTTTAGTTTAATACCCAAAACTCACACATGTGAGTTTTTGATATAACTGAAATCCCTACCCAACTTTGTACATTATAATTTGTCATACTATTCGAAGCTTACATTTTAAACCTTATTTTAGGTAGCATAATTATATATTTACACATTATTTACAGCAAAATGGTCTGATAAAATTAACTATGCTGAAAATCAGGGAAAAAAAAGAGGGAAAGTAATAGTCTACGTATAAGATATGGTAAAAAGTAACCTTAGTAAATCTATTTCCTCCTTTAAAAGAGAGTAGAGGATAATTCTTAATGAAGCGTGTCACCTCCACCCTAGAGTATTTGGAAATCTGCAGGATGGTTTTGTGGTCGTCACAGTGAATTGGAGAGCTATTTGCATTCAGGCGTTAGGACCAGGGATGCTAAATGCCCTGCAATGCTCACGACAATTCCCAACATACGAAAATTACTCTGCCTCCAGTGCTAATAGCATCACCACTGACAAATACCATTATATGGTCTCCAGTGGCCTTTTCAGCTCTAAAAGTTTGTCAGTGAATTCTATTCATTCATTTGAACTGGCATTGCTAAGTATTCTAAATGTCAAATTTAATAAGCAGACAATATCAGCCCACTAGGCATCTATGATGATTAATGTGTCAACTTGGCTGGGCCATGGTGATCAGATATATGGTCAAATATTATTCTGAATGTGTATGTGAGGGTGTTTTGGATGAGATTAACATTTAAGTCAGTAGATTTTGAGTAAAGTAGAATTGCCCACCATAATGTGGGTGAGCCTTATCCAATCAGTGGAAAGCCTGAGTGGAACAAAAGATTGACCTTCCCGAAGCAAGAGAAATTCTGCCAGCAAATAGACTTTAGATTTTCAATGTTCCAGACTCCATAACTGAGGAACCAAGTCCTTAAAAGAAATACCTCTCTGTGTCTCCATATATATGTATATACTCGTGTGTGTATACATATATACTATACACACACACATACAAAAAAACAAAACAAAAGCTGTTCTGTATTTCTGAAGAACACTGACTAATACAATATGCTTGCCTATTCTTGGCCATAAGATTAGAAAACATGAGATAGAGAAACGCAATTAATGAGTATTATCACATTTACCCTGGATATGGATAGCCATGGTCTCATTAAGTACACACCTTAAATCTTAAGCATTTCAAGTATTTGAGTTTTAGAATGTCTCTGAGCATTTTATTGAACACATTTTCTTCTACACTTTTAAACTCATGTGCAATTTAAGGAGTGTAATCCATATATTTCTGATGCATTTATACTTAACTCATCAAAATCTATTTTCACAGTTGTCACTCTGAGCCTTCTGAATGCTTGAACTAGCTCTATTAAGTCTTTGTTCTAAGAAACACAGGTCACCTTTTTCTCTCTCAAAGAAATGAAATAAAGAATCTAAGTTAGAGTAAATTTAAAATGTGCAATTACTAATTTAACTCTTTACTCCCCTTTTTTAAAGCATATTTATTGATGAGACAAGTAAATAGTAGGAGCGGGCTTGTGAGCTGGCAGGTTGGGACAGGCAAAGAGTTAACAGCAGCAAGCTCATAACATTAACCGCTTGGTTCTAACTCCCCTGACTAGCACTGCACCTGCAAGCTGACAAGCACCTTACATCCATTGCACCGTGTTTCCACAAAAATAAGACCTAGCCAGACCATCAGCTCTAATGTGTCTTTTAGAGCCAAAATTAATATAAGACCCAGTCTTACCTTAACATAAGACCGGGTCTTATATAAGACCCAGTATGATATAATATAATGTAATGTAATGTAATGTAATGTAATGTAATGTAATGTAATGTAACATAATACAATACAATATAATATAATACAATAAAACACTGGGTCTTATATTAATTTTTGCTCCAAAAGACGCACTAGAGCTGATGGTCCAGCTAAGTCTTATTTTCGGGAAAACACGGTAGGTGGGAACAGAACAGTTCCCAATCGCAACAGCAACCCCCTGCACACTAACAAACACCCATCACAGATGGGAGCAGAACAGTTCCCAATTGCAACAACAACCCCCTTGTAAACTGACATCCATCATAGATGGGAACAGCACAGTTCCCAGGAGAAGACAATTATAACAGCAGCCCCCTGCAAGCTGACAAGCACCCTACATCCTGCATGGAAAAATATAAAACCCCTGCAGTCCTCATCAGTGCAACTTGTCCCCCATTGGACTCTGTCTTGGCTAAACTCCATTTGCCAGTATCTCTCTCTTACGCCTCTGTCTCTGCAGCTCTCTCTCTCCGACTGCCCTGGCAAAACTCCTGCCAGTTCCAAACAGAACTCTCTCTCTCCCTCTTTGACTTTCAGTAAATCTTTGCTTACTTTTGTAGAGTCTCATAAATTCTTTTTACATTCTGCAAATGACCAGGGGTTAATTCTACACAAAGACATTTATTTTTACTTATCACATCTTCATTTGTAAAAAAAACAAAAACTGTCTGGTATCTGAAATCTATTCAAAATTCTTCCTCAGACATATTTTAAAAACATCTACACATCTTCAAACCAAAAGCAGCAAGTAATTTTTGCATAAAATAAGTATATTTATTTTCTTGCCTTGGTAAGATGTACTGATGGTGGATTAGTGTCAATGTCACTGGATCCAAATGCAGCCTTTTTATTTTTTATTTTTATTTATTTTTTTAAGATTTTATTGGGGAAGAGGAACAGGACTTTATTGGGGAACAGTGTGTACTTCCAGGACTTTTTTCCAAAGTCAAGTTGTTGTCCTTTCAATCTTAGTTGTGGAGGGCGCAGCTCAGCTGCAGGTCCAGTTGCAGTTGCTAGTTGCATGGGGCACAGCCCACCATCCCTTGGGGGAGTCTAACCGGAAACCTTGTGGTTAAGAGGACTCGCTCCAACCATCTGAGCCATCTGATAGGCAGCTCAGCTCAAGGTGCTGTGTTCAATCTTAGTTGCAGGGGGCGGAGCCCACCATCCCTTGCGGGACTCGAGGAATTGAACTGGCAACCTTGTGGTTGAGAGCCCACTGGCCCATGTGAGTATAGAACCAGCTGGTTCTATACTCACCAGCAAACTTCGGAGTTAGGAGCACAGAGCTCTAACCCCCTGAGCCACCGGGCCGGCCCCCAAATGCAGCCTTTTAAGAGGCTGTTTTTTGGTTTTGGTTTTCCCATGAGTGCCTCATATTGTTTTACAAAGTCCCTGTAATGTAATATATGTAATTACCCTTTCGACATAAACACCTCCCTGAGGTTGCCTTATTCCAACAAAAACAGCACTATCCAATCCAACAGACTAATACTCCTGAGACATCACACAACAACAAACCAATATGGGCACAGGGAAAAGGAAAACCAAATATTGACCAAGAAATTAGAAATGCAATTTTGCACTTTTAAGGGGCTAACCTCACAGTTCTAAATTAAACATCAGGACTATATGGGCGCTGACTTTTAACTTACATGTAGGAATAAATTTCTTTCTTCTTCCTTTTTTTTTTTAATCTAACCAAAATTTTTTTAAATTAGTTTCAGGTGTACAAAACAATGTACTAGCTAGACATTTCACCCCTCATATAGTGATAACCAACACCCCAATCTATTGGGGAGTAAATTTCTTATTGCTGAATAACAATCTTTCAGACAATTTAAAGATTACGAATGTTTAGAAAAACAAAACAAACAAACAAACAAAAACCTCCTGTTTCTCTGGTTTTGATAGCCTAAGTCTTATTTCAGAATTGCGAAGTTACCGATAATATTCCAGACCCTAAGATAATGACAGTTAATTAACCTGTCAATAATTGTAGTCTATTTTTCAGAGAATTAAGAGCATAATATGAACCATGCATCAGACAAAACTTTGCCTTCGAACAATAGCAGATTTAATGCTTAAAAT
Organism: Rhinolophus hipposideros; assembly: GCF_964194185.1. Lineage (NCBI taxonomy): Eukaryota > Metazoa > Chordata > Mammalia > Chiroptera > Rhinolophidae > Rhinolophus > Rhinolophus hipposideros. The sequence goes on from NC_138056.1 coordinate 57,861,715, forward strand.
CAACTTAGATACAGAGATATTCTTTTCACAGAACGAATGAGAATGGCCTATTTATTATAAAATAAATTATCTGATTGCTTTTTAAATTCAAATAATCTTTTTTTTTTTTTCCTCAACCCACAAGTCACACATGCTTACTACCAAAAATACAGAGAGGCAGAAAGAAAGAAATAAGGAATATACTCAGGTCTACCCATCCGGAAATAAATATGTTGACAACTCACTATAAAGCCATATGGTACAGAGCTGAGAACTGTGTGCATTCAAACTAAGCTCCACTGCTTACCACCTCTGTGACTTTGAGCTAGTAATTTAACATCTCTATCGCAGCTTTCTCATCTGTAAAATAGAGGTGCGAGGATGTCATGAAGATTAAGTTAGATAAATTGCTCAATGTGGTTGGCATAGAGTCTTCAATGACTGTTAACTCTTAGTTCAACTTTCCAGATCCTTTTTTATTAGTGTTTTTTAAATAGGGCATTGCCGGTTTTGATCTACATTTGGAAAGCCTCTAAGAATCTCAGAAAATAATCATGTAATCAAAACATATTATTTGCATACTTTAAAAAACAAACCTGTAGAAGAGGAAAATAGTGGATAGTATTATTATTCCTAAAATTAAGACTGGTGATTTTAAAACAAGAGCAATGTTTCGTTTCAAAAACCAAAATAAATTTATCATTCAATAATTTTTCACGCACGAATAAATGTCTTAAGCTCTTCCACACGTATTATTTCATTTAATACTCACACAAACCTCTTCTGGAAGAACAAGACATTGGAATGGTGGACAAAAAGGAAGTCCTAAGCAAAGTAACCTTATAGAGTGATCTGATCATAAATTCCTAACTGGGCAGGTCATGGTGAGTAGTCATACCCCAGGCATACAATATACTTCTTTAGTAAAAGTTGCCTTACATTGTTTCTGGGCAGCCTCCATGTTTCCCCGAAAATAAGACCTAGCCAGACAATCAGCTCTAATGCGTCTTTTGGAGCAAAAATTAATATAAGGCCCGGTCTTAGTTTACTATACGGCCCCATCTTATAGTCATTCTTCTATTAATTTTTGCTCCAAAAGGAGCATTAGAGTTGATTGTCTGGCTAGGTCTTATTTTCGGGGAAACACGGTAGTGTTAACAGACCATAGAAAAGCTTCTTTTCAGATCCCTCCTTCTAAAGCCCTCATGAGAGGACATAATTTTGTTAACAATCTGTAATCGAATCCTCACCTTGCTTTCTTCCACCTTTTTGTAATCTTCCTTACATTCCTTCCTTAATTCCAAATGCATAAAAGCTGCAAACTGTCATTTCTTAGAAGCATTTTTCTGTCTGTTGAGATCTTGCTTCCAAGCGGATCCTCTGTTTGGCTCAAAGAAATTTTCATAAAAATACTCAGGAGGTTTGGACATTCTTATGTAGATATTATAGAATTGTCTCCATTAAAAAAACAAAAACAAAGCTCTTCTCTTAGGTTAACGATAGTCACTGTCATTTGCATTTATCCTTGAAGACCATATTTGGATTTGGGAAAAAGTAAAATTACATCAAGTCTATTTACTCCACACTAGAAGTTAAAAATTTCACCTGTTTCTCCTATTTTCCCTATCTTAGAGAGATAATTATCCAGAAATTTGGCCCAGCTATAAACCCAAGTCATCCTATGCCCCTCTCGCTTCAACCCTCACATACCATGTCTTGTTGATATTATTTCTGAAATACCTCTGGAAATAACCCCTTACTTTCCACCTTTGTTGGCACCACCTTAGTTCAGATCTGCGATGTCGCCAACAGCTTTGAAACTCATCTCGCTGTCTCCAGTCTTACGCCCTGACGTCTACCAAAGGAAAAAAACTCTTCTTTGGCCACCCATTACTTACAGACCAATGACATAAGGCTTTTCATGATCCATTCCCTTTCAGATTAGTAAGACACCTATTTACAAATCATATGCCAAAGTCCTAAAGTTATGCTGTGGAATATACCTATCCAATGACTAAAGTAACAAATGTCCACTCTTCAGCACACTTCCTTCCTATTACCAAGGAAACAAGAAAAGTTAACTAGCAATAAGAAGGCAGTTCTTCGTAAGCAAAGGCATTCCATAATCATAAAGGCAGATTTTATTTACTGAAATCTACAATAGATTTCCATACACTTTCCTTAATCCACAGTAAAGTGTACTTTTTCTAGTGTTTGTAAGACAGCATTTACATCCACTGGATTATCTCTGCCTCTCAGATTCTACTAGGGAAACACTGACCAAAAAACAACAAAAAAAGTGTGTGTATATATATATATATATATAATATATATTATATATTTATGTATATTAATTATTATATACAATATATTATAATATATATTATATATATATATTCCGATCTAATTCCCACCTCTTCATGAAGACTTCTCATCTTTCCACCCAGTTAAAATTATTTACTTCCCTACCCATCCTGTCCTAGTACCACATTCTGTGTTGAATATTTCTATTACAGGAGTTATTAGTATTTCTAGCACTGAAATTATTTATGAAGGTTGCCTTCTTCTAGAAAGCTTCAAGTGTTAGTGATGAAAAGGACCAGCAGTTGCATCAACTAGATCTGAATTTGAATTCTGCTTCTGCCACTGTTGTAGGGCCTTTGTCTAGTCCCTTCACCTCTCTGAGCTACAGTTCCCTCATCTGTAAACATGTGGATAATATGGGATCAGCTTCATGGAGTTAGAGAGGATTAAATGACATGCTGTATGGGAAGCCCTTTGCACAGTGTTAGATACAATAAAACTCTCCCAATAAAGTACATCTTACTGACCACCTTTGCATTCAGCTTGGCAGTAAGGAATCCTGTATGTAAGAAGGGATCCATTATACAGTCTTACTTTTCATCTTAAAAGCAAGTATTTTATCCAGTTTGGAAAACAAGAGCATTTTCTCTTTTTAAAGCTTTTTAAATGACTTTCTAGGACAACGAGAATCGCTCGTTTGGTTTACCCCTGTCTTCCCTGACCAGACTACAAGACACTAGAGGAAAGCCATGATGTTTTCAGGACTTTTCAAATCCTCAGTAGCTATAATAGAAGTGCCTGGTACATAGCAGGTACTATTAAAATAATGTTTATTAAATGAATAGATAAATTCGTAAGACATTTCTGATGTTATCATCTAGGCCAGTGGTTCTCAAAGCTCAGCCAGGATAGCATCGCGTTGAGTTGGTGAGAAATGCACATTGAATTGGTTAGAAATGCACATGCCACCTAGAATATCTGAGAATGGGACCCAGCGAACTGTGATTTAATGAGCTAACCAGTTGATTCTTATGCCTGTTACACTTTGAGAACCACTGATTTAGACAGCATTTTTCTTTAAAAGTTAACACCATTTTTAAACCTCAAAAACGTTATGCTGTGGGGGGAGGGGAGTTCACAGTGTGAGGGATATAAATGATGAACGTCTAAGTATTACCTTGTCTTGTACACCTGAAACTAATAAATTAAAAAAAAATAAGATAATACAAAAATTAAAAAAAAACACAAAAGAAAAAACGTTATGCTGAACAAAAGAAGCCAGAGACAAAAGAGCATACACTGAATTATTCCATTTATTTGAAGTTCTAGAATAGGTGAAACTAATAGAAGGTCCAAGAAACCAGAATAGTAGTTGCCTGGGGCGGGGAGAAGTTTGAATAGAAAAAGGCAAGGGGGGACTTTCTAAAATGCTAGAAAGTTCTATCTGTATCTTGATGAGATATAGATTACCTGGGTGTATGCCTATGTCAAAACTTATCAAACTATACTTAGGATCTGTTCATTTCACTATTATAAGTAAGTGAAATTCCAACAAAAAATTGAAATAAAATAAATGCCATTCTAATTCCTTCTGTGTAAGTTTTATCTAATTCTTTCTGTGCAAGACATATATTTTTACATCATAATCTTAAGATGGTCTACAAGGTCCTGCATGATCTGACCTCTACTTTTCTAGCATTACCTGTCACCAAGCTCCTGTCACTTTTTCAGTCCTTTACCAGCACTAACCTTTCAGTTTCCCAATGGCATATATTCCTACCCAGTCCCAGAGCCTTTACTCGTGCTGTTACCACTCCTGGAATGTTCTCTTTCTCTTCCCTTCCACCTGGTTAACTCCCATTCTTCTTTTAGTTCTAATTCTTCTGTCTGTTCCTCAGGGAAACCCTCCCAAATCTCACTTGATTATGTGTCCACGAAACTGTTTGTAGAGCTGCTATGTATGCTTGTGTAAGTTGTTCATCTAAACAAGGGTTCCTAGCTGAGGTGATAACAGCTGAAATCTAGCTTGTGCTGTACACACAAAGCCTTGCACATGGAGCAGCCCTGTGCCAACCTAGAAGAAGGGCTGCCTTTTTCTAATTCATCAAAGGCATTGTCTGCGCGCCACATACTGCCTACTCTGGATTGTTTCTATGGGGGCACCTTTTTAAAAATAGTAGAAAGATACAATGTTGGCAAGCAGCAGCCTGACCTTGTACTTCCCCATCATATTATAGTACTCACCACAGTTATAATTGTACATTTATTTGTGGGACTATTTGGTTAATGTTTGTTTCCCCCAGTGAACAGTAACCTATGAGTATATGACAATAGGAAACTGTCTGGTTTTGCTTATTATCAAGGATTCCCAGCACCTTGAATAGTGCCTGGCACAAAGTGGGTACTCAGTAAACATTTATTAAATGCATGAGGCATTTGTAGTGCTGGAGGAATATTAGGTTTTTTGAAGGTACTAGGGACTGTGTCTAATTTTCCCTTTTTATCTCCTCCGGTCCCCTGCAATTACCATACTGCTTTGCACATAAATGACATTCAGTAAATTCCTTCTGATTGATTTAAAAATGTTCAAAGAAGCCATATGATGTTCTGTTCATATGCTCACAGATCCACAGAAAACTGGATCTGCTAGCATATGATTACACACTGCATGAGTGATGATGAACAGCTGCTAGGAAGCTGAAAAGACAAAAAAATGTTGAGTGAATGAGAAATAGACTTCAACTAAAATGGGAAGGATTTAGTTTAGCTTTTGAAACTCATTTCCTAATATGAAGCTTAAAAGATACTAGAAGACAATACCGAGGTAGGCTGTGCATTTTCTTTTTCTTTATAAATAATTGATCTTTGAAAAATTTCCAAGGTAGAACAACCATTTATTTAAAGGCTAAAAGGCATTTCTGACTAGAGGTCTCAGCAGTCTAATATTAGATCCACTTAAAAAAAAAACAACTAAAGAGTTTTTTTGGGGGGGAGAGATAATTTTACAGAAAAGCTGCAAAGATAGTAGAGCTCTGTATACCCCTCACCCAGTTTCCCTCATTGTTAACAGCTTACATTGTCATGGTACATTTGTCAAAATTAAGAAATTGAAATATATACGTAACTATTCACTAAGCTGCAGACTTTATTTGGATTTCCCGTTTCTCCAGATATTTCCTCTTTCTGTCCCAAGCAAGACAGTTTTTATATGACCTTTGATAGTGTATGAAAGATTACATGGTCTAGAGATCAAGCTCTGAGAGTAGAATTCCATAAACCTAGAGCTGACTGGGTCCATCTTGAGGCAAAAGTACTTTGGTTTTCCAATCAATCACGCTTCAATAAGATCCCCAGCTACTTTGAAGAGCTGAGTTTGGGGGCTAATTGATTGATTACACTAAGCCATAGTTCACACATTTGTGAAATGTGGGTAGTTAATACCTCTCCAACGATGATGGCTCCCAAAATCCTTTACAGTAGAATTCAGTGTTAAAAATTTACAAATTTTTAATAGGTAATTAAGCTTTTGTGTTTATTAAATTAATACCATAAAGATAGCATGCCGAATAGGAAACCTGCGGTATTTTACATATGCGAAATTAGTAACAAAGACTCTCTCCTTGAACAAACTTGAGTCAGGCTCCTCTGAGTTCTCCTCTCAACTAGGCGTTGTGCCTGAGTCTTATGCCTGCCTAGTCCAGATATAGAAAGAATTCTGCTAAGTCAGTTTAGAGAATCATTCCCTCTTGTTATCTGATCAAATTCCTCATCCCCCACCCTGGATGTATCTGATCACCCAGGCAAGTTGGTTTAGGAAGAAGCCCCCTCTCCTTGATGTCTCCTCTAGTAAGTTTCCACCCACCAATCCCTGTAAGGGAGGAAAGTTTCCCTTTACCCCCTGAGGTTTGATAGCAGGGTCTATGAGATAAACTGACAACAGGCAGGTTACCAGGAGGAAAGGTATACAAATTTATTAATTTTTAATATTGCACGTGCAGGACCATCACAGGGGGAAAAAGTGAATAGCCAAAAAAAAAAAAAGCAGTGAGATTTGAGAGCTCATACCATCAAAATAGGGGAAAGCAAGGGATGTATACCACGTAAGGGAGAGTAAATGACATTTTGGAAAGACGAATGGGCCCTTAGATGAATGGGTGTGGTATGGACTTCTAATCTCCTCTTCTGTGATAAGAGTCAATTTTCCGTTTGATGAAATTCCTGGGGAGGGGATTTATGACAGTTGAGTTCCTTTTGGAGAGTCTGTGTTTAGGCAGATAAGGGGAGTTCAGAGCATACTTGTTTTTCAAGTACCTTAAGTTCAAAATAATCAATATCCAAGCAGCATATTGTGGTGGCACGTCCTGAACTCCTTCATCCCCGACTCTGCTCCTGGATTAAAAATCCTCGCCTTTCTGTATTCAGAGTAGAGCCTTATCTCTCTCTCTCTCACTGTAATAGTCTTGACACTTATTACAATAGTCCCCGGTAAAATTCCTTGCTGTTTTAATAAGTGTCAGAATCATTTTTTTAACGTTAGTAATAATGAATATTAACTGATTTCCACTTATGATCCCTGACTCATCAGAAACATTTAAAAATATCCAAGTTTTAATAACAATAGTTAAAAATATTTTTGCTTTGCTACCGATAACATGCTTGCTGAAAGGCATTATCCTTCCATATGTGTCTTTTACCCAAATATTCATCACTTTTCTAACTTTATGGCTAGAAGTTGTTTCCTACTTCCCAGCTCCCACTGATCTCACATTTTAATTTGGTTTGGAAATGCTTTAGTTGACTATCCTTTATTTGTAGAGATATGTTCACAAACATTCTTCTCAACAGACAAGGGGAGTATGTTTCTGTTTCTCTGCATGAAAATGTCATACAAAGGCACATTTTACTTTCTCAAAATTAAGAAACTATACATGTCATACGAGTCTGACACCATACCAGTCAGTCTCTCTCACCAACTGAGGAGTGCTTTGCAGTAACATTACTAAGACTTGAACTTTCATTTGTTTTTGCTTCCTTGTTTTTCTTGAGTCTTCATTGAAAAAAACCTCTTATTCTGCCCTGCCTTTGCTTCACCTTCCTTTTCTCATTCTTAACTGAGTTCTCTTAGCTCCAAAAGGAAGAATAACTTGCAATGTGCAGCTATTTTCTCTATTAAGGCATCTTGCAGAAGTGATTCAGCACCCTAGAATTTTATGGCTGGGGTACTCTATACTGGTTATCCTTTGGGCGATGTAATGAGGTCTAAAAGAGAAAAATATATATCCAACTGGGTACCTCCAGGAGGTCACTCCCAGGGGCTCTGTCCAAGTGGCGTAGGGGAACATAGGGCTCTGCCTCATGATGTACAGTCCCTTTCCACAACGTTGGAGATGAAGCTGAGCCTTGAGTCTGTGCCTGCGTATTCCTACAGCTTCTCAGTCTTGTGGACGATGACTGAAGAGACAAACCATGTGGGAAACATCTAGCATTTAAAAATAAATAAATAAATAGATAGATAAATAAATAAATAAAATTTAAAAAAAGAAAAAAATATAGTATCAAGTAGGTGCTCCAAGAAATGTTAGGTCCCTTCCTGTCTTCTCATTTTTACAGATGAGGGCAATGAGGCCCCCCAAAATAGTCACAACCAAATTATAAAAAAAGGGAGAGGGGTTCGTGTTTGTCATTTTCCTTTTCCTGCTGTTCATTCGGTTTTGTGGCTTAATGACCCATCTAACCAATCCACGAGGCTCACCAATGTCCTTGGCATCTGTCAAGCGCCTAGACGTGGTAACCTTTAAAGATAAACTTTTTTGGTGAATAGTTTCGTTGCCTACTTCTAAAATTTTATTGTATCTGGTGCGCCCAAAAACAGTATCCGTCGTTTTAAGTCTAACAGTCTCATCCGTAGTTGGAGATGAGCATTGATTTTTAGGCCTGGGCCTCGTTCAAGGCCTTGATGATCCCGTAACAGTTAAAAAGAGCCCTTTGGGCTGTAACTCATTGGAGTCTAGAATATAATTTTTGGATATTCCTCCTTAAACCATACCCAATGTTGGCACCAACGGGGTGAGGGCAATCATTCACCGCAACACACAGTCATCAGAATAAATATTCATCAAGAGTTTAGCCTGCGTCCATAGACTATGATTCGGCAGCGCTTTGAAATCCACCGCAGGCTACGGAAACCCGGTGGAAGACTACCTGGTTCAGCGAGGCTTCCAAGAGGAGGGGCTTGAAGGAGGCGGGTTCGGACAACCCAGCGCGAGAATGCGCCCCGGCGCAGGCGCACATCTTAGCGGGTAACTTCCATTTGCTAGGCGGGGGAGGCACAGGAGAAGCAGTCTGTAGTTTTTGAATTTCTATTCTTAACAAAAAATTAGGTAGTAAACAAGACCATGAATAACGTGAGAGCGTTATCCTCCGAGTTCAAAATTAAGGACACTCGACATACACCGTGAAAGCAAGAGGTGACTTCTCATATCTTCCCCGTCCCCTGGGACATTGGTGGTGCAGTCCATTCCACAGACTTTCGAGTCCTTGCAGCGGGTCGGGGATCGAAGGATTGGGCCAATTGCGGCTGAAACGTCTTTGGAAGGAGGAAGGGGGTGAGGGGACATCCCTTTGAGTTCCACCTCTCCTTTTTCGAGGCGGTAGTGGGGAAGGGGGACCTACTAAATACTGCCCTCGAAAGCCAACGGGTCACACCTCTCCGTGCAAACTGCCGGGAGGGCGGCGGGAAAAGGGCAAGACGGGAATAGGGAGAGGGAAGGAGCCAGGAAGCCGCGTGGGAGGGCGCGCGAGCGCGCGCCCCTTTTTCAGCAGTGTGGCGGGGTCGCACGCACGCCCGCCTCGGCGGCTGGGCGCGGTTTGCGACAGTGGGGGGAGCGGCGGCGGTGGCGGCGGCAGTGGCAGCTTTGCGGCCAGCTCCGGCCGGGCTTGCTTGACGGCGGTGTGGCGGAGGCCCCGCCCCAGGCGGCAGGAACCTGGGGGGAGGCGGAGGAATATGTCCGAGAGGGAAGTGTCGACAGCCCCGGCGGGAACGGACATGCCTGCGGCCAAGAAGCAGAAGCTGAGCAGCGACGAGAACAGCAACCCGGACCTCTCCGGGGACGAGAATGTGAGTAGAGCCCCGAGCAGTCCGGATGGGACTCTGGAGTGAAAGTTTTACGTTCTTTTTAAACTGTGGGAGCGGGGGCGGGCGGCTGTGGGGGGAGGGAGAGGTGTCACCGTCTCCTCGGGAAAACGCGGGCGTGGAGGAGCACAGCGGACTTGTTTCTGCGGGGGGCTTGAGTCGGGGCCGAGAGCCAGAAGAAAGTTGGCGGAAAGACCCTTTTGCGTGGACGGGGAGTGTTGGGGCCTTTGGGGCATTTGGGGCGAGTGCGGGGCTGAGATTCCCGTCGTTTAAAAGGCAACTTAGGTTTTCTGAGAAAGTTAGGAGGAGAGGCCGGGGTTGTGACGGACTCTTTTAAAGGCGTTTGGGGACCGTGCCACCCCTGGACCCTGGCAGACAGCTGCCTGGGAAGAGGGGCTCTTAGGGGGGTCGGTGGTGGTTTTACGGGGGTTTGTGTCTGCGCCGTCCTGCCGTGGAGGGAGCTCAGCCGGCGGGTCTAAGGAGGAGCGGCGTTGGAGGGTCGTCTCCGGCCTTTGCGGGGGGGAGCCTCCTTGAGGAGGGAAGGGGAAGGGTCCGCCAGCCTTTGAAAGCGTTCACCACGGTAAGATGTTAGGCAACGGTGGTGGAGGGACACGTCTTCACGCGTGGGCTCGTGGGTGGTTCAACGCGAACGCGTGCAGTCACCTGGGCCCCGCGGTGTTCAGGCGAGACGCAGGGAATACACGAATCGGCATTAATTTTCAGTTGCACGTTTTAAGTTTATATCCGATGAAGTCGGCAAAACGTCTTGACAGTTCGTTCAGAGAGGTTAATGGCTCCAAAAGGTGAACCCCTTTTCCCAATACATGGCGGTACTGTCTGAGTATCTGTTTAAAATCTTTTCAAGTGTTACAGGAGGGTGGTGGCCAAGTTCTTCATTTTCTCAGTTTGGCCAGTTTTCGGAATACATGTACCTAGCCTCTTACGCAGTCTTTAAATTCCGCGTCTCAATTACATCACTGGTGGAAGCATGTGTGTGGCCCGGTGGCGTGACCAGAATTTTCACTGAAGACGTGGAAAAGAATTCCTTTTGTAAATAGAAGAAAGCTATGTAGGGGATTGTCAGTTTGTGGGATTTGGACTTGAAATTTCTGGAAATCTTAGGCATTGAATGTTAAATTTTGTTTGTTTTTCCCAATTTTATATATGTATGTAATAAATAGCATTTATTTTTTATGCCTTTCATTCCAGTCCTTGGAGCCTGTTGTATTTCTGCCTTTTTAGGCAATTAGGTGACTAATTAGGAGCGCACACTGGATCCAAATGTTAAATTAAAATCTTAACTGGGCTACTTACTGGTTGCTTGACCTTGACTTGAGCTAGTTCCCTCGGTTTCTTAAAAATGGAGATAATGTGTTTACCTCGTGGAGTGTTTCTGAGGATTAAATGAAGTTAGTATAGGTAAAGTGCTTAAAAGAATGCCTCTCACAATACGTTTATAGAAGTGTTATTTAATTACTATTAGTTATTTTGTGATCACAAAGTATAGACTTCCACATAACAAATGATCAGGCAGAAATGTAATTCAGAAGTCAAAGTCAGACTGAGGAAAATTTCCAAGGACCAAATAAATTGAAAGTTTACTCTCTTTACACCTTAATGAATACTGTGAAGCCTTCTCAGAATAACATTTTTAAGTGTGTAAAGTATATAAGGTTACATACATACAAAATCAGTAATAAAATTTTAAAATGTTATAAAAATATTTTAAAAACAAATTTAAGATTTGTTTTAATTGAACTACTTTCATATAAAGTGTTCAGAGTGCTTCTAGCACATTAACTAGATCTAGCGGCACGTCTGATAGTAATGGGGATACACAATTTTTTGAGATCTGCAACAGCTTTATGATATAAAAATACCTGGTTTCCATTGGTGAGAGAGTCACAGCTACAATAACATTAGCATGTATGTTACCTCCATTACAATAGAAAGTGCTGAATTTCAGATAAAGGTGGTGAAAATTAAAATGCCTTTTTTTTTCTTTTGGATCATTTCAGTTCACAGGCCCTATGAATTTATCTAAGGACCACACAGATTTTGGACACAGATTAAGGGAAGGGAATAGAGAATGCTGTATAAAAATGACTTTAGGGGCTGCCGGTTAGCTCAGTTGGTTAGAGCACGGTGCTCTTAACAGATTGCTGGTTCGATTCCCACGTGGGCCACTGCGAGCTGCGCCCTCCACAGCTAGATTGAAACAACTACTTGACTTGGAGCTGATGGGTCCTGGAAAAACACACTTAAATAAAAGTTAAAAAAAAAATGACTTCGGAAAAAGCTAACAAGGGCAGTTTTACTCTTGAGGGAGCTGAATGATGACAAGAAGACCAAAAGCAAGTGGGGAAAGGATGTGGTGTTTTTGAGTTGGAGGTAAGGTAACCTGAGCAGTTGCTACTTTAAGTGAATCAGAATTAAAAGGACATTGGTTTTTTTGAGGTGTAATTGGCATATAACATCAATTTTGGGTATACAGCATAATGATTTGATATTTGTATACCTTGTGAAATGACGACCACAATAAGTCTGGTTAACATTCAACATGTTTGTTTATTATATATGTATTTGCCATTTCATTGAACTTTTTAAGATCGTATGACTACGGAATAGTTAGCTCTCTGGAAGAGAACTGATGGTTGCCTGGTGGTATCAGAGGGCTAAGTTTGAAGACTTGTCTTTTGCTTAAATAATCTGTGGCAAGATTAAGGGACAAATTACTTCGTTTCCTTGTTGGGCAAATGAAGATGATAGTGCTGTATCTGCTACACAGTATCATTTTATACTTTCAAGAGGGGCTAAGGTGAAAGTCAGCCTGTATACATACTAGACACTCAACAAAGGTTTGATTTTAATTTAAAGATAAAATGAAATGGTTGTGAATACATTGCATTTCCATTTGATTCCATCTTGATATGCCTTTGGAGAAGATGGGTAAATTAAGCGCTCAAAAATAAAGGAAGAAAAAAAATGCAGCGTGCCTTGTTATTGACAGTGTTTTGTTTGGCTTCTTGATTAGCAGTTGAGTTTAGCCAGAATGTAAAGAAGCTGCTGAAAAAATTTGTGCTAGTTTTATTATTTCGTTTCTGTACTGTTAACAGATAATTTTCAGAAAAAGGTAAGTGAACATGTTAAAATTTTATTTTATTCTTGAGGGAACCAGGCAAATGTAAGTCAAACAATACAAATTTACATGGATTAAAAGAATGTAGATGTGAAATTCCAAATGGAGACAAAACTAAATTTTTTTTAAGAGGAAGGGAAGACATTTTGAACCTCTACCATTAGAGAGAAAATTTGCATTACCAGTTATCTACAACTTAAAAAGAGATGAAAGATTGTTCAAAGGCATCTAAGAGGGCTATAATATAACATGGCCCTCTTATATAGATAATGCATAATTTTCCATTGAAATACAAAATTGTTTTCTACATTCGATTTTAACTGTAAATAAAATTGAAAGGTAGGGAGAAATTGGGAGAGAAAAACAGTGATTTCAACCTAGAAACTTTAAAATTTTACATTTACATTAAATTACAATTCAGATTTTTATTGAGCAGCTATCGTGTGCCATCTATCCACTTTATTCCTTTTTTCACCCCAGATTGTATGTTCCAGAATAATGGTGTATTTTTTTTTTAAGCATGTTATTTTGGTAGGTACCATTTGCAGTTTTGAAAACCACCCCAGGAACTACTGTATGATAACTTTTTGTTTTTAAGTAAAATTTTTATGTACTTTTGGCCATTCTAGTTAATTTTAACCTTTGTAATATAAAACCAGCTTTAGGAAGCAATAATTTAGAAACAGCTCCAAAGGCAGTGGTTCACAGGCTGTGTTAGCAGGCGCTCCATGAAAAAAACGCTACCTTCCGTAATAAATTTAGTAACTACTGCCCTAAGGTAATAGGTTTAAATAAATCTCTATTCCAAAGAACACATTGGAATATGTAATCAAAGGAGGTAGTGAAATCCTCTTCAGAGATTAGAGGGCCATTAATATATCTGGACTGGAAGATAAGGTGTAAATTAGGTGAAATATCCAGCGTTTTCTGTAGCCCTTTCTACATTTGGAAGGAATTTATAGAGTTTCTGGACTTCTAATATATTTAGAAGTATCATTATTTTAGAGCGATGAGTCAGATTTGGCTTGTACAGAATACGTAGGACTTTTAAAAAAGTCTAAATAGTTTGAGTGTTTTAAATAAACATTTAAATGATAAGAGGATTTTCAGAAGCTGCATCTAAAGTAGGAAGCACTAACACTCCAGTCTCAAATTGCCAACCCCCCACCCAAGGCTCCAAACTGAGCAGCAGTCAAATAAATTATGAATACATGCAGTTAAGTCAGATTTAGGAGTCACAGCTTTGCATTTGAATCCCAGCAATCCTAACTAGCAAGAGGCCACCTACGCCCTCTTACAAGTCCTCATCCAGCAGTACCTCTGTGAAGAGCTAGGGAGGACCAGGACCTTGTTATTTAAAGGAGGCATTTGTATTACTGTTATCATTCTGATTAGCTTTTTTTGTTTATATTTTTGATGAAATGTCAAATATCCACAAATCCTAATGTGTGGCTGGTTTGCTTTTTATCCTTTGGAAACAGGAATAAAATTTTCCATTTCTTGCAGAATTTATTCTTTCTTTTTGATGAAACAGCAGCTGTCCAGTACCGTCATTTGCTGCCTAAGTACAGTATTGCTGTTTTATGTAATTTTTTCTAATTTACTGCTTACAGGATGATGCTGTCAGTATAGAAAGTGGTACAAACACTGAACGCCCTGATACACCTACAAATACGCCAAATGCGCCTGGAAGGAAAAGCTGGGGGAAGGGAAAGTGGAAGTCAAAGAAATGCAAATATTCTTTCAAATGTGTAAATAGTCTCAAGGTATGTGCAGAAAGACAGATCCTGTGGGCTGAATGCTAGTATGCTTCAGAATTATTTCTCAGTGGTAAATATTTTATGCTCAAGATACCTTGTCAAGTTAAAAATATTTTTAAATTATAGTACTTTGAAATTTTTTTGTAGAGCAGAATGCATATTTATAATCCATTAAACATTTATTTAGCTTGTTTTGTTTTGTTCTAACTTATATGGATAATACTTAGTACTGCAGGCCGGTTTTTCTTTATTTGTATTCAAATAGAAGATTTTGGAAAATGTTACTCTTCACATTTTGGTAAAACTTAAAAACAGGCCACTTCCTGGTACCTGTTATTAAAAAGAACTTAATGTGACTTTGAACCAGCGTAAATTGAAACAGATGTCTTAGTTTCTGCAGTTTAAAAAATTTAACTGTTATCCTTTATTTGTAATTGTTTTCAAAGAAAGGGGTATATAAATTAAAACTTTTTTTGAGTATTCAATATTTGTGGAAAACAAGTGGTTGGAGTTAAATTACTGCTTCTCAGTAGTATTTTTACTTATAAAAAGGATTACTGGTATTTACATAAAATGTTTTCCTTTACATATATTCATTTTCTGTTTTAAATTTAGGGGTATTTTCCCTATGCTGACCAGAAATAGACATTACATTATCTTATATGTAAGAATCTTTTCTAAATATCTAAGTATACTTTTAGATAGTCTTCAGAAAGCATAAACGACTATAGCTATGTGGACATTATTTTTCTGTTTGTGTAGCAGAATTCATTGCTCAGTGTGTCAAACTATACTCTTAAAAGGAAGGAAATTAATCTCAATATATATTTTTTGAAAAGGCAGAGTGTCCATTATAGTTTCATGTTACTATTTAGTTATATTAACTTGTTTTTAGATAATATGTCTGGAAGGTGGTTTTAACTGTTGGCTAAATATTTCCATTAAATATTTCAAAGCTTAAACTGTGGCTTTTCAAAGAATAAGAAATGAAAGTTGCTACACTTTGAAAGTGAAAACAGTACCTTAAAGTGAATATGAAAATTAGTGTTAAATGCCAAGAGATTGCCAGTTAAATCCTAAGGTTGAAAAATAACTGTGAACAAAGCTTGAATACCTGTTTTTAATTCACTTCTTCAGAGCCTCCTAGTAACTGAAATTACATTGTCCATCGCCTCCACTGGTCCCCACTATTCAATTACAAAACTTGTTCGTTATAAAACTTCTTGGGATGTTTTACTTTTTGGACCCAAATTCAAGCTTATTTAAAATTACATCTTACAGGACTAATAGAAAGCAGTGATTTGAGTGGAGTCTGATATGTGTCATTTTACAAGGGAAAAACTAAACCCAATAAAGTTTAGTGAGTGCTAGAGAAGCTGTATTAACTCTTAGGTCATTTGTTAGTGTCCTCTTTCAGAGAAATAAATTGTGTCCTTATGTCCTGAGAGTAAATGCATCTACTACAATTACCCAGTTTTTGATTCAGAAAGATATGGTTGAGTGTAAGAAAATAGAAGGCAAATTTCAAAGTATTTTCATACATAAGTACTAGTTCCTAACTTATGATTTAAGTCTTTGGTTGTTATAAAACTTTACTATACACCAGCATTTTAAAATGTGAAAACTGGACTAGTATATAATCTTTTTAGTGTCAAAAATCAGTGGATGTATGATATTACAAAATAGTAGTGGTTTGAATTTTGGAAAAATTATTAAGGGGGTGGTTAGCGTACTACCATCTTTTGGTTTCTAAATTCTATTTTTATTTCATGATTATTTTTTAGGAAGATCATAATCAACCATTGTTTGGAGTTCAGTTTAACTGGCACAGTAAAGAAGGAGACCCACTAGTGTTTGCGACTGTAGGAAGCAACAGAGTGAGTGTTAAGGGATCTGTTTGGCATTTGGCTTGATTATCAGACTCGCGTGTTAATATAATACTTAAGTGTAACGATTTTGAAATAAATTTTGTATAGCTGATGTGACAGTTTTCCGTTATGTAAAAATGAAGCATTCTAGAAGTTGACTAATTAAATCCAGTATTCGTGACTGAAAACAACAACTTTATTTCATGTTATTCCCAGTTGTTCACAAAACAGGTTTCTATTTATATTTTATCTTCATATTTTGTTTTGAGAGGTAGAAATAATTGACTTTGCTCTTTGGAAACGATTGTAATAGTTGTTTATTATTCTAACTTGGACAAGAAGTCTGATGTCTTAAAAATAAATGTAATTAGTGGCTCTATATAAATGCAAAGCATAAATCCAGTGGATTTATTTAATAGTTATTGAAAATATATTAATTATTTGCAGTAGCATTTGTTTGTTTTTATTTAAGGAAGCCAAAAATATCTTGGAGAGAAGTGCATGGAAAAAAACCATGTCGGGCACATTTTAATGTAAACCATTATTTAACTTTTTAGTTGTACCCGAGGCTGAACACGTGAATTGCAAAGACTTACGTATTCCTTCCATTTACTTCTAAATAAATGGAGAACAGGAAGACTCCCTAGTGCTTTCTAGAGAGTCTCAGGAGTTTTCTATTAAATTGAAATCACCTCAGAAAAATTGTCCTCCTAAGTCTTTATTTACTAGGTAACATTCTGGGTATCCATCAATACTGTACTAGGAGTTATGAGGAATACTATAGAAATAGATTGGTTGTATTTAGAAAAAGAAAGATGGAGGAAACAGACTAATTGCATATGTATCGACAAACAAATCCAAGTTACTTACTCTACCTTCAGCCTAAGAAGGGAAGAGGGATTAATCTGAGAGATGTTTCTTTTTATTGAATAAAACAAAATTTTATGCTTTAGTAATTGCTAAATTTTCTTAGAGAAATTAAAAAACGTGATTTTTAATTCACAATGTTTCCTGTTACCTAATGGTGGAGCAAAGGTGTAATGGCCACCATAAAAAGAAGGTAAGCGCAGACCGAAAGATGAAGCAGACAACTCCGTAGAATATAACAAAATTCATTATATGATAACTTAACTTAGGAGGATTGGGCGAGAGCGGACAGCTAGCCCAGCAGTTTTGCACAAATTAAATTATTCTCTACTAAAGACTCCTGTTGCTGTACTGTTTTTGTAATATAACTCAGGTACTATTGATCAGTCAGATAAAGGGGCAAAGTGTATGCAGTAGTGCGGGGGCCATACCTCCTAGTGGTCAGTGCTATCATCAGTTTGGTATTTATTTATGGTTAAGATTTAGGGAACAGATAATCATTGACCAGAGGGCTTTGATATGTTTACTAAGGACAGTGAGGTCAGTCAAAGGTCACAAAATGGGGATGGTTTTCACATCTACGTTTATGCACCTATATTTGTTTTCAGTTTCTTAGTGTTGGTATTCTGTTCTCAATCAAAATTAACTTGATAACAAGGGAGTTGTTAGTATTACAGTATTTAATATATTCTGGACATTATATATATTATTATATATGTATATTATAAACACAGGCTTTTATAATAGCTTTCTAAAGTTAAAGTAGCTATTTTAAAGCAGTAGTTTGTGTAGTATCTTGAAGATACACTTGTGACTAAAATATTTGAAAGCTAATGTGTTTCTATGTTTGAGATGAAAGTCACTATATTTTGTTTCCACTAGGTTACTTTATATGAATGTCACTCACAAGGAGAAATTCGGCTGTTACAATCCTATGTAGATGCTGATGTATCCTTTCCTGGATTTTCTATGTCTTTGGCTAAAGAAGTTGACTTTCAACACGTATACTGAAACTTTTCTAAATTAATTAGTTCCCTAAAGTTATATTGTTGTTTCTTAATCTTAACCAATACTCTTTCCTTCACTACCACCCAGGAGATTTCTGGTATCTATCTATCCAGCTTTTCTGATCCCTAGAAATCCATTGTAGTGTAGATACGAGGGAGGAGGGTGTGGGTGGCTTGAGATGGGCAGTGGAAATCCAGTAATAGAAAATGATAAGCGAGTAGCCAAAACCTGTTTTTTTGACTTTGCTTAGAATTTGATCATTTCAGAGTAGTTACATTGACGAACTTAGGTTGATGAAAAGCTGTTGCTGGCAGTCATACCAAGTATATGATCTACTAAGCCTACAGGGAAAAAATAAACGTGCAGTTTGTTTAGGGAATAAAATTTTGCAAAACATGGGTTCATAAAAGAAAAAGATTAAAAAAGCCAAAAGGTTAGATAACAGTCAGCGCTTGGTAATAAGATGTTTCTTCTAGATCCATTTGCAAAACTTAATAAATGGGAAAACACAAGGATATTCAGTCTTCCCTAGATGATATGGAAGGAAGTGACCCATAGTGATACTGGGAAGGTCTCATGCAGGAAAGGTTGCAAAAACTGAACAGTTCTTCATTTTTATCTAGAAGCACATTGTCAGAGGTATTGGGGTATAGAGCAGGGGTCTGCAGAGTACGGTTGGTGGGGATGGCCATCATTTTTGTTTTTGTTTGTGAAGTCATGGGCCACCTGTTTTTGTAAATAGTTTGATTTGGACACAATCGTGCCCATTCATTTACATATTTACATATTGTAAATTCATTTACAATTTACATATTGTCTGTGGCTGCTTTGTAAAAACAGTTATACAAACAGTTAACTAGTAATCAAAATTCAGTGGAAGAACTGGTTTTGTGTGATCATTTGTTAATAGATTTTAGACCTAAAAATCTCCATTGTTTAAATCGGGTAACATAAAGGAAAAAAGGAAGTTCTATGTCAAAGACTTCAGCAGCAGTTCTTTGGAGATGTAATTGTTGATGTGTTTACTTTTCAAAAAAAAATTACATTTCTTAACTGGCATTTCTTAGGCTGATGAAAACTTTTACACTTGTGCATGGACATATGATAGCAACACAAGCCATCCTCTGCTGGCCGTGGCTGGGTCTAGAGGCATAATTAGAATAATTAATCCCATAACAATGCAGTGCATAAAGGTGGGTTTTCTGGGAAATTGTACTCTGCTTTTGAATGCACACCTGTGAAAACTTGGAAGTTGAATTTAAAACTAATGGAATCAATGTCTGTAAATTTCTAATATGATTTATACTTTGCTTGTTGCATCCCTTAGACGGTTGTTTGAGAACTTTTGTCACATTTAGGTAATGGCAATTAAGGAATAGTGGGAAAATATTATTTCCAATATTTTCTTTTTAAATTATTTCCCTCCTTCTGCCTTGCTTTATTCTAAAAGGCTCTTAATGAACAATAACAGAAAAGTGAGTCCATTTTCCAAGATGCCATAACTAGGCGTATAGAGTCAAGGGCATGTTGTGGAGGACTGAAAGCTGAAGCTTTGCAAGTTTGATACTATATTTTACAAATCACTTTCATTAAAAGTTTTGAACCTTGGGGGCACAATAAAATACAGGAGAATCTTTTAAAGCTTTGCCTTGCCTCAACCAATCCAATCAAATCAGAACATCTGCAGGTAGGACTTGAGCTTTTTTTTTTTTTCCTTCAAGTTTGTTGAGTGACTTAATATGCAGGGTTGAGAACCACTACTTTAAGTGAAACTCTTTCCATTCTCTTAAGATGAATGAAAAATAATTTATTATTTTTATATGAAATATATATATTTTAAATTTATTGTAGCACTATGTTGGCCATGGAAATGCTATCAATGAGCTGAAATTCCACCCCAGAGATCCAAATCTTCTCCTGTCAGTCAGTAAAGGTAAGAGAAGCAAATGTTACTTTAGTCCTATTTCTTTGGAAATGGCTTTTATTTTTTTAAGGGACAAACTGTTCTAAATAAAAAAGCCAAATTTATAAAGAATTTGTAACAGTAAGTTTTACTAAAAAAACACAGGCAATAACATTAGCTTCCCCAAACCAAGAATTGCGGAAAGGGACCATGAAATACACTTTTTTTATAATCCTTTATAAAGTATTATAAAAAAGTCACATGTAAATAAAATAATTGGTACTGAGGATTAGTTGTGTTGCTCTTCTTATTTATTATGTTGCATTATGATAGTTCTAGAACTTTATCCTCAACTGAATTATTATGTTAATCTTCATTGATTTTAAGGGGCAGATCACCAAAATTAGTGATATTTTTAAGTTTTTAAGGTAGTTTTATAAGTCAACTTACCACTCTGTCCAATCGTGTAATAAGAAATAATGCATGTGAAAATCCATATTGCCTTTATATGTGTCGCGTCCAGTGCAACATGGGCAGTGAGGGAACGAGAAGGGGCGGCATTAGGTTAAGTTTTTAAGAAAGAAAGAAACAGACTTAATGCAGTTAAATCACAGAGGGCCAAGGGTCTCACAGTCTTTTAAGGACTGGAGCCCCAAATCGGGCCGACTGGTGGCTTTTATTGATCATACAAGGAAGTAACATTGTTCTTTTCACGGTCTGTGAGTCTCATACATCATACAAGAAAAATGACTTAAACCAATCATCCTTGCCTGCAAACAGCCGAAGCAGAAAGTCCCATGATGACTTAATCAAGGTATGCACCCTCCTGGGGACAAGTCTCTCAGGTTGAAACCTTATTGTTGAGCTAAACAGGGAGAGCTGATGTTATCATGTTATCGCTCTCCTCACTTCTCTCACAATCAGAAGAGAGGGAAAGCCAGTGTCAGCAGTGGCTCTCTTTGAACAGGGGAGAGAGATAATGCCCCAATGCCCCTTTCCATAGTTTTCATGGTAGCTCATGGGGGTCCCCACATGGTTCCGCCTGTCTTAGGTTGTCTCTCCCGTGAGAAATCCTACCCGTCCTTGGCTGGCAAACCATCTTTTGGGGGCCAAACAGAGAGACATAAAGCATAAGCATAAAGATGAAGCAGGGTCCCAAGAATGCACAGTCTCACAGACTCTACTTTCCTTAAGGAAAGGCACGAGGAGACAGTCGCTAGGCTGCTGCCTGACAACATTTACGTATATTTTTAAAACTTTTGTTTTATAAAGGATTCCCTATAGAATGCCTTAAAATGCTAAATTCTCCTGCATAAGCCTTTGAAAGGTTTCCCATACTTGTGGTATTGCCTTGCTCTGCATGCTGTAATAGCATTATAAGTTCATTCTAGTTCAGACAGGCCTCTTAATAATTTCTGAGCTCTCTGAGATGATTTGGGTTGATTTTATAGCTACATTCTGTTCTTGATTGCCCTTTGTCTCATTTCTACGTTCTAGTCATCTTATTTCTACATGATTATTCAAGTTAAGTTTATTCTTAAAGACTTGTCAAGTCTGTAACTTCCCCCTACAGTCTGCTAATATAAAAAGATGTCCTCAAATTAAAATACTTACATGAAAATGTTTATGTTCGGAAATCAGCACCTAAGAAGAGCTGGCAACTTTTCCTTTTCTTGATAACAGTTGTTGGGCTCAGGTATTTACAAGTGACAGAGGCAGTAATGCCCCACTTATTCTAAACATTACAACTTTTTAACCCTGCTGTCAGCAACAGCATTTTGGGGGGGTGGGGAGGCATATTGGGGAATAGTGTGTTTTTCCAGGACCCATCAACTCCAAGTCAAGTCCTTGTTTTCAATCTAGTTGTGGAGGGTGCAGCTCACTGGCCCACTGGGAATACAGTGAGCTCACTGGCCTCACTGGCCCTGTCGGAATACAACCGGTGCCCTTGGTGTTATGAGCATTGTGCTCTAACCAACTGTGCCAACTGGCCACCATCATTTTTTTTTTTCAATCAAACAGCTTTACAAAATGAATAGGAATTTTTCTGCACAGCACCATTTAGAAAGTGAAAAGACAGCTTACGGAATAGGAGAAAATATTTGCAAATTGTATATCTAATAAGGGACTTGTATCGAGCTCTTACAGTTCAACAATAAAAAGACATCCAAATTTAAAAATGGGCAAAGGTTTTGAATAGACACCTACCAAACAACATACACAAATGTCTGATAAGCACATTAAAGGGCACTCAGTATAATTAATCATTAGGGAAACACAAATCAAAACACAATGAAATACCACTTCACACCTACTTAGGATGGCTATAACCAAAAAAGACTACCAATAATATGTTGACTAGAATGTGGAGACATTGGAACACTGCCCCCTCCCCACCACCACCACCATATTGCTGGTGGGAATGTCAAATGTAGGCATATTGAAAAACAGTTTGGCAGTTCCAGAGTGAAAAATACTTTGGCAACAAGTTAAACATAGAATTACTACTCCTGGGTATATGTTTATTCAAGAGAAATGAAAATAAATGTCCACCTAAATATTTGTACACAATTAGAATCAAGTAATCGTTTTGTCATGGCCATGCTAATTTCTAGTACTACTAACACAATGTATTATAATGTATTTAGTGTAATATGTATATTGTAATTAGTAAGTACATTGTAATTAGCATAAATGTACATTGTAATTGCTGTAATATGTAATATTCATGTACAGTATGAACATTGTTAATAGTTCAAGTTCTGCATGGCATTTATATTAATGCTGCATACTATTTTGTTGCTAATGTTAATTGGAAAATGAGATTGTTCAAGTTGTAGTTATAATTTTTAAAAGGCCTGTAATACTATATACAATTATGGCACGATGTATGTAAGTTTCAGCCCTGTTTTTGGATTTATTGTAGAAATCTTACAAATCTACTGAGTCTTCTTCAGTCTGTCAGTGTGGATGTGGTGGAGGACAGGAACCTCTAGTATCTTGTCCTGTGGCTCAGTGTAAAACTTAGGTCAGATCCCTAAGTGTTTTCTTATCTCAATAGCATATCTCCACCAAATTAGGAGATTTAAAGGAAATTGTGTGAGGTAAATAATTTATTTTAAGACCACATACATATTTCTTGAAAGTTAGAGCTCATACATGGCTAAATCTATATATAATGTAAATATTTTAAGTTGCCGTATAATATGGATTCCATTCTTAGTCTTTACTGCACATAAGTAAGTCCAAACTTTTGTAATATTTACTTTATTCAAGAGGTTTTGAAAGTCCACAGTAAATGAATGATATAAATTCATCTTATTTTTTTGTCTATACTAGATCATGCTTTAAGATTATGGAATATCCAAACGGACACTCTCGTGGCAATATTTGGAGGTGTAGAAGGGCACAGAGATGAAGTTCTAAGTGCTGTAAGTTGAAAGCTACAGGGCAGTAACTTCCATGTTCTCATAGTTGTGAATGATCCCAAAGGAACTCTTTCCTTATAAGACAGCATGTGCGTTTTTGTCATATAGCCTGTTAGACAGCCATTTCATTTACTTGTGACATGCAGAGTTTTTATTTTACAGGTGAAAGAACAAAGCAAGTCAGACTCTTTGTCTTTTATCCTTACTCAAGCACTTTTTTATACCAGCGCCTGAATTCTCATGACAATACTATGAAATTGTTCTTTTTCTTTACTGATCTAAAATCACCAGGTTACCCTTTGTTTTGCTGTTTCTCAGTTACTAAAAGGTTAAACTAGTTAGCAATTAAGGAACTTTGCATCTTTTCTTTGAACTTGAAATACGTTATCCATTTTTAGTAAGTGTTTTATTGTGCTCACACTGAATTTTAGGTAACTTTTTCTTTGATGGTATGGTGTTATCTTTATATTATAATCTTTATATTGTAATGATACAAATATTTCTGCTCGCATTTCTTTTTATATACATTATATTAACTTATGTTCTGTGTATAGCTTATTTAGTAATTTTACAGGTACACAGTTCTGTTTCATTAAACTATTTAAATAGGCACCATATTTTGAAGCTTATAGCATTTTTCTGTAGTTGGGATTTGTATGCTTTCGTGAGAATCATACCTACCTTAAGATACCTGCCAACTTGGATTTTATAGAAATTGCAGTAGCATTCTCCATCTGGCTCGATGTGGGAAAGCCAAAACTACCATCCTTTATTAAAAACCTCTAAATCAGCTAATGGCTCTAAGGTTGCCATGTTGCTGTTGATAGGTAGTTAGGAAAAGTAGCAGAAACCAGACTTGTGAATTCAATAAATACCAACCAAAAAGATCTTAGGCTCTTGCAAAATATTGTTCATGATTATTTCAATGGTTGAATTAACAGAATATTTAGATTACTAAGGAAAATTTCTTTAAGTATAGCTCTATTGTTATTTCTTAAAATGAGCAGAGACGGTCTGTATGTCTTCATAATACAGGAGGTCATTGCTAAAATAATTGATGCGTGAGATTTCATTAACACTGTGCACTAAATTAAATAGTATCTGTGTCTCAGTGTCTTATCTATGAAATAAAGTGGGATAAGGTTAACAATAGAACACCTATTAGGTGCCTTGTTAAAAACTAGTAAACAGCAAGTGACAAACTTTACATTATTTCCTTTCAGACAGTTGTTTTATTCACTTAAAAAGCGAACTCTGAAGCTAATGTACCTGAAGTTTTTGACATAGATGTACAGATAAAATTAAATTTCAGTTGTGTAAGGATTCATTGTAGTTTCACATATAGATGTCAGTTTCATTGTTTGATCAGGGCTAGACAAAGGAAAGTAATATAACTAGAACTATTCAGATTTTTGTCATACCTCAGCATTCTATCTACCTCCAAGTTCAAGCAAAACAAATATTTTAAAGATAACTGAATAGATAAAATGAAATTCAAACAGGATACTTTCTTGCCTTCTGTAGTATATAAGCTCATGTACTGTGGTGATGACAAAATCTTGAAAGCAGTAAAAAGTCTGTTTTATGTCCCACATAGATGAAACCCAAAATGTTAGTGTTGTGATTTGAAACCCAGTTTTCACAATACTATGCATCAGGTGAAATTTGGATAGTATAATTTGGAAAAATAATTTAAATATTTAATTTAAGCTTTTCTGTTTTACATACAGGATTATGATCTTTTAGGTGAAAAAATAATGTCCTGTGGTATGGATCACTCTCTTAAACTTTGGAGGATCAATTCAAAGAGAATGATTAATGCAATTAAGGAATCTTACGATTATAACCCAAATAAAACTAACAGGTAACATTTGTGGTATTTAAAACAGTTTTCTACCTCATGCTGTTGAATAAATGAGTTTACTTTTCCTGAATTATTATGTAAGTCCCCCACACTGAGTTTAGAAGCCCTTCTTTTAAACTTTAAAGTATAATTTACATATCATAAAATTCACTGATTTTCAATAGAAGTCATTTACTGTTAATCTTTTCGTGGTTCATTTTCAAAATCTTTAAATTCCATTTTTACTAACTTATTAGCACATTTATTTTTATTTGGGTTTGCATATGCCCCGCCTTTTAACATAAAAGTTGTAAACCTCTTAAACTTACTGTGGAATAGAGCAAAAGACCCTTCAGGATAATATTAGCATTATGTGTCAGCACTGTACATTCTAATTCAAAACAGTAAATCTTGTTTTTTAAATGGGTTTTTAGCTCTTAATGATATGATAATATAATAATTTCCCTTAATTGGTGCTCATTTCATTAAATGGAGAACATTCAAAAGCAGGAGCCTTGATCCATGGGACTAAGAGGTGGGAACTTTGCAGTTTTCTTAATGTATTTTCCCCCCAATTTATTGGGGTGACAATTGTTAGTGAAATTACATAGATTTCAGGTGTACAATTCTGTATTATCTTAATGTATTTTTGAAATGCCTCAATTCTTCTCTATCTTTTCTTAACTGTGTTTTCAATTCTTAACTATCTTTTCGGAATCTTACCAGATTATCAAGACTTTCACTGTAACTCATATGTCTATGTACGTTAACTTGTTTGCACTTTTATTTGAAGCAAAGAGCTAGAGTTTATTTTCTGGTTATCAGGCCAGATAATTAATAGATTGTTAGTTAAATTTGTAACCATCAGTAGAATTTCAGTACACTAATATTCATCAGACCTCAGTGGTCTCTAAGGTAGTACAACTTTCAAATTTTTATTTTAAAACACCAATTTATGTTTTTATATTTTCTGGAGCTCTGGAATACATGGAAGTTGTATTTTATGCAGTTTACAGAAAATAACAGTGAATTATGCTGGTCTTCTTGAGAGGTCAACCATAGATTATGCTATGTATTTCATTTAAAAGCAGTTAACATAATTATAGCAGAGTTAAGAGTTTATATCAGATCATTAATAACATTTTAATGTTTTAATAAGGAAAGGACCCCAGAATTTGAATTGGAAGGAATGTTTGAAATGATTCAGCCCAGCATCCTTTTTACATATGAGGGAAAAGTAAAGAGAGGACATGTGAGTTGCCCAAGACATAACTAATTCATGGCATATCAAACTTCTACAGTCATTTCAGAATAACCACTGAACTGCTTACAAAATGTTAGGTATACTTTTAATAAACTACAGAATTATCTGCAACTTCTACTTTATGATTTTTTCCACAAACATCTTTAAGGGAAAAAAAGTGGCACCATATTTTACTTTTCCTAAATACAGGAAAAGTCTTACAACTATTTATGTCAAATTCCTGTCAGATACTATTTTCAAAAATTGTTCCTCAAGGCAGGGCTCTCATATAACTCTCTCTAGCAGTAGCCTTTGGGTTGATGTGTCATTGTTCCTAGAAAAATGACTTATCTTTTGAAATAACCCAAGTGTGTTGACTTTCACAAACTAATTTTAAAGAACTGAGTAGGTAGCTTTGTATTTTCCGTATGAGAAACTTTTAGCTCTATAATCAGATGTCTTTGCTTCTCAATTGTTAGCGTAGCCAGAATTGAAATGATTAGATTTGGCCTACATATAGTAATGTAGGAAGCTGAATTTCTATAAGTGAAAGTTCATGGGATTAAACCAAAATTTAATTGAGAGCCGATGATGGAATAAAATATAGAAACAAAAATGGAAGGAGACTTCAGCTCTCAATAAACACACAAGGTATTCAGTTTTCTAGGAACACAAAAATCAACAGTTATATATTTAATTTTTCAAAGTTCTGTAAATCCAAAAATCGATTCTACGATACTTTTTTCTCTTAACTTTTGACATTTCCATTTCAGGCCGTTTATTTCTCAGAAAATTCACTTTCCTGATTTTTCTACCAGAGACATACATAGGAATTATGTCGATTGTGTGCGATGGTTAGGTGATTTAATACTTTCCAAGGTATGGTAACTGCTATTAAGCTGTAATTCCATTGTTTGTGTAAGTTAGAACTTTTTTTTTTAATTAAAGTTTATTGGGGTGACAATTGTTAGTAAAGTTACATAGATTTCAGGTATACAATTCTGTGATACATTATCTATATCTCACATTGTGTGTTTACCACCCAGAGTGAGTTAGACCTTTTTAGGGAGCACAGTTTTTTATGCAGTTTGGTAAATTGGATGGCAGATGGGAAATTGCTTTTTAAAAAAGTCTCATGATATTTTGATAGATTTGGAAACTTTGTTTTAAGCATAAAAACATCCCAATGGATTATTAAAATTTGTGTTCCAATAAAATGAAAAATGTTAATTTGTAAGATGATACTGTTCTCTCACATCAGTGTTAGTGTAAAATAACGAAGATCTAAAGCCAGTAGGGTTTTTTTTTCATGTTTGTGTCCATTTCATGAAAGTGAACTTTTATGTATAAAACAGACAGCTGGAGTTGGCTCATGGGCTGTAGTTTGCCAACCCCTTCTCTAGCATGTTTATATATATATATGTGTGTGTGTTTGTACATGTATAACATATATATACATATACGCACATATATATATATATATATAAATATTTTTTTTCTGATAATTTAGAGAAGTTGTTGGTGATGTCATCTGAACATTTACTTGGGACTGTCAAATTTGGAGAAATTGGTACCCAGTTTCTTTTCTTGTGTGGATTTCAGAACATTTCACATTTTCTTGGTCAGAGCCTAATTTATTTTTTTCTTGTAGATACAGTTTTACCTTTTTTTTAAACTTTTGATCTAGAGATTAGGTTCACAGGAAGTTTCAAATACAGTGCAGAGAGGCCCTTCATCCAGTTTCCCCCAATGGTTACGTCTTACATAACTAATGCAATATCAAATCCAGGAAATTGACATTGTGCGATGTGTGTGCGTAGTTCTGTCATTTTATCACATGTGATTTTGTCATTTCAAAAATGTTACAGTTTGGGGCCTTAAAGATTTGTTTTTTTCACTTAGTATAATGCCATCCAAGTTGTTGTGTGTATCAATTGTTTTCCCTTTTTATTGCTGAGTAGTATTGCATGGTATGGGATGTACCACAGTTTATTTAGCCATTCATCTATTGTAGGACATTTTGGTCAGATTGGGGCTATTACAAATAAAGCTGCTAATGAACAATCGTGTACAGGATTTTTGTGGACTTAAGTTTTCATTTCTCTGGGATAAATACCTAGAAGGGCAATTGCTGGGTCATGGTTAAGTTTGTTTAGTTTTTTAAGAAACTGCCAAACTATTTTCCAGAGTGGCCGTCCCATTTTACATTCCCACCAGAAATGTATGAAAGATCGAGTGTCTCGGAATCTTCGCCGGCATTTGGTATTGTCACTATTTTTTATTTTAGCTGTTCTGATAGGTGTGTAGTGATATCTCATCGTGGTCTTAATTTGCATTTCCCTGATGGCTAGTGATATTGAACATCTTTTTCATGTGCTTATTTACCATCCATATATCCTTTTCGATGATGTCTTCATATCTTTTGCTCATTTTCTAATTGGATTGGTTTTTATTTTCATTTTTATTGTTGAGTATTGAGAGTTCTTAATATATTCTAAATATGAATCCTGTGTCAGATATGTAGTTTGCAGATATTTTCTTCAAGTCTGTAGCTTGTCTTCTCATCCTCTTCACAAGGTCTTTTGCAGAGCAAATACTTCTAATTCTGATGTTCAATTGATTGATTTTTTAAAAAATTGTTTTATGGATCATGCTTTTGATGTGTTTGAATGCTCTTTACCAAGCCATAGATCCTAATGATTTTCTACTGTGTTCTCTTCAAAAAGCTTTATAGTGTTATGTTTTATGTTAAATATATCCATTTTAAGTTAATTTTTGCATGAGGTTTAGTTAGAAGTTTATTTTTTACTTAATAGATATCCAATTGTTTTCAGCACTTTTTATTGAAAGACTATTCTTTCTCCTTTGAATTGCTATTGCACCTTGGTCACAATTGTTTGGCCAGACTTGTGTGAGGTTGTTTCTGGTTTTTCTATTCTGTTCTCCACCAGTACTATATACACAGTCTTGGTTACTGTAGCTCTATAATTAGTCTTGGAATGGGTAGAGTGAGTTCTTCCATTTTATTATTATTCTTCAAAATTATTTTTAGCTATTCTAGTGGCTTTGCCTTTCCATATAAATTTTAGAATAATCTTGTCTACGTTTATAAAAAGTCTTGCTGGGGTGTTTTGGGGGGAGGGAGGATTTTGACCCGAATTGTGTTAAACCCATATATCGATTTGGTGGGGCATTAATACCTTGACTCTGCTTAGTCTTTTAATCCTTGAACATAATATGTCTCTCCATTTATTTAAGTCGTCTTTGATTTTTATTAACGTTTTGTAGTCATTAGCATACAAGTCCTGTACCTGCTTTGTTAGATTTATACTTAAGTATTTCTCTCTTTTTGAGTGATTGTAAGTGGTATTTCTAGTTTCCATTTCTATGTTCACTGCTAGTATATAAGAAATACAGTTGATTTTTGCATGTTAATTTTGGGTCCTGCAACCTAATAGAACGTATTAAGTTCTAGAAGTATTTTTAGTTAATTACTTGGGGGTTTCTACATAGACCATTGTGACATCTGCAAATAGGGATAGTTTTATATCTTATTGTTTATCTACATGCTTATTTCCTTTTTTTACCTGATCACGCTGGCAAACTTCTAGTACTGTGTTGATTAGCAATGTTAAGCCGTCTTTGACTTGTTTCTGTTATTTATGAGAGAAAGAAATTCAATGTTTCACATTTATGTTTACTAGTAAGTTTTTTGTAGATCTTGTCTATCAAGTTGAGAACTGTTCCCTTTTCCTAATTTTTTGACAGTTCTGTCATGAATGGGTGCTGAATTTTATTAAATGCTTTTTCTGCATCAGTTGATGTGATCATGGGGTTTTCTTCTTTAGTCTGTCAATGCAGTGGGTTGCATTGATTGGTCATTGAATATTGATAGAGTCTTGTATCCCTGGGGTAAGTGTATTTGGTTATACTGTGTAGTTCTTTCATAAGTTGCCAAATTCTCTTTGCTAATATTTTGTTTAAAATTTTTGTGTATGTATTCATGAGGTATATTGACCTGAAGTTTTCTTTTTTGTACTGTTTTGGTCTGATTATGGTATTGATAATCATGGCTGACTTCATAAAATGAATTAAATAAATTGCAAGTCTTCCCTCCTGTTTGCTGGAAGAGATTGTATGACATTTAAATGATTGGTAGAATTTTCCAGTTAAACATCTGGGCCTAGAAAATTTTAAGTGGAAGTTTTTGAAATCACAAATTTAATTTCCTTAATAGTTAAAGGGTTATTTAGATTAACTGTTTCATATTGGGTGAGTTGTAGTTGGTGCTGTTTGAAGAATTGGTCCATTCTATACAATATAAAATTTATATGTATAGAATTGTTTATAGTATTCCTTTATTATCCTTTTGATATGTGCAACATCTCTAGTGCGGGTTTCATTCCTGAAATTAGTAATTCATGTCTTTTTCTCAGTTCTGCTAGGGGTTTGTCAATTTTTTAAATCTCTTTTTATCTTTTGTTCCTTTTGTTTGCTATGGGTATATTTGCTCTTACTAGTTTTTTAAGGTGGGAGCTTATTGAGTTGAGATTATATTTCTTAGATTATTCAATTGAGACTTTTCTTAATATAAGCATTTGGTGCTATGAATTTCCCTGTCAGCCCTGCTTTAGCTGGATCTCACAAAGTTTGCTAAGAAGTGTGTTGTTTAGTTTACAGGTATTGAGAGATTTTCTTGTTATCTTTCTCTTCTTGAGTTCTAGTGTGATTCTCCTATGATCAGAACATACTCTTCGTGGTTTTGATTATTTTAAATTTTTTGAGATTTGTTTCGTGACCTTATTTTGGGTATGTTCCATGGGAGCTTGAAAAGAATGTGTATTCTGCTGTTGGTGTGGTTGAATTTGCCTTTATCTTTGTTGATTTTTCTGTCTACTGGTTTTATTAATTATTGAGAAAGGGGTGTTGAAGTCTCCAGCTGTAATTGTGGATTTTTCCCTTTTTTCTTCCAGTTCTGTGATATCTTGCACCTTTATTGGTTGGTGTTTCCACACTTAGCATTGCTATATATCTCAGTGACTTGACCTTTTATAATTGTGTAATATTCCTCTCTATCTCTGGTAATTTTTTTTGCATTGAAGTCTCCTTTCTCTGGTAGCCTTTCCTGCTTTCTTGATTAATGAATGGTTGCATGTATATCCTTTTACAAACTTTTACTTATTTGGGGGGGGGGCGGGTATTGGGGAACAGTGTGTTTTTCCAGGACCCATCAGCACCAAGTCAGGTCGTTACCTTTCAGTCTATTTGTGGAGGGAGCAGCTCAACTCCAAGTCCAGTCGCCATTTTCAGTCTTAAGTTGCAGGGGGCACAGCCCACCATCCCATGTGGGATTGAACTGGCAATCTTGTTGAGAGCTCGTGCTCTAAACAGCTGAGCCATCCGGCCACCCCATGGCATCTCAGGAGCAGCTCGTTGTCTTCCAGTCTGGTTGTGGAAGGTGCAACTCACAGTGGCCCATGTTGGAATTGAACCGGCAACCCTGTTGTTAAGAGCTCCTGCTCTAACCAATTGAGCTATCCAGCCGTCCCCTCCGACCTTTTACTTTTAATCTCTGTATATATTGTTATATCTGAAGTGAGTTTCTTGTGGGTGGTATATAGCTGGCTCATTTTTCCCTCCCCTTTCTTCCGCCTCCCCCACCCCCAAACACTCCGGTTCAAGCTGATGTTTCTCAGTCTAGTGTAGTACCCAGCTCCCTGGCCCATGCTGGTATTATGAGCCTTGTGCTCCCCCCAGCTGAGGCAGTCGGTGGCCCCTCGTCAGTCGGCAGCTCGTGGCAGCTCTTGCCGGCTGCCGGCTTCTGGCCTCTGGCCATTCAATGCCGGCCACCGGCCGCTCCTAGCAGCACACGGTAGCCCCTGGCAGCACTCAGCATCCCTCGGCCCCTCACGCCAATCTCCGGCTGCTCACAGCAGCCCAGCTCCATGGAGAGCCGTTGTTCACAATCTTAGCTGTAGAGGGCGCAGCTCACTGGCCCATGTGGGAATCGAACTGGCGACCTCGGCATTAGGAGCACTGCGCTCCAACCACCTGCGCCACCGGGCCCGCCAGGCTCATTTTGTAATCCATCCTGTCATATGTCTTACTTGGTATATTCAGACCATTTATATTTGAGCCGTATTATATCAGTTATTACATTGTCTTTTTTTCTTTCATTTCTTAATTTCTTAGGTTTTCCCCCTCCTAATTCTCTGTAGGTTATGTGAGCAAATATTAGAATTCCATTTTGATTTGTCTATAGTATTTTTAAGTATATTTCTTTGTGTAGGTTTTGGTATTTGCATAGATATTACTATATATGTGATGTATACATTTGACCGTTGAACAACATGGGAGTTTGGGGGTGTCAACCCCTGCACAATCAAAAATTTATGTAAATGTAGTTGGCCCTCTGCATATGTGGATTCCCAACTGCATATCGAAAACTTTTTTTCCAAAAAATACCTGCGGATAAGTAGACCCATGCAGTTGAAACCCCTGTTTAATGGTCAACTGTATATCAGCCTATTTAACTGTGTATCAACATTTTACCAGCTCAGGTAAGGTGTAAAAACCTCACTTTCCTTTACGTCACTTTGTCCTCCATTTACAATTGTCTTAAGTATTCCCTTTACAATTGAGAACTACTTAAATGGTGTTAGAATTTTTGCTTCAGCCATCAAACGTAATTTGAAACTCAAAAGGCAAAAGAGAATATTGTATTTACTCATTTTGCTTTTTCTGTTGATCTTCCTTCCTGATGTCCCAAGATTTCTTCTTAAAATTATTTCCTTTCTGTTCATAAAACTTCCTGTAGCCATTTGTTTAGGGTACGTCTTCTGGTGACAAATTCTCTTGGGTTTAGAGTCTGAGAATGTCTTCATTTCCCTTTCATTCTTTAAAGGTATATTCACTGAATATAGGATTTTGTGTTGACAACTCTTTAAACAGTTGAAAATCTTGTGGTCTCTGGTTTCTGATGAGAGATCTGCCATCACTGGAATTGTTTTTCCCCTACAGGTAGGGTGTTCTTTCTGTCAAAACTGCTTTTTGGATTTTTTTCTTTGTGTTTAGTTTTCAGAAGTTTGACTATACTGTGTTGTGATACAGATTTCTTTGAGTGTATCTTATTAGGGTTCACTCACCTTCTTGAATCCATAGTAGGTGTATGTCTTAAGTTTGTTTATAATTACATATTCATTGAAGCATTTTTATGATAGCTAATCCTTGTTAGATAATTCTAACATGTCTTCTCTGTATTGGCGTCTGTTGTCTTCTCATTGAAGTTGAGATTTGTTTTTTTGATATGGCAATGATTTTTTTTTACTGAGATCCGGATATTTTGGTTATTATGTAATGAAACTCTGGATGTTTTTTTAGATTGCCTCTACAGCAGGCTCCCTCGGATAAATTTTCAGCTGCAGAAGGGGAGTGCTGCCTCACTGGCAGGTAGCAAGGGAAGTCCAGGTTTCCCACTCCGCTGACTTGGTGATGGT
The DNA here is from genome assembly GCF_964194185.1 of Rhinolophus hipposideros. NCBI lineage: Eukaryota > Metazoa > Chordata > Mammalia > Chiroptera > Rhinolophidae > Rhinolophus > Rhinolophus hipposideros. The sequence goes on from NC_138056.1 coordinate 57,895,685, forward strand.
GTTTCATTACTGCTGGGGTGGGAGTTCAGGCTTTCCACTCAGGTGAAAAAGCCTCAGGTGACACTACTCTATAGCAGAAGGGGCTGACATCACTTACTGCTGCTCCCCAGGTGGTCGCCACTATACTGCAGGTGGTGGGTAGTTGTGAACATCGTCCTGACTCTGCTAGGCCTTTTCACACCAGCCCAGCCAGAGAAAAGGAGGAGAGTCACCTCATTACCATACGGGGCATTGGGGAGTCAGGGGTATTGTGTACTTCAGGTGCTTGGTTACCACCTGAGAAGGGTTTCCTTCTGGGCCTTTGCTGGTTCATATGGGGCAAGTCCACAGTTTTTTCTGTATTTGGCTGTAGTAGAACATTTGTCTGAAAATTGTCTCTCTTCCTAGGTTGCTACTTTCCTGGTCCCTTGTGGAGAGCAGGATTTTGTTGAATTTTGGTTCTTTTGTTTGTTTTAGTCTTCACCTTCACCCGTTAGCATTGTTGAGTTGCTGCCTTCTCTAGCATCCAGTCTGAATTACATAAATGAGGGAAAAGAAAACCAGGGGACTCAATTTCCTTCAAGTCCCAGCATTCCTAATCAGTCTGTCTCCTCTCTACTTTTTAGACTTTTAGGCTGTACTTAGTGGGACAAATAAGGAAAAGAACACCTGTTTCGTCGTTTTGGAAGCATAAATAAAAAAGCTCTAAAATTTCTGTTCTTAGAACTTAATCAGATGATAGAAAGGGTTCTGCATTTTAGGTGGAAAGCTGAACTGAATGGACTATATTGGTGGTTTCAAATCTGGCTCTGCATCAGAATCATTGGGAGAACTTTGTAAAAAGAGATTGTTAGACCTTACCCCCAGAGATTCTAAATCTGGCACAAGGACTTAAGAATTGGTGATTTTAAAACGCTTTCTACATGATAACGAGTGCAGTCATCCGTCAGTGTGGGTAAATTCTTTTTACCTACCTAGGCTGTGTTCTCCATGAGGCGACTCTGCTAATTAAGGATACTTTACGATTATAGTCAGTAACAAGCACTTAAACAACTATTTTACAATTCTGCTCCAGCCTCCTTTCTCAGAGATTCTAATTCAGTAGGTGTTGGGGCCAAGATGAGTTGAGCAAACTACAGGCTATCGATTTAATTGTACACTTAGTTAAGAGTCTTCAGACTAGGTGATCTCTAAGGTATTTCACAGTAAAGAACTTGTATAACATATAGGCCTGGAAATTGACATAATCTAAACAAGGCAGAGAAGAAAAGCATGTGAGATCCCAGGTAGAAACCCCCCACAATAGTCTGTCAGTGTTTAGGGGGTGGCGAGTGTGTTGTCCCCCAATCTTCCTCTGTGGCTCTACTGTTAGGCTGCGTAAAGGCCAGTCAACCCCACAGGGCTGCCACACGTGGCTGTGTAGGCTGTGTCCTGTGAAACTTCAGGAGGCACTCTCTACCTACATCAGGAATGTTCAGTCCTGGCACCTATTGATGTGCATCGTAAGGTGTCCAGCAGTATCTCTGGCCTGTTTTCAGTAGAGGCTGGACACGTCGCCAAATGTGCTTTAACTGGCAAACCATTGCACAGTAATATGGATAATAGTGTCTGCGGTTTTGCAAATTTTCTTCCATTGTATTCTTTACCACTTGATGCTTAAGTAGAATGTGTGCAAAGATTTTGATTTTAGAGGATAGGGAAGGTACTGTATAGCTCGGCTTATTTCAGTCCCATATTGATGTCTTAATGTTAAACCACTGCTTTTTCTTCTACATAATCTGATCTCAAAGGCCCTTTCTGTGAATTTGTTAGCTTTCCTATGACATTTAGTGAGCGCCTACCATGTAGCACAGACACCAGGGATGAAGGATTAATTGTTACCCAGATAAAGGGAATCATGTAGGGTTAGAAGTGGAATGAGCAGCTGGATGGGGAAAGATGAAACTAGTAAAGTGAGCAGGGGCCATAGCAAAGAGCTCTGTGTTCTAATACAATGTAATTTTACTTTTGCTATAAAACACTTCTAGTCTCTGGACGCTAAAGTGTTCAGAGCTGAATTTGGTGTGGTTTGTAAGAGAAATTGTGACTTTCAAAATGAATGGTCTCCAGACAATGTAATAGTTTTGTATTGTCAAAATCTGTTGATAATCAGACTTCTGGTCCTTGTGTAGACAGTGACTGTAAATATAAATGTATGTATATAACTGAGTAGATGGATAAGCAGATTCTACGAGCTGTCAATTTTAAAATGTTAGAAAAAAAGCTTTGTTTCAATGTTTATAATTACAAGTAATATTTCTTTTTTTCTTATGTCTTTCTTTTTTTAAAGTCTTGTGAAAACGCCATAGTATGCTGGAAACCTGGCAAAATGGAAGATGATATAGATAAAATTAAGCCCAGTGAGTCTAATGTGACTATTCTTGGGCGATTTGATTACAGCCAGTGTGACATTTGGTACATGAGGTTTTCTATGGATTTCTGGCAAAAGGTAGCAACTTTTTTACTTTTTGAAATTATTTGACTTACAAAACCCATGGTAATTTTAGTTTTCTCTGCTGTATATCTGTGTTCTCTTTCCTTTAAGAATCAACCTTGATTTGTTTTACTTGCTTCAGCCTTTGATGTTATTTGTTCTACCCTGGTGGCTCTGCACGCCATCTGCAGTGCTTATTATAAATTAGGTGACAGGTGTCGTTGGTGGCAGTTAGGTGTTTACTTTCCACAACACGTTACTAAAATTTAATGATTTGGTAATTAGAGTGTTAATATTTTTATGTGGCTTTTTCCTAGAAAAACTTCAAAAAAAATCATATGGCGATAGATATAAAATACTAGTTACGTAAAATTTTAAACAACAATGTTAGGATTTTGTGGTAACAAATTACCTGGGTATTTATAAGAAAGCTTTGGAAGAGCTTTCTTTTAGCTTTTGCTACAGTTGTCTGTGAGGCAGAATAAGGTGTACGTGCTAATAGTGTAAATTGTAAAGCCCTTCATAAATTCATAAAACGCTTTCTTAGTTTACTCAAGACAACTGTGAAGCATTGGTTGCTTTGTATCCCCACTTACAAAACAGAAATATGAGATGCCAAGAAATAATCAAGCGCATAGCCAGAGGCTAGAGCTGAAGTTTTTTCGAAATAAAAAAGATGTTTTAGGATTGCTGGAAACCTTTATAGCTTATTTTAATAATTTGGTGTTTTAAAAAATACGTTTATACAGATGCTTGCATTGGGCAATCAAGTTGGCAAACTTTATGTTTGGGATTTAGAAGTAGAAGATCCTCATAAGGCCAAGTAAGTATTTAGAAATTCCTGTTCATAATTTCTGCCTTTTTCCCCAAAATGTTATGCCAAATGTGGAGGACATAATTGATACTTGCAATACCATCTTTAAATCATTTGTAACATTTACATGTCTCAGAGTATTTTAAAGCATTTCTTTTTTTCAATTCTAATAATTGTTTTCCATGAGTATCTTGGTAACAAGTTATTTTTCTTTTTATACAGTGCTTCTTGAATTTAAAATATACCCCAATTTATGAAATTTGAGATTGAGCTTTCTCTGTCTTGTAATAGCTATTCATTTTTTTAATTAAATTTATTGGGGTGACAATTGTTAGTAAATTTACATAGATTTCAGGTGTACAATTCTGTATTACGTCATCTATAAATCCCATTGTGTGTTCACCACCCAGAGTCAGTTCTCCTTCCATCACCATATATTTGATCCCCCTTACCCTCATCACCCACCCCCCAAATATTCATTTTTAATACGTATATTGTTTGAAGTTAGATACTGACAACATTGTGTCTGTGGGATATTTAATTTAACTTCTCATGTTTTCTCCCTAGATGTACAACGCTGACTCATCAAAAATGTGCGGCTGCCATTCGACAAACCAGTTTTAGCAGGGACAGCAGCATTCTTATAGCTGTTTGTGATGATGCCAGTATTTGGCGTTGGGACCGACTTCGATAAAATCCTTTTTCCTAAAAAAAATTAGTGCGTTTTCTGTGTACAATAGAATTAATGTATCTCGCTAGTAAGGGCACATAGAACATTTAGAGTTGTCTTTCAGCATTCAATCAGGCTGAGCTGAATGTAGTGATGTTTACATTGTTTACACTCTTTGTACTGTCTCCTGCTCAGACTCTACTGCTTTTAATAAAAATTTATTTTTATAAAGCCACGTGTTATTTTAGTTTGTGATGAAAACAAATGTTGAAGGTAATAAAATTATACTTTTCTTTTTGTAATCATCATTTTTGTAATTCGCTGAACTGGAGAAAGCTATATAATGTGATAAGTAATTATGTTCAAAATTTTACAGCACTGTGACAGTGTTTCAATAACCTATTTTTACAGTTAAAAAATACTGCCATCCAATTTACAACTTGGCCACTAAGTAATCTTAGTGGAAGTACTATCATTAGAGCAAGGGAGGATAGGACATAGAAACTTAAATGGAATGAGTTGAAAAATGAAAGAAAACCCAAAAAATAGAGAAAGAAAAATGGAAATGGGGAGTATGTTCATACAGTGAGTTCCTGTCCCCTTTTCTAGAAGGGTATTGGTTAAGAGAAATAAGTAGATTGCAGAGTCATGTAGGGTTGAGAGTAGTTGGTTATTTTGTTCCAAACATAGGATGTTTAGCTTATACTAATGGACAGGAAGCAGTAGCAAAAATGAAATCGAGATCTAAAAGACTAGAAAAATCCCAAGAGTTAGGACCCAAGATGACGTGGAGGGGTTAATCTGAAGCAGAGGGAATTAAGTAAACCTGGGTGATCATCAAGATAAGGGAGGTAAAATGAGGAGGGCCAGGGTAAAATACAAAAGACTGAATTTTGTCAAGTTTTTAGATTCATAAGACTTTTCCTATAAATCTTTCCATGACTATACCATTACTACCTTGTTGGTAAGTGTTTGCTATTATAAATAATATTTTAACAGCCAGTATACAAATCTTTGTGTATCTTTCAGCTTATTTCCTTAGGCACATTTGTCAGAATTAGTTATTAAGTGAAAGGTTTATTTTTATTAAGGTTGTACCAAATTCACTTGCTCCAACAGTGTGTTAGTTCCCATTTCAGTTTGGTTTTTAGTTCCTGTGTATATCTGTAGACAGAGGTCAGCAAACTTTAAACTGCAAGTAGTAAATATTTTAAGCTTTGTGAGCCATACAGTCTGTCACATCAACTCAACTCTACTATAGTGTGAAAGTAGCCACAATATGTAAAGGAATGGGCTCGGCTGTGTTCCAATAAAACTAATAAAAACAAGCCGTGGGCCACAGTCAGCCCCCAAACTATAGTTTGCTAACCCCTGTTGTGATTATTAGCTATTAAAACAACCCTTAAGGGGGCCCTAAGATTACTGAAAATGTAGGTCAAACAGCCTATAAAGATCACCAGATAAGCAATGAAACAAGCTGTCCTGAGACATGAAACAATAATACACTGAAACCACCAAAGACTTCAGAGTTCGGAATTAGAGAATATTTTAAAAGCCTCATTTAAAAATGTGCCCCGTCATTCCTTATTCTCCATTTCAATTACCACCTAATATACTGCATAATTAACTTATTTTGGTTTGTTGTATTTCTCCCACTGAGATGTAGGGTTTAAGATGTACTTTGTTTTTGTTTCACATACAACCCCAGCACCTAGAACAGTGCCTTGCACATAGTAGGTGCTCAATAAATGAAACTTAAAACATGGCAATGAGCGAGCAGTAAGAGACTACCAAGACTGACTAGGATTTGAAAAATAAATAGAACTTATAGAAATGAAAAAATATGATTGTTGAGATAAACTCAGTGGGTAGGTTAGACGAGATTAGAGGCTGATGAGAGATTACTTAACTAGAAGAAATCCTAAGACTTAGAATGTGGCATAGAGAATTGAACAAATGGAGAATACAAGGAGTTAAGAACTATAGAGGATAGGATGAAAAGGTCTAATACATTTAACTGGAGATACAGAAGAAAATGAAATGCAATATTGGGAGAAATCCTTTACTTGCTACTGTGATATCTAAGCACCATGTGGGTATATGTATTACAGAATTAGGAGATCGTTTGTGGTTCCAGCATCTTATCATCACCTTTCCTCCCACTTCCATTGCAATCATAGCCACTAAAATGTCAGTCTCTACCAAGCCCAGAACTTCACCCTGATCTTTTTATCATGTCCTGAAAAAAAGCCTCCACAGTTTACTTTAAGCTGGACAAAGGCCAAATGTGTGCCATCCGTATGGTAGTTTTTTGTGGTGAGGCAAGGTGCTCACCAGGACAGCAGGTTTTTCCAAGGCTGCCCACAGCACAATTTGAAGGACAATAATGTGAGAGTCCCTGGGTGGATTTGTTTCTTCAACAATGGGAGCCAAAGATTGGCATTCTGATCGTGTGGGTCTCCCCAGGGCCTGATGCTTGATCCAGACTCCCTCTTTCAGTCATTCACCACCGGTATTCAGTGCTGTGATAAGTCATGAGTTCTCCATTTATTTCATCATGGGGTCCATTTGCTTTTCTGGATTACAATTGTACTTTGGCTAGTGAGGGCACTTTTGAAAGGGCACACTTAGCTCACCAGGACCTCCAGCCTCCAAGTGGAGATGTCAACACCGTGACGTTGGCCCATGTAGGCCAAACTCAATGCTTACTGCCCCAAAGTCCACAGTCACGATACATGCCAGAGCTGGGTAAAGCACACTGAGGATTCTTGTCTGGATTTCAGAATGAAGTCTCTGGAGCTCCCTGTGCTTCCTGGACCCCACACCCAGCTCTAGGAAAGAAAAGTACAGGAATTCAAGAGGAACAGGAGGCTACTGGTCCTGTTTCTAGACCTGAAGACGGCCAGCTTCATAATTTGCAGGGCCCAGTGCAACGTGAACATGCAAGCCTCTTGTTTAAAAAGCAGGAAAAAGGTGCCATTAACGTCACTGAAATAAAAAGCTTTTTCCTTCTGTGATTTTTCCCCCCAAGGCCACTGGGTGAAGTTTACTGTGAAACCTTGAGGGGTGAGGATGGGGTGGGCAGACCAGGGTGGAGAGAGGAGTACTCGCCAGCTCTAGGAGGCCGAGTCTGGGCCCCCTGAGCTGTCCTTCACGTCGCTGCTCTCAGTGGTCTCGCTGACCTCGCTGGGGTCCTTGCCGTCACCACCACTGTCCTCAGCAGCCAGGCCCTTTTCCGCCCGACAGGCCTCTTCGGAGCTTGGGAGTGAGCTGCCGTTGCTCTCCACCTCGTTCTCCACGGAGCCCCGCAGCGTGTGCCCGCCCCTCTCTTTCAGCTCATCAGCCATCCGGGTGAGATCTCGCTTCATTGCGTATGCGTCTTCCCCATCTGCATAGTATTTGGGCTCCACTGCGCTGATCTGAAAGTTGAGGGTGTTGGAATAGAGGTGCAGGGCGACCCGGTTGCTCTTCCTGACATGCAGGGAGACGTATTTGGCATTGAAGTTCTCGATCATGGCTCGGGAGGCCTGGTCCATCAGCTTCTGAGCCAGGCCGAGGCGCCGGTGGGAACGCTTCACAGCCAGTGAGGTGATGTGTCCGTGGGGAACGTCATCTGGGTCCTCTTCCATTTTGGCCAGGACGTAGCCCACCGTCTTCCCGTCCTCATCCTCCGCGATGTACGAGAGCTGGGGCCAGGAGAGGCCGTGGTAGAAGTAGTATTTCATCTGGTAGTTCTCTGGCAGGCAGAGGAGGTTGCAGTGCTGCGTGTTCATCAGGTCCTCTGGCCTCGCGTTGCGGATATTCATAACGGCTGCGGGACTCCGGGCTCCCCGTGGGTCGTGAACGCGCCGTCAGCAGCTGCCACGCGCTCCAAAGCGACGCCCCCGGGCGGAGGGGCCAGGGCTGGGTCCAGGCTCGCGGAGAGGGGCCTTCTGTGACTTCTTTCTCAACTTGTCGTGGTATTTTCAAATTTGGTTTTTAATGCCATTCTAAGTAAAGAAAAGTTAAAATTTACTATTAGCCTGGATTTTACCATTCATCATATTGTACAATGACGATGTGCAGTGCAAACAAAAGCATTTCCCTCTATGCTGAATTATTGAAATTACTACATAATTGGTATTTTGTAGCTTCTATATTCATGTGTATTTTGTTCTTATCAGTACAGTGGCAATACTGAATAAAGGAACTTTTTATTTCACTTTTTGATACCGCATCTTCTACCAACATTCTCTTCATTTGACTAACTGATGTGTAAGGGCAATCTGAAAGGAAAATCTATGTCATCTTGAGCGTCAATGGTCGGCTAACACAAGGAAGTAACGTAAGCAAGAATAAGTTTCCCTGGCCCTGTCTTTGTTTAAACTAAGTTCTGGTTAAAGCTGAAAGCATGGCCTCTTGGGGCTGTCAGCACCCTTCCCTACTCAGTTCTAGATGTAACACACCTTACACTTGTTTGGAGTCTTACTGAAAATTCCACACGTTATGGGTCCAGTGGAATTCTGTGCTCACGGGGAATCACAAATGCTAATATGTGAATAGAAAGTCAAGGAACAGCAGACATACATGTTGCACACGTCCCTTCTATTCACACACATGCTTGCATTATCTCACTGGACTTGACTTACAAAATACAAAATTGTTAACAATGTCAAGTTGGAAACAGCATTAAACCAAGCATGGAGTCTCTCAGCTCAGTGCCCTGTAGTACTGCACAGGTCACGTACCCTTGCAGCTGACCCTGCCTGGGGCTGACCTGAGGTCCTGTGCCTTCCTTTCCCCAGCTGCTCCATCGGCACTGACATCTCTGTTGATAGGTTCTGATTTCCAAACTGTTTAGTCTTGTTATCAGTCTCTTTCTGGCTCTATCTTGGTTTCTTTGGTTTAAGTAAAATGAATAGAACAGTTCTCTACCTCCCCTTCTCCCCACATTTGCCCCCCCCCAAAAAAAAAATAACAATTTAGTGTTTGTTTCAGCAATGGGAAATAGGGGAGAAGCTGGGATCCATATTGTACACTGTGGGGAGGAGACCTGAATCTGAAATCTATGAGGCACAGTAAGTGGATGGTTGCTGTTGCCGAAAAGACAAGTATAATGAAGTCTCAGAGCATTCGGAAGGAAATAAAATGGGCTAAGAGAAGGCTGGGATGTGGCTTTGGGTGTATCATCCTATAGAACATTGTAAAAATGACTGGATAGAAATTAGGTGATTTTATAATTGTTTTTTTTAAGCCATAGCCTGAGAAGGGCAGAGGTCTAAAGAACTAATGGCCGCCACCTTGTTCAGAAATGCTTAAAGAATTAAAATGCTCATTGGAGGCAAAGGGGAGAGTCATTCTGCTTAACTGCATCTTCAAGCTTGGATGAGGTATCATCTAGGACAGTAATTTTTAAACTTAAAAAAAAATGCAACCCACAGTAAGAAATAAGACTACATATATCCCAATTTCACATACATATACAGAACTGAAACAAAAAAAAATTCCATGAAAGAATACACTTACCCTGTTTGATGTATGCTGTAAATTTTTTATTTTTTTTTGTGTGACTCACTAAATTGATTTCACAACCCAATCATGGATCTCAACCTGCAATTTGAAACACTGATCTAGGGGATATGAGTCTAGATGGCTTTTACAAAAAAACCTGGGAACAGGACTTTCAGAAATACAAGCATATGTAAAAAATGCTGTGTGGTCTCTAACCACAGAACATAGCTGTTAGGTTTGTAACTTCCCCTACTTTCATTTATCACCTGTGTGTTTCCCCTGTTATAATTTGTAGAAAATGACTATCATTTTGGAATTGAACTGGTGAATTTCAAAAACAATCTTAGTATTTTGTGGTTATTTTCTGATGCAGAACAAGACTTCTGATGAATGAAAGCAGACTCATTTCACCTGTCCTTGCTTCATTTACCCCCAGGCTGATGGTGAAGTGTAAAAAGTTGGGTGATTTCTCTTATGCTTTTTTTTTCTTCTTTAAATTTTTTATTAGTTTCAGGTGCACAAGACAAAGTAATATTTAAACGCTTATCATTTATATCCCTCACACTGTGTGAACCCCTCTCCCCCCATCCACTATCCCTCTGACATTGCACAGAGCCATTACATTTCCACTGTCTCTATTCCTAATGCTGTACTCCGCTTCTTGTAAGTACATACATACATACATATATATATCCATACACATATATACATAGATATATATATATGTAAAATTATAGTTGGCATTCATTATTGTTCAGCTTCAGGTGTACAGTGCAGTGATCAGGCATCTACATCATCCCTGAGGTGGTCTCCCAAATGGGACATGTGTCCATCAGATACCCTACACAATCTTTACAACATTATTGATTACGTTCCCCAAATTAATTTTCAAAACCCCGTGGCCATCTTGTGGTTACTGACTATTTTCTAATCCCCTCACCTTCCCCCTTATCCTCACCCCCCCCCCGCCCATCTAGAAACCCTCAGTTTTTCCTCTATGTCTCCAAAACTGATTTCTGTTATGTTTTGTGTAATGAATGAGGGAGTGTGTATTTGTGTTTAATTCTAGAACTGTTTGATTGTAAGTTGTCAGAAAATCAGTTTGTGAGAAATGTATAGTACTGAATTGGTGATTATTTGATTTTTTAATTTGATGCAAAGTTACTTTTTAAACTAAAATTTTGTATAAAAAAAGGATTTGCTTTATCTCTCTGAAAGATTGATTTGGAGTCAAGGCTTAATAATCCCAGTTCTGGTTAGCAACCTATGTAAGCATTCTGCATTGTTTTCTTCAAATTCTTGAGTAAAACTGGCTGCGACAGTATTTGTAACTCTCAGAAGTCAAAACCCTTTGTGAAGGGCCTTCCAAAATAATTTCTTACTGTTGCCTTAAAAAGTGAGCTAGTAGACAGGAGAGAATCATTTATTTATACATTTCATTGGCCAGGTGTGCAAAGCATTGCATTACTTAGGCACCTGGATAAACCTGTGACATGGCGATGGTTTCCAAATGTTGGTCTATAGAAAAGTGAGTGCACCAGAATTATTTAGGGAGCATAAGGCGGATAGATATCTGAGTCCCAACCTGAGAGATTTGAAATTCAGTCTTTTTTTTTTAAAGTTTTCCCTGATGATTCTGATGGACAGATTAAGTTTATTTTAGCCCAAGCAGCACAACTTTCCACAGTCATTTCAAACTTTCACACTCTGGCTAACCAGTGCCTCCCAAACTCATGTTCAAGGCTACTGGTGGGAGTGGTGGATAATTGTTAATACTTCTGCTGTCGAATCATCTGTGTGTCTGGGATTTAGCATTGTGTCCCAGGGCCTAGATCTGGGCCAGATTCCGCTTCCTGCCAGGGCTCCTCTCTGTGGCTTTCCTCTCTAGTCTTCTGGCCCATACCCCACACCAGGACATCCACGAGAGACAACTGCAAATAGACTGGGACTTGACGTCTATTCAAGGCCCCACGTAGCCTGGAGTCTCTCTCTTCTTCCTGTCTAGGGTCCCTCACTGGCTGAAGCCCCTGTCTCTTTCCTCTGGTAGAGCAAAGAGACCAGCTCCTGCCAAGCTGCCTCCCTGGCAGAGGCTTTCCAGGTAGTCAGGCTGCTTTCTGTAAGCACCGTATAGGGGCTCAGTTAAATGTTTGTCCTCTGAAAAGAGTTTCCACCTTTCTGAGTTACTGCCTCTCTCCCACTTTCCTTCTTAATATCTCTGGTCGAACCTGCTCATTTAACATCCCACTGAAATGCATGCATGCACTATTGTGGTTTATTTTCCTATGCTATAAAAATCAGTGCCAGACTAATAGCTCTTGAAACATAGAGCCTGTCCTTATTTTTTGAATTCCAGTGTTTAATACACTGGTTCATACCGTAGTAGGCATTCAACGAAATGTTGAAAGAACTAAAAATAAACTAAGAAATCTTTGCTTAAGTGAATTTCTGATGAGTTTCAGGTAGTATGGACTCCGCACGTGTGTGTATAGAGATATGAACACATCTAGGCCTATGCCCTTCTGTAGAGCTGTCCTGGGAAAACAAGGAAGATTTTCACCTTATTGGTCTTGATATTTTTAGCTCCTAGCACCCATAGAGTCTAGCCTCTTATACGTTCTTTAGCAGTGTTATGGGGACAGAGCCAGGAGTGCAGTTTCCAGGCTCTCAGCCTCACATGGAAAGGTGCTGGCTCAGATAGTAAATGGCCATCAACTGTGACTGGATGGCCATCAGCTGTGGCTAGTTGGCCGTCAGCTGTAACCCGTGAGCCACTGGCCACTAATGTAACTGCCGTGGCTACGCTAGCAGAAAGAATGGGGGCCAGCAAGAGCAGATTGCAGAGAGGCGGATGCCGCCAGTGAGAATATAGTGGTATGACTCCCCTGTCTATGGCTCCGTGGGTGTTCCTTTTTGGCCTCACCATGTCCTGAGTTCTTATGTGGGGAGTGGGAGCAGAGACCCCGCCTGTCACCCCGCACGACAAATGGCGCAGCGAGCAGGGAGGGTCCCCTGCACAACAACATCTTTCAAGAGTCATCTCAGATATGGTCACACTTAAGTTTCAGGCGTTTCTATCACCCAACTTATAATTACGTTAAGTATGTTTTTACTAGGACACTTCCAAAAAAACCCAGCAGAGATGCACTGCCTAAGTGCCTTAATCTGTGAGAAATGGGTAAATTCAAATGCCAAATTTTTTAGGCGAGTACTTACAATGCAGCATCAGCCTCCCCTGGGAACTTGTCTAGGGCTGCCAGACTTGGCAAATAAAATGTAAGACATCAAATTAAATCTGAATGTCAGATAATAAATTATGCAGTATTTGGGACATACTTATAATTAAAAATGATTCACTAATTATTTGAAATTCAAATTTAAGACATGGATCATTACGTATTTTATTTGACAACCCTAACGTCTTAGAAATTAAAATTCTTGGTCCCTAGTCTAGACTTACTGAATCAGAAAGTCAGGTGAGGCCCAGCCATCAGTATTTTGACATGCTCTACAGGTGATTCTGATGAACCTTAATGTATGACAACCACTGCCTTAGGCAGCCCCTTATTTTCCTAAAAGCAAGGCTTAGCCAAACCTGGCCAGCTGTCTATTCTTGTTAATACGTTTTTTTGGAACACAGTCATAAACATTCTTTCACTTATTCTTTTACGTATCTACTTATTAAGTTTCCTGTCCTCTTGGAGCTTATATTCTAGTTGTGGGTTGTGTTAATTATATCTTCAGCTACAAGTAACAATAAAGCCAGCTAAAACTGCCTTAAACAATAAAGGAATATGGATATCATCTTCCATAACCAGAAGTACAGAGGTAGAGTAGGCTCCACAGTTGTGGTTGGTTCCACAGTTCTTGGTGTTACAAGGGCATGACGGGATAGAGACCTTATGGCCCAGAAAGCCTAAAATATTTACTATGTGGCCTTCTACAGAAAACCTTTGTCTGACCTTGACCTAAAGAGAACTTCCTCTAATGATGGAAGCATGTTCTCAGCCCTCTCTAACAGGTGCTGGAAGCTGGGACAGGATAGACACTGAGGTTCTGAAAATGAAAAATTCCCTTCTGCTGAGCTCCCCATAGGCACTGCTGTCGTCTTTGGCTCCAAGTGGGGAAAATGGAGGGGAAAGCAGCCAAAAAGAGGCTCATGAGCTGATAAAGGACAGTTCCTGGAGCCCAGAACACCTGGTTGTGTGCGCCCATAGCCGGAGAGTTGGTAAAATTCTGTGACATAGAACATGTATTTAACAAATGTGTAGAGATCTACCGTATGCAGGGTACTGGGAGCAAAGATAGAGTCCTATTCTTAAAAGGCTCATAGTTGAGAGTAGTCAGGCTCCCTAATTAGATCTTTAGACTGTCCAGTCAAGTGTCAACTGCATATGTACTTAATAAATATTAATATATTTCATTCAGCAAGTAACTATTAAATGCTTACCAGGGGGCAGATGCTGGGCTAGACTGGAAATATAATGGTAAACAAAACAGACATGTTCCCTGCTCTCCTGGAGCTTATATTCTAGTGAGAGTTGTATTAATTATATATAACATCAGCTGTAAGTAACAACAGCCAATTAAAATTGGCTTAAACAATTGACAAATATATTATCTTGCATAACCATAAGTACAGAGGTAAGACATGTTTCAGGGCTGGTTGGTTCAACAGCACATTAAAAAGACTCAAGTTAAAATATACACATGGCCAAGAGACATATTAAAACCACAATGAGATATTACTTCACACCTGTCAGGATGGCCATCATCAATAAATCAAGAAACAACAAGTGTTGGTGAGGATGTGGACAAAAGGGAACCCTTGTGAGATTGCAAATTGGTGCAGCCACTATAGAAAGCATTTTGGAATTTCCTCAAAAAATTAAAAATAGAACTACCTTATGACCCAGCAATTCCACTTCTGGGTATTTACCCAAAGAAATCTAAAACATTAATTCGAGAAGATATAAGCACCCTATGTTCATTGCAGCATTGTCAAGATATGGAAGCAACCAAAGTGCCCATCAATAGATGACTGGGTAAAGAAATTCATATATACTCATATATATAAAGGAGTATTACTTGGCCCTAAAAAAAGAATGACATCTCACCGTTTGGGACAACATGGATGGACCTAGAAGGTATTATGCTAAGTGAAATAAGTCAGACAGAGAAAGACAAATACCATATGATTTCACTTATAAGTGGAATCTAAAGAACAAAATAAATAAACAAAACAGAAACAGACTCACAGAAACAGAGAAAAAACTGATGGTTTCCAGAGTGGAGGGTGGTTGTGGAGCTGGGTGAAAAAGGTGAAGGGATGAAGAAATACAAATTAGTAATTACACAATAGTCATGGGGATGCAAAGTATAGTATAGAGAATATAGTCAATAATGTTGTAACAACTATGTACAGTGCCAGGTGTGTACTAGGCTAATTGGGGGGATCACCTCATAAATTATATAAATGTCTAACCAGTATGCGGTACATCTGAAACTAGTATATTTCTAAAAAAAAAAAAAAAAAAAAGAAAAGAAAGACTCAAGTTGTTTCCATCTCTTTGTTCTGCCTTCCTGGTTGCGCTGGCTTTTATCTCAGGTTGTTCTCTGAAGTTTCAAGATGGTTGCTAAAACTCCAGGTGTCACTTTCAGCTACGTCAATGTACAGAGAGAGAAAGTGATCATCTCTTTGTGTAACTTTCTTAATACCAAGAAACCTTTCCTAGAATCCCCCAGTAGATTTTTCTCTCAGGTTTCATTGACCAGAATTGGGTTATGGGGCCAATCCTATACCAATCACAGCAAAGGGAATGGAGATTTGTTGATTAGATTAAGCAGGGGCTTCCTCTGGGGCTCCTGAGTCTCATGGAGAAGGGATGGATTTCTGAATAAAATTGGGATTCTGTTAACAAGAAGTGGGGAAGTGGATATTAAATAGATAACTACCCGTATTTCTTATAGGGAAGGAAAATAATGTAATCACAGGTTGTGAGGGAACTACATAAAAGTTAGCTTTTGCTGTATAATAAAACATCTCCAATTTATTTAGCTCATTTTGCAGTAAGTTTTGAAATTGGTAAGTGTTAATCCTAGTTTTTTTTTTTCTTTCCCAAGGTTGTTCTGGCTTTTCTTGGTGTCTTGCAATTCCTTATAAATTTTAATATCAAGCTGTCAATTTCTGTAACAAAGGCAGCTGGGATTCTGATCACGATTGCATTGAATCTATAGACCAATTTAGGGAATATTGCCATCTTTCCAGTATCAAGTCTGCTGACCCATGAACACGGGATGTTTTCCATTTATTTAGATCTTTAACTTCTTATGTTTTGTAGTTTTCATAGTATAAGTTTTACACTTTTTTTGTTGAATTTATTCCTAAGTATTTTATTCTTCTTGCTACTCTTGTAAATGGAATTGTCTTCTTAATTTCATTTTTGGATTGCTCATTGCAAGTGTTTAGCAATACAACTGAATTTTGTATATTGATCTTGTATCCTGCAACCTCAGCAAACTTGTTTATTAGTTCTAATATTTTTCTAGTGGGCACATTAGGATTTTCTATATACAAGATCATGTCACAAATAGATTGTTTTACTTCTTAATTGCCAATCTGGATGCCTTTTATTTCTTTTTCTTGCCTAACTGCTTTGGCTGGAATCTCCAGTTTATGTAAAATAGACGTGGCTAGAGCAGACATCTTTGTTTTGTTCCTGATGTTATGAGGAAAGCACTCAGTCTTTCAACATTAAGTATGTTAGCTGTGGGATTTTTGTAGATGCTCTTTATCAGGTTGAGAAAGTTCCATTCTATTTTTAGTTTGTTGAATGTTTTTTAATCATGAAAGGGTATCAGATTTTTAAATGATCCTTAAAAAGTGACCCTCCCCTGTGGATGAATTAGTAAAGGATATCTCTCTCTACATGGATGATACAGAAAATGGAATATCCTACCCTTTAAGTGGATGTTTTAGAAAAAGCCACCCCCACTTTAGGTTGTCACAGTCCCACATTGGTGTGTTTGGCTTGGTGAGCCAACTTCTCCTCTCTCACCTGGGCACCCTTATTGAGGACCTAATTTGTACATGATGGTCTTGTCCCATAATCACTTTTCTCACTATCTGGTTTACTGGTGCCTGGGAACACTCCTATTCAATTCTCCCCACCCCCCCGCACCCCTTTCTCCCCTGAGATTTCATGCCAATGGGTGAGGTGTGGGTGAGGGACAGATATGAAATCTCACATAGATTTTAAGCCCCTGGGATGAACCCCACTTGGTTGTGAGGAAAATTTTTTTAATGCATTGTTGCATTTGATTTGCTAGAATTTTTTCTTTATGATTTTTGCATCTGTATTCATCAGAGATATTGGTCTGTAATTTTCTTTTTCTGTGTTATCCTTACAGATTTTGGTATCAGGGTAATGTTGGTCTCATAAAATGAGTTAGGGAGTATTGTCGCTTCTTCAATTTTTTGGAAGAGTTTGAGTAGGACAGGTATTACATCCTCCAATTTACATTTTCATCAGCCATGTATGAGGGTTCCATTTTCTCCACAACCTCTCCAATGCTTATTATTTGTCTTGTTGATAATAGCCATTCTAACAGGTGTGAGGTGGTATCTAATTGTGGTTCTGATTTGCATTTCTCTAATAGCTATTGAAGTTGAGCATCTTTTCATATATATATATATATATATATATAATGGACTATTATTCAGCCATAAGAAACGATGAAATACTGCTATTTCTAACAACATGGATCGATTTTGAGAGCTTCATGCTAAGTGAAATTAGACAGACAGAAAAAGTCAAGAAGCACATGATTTCACCCAAAAGTGGAATATAAAACTGAAAGCAAGTAACAAACAAGATAAACAAGCAAAAACTCACAGACACAGACAACAGTTTAGTAGTTACAGAGGGTAAAGGGTGAGAGTGGAAGGTAAAGAGGGTAAAGGGGGTCAAATATATGGTGATGGAGGGAGATTTGATTTTGGGTGGTGAGCATACAATGCAATATATAGATGATGGATTACTGAATTATACACTTCAAATCTGTATAATTTCATTGACCAATGTCACCCCAATAAATTTAATTTTAAAAACCCTAAAAAAAAGAAAGAGAAGGAATGACTAATTATCAGATAGATCACGGAAATCTTCCTGAAGAAAATATTCAAGGAGCCGGCGCAGTGGCTCAGGTAGTTGGAGCGCAGTGCTCCTAACGCTGAGGTCGCAGGTTGATTCCCACATGGGCCAGTGAGCTGCACCCTTTACAGCTAAGACTGAACAACGGCTCTCCCTGGAGCTGGATTGCCATGAACAGCCGGAGGTCAGTGTGGGCTACTGCGGGCTGCCACGGGCTACCTTGTACTTCCAGGAGCGCTGGTGGCCAGTATGAGTGGCTGGCAGGTGGCGAGAGCTGCCATGGTCTGCTTGTGAGCAGCTGACCAACGACTGGTGACTGACTGCCTCAGCTGGGGGGAGCGCAAAGCTCATAATATCAGCATGGGCCAGGGAGCTGTGTCCTACACAACTAGACTGACAAACAACGGCTTGAACTGGAGTGGGGTGAGGAGGCAGAAAAAGGGCAAAAAAGAAAAAGAAAAGGAAAATATTCAACTCAGTTGGGACAATGTGTAAGAAATTGCCATGAATATTACAGGCATACAAAACAAGTTACATAAGCAGAGAAAGGTTGAAAAGTATGTGTTGCTTAGAGAGCCAAAAGTATGGTTAGGGTATGTAAAGGAAATAAACCTGTTTTTGCTCCCATATTTCTCCTTTACTTTTATACTGCTACCACATTTACAACATTTCTGACACCCGATGGTTTTTTGTTTCCACACTAAGCAATTCTATGACACCAGCTGAATGTCCTGTAATTTAACTCAATTCTAACACTACCCACCTGGAGATAGGCTAAGAGCTCAGTCCCACAAGACTGCCCCCCACTTCAGATGCCAACTGCAAGTAGTAGGGCCCCAGATTACCCCCAACTTCTGTCCAACATGGCTACAAATAGGAAGTTCCCATGACCTCCTCTGGCTTGAATTAGATTATTGACTATAACAGCTCACAGAATTCAAGGAAACATTTACGTTTACCAGTTTATTAAAGGATATGCTAAAATATATAGATGAACGACCAGATGAAGGGGTACATAGGGTGAGGTCTGGGAGGGTCCCAAGTGCAGGAGCTTCTGTACGCTCAGAGCTGGGGTACGTCACCTTTCTGGTTCATGAATGTCTTCAACCTGGAAGCTCTCCAAATCCCACACTATTGGGATTTTATAGTCTTCCTCATGCAGGCATGATCAATTAACTCCATTTCCAGCCTCTCTCCCCTCTCTGGAAAATGGGGGAAGGGACTGAAGCTCAATCTTCTAATCAAGGATTGGTCTTTTGGTGACCAGACCCCATCTAGGAGCTATCTAGGAGCCACCCAGAGTAGACTCAGAACAAAAGATGCTCCTAGTACTCTTATCACTTAGGAATTTACAAGGGTTTCAGGGACCCTGTGTCAGGAACACGGACAGAGACTTATATATCTATTTCTTATTATTTCACAGGGTACCAGGTCGGATGAATACATGGAAAATTAGTCAGGAAAGGTATAATGCTAAAGGTACTAAACTAACATTTTATTGAGCTATATTCTGGCTACTATTTCATACTTTACATGTAAGAACCTTCATAACAACCTTGTGATGTAGAAACTGTTATCCCATTTTACAGGTGGGGAAAAGGAGGCATGGAAACATTAATTTAACTTGCCTAAGATTATATAGCTAATAAATGAGACATGGGCTCTGAAGCCAGGCAGTTTGCCTCTCATGAAATGGTCTTATCATGAATGGCCTTTTTATTCTGAAAGTTCTGGGACACTTTAGGTCGAAAGTTGGAGATATTGGTAAAAAGAGCCTCTTCTATCTCTTCATCTTTGGGTTGGCTGTTTCAAAGGAGTATCTGAGATAAGATAGGTGGTGCAAGTTTATGGAGCCAGAGGTGAGGCCAGAGGACTGTTCCAAACACTCTTATCTTCTACATATAACCTGAGGCTGGGAGGACAGACATGCTGATGGCTGGTTTACTAAACTCTGATATTTCAGGTTGGGCAGAGACCCTCCTGGAGGAGATATCCTATCTTCCTACAGAAAAGGAAAGGGAATTGAAGCTCTGAAAAGTACAATAACTATTGGTGGCAATTGGTGCTTAATTCCAATTGTTTTGGCTATTGTTTTTAATTTCCTATGACCCTTTTCTGAAAATGACAATAGAAAAAAAATAAGACATTTTACAATAAAGTCCCAATTAATTAAGCACTGCCAGGCTCTATTCTAAGTATTTTGTATATACAGAGGATGCCCCCCCACCTCCAAAAATGTATACACATTTTAAGAAAGCAAAAAACTATTAAAATCGTAATACTTAATATATACCGATAACAAAAGATAAATACAGGTCACATTTGACTTCTGCAATTATAAGAGGTGTTCAAAATGGTTACCATCAGCATCCAGACACTTCTGATTACGGCGAACTACTGCTTGAGCAACGTTGACCAAAATGTCCACTTCTATACATTTTTTTGGCACCTTCAGTATAGTCGTTTAGTCCTCACAGCAACGCTAGGAGAAAGGCACAATAGTATTATTTTACAAATGGGGACATTATAGCACAAATATACAACTTGCTTACAGTATTACAGGAAATACCATGTTTTCCCAAAAATAAGACCTAGCTGGACAATCAGCTCTAATGCTTCTTTTGGAGCAAAAACTAACATAAGACCCGGTCTTACTTTACTGTAAGACCAGGTATAATATATAATATAATATAATATAATATAATATAATATAATATAATATAATATAATATAATAATACCAGCTCTTATATAATGTAAGACCAGGTTTTATATTAATTTTTCCTCCAAAAGACACATTAGAGCTGATAGTGTGGCTAGGTCTTATTTTTGGGGAAACAGAATGAGTGATGGAGCTACGTGAAGCTGGAAAGAACTACAATACAAAACAGCTGGCTAAAAATTAGTAATTCTGAGCTACTGTGTAGCAGAAAGAACCCTTAATTTGGATCAGAACTTGGATTCAGGCTCCAACCCCTAGTGCTGTGTAAAGATTTGGGATTGGTCACTCTGGGCAATTTCCTCTACTACAAAATGGAGATAGTAATACCTACCTTACAGTGCTTTTGTAAGGATCTAGTGAAGTGATGATTGTTAAAGCGCACTAGGAGCAACATCTCCCAGCACTGGATTCAGAATAGGGATTCCTATTATTAACCCCAACAAGTCCTCCCGGAAACTCGCGCAGGGCCCTCTGGGACTTGTAGTCTTGCACCAGCTGTGGCCCACCTTTCTCCTTTAATTGGGGAGGCTGGGTATAAGCCCCGGAAGTACTTGTAGCCTGAGCGGCGTGCTGTTTAGGAAGAAATGTCAGAGGTCGCGGGGGCAGAAGGCGTTCCTGCCCCTGGCATAGTCGCTATGTAGTGGCGAGGCTTGCCTTCTCCGAAACATTTTGGAAGGTTCTCGGCTCTACTAGCGTAGTAGCCCAAGGACTTCCAGTTGCGGTCTTCAGGTCCCTGCCTGCTGAGCGGAACCGCCGCCGCCATGTTTGGCTGCTTGGTGGCGGGAAGGCTGGTGAGGATGGGGCCGGGTGGTATCGGGAAGGGGGCAGGACACCGGGGGCAAAGCTCCGGGAGGAGGAGGGTGCGGTTTGAGGGATGCGGGGAGACCGTCCTCTGCTTTCCGGCTGAGAGTGTGGGGATGGAGAGTGCGACGCTGGGTGTTGGTTCTCCTCTGCCCCCATCCATCCGAGTAGAGTCACAGCATTGGCGGCCGTGCATTGGGTGTGCACGGTATACGAGGCGGTGCGCGCCTTTTGTCCATTTCCCGTCATTTTAGTCTACTGTCTGGCGCATATTTGGCGCCGCAAACTTGGGCATCGCACCACTTGTGAGGTTAATATTTCATCCTTTTTTGCACTCGAGAAACCGAAGCTCCATGGGCATTACAAGTACTTGCCTAAACTCAATACTTTAAATATACAATCATCAAGACAGTGTGGTATTGGCAAAATAATAGATCAATGGATCAGTGAAACAGACGTAAATTTGGCATTTACATCTGCCCGTTTCTCGCAGATTAAATGCGTCTCTGCTGGGTGCTTTTTGGAAGGGCCCTAGTAAAACCATGCTGAACGTCATTGTAAGTTGGGTGATAGTAACGTCTGAAACTTCAGTGTGACCACGTGTGAGATGACCCTTGCAGGCGGTGAACAGCGAGTTCCCTCATGGGTTAGCAGCGATGATAACCTTCCTTGCGGATCGTTAGAATTAAACGAGATCAGCACCTGGAGTGGTTCGGGAACAATCTGGAAGGTGAATTTTGCTTGTCTCCTTAGAAACCACCTAGAAGTCCAGTTCAGATCTGACCTCTTTCACTTGGAGTTCTTTTTCCTACGTTTTCCTCCCTGCTTGGTTAAGTGCAGAAACCCCTTTGCTGAGTGTTACATTTTTCATAAGTTTTGGACAACGTATTCTGTACACAGTTCTAAGGAATAAATTGGAGACACTGGCCACACATAACTTTTATTGTCTGTGTCCTGAAGGACTGGAAGCCTCTTTGGGTGATAGTGATGATTGCTAACACCGGTGAGATAACTTCGGATTGCCCCTGCTCTTGATAGGAAAAATCAAAGGGCCAGCCTGGGATGAGTGTGGGAGTCGGATTAATAAGTGTCATTAATGAGTGACATTTAAAATGTGTTTTTTCTTAAAGAATAAAAATGCCTTATGGAATCCATGTATCTCTCATACTGTCAGCTAATTTGGAAGAAATTTTAGTTTATTAACTATATATTATATATATTATATAACATATATAATATGTTATATATATATTATATATATATATATATATAACTATATATTTATTAACAATAGCTGTCTATTTACCTAACACCTAGTCTCAGTAATGGATATCCAGGAGAGGTTCCTTCCAAACAAGATTTTTTGGGGGGGATATTGGACTCTTTAATTCTGGAGTATTGGAACACATTAATCAAAATGAAGGGCAAATAAACCCAGCAACACCTCAAAACTTAACTACATTATTTTTTTTATTTTTTATTTTTTTTAAGATTTTATTGGGGAACAGTGTGTACTTCCAGGACTTTTTTTTTCCAAGTCAAGTTGTTGTCCTTTCAATCTTAGTTGTGGAGGGTGCCATTCAGCTTCAAGTTGTTGTCCTTTCAGTCTTAGTTGTGGAGGATGTAGCTCAGTTCCAGGTCCAGTTGCCTTGCTAGTTGCAGGGGGCACAGCCCATCATTCCTTGTGGGACTTGAGGAATTGAACTGGCAACCTTGTGGTTGAGAGCCCACTGGCCCATGTTGGAATCGAACCAGCAGCCTTCGGAGTTAGGAGCATGGAGCTCTAACAGCCTGAGCCACCAGGCCGGCCCCAACTACATTATTCTTTTACTAATAAAATCCACTTATCTAAAGTTATGAACTCAATTTTCATTCCTTGAAATTTTTTTCTTAAAAGAAATACTTTTAAAGTCAAGAATTAGTGTCATAATACGTGCTTATACAGAGTTGACATTTAATAGTTACTTTTCCAGATGATTAAGACTTAAATATACTGTGATTTTAGATGCCTTTTAAAATTATATGCATGCCAAAACCTGGTGAAATTGAATGTAATACCAGTACAGGTAATTTGGTTTATTTATGTTCTTCCTTTGTTTCTCTATATTTAAACCAGAGGGTTTTTAATTGGGTTGGAAAATCTCAGAAAATGGAATCAGAGCTTGACTTTAAGAACACTCATCTTTTAATGTGTCTTAGGAACACATTTAGAGCAATTGATACTTTATCACTAATACATAGATGCAGTTACATAGCAGTATATTTTTCTTAAGTGTCATTGTAGTAGTAGATAGGATATTATAGAGGAAAAAAGTAAGCATTTTAGTTATAATCAGCAAATAATTACAAAAGGAAAAGAAGTCGCATTCTGGGTCATGAGATTGACTAGAGTCTTCATAAATACTGATAGTTATACAGATTTGGTGGTTTGGTGAATAGAGAAGCAATAGCAATTAAAAAAACCAAAAAAACTTGTAGAAGGTAAACTCTTAGTGGCCTGTTGACCTGAGTGCACTCAGAATTGATGCTTCTTTTAGCTACCGTGTTTCCCTGAAAGTAAGACCTAGCCAGACCATCAGCTCTAATGCATCTTTTGGAGCACAAATTAATATAAGACCTGGTATTACACATTATATTATGCCAGGTCTTATATTAAAATAAGACTGGAGTCTTATATAAGATCGGGGTCTTATATTAAAATAAGACCTGGTCTTATATTAATTTGTGCTTCAAAAGACGCATTAGAGCTGATGGTCTGACTAGGTCTTATTTTCAGGGAAACACGGTAATGGATGTGGTATAGCAATTATCAGTAATTTTCTAAAAGTGAAAAGGAGTGGTCTGTAAAAGATTCCTCAAACTTTAAAATAAGACAAGATCTATTGTATAACTTGTTCAGTTCTAGAACAGAAAATTAGATTACCAAATGAGTTAAAAGGACACTTGTAAAATTCCCACTTAGCATATTCATGGTAGAATTTTTACATTTTATATGTAGTCTGTTCTCATGATTTGCGGTAGTTATGTTCTATAGTTGCTGTGAACACTCAATTGGTAAATACTGAATCATTAGGGGAAAGATAGGGTTAGGTTTTTGCAATTGTCTGATCACATTTTTTAAATCAATCTTTTTTTATGTGTGTTTCATTTTAAAGACACCTATTTAATATATATTGTTGATTGTTAACCCTGAACTCAGCCAATAGCACTATAACTCATGTCTGAAATGAAACTTACATATAACACCTATTTTCTCAGTTAGGCACATAACAGCCTTCTTGGTCTTAGGAACACTAGCCAGCCAGTATTTTAGCTTGGCCATTTTAAACAGATCACCAACAAAAAGCACAAAAATGCAAACATGGGACTCAGTAGACTGTGAAAAGGACTCTTGTTTTCAGTATGAGAGCTGAAACAAGGCATAGTGTAGCTTTGTTCTACCTCAGCTGGGAACATGTGCATCAGGCATCTCAAATGTTTTGCTGCTTTGCAAGTGCAATGAATAATGATTTGGGGGTTACAAATATATTTTAGTGAGTAGGCCAATTAGCAAATATGGAATCAGCAAATAGTGAGGACCCCCACACCCACTCCACTTCAGGCTGTTGTTTCTCAGTCTCCTTGTGTAGGACACAGCTCCCTGGCCCATGCTGGTATTATGAGCCTTGTGCTCCCCCTAGCTGAGGCAGTCATCGCCAGTTGTCACCTGCTGGCCACTCATGCTGGCTGCTGGCCACTCACCGTGGCTCAAGGCAGCATACAGCATCCTGTGCCGATCTCCGGCTGCTCACAGCAGCCCAGCTCCAGGGAGAGCCGTTATTTCATAATCTCAGCTGTAGAGGACGCAGCTCACTGGCCCATGTGGGAATTGAACCGGTGACCTCGGCGATAGGAGCATGGTGTTCCAACCACCTGAGCCACCAGGCTGGCCCGATTACCTGTTTTAATTAGCTGAGGTTCTTTATGTTCAAAGTAGAAGATCGATCTTTGGTGGTGTGGTGTTTTGACCAACCTTTAATTTTTATAACATTATGAAGCTGTAGTGGTTTACTTATGTAAGTAAAATCCTTTCAGGGAACTTCTGAAATTATTAGTTTCAGTTGTACAACATAGGGATTAGACATTTCTATAACGTATGAAGTGATCATCCCAGTAAGTCTAGTACGCATCTGACACCATACAATATTATTGACTATATACCCTTTGCTATCCTCTAAATCTCATTTTTATAGGATTCACTGTTAATATTAGCATTCTGTCTGGTATATTTGGTAATTCCATAATTAGAGTATCAGATCAACCCAGCGTTATACTTGGTATATGACTATATGACTATATGGGTATAACAGCTTATACCAATACTGTAAAGGCTATGAAAACTCATCAAACTACTGAACTAAGACCAGTTTCTTATTTTCTAGGTACAAACAGTTGCACAGCAAGTGGCAGAAGATAAATTTGTTTTTGACATACCTGATTATGAAAATATCAACCATGTGGTCGTTTTTATGCTGGGAACAATTCCATTTCCTGAGGGAATGGGAGGATCTGTCTACTTTTCCTACCCTGATTCAAATGGATTGCCAGTATGGCAACTCCTAGGATTTGTCACAAATGGGAAACCAAGTGCCATCTTCAAAATTTCAGGTCTTAAATCTGGTAAGAATAATATATTAAAATGGTTTCATAATTAAACTGTTTTCTAACATAACATAATGTAGAATATGGCTTTTTTTAACTTTTCATTGTATTTTGTTGGTTGCTAAAGTAATATGTAATATTTTTTAAAAAGATTAGATGACACTAAAACATTTAAAAAATAGTAAGTAAAGATCTCTTTAGCTCCTCACACTCCCATCCTCTAC
Source organism: Rhinolophus hipposideros (assembly GCF_964194185.1). Taxonomy (NCBI): domain Eukaryota; kingdom Metazoa; phylum Chordata; class Mammalia; order Chiroptera; family Rhinolophidae; genus Rhinolophus; species Rhinolophus hipposideros. The sequence continues at coordinate 57,921,648 of NC_138056.1, forward strand.
CCCTGGAGAGAACTACTCTCTGTTCTCTGTATGGTATATACCTTCGTAAAGGAATGTTTCTGATTTAGTGAGTATTTTAATAAATAATGAGAGGAATCTTCTCATAATATCTAATATGCACATCTATGTTCAAATAAACAGATAAACCAAGTAGACTTGTATAGGAAATAAAATGAGAGTCCTTTTTTCTGTGCAGATTTTTGAACTTTAGATTTGATTACCCCTTCAGTGTTCTTCCATTGGTTGTGTTGATATTGCAGCTGTTAAACCTTACAGGGACATAATTCTTCTTTGATGCTTTGGGTTATTTTGTGAAGAAATGTGAGAATGCAAGTAGGTACTATTTACTCCCATTGAATCTCTGGTTCCCTTGAAAAGCTAGATAAAGAAAGACAAAAATTCTTAGAATATAAATATACATTCTCCTAGAGATTGTTTATAGAGTCCAAGGAAAAATTATATTTAGGCAACATATTTATATATTTAACAAACATTGGGGTATCTACTATGGATATTTAAAGGTAATTAAGTTCTTGCCTGAGATAGTTCATATTCTTATAGAGTAAGATGGTTCTGTAGACCAGCCGTTAGGGTGTAAAGTAACAGTGGATGTTTGTATAAAGTGCTGAGATAGCGTAGGAAAAGGAGCAATTAACTCTTAAGTATGTTGGGAAAGGTTTCCTCATTTATCAGGCCTATGAGAGGCATTAAGAAATAACCTCAGATCACTTTTTCTCTTCTCTGCGGCTGTGCCTGGAAATACTAAATAGAAATCTATAAGTAGGAAAAAAATAGACAATTCAGTACATTCTAGTGAAAATTACTGGACATTAACTATAAAGAGAAAGTAATAAAGGAACCAGTGAAAGAAGACAAGTCGTTTATAACTGAACAGCAATTCGTCAGTCTAGCAGATATATCAAGAGCATGAAAAGAGGTGAAAAACCAATAGGTTAATATCCTCAGAGTGCCAAAGAAAAAAAAATAACTCTGAAAATGGTCATTTTGAAGTGAAGGAGAAATAAACGTATTTTCAGATGGAGATAGAGAGTTTACTACTCATAGACCATTACTGAAAGAATTTCTAAAGGTATTGTATTTACAGGAGGAAATTGAAGCCAGAATGTAGAGGAAGGTGCAAGACACAAAGTTAGCAAAGAAGTTGGTAAACATGTAGACAAATCTCGACAACTTGATTTTATAAAACAACATAATGAATGCACAAGAATTAAATACTGTGCTAGAAAACAATGCATATGACACGAAGGGTAGTGATCTGAGTTCAAGCTTTCTGAGGTCCTATTGTTTAGAAAGAGTAATAATAGATTGTACTTGCAAGTAGTTCTGTTAAAATTTTAAGGAAAACTAAAAAAGGTGAGAGGAAGCATAGTATGTTAAAAACAAAAGATGATGGAAATAATTTCAGCTATATTAATTATCAAAATAAATGTAAACAGACTAAACTTAACAGAGAAAACATAGAGACTGCAGAATGGGATTTTTGTTTTTTAAGGCAGCAAACAATCATATTGCTGTTTATGAGTAATGGGTCTAAAATACTGTAACCCAAAGAACCAAAAAGAAAACAAACAAACAAAAAAACTGTCATAGGTATATTAATATTAAGAAAACTTGGACTAAGGCAAAAGCATTATCAAGGATTAAGGGATTTATTTACTAGGAATGAGATAATTTACTAAGAAGACTTAAATATATCTAGGAAAAGGTAAATGTCATGAATTTGTGTGTATATATAACAACTTCAAATACATAAAGAAAAAATACAATGACAAATGAACAGCTTTAATATTAATATTTTAATACACCTCTTGATAATTAACAAATCAAGTAAATTAAATATTAGTAAAGATGGAAGACTTGAATAAAAGAGTTAGCAAGCTTGAACTAATGGACATTTATAAAACCCTGCAACTAATAATTAGATCATACACATTTTTAAGTATACAGAACATTTATGAAATGTCACCACATACCAAATCACAAAGCAAACTGCAGCAAATGGCAGACAATATACAGCTCACAATGCGTTATATTTACATGTCAAAAGATAAGGCATTGTCATGTTAGAAATTAAAAAATATTTTAAAATCGTGAGTCGTAGAAGAAATAATCATGGACATTAAACTTCTATAGAAACCAAAACAAAGTAAAACACGTATCAAACTTTTTGAAATCAGGTAAGGTAGTACTAAAGAGATTAATTCATAGACTTAAATGCATATATGTGAAAAGAGAGATTGAAATGAGTGAGCTAAGTATTTAACATAAGTAACCCAAAGAATGTAAAAGAAAATGATAATTCTAAGAATAGAAATTAATGATAGAAAGCAAAGAAACGACAGACTTAATGAAATAAAAATCTGATTCTTTGAAAAGACTAATAAAATAATGAACCACTGAAAAGATGTACTGAGGAAAAAGTCACAAATAATGTTACTAAAACTGTAAAAATGGAGACATAATCATAAATATAGTAGAGGTTCAGTACTGTTTATGAGGAATTTTATGCCAATACATTTGAGAATGACAAAGGAACGTGAAATTGGCTATTTTTTAGAAAAATATATGAAACAAACTGACTCGAAATTAAAATCGTGAATAGATATAATATCAACAAATTAAAATCAGTAATTAAAAATACACCTCTATTCCACATGCAATTGTCAGGCCTAGTTGGTTTTACAAAGTTCAACTAAACCTTTATGAAGCAAATTGTTCTTATCTTTTATAAACTGTCAGAAAATAGAAAAGAGGCAAAGTTCACCAGTTTATGTTTTGAAGCTGGTATAACCTTCATATCAAAAAGGACAAGACCAATATAAGAGAGGAAATTTAGCCTAGGCCACTTTATTTTGGATTTTTACATCTATGTATATAAAAAAGTTACGAAGTGAATTCAACAAGGTATCCTAGTTTTAAAAACTTTTCATTATAGAAAAATCAATCATATAGAAAAAAAAGCAGACCTAATGGGATATTGAACTCCTCTCTGCTCATAACCCAGCTTCAAAAATGGCCTACTCATGGATGTTATTTAATTTATATTTCCACTCGTATTATTTGAAGCAGATTCCAGAGTCACAACATGTAATGTGTCAATATGTTAGTATGTGTCTATAAAACGCAAGGTCTTTTTTAAAAAAACAACTGTAATAACTGTCATCACACCTAAAACCAAACCTTAATTTTTAATATCAAATTATCTAATCAGTGTTCTGATTTCCAAAGGTCTCAGAAGTTTTATGTTTATATATTTTAAAGTTTTTACATACTTTTCAATCAGCATCTGTGTAAGGTCCTTAACATTGCAATTGGTTGATAGCTTTCTCAAGTATTATTTATAAAAATAAAAAACTTAATATATTCTCTGTTCTCTATTTTCAGTAAATTAGTTGGAGTTAGAGGTTTGATCAGATTTCATTCGAATTCATTTTTTAAATTTTTTGGAAGGATTATTATAAGTAGTGGTGTGTTCTTTGATAAGGAAGTACATAAATGACAACCATTTATATGCAATGCCTAGATCTGTTAATTAAGAGTAGGTTCAACATGATAATCTAATTCTATCATTTATTAGCTGTAAAGAGACACTTGCGTATCTACTATTTGGTTACCCAGGGGTAGAGTCATTAAGGAAAGGCAGGACAAATACTTGACTCTTTCTCTTAGTATACCAGTGTTCAAAAAAATGAGTTGATCCCTAACAACCTTCAGAAGTAATCAGTCTTCTTTTTAAAGAAACATAAAATCATGGATATATACGTGTGTGTATTTATTTATATTGATGTATTCTAACCACTGGTATACTATCAGGATCCACTAGACCTAATTAAAATTTTTCAATTTCTTTTTTAGGCAGATATTGATATTTCATAATTTTTATCCTTAAGAAATTTTCCAAAGAACAGAGAAATTAACTTTTTTTGGCTATTAGCAATTTTAATAGCTTTATTGAGTTATAATTGACATACAATAAACTGCACATATTTAAAGTGTACTGTTTGAAATGTTTGATGTACGTATATACCTGTAAAACCATCACCACAATCAAGATAATGAATATATCTCTCACCCCTAAAATGCTTCCTAGTGCTCCTTTGTAATCTCCTCTCCTATCTTCTCCCCAGCCTTAGGCAACTACTGATCTACTTTCTGTCACTATAAAAATACTTTGAATTTCCTAGCATTTTATGTAAATGAAATCATAACAGTATGTATTCTTTTTCGCCTTCTTTCAGTATGGTTTTTAGTCATTCATGTTGTAGTGTGTTATCAGTAATTTGTTCCTTTCTATTGATGGGCAGTTTTCCATTGTTTGGATATACCACAATTTGTTTATCCATTTACCTGTTGATGGACATTTAGATTATTTCCAATTTTGATTCATTCAATAAAGCTGCTAGGAACATTTGTCTTCAAGTCTTTGTATGGACATATTCTTTCATTTCTCTTAGGAAATGCACTCTCAAAGAGTGCAGTGGTTGAATCATGTGGTACTTGTATGTTTAACTTTTTAAGAAACTGCCGAAGTAATTTGCAACGTGGTTGTTCCATTTTACATTTCAACCAGCAATGTATGAAAGTTCTGATTCCTCCCGTCCTTGCCAGTACTTGGTATGGTCAGTTTTAGGCATTCTAATTGTTGTGAAGTAGTACCCCATTGTGTTTTAAATTTGCGTTTTCCTAGTGACTAATGATATTGAGTATTTTTTCCATGTGCTTATTTGCTATCTCCATATCTTCCTTGGTGAGATATCTGTTCAAATCTTTTCCCTGCTTTTTTAATTGGGTTGTTTTCTTATTACTGAGTTTTGAAAATTCTGTATATATTCTTGATACATTATAAAATATGTGATTTGAAAAATTTTTTTTTTTTTTAGTCTTTGGCTTGTCTTTTAAACAAATGTGTTTCGTAGAGCAGAAGTTTTTTGTTTTGATGAAGTCCAATTTTTCAATTTGTTTTTTTCTGGATTGTGCTTTTGGTGTGTTTAGGAAATTTGCCTAATACAGAGTCACACAGGTTTTCTCCTACAAGTTTTTTAGTTTTAAATTTTATATTTATATCTGGGATGTGATTTGAATTAATTTTTATATTTAGTGCAAAGTATGGATTAGACTTCAATTTTTTTTTTTTTTTTGCAAATGGATATCAAACTGTTCCAATACCATTTGTTGAAAAGATGAAATAATGACAAATTTTTCTGCATCCGGCATCAAGCATATTCACTTAATTCTTGGGAGCTCTAAAACTGCTCCATTTTAAAGTAAAATATAAACATACAAATGAATATTTATGTGAGTATTTATGTACTGATTTAAAAAGGAAAGAAAGAAGTGGAAATGGACATTACAGTTTTTTAAACAATAAATCACTGGTTGGAAACATGCGAGAAGATTAGATAGATACGGGTAAATACAGTAGTAATAAGCCAGACAGGAAAAGGAGCAACTAATTTAAGGGACCAGAGAGATAATATTTTTGGTTTTGGTTTGAGAAGCCTATGGAACATGATAGCAGTGCCTTAAAAATAGTGGTAGGTGGTTTGTATAGTAATAGGGCTGGTAGTCAGCTGTTAACCTTTTGCATAGTGGGAAAGTATAGGCTATTTTGTACCCAGATCCTCTGCATTAATTAAGATTAATATTGGCCATGAATCAGTAGACCAGGACTCTGGTTGTTTTCCAAGATATACCAATTAATTGTCAGTTTCAGTGTCCCCACCTTACCGTTTCTTCCTTTGCCCCGGCTTTGGCAGCATTTTGAGTTGGGAAGGGGGTACAATGTCTCTTTTTGTTTCTATCATCACTATATTCCCTGCAGCAGATGCTTTAGGGAATAACGAAAAATGCTTTCTCCTGTCCTTTTTGCATTGCCTTTGGCTGTCTTTTTCCTTTTCTCTTGTGACACCCAAAATGTTGGGATCTGGAGGGGGGGTGTGGGGTACATTCTGAAATCTTAAGAAGATTCATCCAATCTGGAGAAATTTTGATTCAGCAATCAAAAATGAGTCAGTCTGATTGGTCTAACTAAAGCTTTAATAGTAATACTCAGTGAGGTGTGTTTTCTATTGTGGAGTTAGATAAAATAATCCAAAACCTAATCGCAGAGTAATACTTGATCTAGTACGGGATAATGGATTTATTTCCATTATGGTAATGACTAGTTTTTTTCTTTTCCTGTCTTTTCTCATAAATTTCTCATTTCCATTATTACATGGTGATTAATAGTTTTATTGATGAAAACAAAACAATGTCAGGGTAGTATTTGTAATGGGGAAATCACAACGCTTTATTAAAGAAAAATAAAGCAGCTTAAAATATTTAGAGACTTAGTCGATATCAACATTAAATGAATGATAAAATGTTAAAAGGTTTCTGGTGATTTTTTTCGTATTATGTTTTGGGAAAGCACTTTTTGGATGTTTAAATTACTAGAATTCTTAATTTATATATAAAAGATTGGACTTGTTATTCATACTAGGGTATGGTATATTATTAAAAATACAAGAATAGGTGGGTTTGTAATAGATTTATACTTATGAACCTTTGAGGTGCCCTTTATAAATTTTTATATTGAGCAAACCTAGCTAACTGGCACATCAAGGTGGTAGAGAGACTTATTGAAATAACTTTAGGCAGTTGTGATTGAACTGAGAATTTAAATAACAAATCCAGCAGAATTTTATGGGAGTAAGGAGGGTAGAAGATTAGGTCACGTGAAACTGACTTCATGTTAAGAAACTTTGGCAGTGTTTGCCTCTTCCATAAAGTGGAAGAGGCATTTAATGAAAAACAGTAAAAATTATGAAATACTGGCGGTTCTATATAAAGAGCTTCTTTGCTTTACAGGAAGGTGTATGCAAACTCAAATTAGCACATAAACAGCAATATTAACAAAACTAAAATTTGTATGGTACGGAGCTTCAAAAAGTGGATTACTATAGGTACCATAGGTCTTTTGCCTTACCATGATTTTTAAGTTGTTTTATTTACATTGTGAAAGCTTGGGATATACATTAGAAATTACTTTAGACATTTCCATTAAAAAATTACAGAAAAAAGTACCTGCCTGTGTAGTTAAAACTTTGTTGTATATTTTATTCCTCAAGTAATTATTGAATGTCTACTTCATTCTTAGCACATACTTTTCAAATTGATGACTGCTCTCAGTTAGAATATTGTATAAGTGTGTGAAGGTTAAAATCACTCCAAGACAGTGTTAAAAGGAAACAGATTAGTGAGCTGAGATAATTGAAAAATACTCTGGAAGATTATACTGGAGCATGAATTTGAAGTATGAATAGATTTGAATGGGATGGGAATTGCATTTAGAGAAGATCAAAGTTATAAAGTAATATGCACTGCACCTTAAGTGGCAATGAGGAGGAGACTTGAGGGTGGCATGATAGGCTCCCATTTGGGAGGTATGGGCAGGGGTAAGTTAAAGGTAAAATGGAGTTATGTGATGGTCATACAGTGTGGGGTTTAATTTTTTTTCTGGTAAGCAAGTGTTTGAGCAAGAATGTGATATTATTAAAAATGATGTTTTAGGAAAATCATTGGGATGGCTTGGAGAATCTTGTTGAGATTAGAGCCAGAGAAGTCAGTTAGGAAGATTTTATAATTGAAGGATGAAGGAAAGGGTAACATTGAATATTTGCTTGTGCGATACACTGTGCTAGGCTTTCATGTGTATTAACCTATTTAATCTTGAACAACATTTACAGATGGGTATTATCAGCCTCTGGTTTTTAAGAGGCTGGATATCAGAGAAATTTAATATTTTGCTCAGAAAAGAACGTCTGGTAACCTTCAGGCAGTATGGATATATGTACCTCTTTCAAACAGTTTTATATTGCTTGGTAATAACCATAATTTATTTAATAAATTGATGGAAATTTGGGTTGTTTCCATATTTTTATTGTTTTACCAGCAATGCTGCAATAAACATTCTTACACGTATCTTTGTACATATTTTCTAGCACTGTATTTCTGTAGAAGAAATTCCTAGAAGTGGAACTGAATTCCTGGATTAAAATGACCTTTAAAACAAATGTATAGGAACCCTGGAGAAAGGGTACTGAATGTGGATAATGGATCATGATTGTCATGGCAGTTTTTAGAGAGTCATAATAAAGGTACAGTGTACTTGGTACTACATAAAAAACTAATACAGCATATTCTTGCCAAGTGTAATAAGAGAGTAAGCCATGGAATATTAGAGTGGAAGGCCCTAAAATAGTTTAATCTAGTCCATAATTTTACTATTGAGACTCTTGAGATCGAGAAAGTTTTAGAGCAGGGATTAGATACTCATTTTTGGTTCAGTATTCTAAGTGTAGGTCTTTTCTCCTCCCAAAGTAAGTTTAAGGAGAAAACTGCATTCTAATTCCTTTCCAGTGTTTTATATGTATATGTAGTCCATATGTTTGTAACTGCTGTTTTCTGCCATTTTTAGTTAATATTATTTCATAGTGGGTTATGAAATTGGGATGTATTTAAAAAGTATTAAGTGTTTAATTTTCCCTTCTTTTCTTTCCCTGCTTTCCTATTAACCAAGTAAAATGAGAAACAGACACATTCAGATGGGCTGGAATGTGAATAGAAGATAAGCTTTTTATGTTTACTTAAAACGGAAAGGTGACATGAGTTTCAGAAACACTTAACGTCGACTATACATTCCATTTTTGTATGTTTTAAATGGTAGGATAGTATTACCTTTTGTTGATAAATTATGGTTTGATTACCTGTTTTTTGTCGGACATTTTGACTTTTCCCCCTAAAATGTGTGAACCTACTTTATATTTCCAGTTGTTTGTTGCTAGTATCTAGAAGTACAATTGATATTTTAAAGACTTTTTTTTTTAGAGCAGTTTTAGGTTTACAAGAAAATTGACAGGAGGGTACATAGATACCCTATATACCCCTGCCCACACACATGCATAGCCTTCTGTTATCAGCATCACCTGCCACAATGGTAACAATTGTTTTACTCGTGATGAACCTATATTGACACATCATAATCCCCCAAAGTCCACAGTTTGCCTTAGGGGTCACTCTTGCTGTTATACATTCTATGGGTTTGGACAAATGTATAATGACATATTTCAGAGTATTTTCACTGCCCTAAAAATCCTCTGTGCTCTGCCTATTTACCTCCTCCCCACCCACTGATTTTTTGTTTTGTTTCTACAGTTTTGCCTTTTCCAGAATGTTATATAGTTGGTATCATACAGTATGAAACTTTTTTAGATTTGATTCTTTCTCTTAGTAATACGAGGTCAGACAATTAAGTTCGTGAACTTGTTGCAGCGATGTTGCCAACCTTTTTTGATATCAGAGGGATTATTCATTATGAATTTGTATCAACTGGGCAAACAGTTACCCAAGTTTACTATTTGGAAGTGCTGAAAAGATTGCATGAAAAAGTTAGGTGACCTGAACTTTTCGCCAACAATTCATGGTTCTTGCATCACGACAATGCACCAGCTCACATGGCACTGTCTGTGAGGGAGTTTTTAGCCAGTAAACAAATAACTGTATTGGAACACCCTCCCTACTCACCTGATCTGGCCCCCAATGACTTCTTTCTTTACCCGAAGATAAAGGAAATACTGAAAAGAAGACATTTTGATGATCTTCAGGACATCAAGGGTAACACGACAGCTCTGATGGCCATTCCAGAAAGAGTTCCAAAATTGCTTTGAAGAGTGGACTAGGCGCTGGCATTGGTGCATAGCTTCCCAAAGGGAGTACTTCAAAGGTGACCGTAGCAATATTCAACAATGAGGTATGTAGCACTTTTTCTAGGATGAGTTCGCGAACTTAATTGTCAGACTTCATATGTTTTAAGGTTCTTCCATGTCTTTTCATGGCTTGATAGCTCATTTCTTTTTAGTGCGCACAATATTCCATTGCCTGGATGTACCACATTTTATCCATTCACCTACGAAGGACATCTTGGTTGCTTTGTTTTTGGCAGTTAGGAATAAAGCTGCTGTAAACATCCATGCGTAGGTTTTGGTGTGCACAGAAGTTTTCAACTTGGGTAAAAACCATGGAGTGCAATTTCTGAATCATATGGTAAGAGTGTTTAGTTTTGTAAGAAACTGCCAAACTGTCTTCCAAAGTGGCTATACCATTTTGCATTTCCACCAGCAATGTGTGAGAGTTCCCGTTGCTCCACATACTTACCAACATTTGGTGTTGTCACACAGTTGATTTTTTTATGTTGACTTTGTATCCAAAGGATGAAGGAAAGGTTGACATATAGAATATCTTGCTAACCTCCCTTATTAGTTCTACTAGCTTCCTAGGATTTTCTGTATAGATGGTCATGATATCTGTGGAAAAGACTTCTTTCCTTCCAATTTTTATACCTTTTATTTCTTTTTATTATTTTATTGCATTCCCTGGTTTTGGCCTTCTTTTGGTTTGAGTATTTTTTTAATCTATATTTTTTTAAATCTACCTTTGCATTAGTTTTTTAGTGGTTTCTTTGAGGATTATGATACATTATTAACTTTTCACAATGTACCTTGAGTTAATATTAACAAACATCTTTGTTTGACAACTATGAATCTGGATTTGGTCATTTTTATTGGGCCTCATCTTCAGTTTTCCTGGCTGTCTCAATCCACTTAGTGAAATTCTGAATATAATGACAAAAACCTTAGGGTGAAAATCACATGTTGGATTAAAGATACTTACAGTGTTTCCCCGAAAATAAGACCAGATCTTATATTAAGTTTTGCTCCAAAAGACGGATTAGGGCTTATGTTCAGGGGATGTCATCCTGAAAAATCATGCTAGGGCTTATTTTCCAGGTAGGCCTTATTTTGGGGGACTATTCTCATATCTATTTTCATCATCTTCGTACCAAAATTCAGCATTGCAACTCTTAATAGCATATGAGAAAGTCAGATATGGATAATAGGAAGCCAAAAGGACTATTATAAATACTCTGTATATTTTCTTCTAAGTTCAGAATTTTCACATTCTTCACAGCAGGTTGTACTCAGAATTTTCTCAATGGATTGCATTTTTTATTTTTTAAAACTTTTATTTATTTTAAGTGTGTTTTTCCAGGACCCATCAGCTCCAAGTCAAGTACTAGTTGTTTCAAGGTAGTTGTGGAGGGTGCAGCTCATACCAGCCCATGTGGGGATTGATTGGCAACCCTGGTGCTACAAGCATCGTGCTCTAACTAACTGAGCTAACTGGCCGCCCCACATTTTTAATTTTCTTAATGAAGTTTTTTGGGAGATAGGTTGGTTTTTTGAGGTCTGTCCATCTCATTAACATAAAAGGTATCTGTAATTATAATTAGAAATCCATTTTCCACATACACTTAAGTATTTCTAATTCTATGATATTAGTGTTGTCAGATTTTGCAGTGCTTTTTGAAATTTTTCCTTAAAATGTCTTACCTGACTTCTGAAAGTGGTATATAGCTTTAGGAGTGTCATTAAACTGTAAAATGTATAAGAAAACTTAACATTCATATAGTAGGTCAGCTGAATGCTGGTGTCTACTTATAATGACTTAAACGTCTATAATAAAACTTGTAACTATGAATTATAAGGTGCCATGTAATGTTAACTTTAAGAAGTTTTTTTGGTTCATAATATGTAACGAACATAAGTACAATATGTTTTAAATTATGGTTTAAATTTTTTATTCTGAATTTGGAAGGTGGAAGCAGTTTCTCTTGACCAAAAATATGTAACTGAAAGAATTTATATTACAATATTTATGCATGTTTATATGCATTTTTCAAAGGTAAATATTTGTAGAGTTCATATACTATTTGAAAAATCTGTTTAAATCACATCTACATACTCTTTCATACACAGAAAGTTCAACTTAAAACCTTCCTTTTCTCTGTAGGTTAACTATTTCTAAAGTGTTTCAAGAGACAATGAGGAAATGGCTCAATGCCTCAGTCAGGGAGAATTCCAGTGACATCTGCAGTGGAGAATTATGTGGAGATGGGAAACAGAAGAGGCCAAGATTGGAAGAGCAGGTGGGGGAGTAGGACATTAGGTCAGATATACTAAAAACACTTATGTGGAACTTAACAAATATTTTTTATTGTGTCTTTAGTACTTTAACATATGATTGTACTTGATAGAAGAATAAGAAAGACTTGATCAAATCACCTGTCGTCTCAAAAAGAGGGATTATATATTTATGTAAATAATATAGAGTAATGAATGTGGTAGAGCTTTGTAGTACAATTAGCTAGTATTTTATGTTTCAGGCCTTCAGGGCAAATTAGGCACCTTATGCTTTTTGTTTTTTTTTTTTTTTACCGAGGCCCTACTGTGACGTTGTGTTAGTTTGCAATGAAATTCTAACTAAATTCTGATATTTAAAAGAATGTTTTTGTATTAGAGATTTAAAACAACTTTTTTTGAAATAATTTTATAAATAGAGAAAAATTATAAGACTAGTATAAAAATTTTCTTATGTTCTCCCACATTCATAAATTTTACTACATGTTATTTATCATTCTCTGGAGATCAAAGTGTGCGTGTGTGTGTGTGTGTGTGTGTGTGCGCTCCTGAAACTTTTGAGAATAAGTTGTAGACGTGCCCCTTTACTCCTAAATACATCAGCATATATTTCCTAGAACAAGGGTGTTCTCTTATATAATCACAGTATAAATAATCATATTCAAATTTTTTTCTTACAGTTTTTTTTTGGGGGGACCCTGTTTGAAACTAGCTCACGCACTATATAGCAGACTATAAGCACTATGAGGCCAGCCTTAGTACTATTACTCCCCTTACAACCACCAAGACTGATGTTCAGAACCGATGGGAAAGGGAATCAGAGGGTTCATATTCAGCAAATTTAACATTAATACAATACTCTTGTCTAATATACAGCCTGCATTAAAGTTTTGCTAGTTTTCCCAATAAAGCCTTTTGTAAACAGTCACGTGTTTCCACCCTCACCCCTCCATCTAGGATCCAGTCAGGATGGAGCATTGCATTTAACTGTCACACTTCTTTAATATTTAGTCTGGTACAGTTGCTCAGCCTTTCTTTGTTTTTCAAGTCAGTGACAAAAATACCCGTGAAAAAAGGCTTAGCACCAAAGAGGAATTTTTAAGGAATGTTAAAATTAGAATTTGTTAGAAATCATCATTTGGATTTCTTCTTTATAATTCTGCTCATCTATTTTTGGGGTTGCTGCCGTTTTTAATGTCCTTGCTTTGGTTTTCTCTATCTATACATGAATTGTCTCCTCTCACTTCATCTAGCTCAGTTGCCAAGAAGATACTTTTACACTTATTCTGGTTTTCATTTTAAAATTGGGTTAAGCTTGTCAAGAGGATTTGGAAGGACAAAAGAAGCTCAAGATGCTAATGTTAATCTTTTCACATGAAGTGGAGCTAATGACCGAGAATGGGAACCTTTTACTTCCTGATATTTCTTGAATTGCTTTCTTGAATGGCTTATTGTGAAGTAAATTAAAATCAGTGAAGAGTTTGTGCCATAGAATTTGGTATGAACAGGTAGGATAATGAACTGTAATGAGCATCAGCTTTGGAGCTTGATAGATCTGTTTTGAATCCCGATGATACTCATTACAAGCTGGGTAGTCTTGACCAAGTTATTTAGAGGAGAATTCAGGTAAAATGGAGATGACAATATCTGTAGTGCAAGTGTTTTTGTGAGCGTTAGAGATAATGAATGCAAAATGCCTAATAGTGCCTGGTACATAGTTGGTACTGAAGAAATAGTTATGTTTTTATAAAATCACAGAAAGATAGCTCTAGAAGGGATCTTAAAAATCACCCAGATAATGAAACCTATTCACAAAGGTTAAGTGACTGTTACTGCCCCATTAGAGTATAAACTCCTTAAGGATACGGACTGTTTGTATCTTTTACTTTATGTTCTTTACAGTGTGTAGAAGCACAGTGATGGACTTTATATACTTGGAAAATAAATTGCTTGTTTAAATACATTTCAGACATCTAAATTCTAGACATAATGTCAAATAAGTCATCATTTTTATCTCTTAGATATTTATCCTCTTAGAATATGAAAAATGTAATTTAGTCTTGTCAGGCTATCAATAGAAGTGAAGCAAAGAAAGTTTAGAAATATATATATGTAATTACTAAATATTTATATTCAATACTAGGAAGATTTTTAAACAGGCATAATTAAGCTGTTTCTATATAGCTTTTTAGCATACATCATATTCAAATGGCACTTTATTGTGAATGACTTATTTTTGGCATAAGTATTTTTTCTTTAGTTCTTTTTGCTGCTATGCACACCTGTAATGTCTTGCCCAGTGGACTTATCTTTAGTTTTTCAGTTTCTTTTTGGGATACTTAAAACTCTTAGAGAGATTGATACTTCAGTACTTTTATTCTTTTGTGGAGATCTTCCAAACAACAGTTACTTGTGTGTTTTTTAAACTCATTTTATCTTGCAAGTACCATATGGGTGCTCTGGACGAGTCTATAAATCTTAGATGCGTTTGGAGGTATTAGTGACTTGACTTTACCTACATCATGCTGTTTCATCCAAAGAATTATTTCATCATTACTCATCAATTATTCTCAACTATGCAAAAAAAATGAAATAAAAAAGAATGATGGAATTACTTTTTTGTAAAGGGTAAGATATAAAGATAGTAAATATTTTAGGCTTTGTGGCCCACATATAGTCACTGTTGCATTTTTTTTTTTTTTAAACAACCCTTTAAAAATGTGAAAACCATTCTTGCCTTCCAGATCTTACAAAAATAGATTGTGGGACAGATTTATCTTATGCACCTTATTTTGCCATTTCATTATCCCAGTTTCCATATTGCATTGTTGAAAGGATTATGTCATTCAAGAAGTATAAAGGGAGACTGGAGACACCATCTTCATTATCTCCTTTTCACTTTTATTGAACAGAATTGGAAATTCATAATTTTTCATATTTTGTTCATAATGGCAAAGAGAAGAAAACTGACAAAGGAACAAGTTTCACAGTTATCACATGAATCAGAAAATGAATACAAAGAGAGAAATAGCAGCATTCCAGGTTCTGATGATGGCGAAGTTGATCATATAAGCAAAATCTCAGACTGAATTTTCAGATGATCTCTTAGGTGAATTTTCTCAAACTGAAAAAATTGATAATTGAATAGTATGTTTCTTCCTCCTTTCACAATTCAGCAAGGAAGAAGTAATAACACAATATTTTGTGACAAAATCTTGGACATGAGAAAGGATGTATGCTGGTATTCTTTTATCTCTTATATGTGTGCTCCAAAATTGGATACAGTTTATAAGTGGACATTGCTGAAAGTGGGTGTTTATACAAAGGTAATTAGAAGGTAATAGGTGTAGAAATGAAAGAAATTAATTGGATTGATTATTCTAAATAATGTTTATAAATCTAAAAATGATAAATTACAGATCAAAGAGATAGATGGCCATCCTTTTTTCAACAAATTATGAGCCCTTAGAAGTTTCACAATTTCAAGGTTTCAAGTATTGGCCTTTTGATAATGCGATTTCCAGAAAAATAACCAGAAGTAATGATAAGCTAGAACCTATTAGAGATGTGTTTAAAATCAGTAGTCAGATTTTATAAGACGGGTATCTTCCCCATTTATCCACGACAGTTGATGAACGTTGTAGTCAGAGAACTTGCTCATTTTGCCTATCTATAACTTAAATTCTTGGGGAATGTGGAATGAATATATGGGTTTGCTATATGTCAATACTTAATAAAAATTCTAATAAAGTTGTTTTTCACTGTCTCTTCTGAACTTTTAAAAATTTACTTAAAATGTATATATATGTACATATATATATACATATATATATACATATAGATATACACACACATATATATATATTTGATTAGTTTCAGGTGTGCAAAGCAACATAATAGTTAAACATTTAAACCCCTCATAAAGTGGTAACCCACCCCCCAAGTTAGTACTCTTCTACCATCTTATATAGCTGTTACAATACCATCAATTATCTTCCCTATGTTTTACTCCACATCCTGTAACTATATATACCTGTATATTTAGTTATAGTTGACATTCAATATTATTCTACTTCAGCTTCAGGTGTACAGTGCAGTGGTCAGGCATCTACACAGTCTATGACGTGATCCCCCTGATAAGCCCAGTGCCCATCTGGCACCCCACATAATCTTTACAACATTGTTGATTATATTCCCCACACTGTATTAACTACCAATTTGTATTTCTTAATACCTTCGCCTTTTTCGCCCTGCCCCTAACCCCATTCCCATCTATCACCCTGATAGATCTAGTACCTATCTGGCACCATACGTAGTTATTACAATATTATTGAGTATATTCCTTATGCTAATTGGTTGTGTAACAACCAATTTGTACTTCTTAATCCCTTCCCCTTTCATCCATCCTTAACCCCCCTCCCATCTTAGAGAAGTCCCTCTAGATTCCTTGTAGTACTGGTTTGGTGGTGATGACTCCTTCAGCTTTTTCTTGTCTGGGAAGCTGCTATCTGTCCTTCAATTCTAAATGACAACCTTGCTGGGTAGAGCAATCTTGGTTGTATGTCATTGCTTTTCATCACTTGGAATATTTCCTGCCACTCCCTTCTTGCCTGCAAAGTTTCTGTTGAGAAATCAGCTGACAGTCTTATGGGGGCTCCCTTGCAGGTAACTAACTGCTTTTCCCTTTTTTAAAGATTCTCTCTTTGTCTTTGACCCTTGGCATTTTAATTATGATGAATCTTAGTGTTGGCCTCTTTGGATTTATCTTGTTTAGGACACTCTCTGCTCTCTGGACTTGTATGTCTGTTTCCTTCAACAGGATAGGGAAGCTTTCTGTCATTGTTTCTTCAAAAAGTTTTTCAATCTCTTGTTCTCTCTTTTTTTGTACTCCTGTAATGCAAATGTTGCTACGGTTGAGATTGTCCTGGAGGCCCCTTAATCCTTAATTTTTTGGATTCTTTTTTTTTTGCTGTTCTGGTCGGGAGTTTTCTGCTACCTTCTACATTGCTGGTTAGATTCTCTCCTTCATCTAATCTACTGTTGATTCCCTGTAATATAGTCTTCATTTCTGTTATTGTATCCTTTATTTCTGACTGGTTCTTTTTCATGGTTTCCATCTCCATTTTTATGCTTCCTATCTCTCTGTTGAAGTTCTCCCTGAAATCATTGAACATTCTTATAACCAGTGTTTGGAACTCTGTCTGATAGATTGCTTATCTCTGTTTTGCTTAGTTCTTTTTCTGGAGCTTTGTTCTGTTCTTTTATTCGGGACAGGTTTCTTTGTCTTCCCATTTTGGCTGCCTCCCTGTGATTGTTTCTATGTATTAGGTAGGGCTGTGAT
The DNA here is from genome assembly GCF_964194185.1 of Rhinolophus hipposideros. NCBI lineage: Eukaryota > Metazoa > Chordata > Mammalia > Chiroptera > Rhinolophidae > Rhinolophus > Rhinolophus hipposideros. The sequence goes on from NC_138056.1 coordinate 57,939,027, forward strand.
GTCTTCTGGTCTTAGTAGAGCGGCCTTATGTAATAGTAGGTGTGCTGTGGGGTTCAGTGGCACAGTCTTTCTGGTCACCTGAGCCATGCATTCCAGGTGTGCCCCTTGTGTGGGTTGTGTGTGCCTTCCTTTTGTAGTTGAGCCTTGGTTGATAATTGCACATCAGTGTGAGGGACTGACCCTTGGGCTCACTTGTTGTGAGGACTGGCCTTGACTACAGTGGAAGAGTTGTGCAAGGGTTGACCCTACGGAGCAGGATCTGCCCAATCCGCCCCTTGGGTGTGTCGTTCTAGGAGGCAGTTGGGTAATGCTCCAGTTTGTTCTGAAGCTGGCTACTGGGGGCTCCAGCCCCAGCACCACTTTGGAGGGGATCCACTGTAGGTCAAGTTCAGCCACAGCCTTTGCCCCACCCGGGGCCACCTGGCAGGAGCCATAAAGAAATCCACAGATAGCTGCAGCCGTGCTGTGCTTGGAAGTGCCTTGAAAGGCCAAACCACAAACCAAGGCCGGCTGCCACTAGTGCCATCTTAGCGCTGTTCAGCTAGAGATACAGGACAAGCTCAAGCCAGATGCTGCTTGTCTTGGTTCCGCAAACCTTTGAGAGACCCTAGGAAAATCTGTAGCTTGAGCTAAGGTGGGCAGTTTGCACAGAAAAGCCACTGGAAGTGGTTTCTGTGTGCCCAAAAGTTGGCTGGGGCCGGGTCTCAAATCACCAGGCTGTGGGAATGAATGGCAGACTCAGAAATGGCAGTCACCTGCATTTGCATGCAGGGAAAGGGGAGGGCTCAGCAAAGAAACAATGGCCTCCACCAGCTCCCCTGTCCAGGAGAAAACCGCCTCTCCAGCCCTCATCCCAAGCTGGACAACTCAGTTCCCCACCATATGTCCCTGCTGCCTTTCCAGCTGCTGCTCCAGCCTTGGAGCTCATAGTGAGTGATTCCACCGATGGGCAGTAAGTCCGTGCACGCGATCCCTTTCAGAGGAGTGCCTGGGAGTGCAGCCACCCTCAGTCTCAGTCACAGTCTCCGCTGGTTTTCACAACCAGAAATTATGGGGACTTCTTTCCCTGATACTGGAACCCTGGGCTGGGGTGCAGCTGGCACCTCTCGCTCCTGTGGGGGTTTTGGGGGGACCCCCAGAGACGAAATATCCCTCCAGATCTTTAATGGTCACACACGGGTGTGGGACTAGCTCGTTCCGCAGCTCTGCCCTTCCAGTTTGGAGGTGGCTTCTTCTGCATGTCCTTAGTTGAAAGGCTTCAGTTCAGCTTGATTTTAGGTGATTCTCAGTGATGGTTGTTTTCTAGATTAGTTGTAATTTGGATGTGGTTGTGAAAGAAGGTAAGCACAGTGTTTATCTACTGCGCCATCCTGGTTGTCTCAATCAAAATGTGTCTATTTTATACACATAAAATTATAGTTGGCATTCATTAATGTCCAGTCTCTGGTGTACAATGCCATGACCAGGCATCCACAGCATCCCTGATGTAAAAATAAAATAGAATAAAATAAAACTATAAAAAAATAAAAAATAAAAATAAAACTGCTCTACAAAAAAAAAAAAAAAAAATGTGTCTATTTTAAAGAGTCCTTTAGATCCAGATAGTAAATGATGATGACTGCTTTTCCTTGTGTACTGACAAGTTTCCTGTAGGATTTCTTTCTGATTTGAGCCTTGTGTTAGGCTTTGACCTTACCTTGAGGATGAACACTTTGAGAAATAGCTTTGAAAAATTTGCTGTTGAGGGTGGCCGATTGGTTCAGTTGGTTAGAGCGTGAGGTCTGAGCAATGGGGTTGCTGGTTCTATCCCCACATGGGCCAGTGAGCTGCGCCCTCCACAACTAGACTGAAGACAACAATTTGAGCTGAGCTGCTGCTGAGCTGCCGAGGGGAGGCCAGATGGCTCAGTTGGTTAGAAGCGCATGCTCTCAACAAGGTTGCCAGTTTGACTCCTGCATGGGGTGGTAGGCTGCGGTCCCCCACAACTAAGATTGAACACTGCACCTTGAGCTGAGCTGCTGCGGGGCGGCTGGAGGGCTCAGTTGGTTAGAGCACAAGCTCTTAACAACAAGCTTGCCGGTTCGATTCCCACATGGGACGGTGGGCTGCGCCCCCTGCAACTAAGATTGAAAACGGCGACTGGACTTGGAGCAGAGCTGCGCCCTCCACAACCAGATTGAAGGACAACAACTTGGTTTGGAGCTGATGGGTCCTGGAAAAAACACACTGTTCCTAATAAAGTCCTGGGAATACACACTGTTCCCCTTCCCCAATAAAAAATCTTAAAAAAAAAAATTGCCGTTGCTTTTACTGTTGGAATGTTATTGAGGACTTTAATGTATTTTTCAAAAAGATCAGGTCACATGTTTTACTTTCTCAGCTGTTTTCCCCCCAGACAATGAGACTCAATATAACTAATCATAGTTGTCTTTTTGTTTTGTTTTGTTTTTCACTTCGGCTCTCATAAATTCAGTTCCAAAATTAAACACTAACTGTAAATTTGTATAATCCAGAGTTTCTTCCCAGTATTTTATTTTATGGTTTGCAAATAAGAACCTTTGTACTTGGAGGGTATCAGTTACTGTGTCCAGCCCATTTTGAGCATAAGAGTTACTAAAAGAATGATATAATTTCACAATAGCTCTCAGACAACATAGATTAAAGACTGCTGAAGACTTTTGAATCTCTTTTTCTTCCTCTTAAAATGAAGAAGTCAGAATATTTCCTTAGTTCCTTCTCTTACAATGCATCTTAGTGAGTTTTACTTAGGGGCCTTACTCATTTGCCGAGAGTATGTGTGATGCAGTATGAAGGTTAGAGATGACAAGACTGTCTGCTTGGGCAGATAGTTACAACTAAAGCAGTAGAAGGTTGTATTGAACCTCTTTCCTTGATTGAGATCATTGGAGACTTATGCAAATAGTAGTGCATATTCTGAACTTAGCAAATTCTAAGTTTAAAACAATAAAAATGGTGAAGAAAGGAACTACAAAAGTCTATCCCTCCATAAAAGCAACAACAACAATAATGAAATAGACCAAAACTGTCGGAATTAACTTTTCCAGGACTCTGGAAACTAACCCAAAGCTTGTAGCAACCAGGGGAACATTTAGTAAAGGAAAACCACTGAATCTTGAGCTTAGAACAGTAAGGTTTGTTGTATTTTGACTTAACCCTGCTCCCATCCCCTGTTCTTCAGCCTAGTGGTAGCCTTGAAAATAACAGCTCATGGTATAGAGGAAGCAGAATGGACCTCATTCACAATCAATTGTACTGAATTTGTTTTGATCTGTCTGGTGGCTCCCTGAAAGACTGATTCAAAAGACTTGCCTTTTTCTCTCCTAACTTGAAACTCTTCCAGGGCTAAAGTTATACCCTGGGAGTGTTTGTCAAAAATATTTATAGGCTGTTGGTCATTGCTGCCTGAGGCAGTGACAACAGCTGGGGCAAAAAGTAGACTAACCAAAAGCTTGGGAGGAAAGGCTGGGAATAAAGTACTTTGGGGAATAATGGCTTTCAAAATTTCGGATCTGGGAATCTAACCTGACCTCCTTCACGGCTGTGCACGTGCTTGGGAAGGTGCTGTATTCTCAACCTCTAGCTGACCTTGAGGTTCTGCATAAGCAGGAACTGAAAGCTAAGGCAGAGTTGTAAACTGCCTGCTTGTGTATTGAAAGCATGTGCCAATACACAACCCGTCTGCAAAGACTGGGAGAAGTTTTTGGTTCTAAACTTTTAAGGAAATCTCTCCAATCATTAGCTGACCACTAAGCTAATAGAACAGAGACTTCACTGATCACATGACAAAAAATACAGACTTTACAGTATTAGTTCAGAAAAGCCGTTAAACAAGACAATAACTACAGCAAACAGTAACAATAAACCCTGAGAAGGGGAAAACATGATTGCAAAACTTGCTACGTTGTAATATTTGACATCCAGCTTTCCACAAAAAGTTAATGAAGTATGCAGGAAACAAAGTAAGGCCATTTCACAGAAGAAATGAACAGAAACTGTCCTTAAGAAGCACAGGCATTGGACTTAATAGTTAAGGACTCTAAGTAAACTGTCTCAAATATCCTTAAGAGATAAAGGAAACCAGGAGAATGATGTATCATCAAATAGAGAGTATAAGAAGTTATAAAAGGAACTAAGTAAATTAGCTGAAAAATAAGTTACAAATGAAAAATTCACTAGATTTGAGTAGGCAGAAAGAATCAGTAAACTTGAAGATAGGTCAATTGAAACAACTAGTTTGAAGAGCAGAAAGAACAAAGAATTAAAAATGAACAGAGCTTTAGAGATTTACGAGACACAATCACGTGTACCAACATATGTATAATAGGAATCTCAGAAGGAGAGGAGACAGAGGAGTGGAAAGAATATTGAAGAAATAATGCCCCCAAACTTGCTAAATTTTATGAAAAACATTATCTACACACTTAAGAAACTCAATGTACTCCAAGAAAGATAAACTCCACACCAAGACATATAATCAAACTGCCAATGACAAAGAGCATCTTAAAAGCAAGAGAAGCAACTCATTATATACAAAAATCCTTAAGATTACAACTCATTTCTCATCAGAAACAGTGGAGTCCAGAAGGCAGTGGGATGACATTGAAAGTACTTGAAAGTAAAAAGCTGTCAATCAAAAATTCTCTTATCAAAGCATCAGAAATGAAGGTGGAATGAAAACATTCCCAGATAAATGCAAACAGAATCATTGCTAGAAAACCCGTCCTACAAGAAATGCTAAAGGGAATCCTTCATGCTGAAATCAGAGGACATGAGACAATAAATTGAATTTACATGAAGGAAAAAACACAGGTAAAGGTAACTACATAGGTAATTATAAAAGTCAGTGCACATTTTGTTTATACCTAACTTTTTTATTTCCCTATCTTATATAAAAGACAACTGCATAAAACAAAATCTGTGTCTTTGTTTATGGGCATACTGTGTGTAAAGATGTAATTTGTGACAATAACAATATAAAGGAGAGGAGTTATATAGGAGCAAAGTTTTTGTATACTATTGAAATTGGTGTTAATCCAAATTAGGTTGTTATAAATTAAGATATTAATTGTAATCTCCATTTCAACCACTAAGAAAAGAACAAAAAATATATACTAAAAGAAATGATGAGGAATTAAAATGGTATACCAGTATATTTTTAACATAAAATTAAACTTTCCAATTAAAAGGCAGAGATTTGCAGAATGGATAAACGTTATCTAACTTGATTCAAAGATACAACTTGATTGAAGGTAAAGGCTAAAAAAGATATATGCAAATGGAAACCAAAAGAAAGCTGGAGTGGCTGTATTAAAATAAAACTAAATAGACTTAAGAAAAAAATTGTTAGAGAGGTACAAGAAGGACATTATATAATGATAAAAAGAGTCAATCCATAGAAAAGATATAAAAATTACAAACTTGTATGTACCTAATAACAGCCTCAAAGTACAGAAAGCAGAAACTTGACAGAATTGAAGAGAGAAATAGTTCAGCAATAATAGTTGGAAATTTCAATGACCTATTTTCAATAATGGATAGAACAACTAGATACGACATCATCAAGGAAATTGAAGATGTGAGCAACACTATAAGTCATCTAGACCTAACAGATTTATATAGAACATTCTACCTAACAACAGCAGACTACACATTTCTTCTCAACTGCACATGGAACATTTCTTTGGATAGACTGTATATTAAGCCACAAAACAAGACTCAATATACAGAGGGTACCAAAAAAAATGTATACACATTTTAAGAAAGGAAAAAACTGTATTAAAATTGTGATAGTCAATATATACTGATAACAGAAGATGAATACAAGTCATGTGTATTCATTTCTTTGTCATCCCTGGTGTTTTAAAAGATTGAAATCATCCAAAGAATGTTCTTCGATTATACTGATAGAAACTGGAAGTAATAGAAGTAAATCTGGAAAACTCACAAATATGTAAAAATTAAATAAAACAAATAATTTAAAAATACTGAAAATATCCAAACCAGTCATGTTTAGTGAGGGGTGTATGCGTATATTTTAAATATAGAAAAAATACATTTATAAGTTTTTATTCATATGTTTGAAAATTTAAGAGTTTTGTTACTTGCAATGAGTGTTCTAGTTATTAAGAACGTGTGTTGTCCCAGATTTTTGTTCTTTAGTATTTGTTTAAATATTTTATAGTTATGTAAAAACAGCAGATAATCAAAAAATCTATTTATTGTATGATTCTTTTCCTCTCATCAAGCTAAATTTTCTGATGATGTCTTATGTGGAAAATTGGCCTGTATTTCCCATGTATAAGTTAGTTGGCACTTACAGGATCAGTTGTACACTTGATATATTCTAAAGGGGAAAATATAAAATATATGATATAAAAGGGAAACGTTATTAAATATCTTTCATGAATAAGTGCAGATTTCTTTATTGCCTATTTGATAACAGATCATCACGTATTTAGTGGGGTGATCCGTGACATTTAGTAAAATATGCCATGTTTGTCAGTCATAATGGCAATTTTAGAGGTGTTTCTTTAGTGGAATAATCAGAAGATGTTAAAACTAAATCTAAAAATCTTTAAAAACATCCTTCCCTCAGAGTTAGCATTGAGAATCTTTAATTAATGCTTATTCATTTATTTTTCTCTCATAAGTTTTAGAAAGGTAACAGCTGTTTATCTGGTGGGAAAATTTTCAGTTTTCTTATTCTTTGTTAATATAAAAAAAAAACGTAGCTTTTTACATTTATCTGAAAAGAGACAATCTTTCATGTAGCAGAACCTTTTAGATCATGTAGATCATAGGTTCTTCACATATGAGACATTTGTATGGATACAGGTTGAACTTGAAATATGTGGCACATGTTAATTTCTTTCAGGAGAAGGAAGCCAACACCCTTTTGGAGCCATGAATATTGTACGAACTCCATCTGTTGCTCAGATTGGAATTTCCGTGGAATTATTGGACAGCCTGGCTCAGCAGACTCCTGTAGGTAATGCTGCTGTATCCTCAGTCGATTCATTCACCCAGGTAATGCAATGTACATTTTGTCATTTTCTAAAATAATTTAAAAATCTTATTCTATATGTTAGAAATTAGCCTGGTAGAGAACATGTGAAAATGAAGATAAACATATATGACATAAATTATTGGCTTCCATGGATATTTTCAGTTTGTCTGTTTTCTCTGTTGGTATTTTCAAATTTGTAAATGCTGTTATGGAACTTAGGCTTTTATAATGATAAAAACTTTTCCTTTTTTCCTGCCAAAATTAGTATGCTAGACTATGAGTACATAGTTGTGAACCTGAATAGCAAGATCTTTGTCTTCATGGACTTTTTAAGGTTTTTTAAGGTTTGACTTTTAACCTCTGTTTGGCACAGGCCTGAGGGGAGGGTGGGCTAGGCAGAGGTATAGCTAGTACAAAGGCCCTGAGGTAGAAATCTGTTATGTTTGAAGAATAACGTGAAAGTCCTTGAGGCTGGAGTAATGTGAGCAAGAGTGAGAAATGGGAGATGAGGCTGGAGATTATGGGGGAGATGGCTGAGGATAAATCATATGGGACCTCATTGCCTTTTATAAGGACTTGGGCTTATATTCTGTTTGAAAGAGAAAACGAGAGCTTTGAGCAAAAGAGTAACATGATCTAACTTACGTTTTTAAAGGATCAATTTTACATCTTTGGAGAGAAACTGTAGTGGGGCAAAGATGGAAGGAGGAAGATCAGTTAGGAGTCTCTTGTGAAAATTTGTATGAAAGATGATAATGGTTTGAACCAGTGGGTATGGGGAGGTGGAAAGCAGTTGACTTCTGGAGATAATTGAAGATGGAACCAGTAGTGTTTCATAGCATGGATCACAGTGAGGTCTGAGATAGAGAGACATCAGCAGTTGCTCCAGAGGTGTTGGCCTGAGGACTGGAACATAGGAATATTGTGAAAAGAACAAGTATGTGCTGGGAGTAGAGTCAGGAGTTGGGTTTTGGTCATTGTGTTAGTGATGTCTGTTAGATATCCAACTGGATATGACAAGTCCAGAGTTTAAAGACAGGTCTGACATAGAGATCAATATTTGGGAGTCATCAGTATAGAGATGGTACTTAAAGTTGTAGAGGGGATGTGATCACTAGAAAAGTAACTGTAAATAGGAAAGTTGGCCAGTCACTGCAGGGCCATTTCACAGTTGAGAAGCTTAGGAAATGAGGAGAAATGAAAGAAAAGGAGCAAGCAGCCTGAAGTAGGAGGCCCCAAAAAGTGCTTTGAAAGCCAAGTGAAGAGTGGTTTTCAAGAAGGAAGAAGTGATCATCAATAGTATCACTGCTGATGGGTCAAGGAAGATGGCGGCTAAGAGTTAACCATTGGATTCAGCAGGTAGAAGTCGTTCAAGACTGGCAAGAGTTCAGAGAGGTGGAAGGGGAGTTTGCAGTGAGTTTGAGTGAATTGGGGAGGAGGGAATGGAAACAGTGAATATAGATGACTCTTGATGAGTGTTGTCATAAAGGACAGCAGATAAATGGTTTGATTACTTGAGGGCTGTGGGAAAAAGAAATTTTTCCGTTTTTTTTTTTTAATTAAATTTATTGGGGTGACAATTGTTAGTAAATTTACATAGATTTCAGGTGTACAATTCTGTATTACATCGTCTATAAATCCCATTGTGTGCTCACCACCCAGAGTCAGTTCTCCTTCCATCACCATATATTTGATTTTCTCCCGTTTTTAATGAGAGGCATTTCACTATGTTTGACTGACAGGAATAAAGCATTAGAGAAGAAAATGGTGGTGCAGAAGAGCAGAGAGAATGGCACAAGTGGTGGGTGTCCTTGCTTAGGAAATGGGAGCACATTTGGAGGTGCTGACTTTAGATAGGATAATGGACAGCGTTTATAGTAATGGATGGAGGCACAGATTCAGGAGGTTGGTAAGGGATTAGAACTTGTGTAGGTTCTCCCTTGATTCTTTCTCTTTGCTCAGTTGAAAGAGGAAGGAAGGTCATCAGCTAAGATTGAGGGGAGAGGAAATATTGGAAATATAAATTTAAAAGATTATTAAATAAAGTTCTCTAGGAGACGAGGAGGGTGAATGTACAAGGGAAACCACATGGGTATGCCGGGCAACGCACTTTGGAGGGTGTGGCCATGAATTTGAAAGTAGACTTGTCATGACATGATCTCTTGAGAATGTACTGAATTAAGAATGTCAGAGTCTGGGTTTTAACATTTTTTTCAATAATTAAAAAAAATAACTGTGCTGAAAAAAGAAAGCAGTGAAATATTTTTTATAGTATCCCATATAGACTGTATCAGAAAAATGTCTGGAAAATGCATACCAAAGTGATTTTATCCCTGGAGAGGGGCAAGAAGACCTTTTACTCTATATATTTGTAAATTATAGTAGTCCTTGTCTGGGGTTTTGGTTCCCTGTGGTCAATGGCGGTCTGAAAATATTAAATGGAAAATTCCAGAAATAAGCAATTCATAAGTTTGTGGGTTTTTAAAAAAATTTTTATTGGGGAATAATTGGGGAACAGTATGTTTTTCCAGGACCCATCAGCTCCAAGTCAAGTCGTTTTTGTTTTCAATCTAGTTGTGGAGGGTGCAGCTCACCTTCCCAGGTGGGAATTGAACCGGTGAATTGGGTGTTATGAGCACTGTGCGCTAACCAACTGAGCCAACTTGGCCGCCCAATTCATAAGTTTTAAATCACATGCTGTTCTGAGCAGTGTGATGCAGTCCCTCAGCATCCCGGTGTGTCCCGCCTGGGATGGGATGGGAATCCTCCCTTTGCCCAGCATAGCCACGCTGAATGTAGCTGTCTTGCTTGTCAGATTCACTTGTCTTGGCATCACAGTGTTCATGTCATGGCCCCAAAGTGCAAGAATAGTGATGCTGGCGATTTGGATGTGTCAAAGAGAAGCCGTAAGTAAGTGCTCACTGTAAGTGAAAGGTGGAAGTTCTCAATAAGGAAAGGAAAAAAAATCATATGCTGAGGTTGCTAATATCTATGGTAAAAGTGAATTTTGTGTCAAATTGCCTAATTTATAAATTAAACTTTATTATAGGTATGTATGTATAGGAAAAAACAGTGTATATACAGGGTTCGGTACTGTCTGCAATTTCCAGCATCCACTAGGGGTCTTGGAACTTTTTAATAAACATATGTATTTTTTATTAAACATATTGTTTTGAAATTTTTTAAGTATATTGTAAAGTACATTCCACAAATATTTATTGTGTACCTATTGTGTGCCAGGTGTTTTCTAAGCGTAAATATATAAAAAAATAGGAAAAATAAAATAATACCTGTCTTCATAGAGCTCTCTTTTATAGTGATTTATATATGAAGACTTCCCTGTAGCTTCCACCTAGATTTATATTTTGTCTCATTTATGATTATAGTTACTCTCATTTAATTTTAGATTTTATTGGTAGAGCATGTACATGGTTTAAAAAGTCAAATAGTTGTACATTTAAAACAACTATCCTCTGTTTTACTTTTTATATTCTGCTTATTCTCAGAAGCATCCCCTTCTAACTTTCCCCTTATTTTTTTAACTTATTTCTTCCTGTATTTTCTTCCATGTGTCAGAAAAACTTCATCTGTTCTTTATTGATTTGTCTGTTGTAGGTGTTTTCCATTGACTTACCAAAATGTAACATGATTTAGCTCTCTGCTCCTCAATGAACACAGACATCTTTTCTCCCCACCTTTCCAATATAGATTTTTGTTAAATTAATATTCAAAGTTTTCAGTATTATGATTAGGTAAATATTTTTCAGAGCTGAGCTGTGTGTAGTGCTATGATTACATTTCTTGTGTAACTTCATTTTTCCTGGTTAATAAATACTTCATTTTTCCCCTTTGCATGGATTTCTGTTTCCATTTCTAATTTATGCCCAGATTCTGCCAAGTGTAAATTCCCATTCAATATATTTATATAAATATAGCCATTTAAAATTTGCCTTGGAAACATATTTTTTGGAATGCTCCTTTTTTTTTTTTTTTTTGTCTTACTGTGTACTGATTATTCGACTATTGCCTAGCTGTCATCAGGATATTATTTTCTTTCACCGTCACTGTACAAGTTTCTTTTATTTCTTTTCTGTTTTGAATCCCTTGTTCTTTGGTCCTCTACTTTCCCTTCTTGTTGATTTACTCTTTTGTATGTTTTTAAAATGAATATAAATGGTATCATACTGCACAAACTTCTATAACTTAACTGTTGTTCACTCAACATTATTTGAAAGATTTATCTGTGTTGATACATGGCATAGATCTGGTTTGTTTTACTTATTGTATAGTATGTCACTGTATGAATGAGCCACAATTGGTTTTATTCATTTCCATATTGATAGATGTTTATGCAGTCTCACTAATATGTATCAGATCTTAAATTTTTCTCCAGCTGACGGGTGAAATGATAACTATTGTTTTGGTTTGTAGTTTTAAATTACTAATGAGGTTGAACATCTTTTCACATTTTGGTTTGCTTTTGTATTTTCTGTTACAGGAATTGACTGTTTATAAATTTTCCCCAATTTTATATTGTGTTATTTATTGTACTTTTTAATTTTACCTTTTTTTGGGAAGAGGCCTTTATGTGTTCTGGATGATAATCCTTTGTTATATATGTTTCAGATTTCTTCTCCTAGCATGTTGCTTGTCTGTAATATAGTTTATAATATCTAATGCACATTGACATGTTTTTATGTAGAGAGGGTTATCAGTTGTTCCCTTTATGATTTGTGAGTTTTTTTGTATTTGAAAAATCCTTTCCTTCCCTGATAAGTAAAGATGTTAGATTCTCTTATAGTTTTTAATTAAAGCTTTAATGTTTTACTTTTTGAATTATATTTGTGTGTGGTATGAGATGGTATCTAAATTCATTTTTCCCCTATGGAAAACTAGTTGTCCTAGCCCCATTAATTGAATAGTTTAGTCCTTTTCTTTTTTTTACTCTGAGTAATAGCATCTTTGTTATAGATATATCATCACATAGGCTTAGGTTTGTTTCTGGGCTCTCTTATTCCAACTAGTTTATTTGCCTGTTCCTTTGCCAGTAAAAGTCTTAATATCTGGTAGGCCAAGCCCCTTTTCTTAGTCATCAAAATAGGCTCAGGTATTCTTCATAATTTTTGTATCAGTTTGTCGAATTCCATGAAAAACCTTGTTGACATTGAGTTGGAATTAACATTGAATTTATAGGTTTAATTTGGGGAGAATTGCTGCCATTATCACATTGTCTTCCCATCTGTGAGCATGTTTTATCTTTCCCCCTGGACATGGTATATAGGTCCTTTCATTTGTTTTCTGTCTCTCAAGAGAGTCTTAGAGTTTCTATTTTCCACAAGTCTTATTATCAGCTTGTCTTAGCTTTTCTCCTAAGTATTTTACAGGTTTTGTTTCTATTCTGAATTAGATCTTTTTAAAGTTCATTTAAAAATTTTTGTTGCTAGTGTGGAGGGTTGTTGCTGCTGATTTTTATACCCCTCCTCCCCCCCGATACTGATCTTTTAGTGATCTTACTGTACTCTGGTATTAGTACAAGTACCTTAATGGTAGATTCTATTGGATTAAATTACTTTGATATTATTAAACAAACAAAAACCCTAATAAGACATTTCCTTTCATATACAATAGAGACAGCAGGAGTCTTATTGACAGTTTTATGTTTTTGAGAAAGTGGTATTGGGAAGATTATTATCGAGTGAATAGAAGGTAGTATTATCCTTAATAGTTTGTTTACTTTTGGGCTTAGTGCTTAAACATTTAGTTCTCAAGAAACATGCATCAGTTTACTTCTAACTTTTACCATGGAGTCATGAAGGATGCTAGTGGATCTGCCCATTTGAGGATCAATGAGAAGAAACAGGCCAGGAAATAGAGGAAATGGAATAGTGTTAACCTTTCTCTTCTTTACAATTGATGGCAAATAGCTAGTTGTTCCTTTATTATGTTTAAGTTTTATCTTTCTGGCAAGAAATACACTTCTTAGACATGGTTATTTGTTTTATATGAAGAAATAGGTTAATTTGAGGAGGGTGGTACTTGAGGAGATGGGCGTAGCTGATATAGAGATGGAGATAAAAGAAGATACTTTTGAAGGAAAAACCTTTTTGTTTTTTTTTCTCCAAAATGAATATGTTAGGAGCTTAAAATATTTGATACAGAAGTTCTTTGAGATATCAAGAAGAAAGTACTAAAGACAGATTGTTACGATTTTTGTGTATAATGTCATTTAACTTTCAACATTACAGTATAGAACTCAGTCCTTAAAACCGAGTTAATGTGGGAACATTTTAAATTTAAAATATTAAGGTCTAAATGGAGTATTTAGTATAATCCACTAATCTATTCATTATTAACTTTTCAGTTCACACAAAAGATGTTGGACAATTTCTACAATTTTGCTTCATCATTTGCTATCTCTCAGGCCCAGATGACACCAAGTCCATCTGAAATGTTCATTCCAGCAAATGTGGTTCTGAAATGGTATGGGGCACTTTTTATTGCTAATATTAAGGTTTTTATAGTAACCATATATTTTTTGCCTGTGAATGTATTTCTTCTTTGACATTTAAACATATTCTTTAATTGTGGACATCAGCATATATTAATATTTGCATGTCATTAAAAAGTATGTACTGTAGAGTTTAGTTTAGAAATGGTTCTTACCCTAAATATTCTTAGATAGTAGTCATTTTGAATTAATAAAAACAGGAAAATACAATTGCCTGTATTTTAGGGACCACAATTAAAGAGTGTACATTTTTTTATATTTTGAATTTATAAGTGTTACATACGAGGCTTGAAATAACAATCAAAATTTATTTTTTGAAAGTTTAGGGAGTCTTGATCTAAAGTAAATATGTAGTAAGGCATTAGGGTGGTTTATATAGCATCCTATACATGAATGATTAATACATATATTTTCCTAGCTTTCCCATGTTTCTGTTTTCTAGGTATTTCTTTTCACTTTGACTATCCAGTGGTGGGGAATGCATAGAGTATGTTGAGAAGTTTGTTGTACAATTTAGTTATATGACCTTGAGCTAATTACTCTTATCTACTCATTTATGAAATGAGGGAGGAGTTAACATTTGACTTTTTTCTTAGGTTCCCTTCTAGCTCTCTTATTTGAAGAAGAGAAAAATTAATAAAATTTATTATGATTTGTGTTGTTTGATACAAGCCAGTTATACTTGTTATCTTCTTATAAATTAATACTTAAATTTTAGGATTAACTTTTTAGCTTTTTAATCTTAGCTTTTTAGAAATGACATGTAAAATTGTTTGCTTTTGTAAGTCATTTGACAAATTATGAAAAATTCTATTTTAATTTTCTTCTAAATGTGTTTTTCTTTTGTAGGTATGAAAACTTTCAAAGACGACTAGCACAGAACCCTCTCTTTTGGAAAACATAATTTGAATAAAATAATTTTTAATGGATTCTGAAATTTGTCATGTTTTAAAGATAAAATTTCATTTAAAAGCATGAAATCAAAAGCATTATGAAACCTAAGTTTAAAAACTGCTTAGTGACTGTGAAGCTTAATTAAAATCTTTATAAAAAATTAAAAACATTGAAAAATGAAAATATGTTCCTCTTTAATGACTTTTTTCCCTTAAGCTGAAAATATTATTCAGAGGCAAAACATTTTGTTTTGGCTATGATTCATTTTGTACTTAAAAATAAAGCATATTCACAGCCATAGTGTGCCAAATGCCATTGCATTTATAATCTGTCATGTATTTTTATACTAGTTTGCTAGAGTAGTTAACTTAAAATCAGTTATATCAAATGGGGAATTTTTGAAAAACACGCAATACACATTTTTACATATGAAGAAATTATTTTCGGCTAGTATTGCTTAAGATTGTAAGTCTTTTTCAATTAGAACAGGTTGGCTGTCAGTTTTGTATCTGCAAATTCATGCAGATACATGAATACTTTGTATTTTTTTAACAAAATTGCCATGATTAGTACTGATGAGGTTTTTTTTTTTTTTTATAAGATTTTACTGGGGAAGGGGAACAGGACTTTATTGGGGAACAGTGTGTGCTTCCAGGCCTTTTTTTCCAGGTCAAGTTGTTGTCCTTTCAGTCTTAGTTGTGGAGGGTGCCGTTCAGCTTCAAGTTATTGTCCTTTCAGTTTTAGTTGTGGAGGGCACAGCTCAGCTCCAGGTCTAGCCTGTGCTCCAACCAACTGAGTCATCCGGGAGGCAGCTCAAGGTGCTGTATTCAATCTTAGTTGCAGGGGACAGAGCCCACCATCCCTTGCGGGACTCGAGGCGTTGAACTGGCAACCTTGTGGTTGAGAGCCCACTGGCCCATGTGTGAATCGAGCCGGCAGCCTTTGGAGTTAGGAGCATGGAGCTCTAACCAACCACCTGAGCCACCAGGCCGGCCACTGATGAGGTTTTTTTTTTTGTTTAATACTGGTAATGTTGTTAGGCATTTTTGTATAGAATACATAGAATTCATTATCTTGCATATGAAAATAAAGCTGTTGTGTCTCATTCAAAAGGGAACTCTGACTCATTTATACTGGTGACTCCCATTGACCTAAACTCACCAGGATCTCATGTATAATCAATCAAAGCTAGGTTTTATTAGCTTGCTGCACCAAATGAGTATATGAGGTCTGACATTTAAGTTCTCGAACTTGGTGCAACAATATTGCTAACCTTTTTTGATATCAGAGGGATTATTCATTATGAATTTGTACTAATTGGACAAACAGCCAAGTTTACTATTTGGAAGTACTAAAAAGGCTGCATGGAAAAGTTAGACGACCTGAACTTTTCGCCAATCATTCATGGCTCTTGCATCACGACAATGCACCAGCTCACACGGCACTGTCTGTGAGGGAGTTTTTAGCCAGTAAACAAATAACTGTATTGGAACACCCTCCCTACTCATCTAATCTGACCCTCAATGACTTCTTTCTTTACCGGAAGATCAAGGAAATAACAAGGAAATACCAAAAGGAAGACATTTTGATGACATTCAGGACATCAAGGGTAATATGACAGCTCTGATGGCCATTCTAGAAAAAGAGTTCCAAAATTGCTTTGAAGTGTACACTGGGCGCTGGCGTTGGTGCATAGGTTCCCAAGGGAAGTGCTTTGAAGGTGACCGTAGTGATATTCAGCAATGAGGTATGTAGCACTTTCTAGGATGAGTTCGCGAACTTAATTATCAGGCCTCGTATACACCAGAAGAACTGCGGGTGTCCTCAAAGGAAGGGCCTGGAGTTAATTTTGGATTGTCTTTAAAAACTAGAGTTACTGGTATAGTCAGTGTCTTTAGAATACATGAACTATGCAGATTTATTGTTAGATCAGTTTGTGGTCTTCAAACATGCATCTGAGCTGATGTAAAGAGTTTGAGCTTAGGTAACTTTTTGCGTTGTCAAAGGTTGGCAGACTGATGGTATTTTGCAAATTGTACATTTTTTGCAAATTGTAATTTCTCTTTCAATTCTCAGTTCTCTTCTGGTCTTCCGTTAGCCTAAGTCAAAGGGTAGGCCATTACCTTCTGGAGTTGTAATCAATCCAGATTGGTATTGCTGTTTACTGGGCGATGATTGTATACCAAGTATTCAGTGGCATTCATTAGTATCAGGTCTTTGTGTTAATAATGGTTGATCATTGTTGAATCATGTGGCTTGACAGTGGCTGCTCAATAGCATTTAAGACTCTGTACAGAAAGCATCAGTCAGCTGTAGTAACAGAAGCAAAATGATCGTTCTTGTACTAGAATGCAAAGCCAGGCTCCTAGGTTACCAAGTCAAGCTACGAAACCATGTCTCAAAGTCCAGCTGGATCTAATCTACAGTCAGGGAGCCTTTTCCTTTAGCCTAGTCAAAAACTGTTCCATTTGTCCAGTGGTCTCTATAGAGCTACAACAGAAGTGTTAACTAAATATAAACTGCCCCCTGGCCTGCCAAGAGGAAATAAAAGAGTGTGATTGTCCATGACAGCCCTGGGTAGTGAATTGAAACTGGTTTGTTGGGCTTCCACAGTAGTGGGTGAGTAAACACTAGAACCACCTTTTCTAATTGTATTGTTGCGGTTGGAGTAGGTAGTCTTACATAGTATGATTAAATGAGTCAGTTATCTCTTCTGAACGCTCTCCTGAGTAGCCAAGGCCTGTTTCATTTTGGAAGTCTCTGGTTATCCTTAAGGAAATACACTACAAAAAAGAAAAAAAAAAAACACAGGAGAGAAAATACTTGAAAGCTTCTTAATAATTATTTCATACACCCAAGATAGGTTTGGATTTATGAGGTGGTTGAAAGCCTCGTGTTGACATAAATAATCCCTGGTGAGTACACATAATTTTAGGAATATAAATATATTTTGTCACAACAGGAATGAGTTAATAATTGTTTCCTTGAGGTGGGCACATTCTCAGTGGAGTTTAGTTCCTGCATGGAAGTCTGGAAAATCTTTGGAGAATATGACTAGTGCAGGGAGAATATCTTCAGCATTTGTTCCCTCCTGGTGAGCTTGGTTCTGGGACTGTGCTGTAATGATTATAGCGGACACATTTTGTTGACTTAGAGTGAAGTTCCAGGTTTAAAAGAATGAAGATAGACAAATGACATGAGGAGAATTCGAACAACAGAAGGGAACTTTGGGAGGAAATTGACCCCAGGAGTTTAAAGGATCAACTATTACTTTTTTTTTTTTTTTTACGGTGGAATTGGACAGATTCAGAGAGTAGCTATGGTCTGAGAAAACTGCCGAAAAGTCTTGCATTTCTTAAAATGGCCAGAAAGACCATAGAGGATTAAGGATAAAATGATAAAAAATGTGGGAGCATGTTAAAAAACCATTAGGCAATCTCTAGGATGTGCCAAACCATAATAAGCAAAAGAAGCAAAAGGAATAAAAGGTATTAGAAAATTAATCTTGCTTTTCTCCTTGGGCAAAAGTTTTCCACTTTCTGTTATCTGCTTGACTTGAGGGTCTTCATCAGTGAGTACAGTAGACTGTACAAAAGGAAATGTACAGTCCTTTGCTCCAAAGACATTGGCTTCTGGAGGATTCCTAAGAATTGTTTGTTTAAAGACTCCTGAAGGAATGGTTGTCCAGCTGTCTGGAGAAGATATTTGTTGTTTAGTTTGGAAAATGAATCCAGGAGTCAACGTGTTGGAGTTTTACTGCCAGGCCAGTTATAGTATCTGATAAGCTAATTTTTCATTGAGGGCAGTTTTTCTCTGATGTCTCTTCCAAAAGACCAAATGTGCTGAGGATTGAGGATGTTACAGACGATGATGCTTTTGTAGAATGGAGGAGAGTAGAATCCACTATTGAGGTACAGCACAATTTATACAATTACTGTAAATTTATCATGATTATTATGAGGCTACAAACAAACATTATGGACAATGACAGTTCTCTAGGCCTGTGGTTTACTCCATACAATATATCTTTTTGTAGACAGTTACTGTATAAATCTTTACATAAACATGAGTGTGTTTCTTTTTACCTGAAATTTACAGTCCTTTGCTATGGTCAGAATGTATGTGTCCCCACAAAATTCATACAGTGAAATCCTAATGCCCAATGTGATGGTATTAGGAGGTGGGGTTTGGGAGGTGATTAGTTCCTGAACACAGAGCCCTCATGAAGGAGATTTAGTGCCCTTAAGAGGCCCAAGAAATTCTCTCCATGAGAATACATGGAGAAATGTGCAGCCTAGAAGAGAGCCCTCATCTCATCACACTGGCACCTTGATCTTGGACTTCCAACCTGCAAAACTGTGAGAAACAAATTTCTGTTGATTATAAGCTCCCCAGTCTATTGTATTTTGTTAAAGCAGCTTGAGTGGACTAAGGCACATTGAAACATTTTTATTAATGAATTTTACTCATGCCATTTAACCGAGGAAGGCTGAACTCTTGATTTCTCAAGATTTTGTCTTTTGAGTTTGATTTTTAGAAGAGCTCTTACAGTAGTTTTGAATTAATTAAACTTTGGAGAATGCCAAACAAACTTAATATTTCCTCTTCTTCCATAAAGTGAAGGAAACCCAAAGAATTCAGGCATAATAGACAACAGTTTTATTATGCTTGGATTGGGGAAAGGCAAAATCATGAGTTGTCAGAGGACACAAGAATATAGGTCAAAAATATCCAAAGGCAAGAAACAATCTCAGCCAATATCTATATTCAGTATACTAAGAAGAAATAACACCATTTGCCACCTGTGCCCAGTGGGTCCATTTTTAAAATGTTTATAAGTCACTTTTTGAATAATTCACTGAACAGAAAAGGATAGTAAGGGAATTTATTAGAATTTACAATAATGAGAAAATAGCAAACCCAAATATGTGTTTCATATCTTCATAGTTTTGATGATACATGTACAAGATAAGGGTGTTGTCTTCTGAATATAGCTGCATCAATCGTCATGTATGAACCTGGGACATACATGTCTTGTAAATGCTGATTCTAGATTTCGAATGCATTGCTGATAGCTTCTATCTTATTATTTATGGTTCTTGTACTTGTATCATTAAAGTGGAGTACATAAAAAATAAATTGAAAATTGACAGCAAATAATTTTGCTAAAGAGATGATATCTTAGCTCCATAGTTGTAAGACATGTTCATTTTAGGTTGTAACCATCAATTAGAATGATTACATTATTTTTCATTTCTTCATCTTTTATTTCTGTATTTCCATAACTTGTGTATATACACCTGCTTTCAGCATTTGCTTATTTAAAAAAAACCTTTATTGAGATAAAATTCACATATCAAATTCACTCAGTGTACAATGTTTTTTAGTATATTTACAGGTTTATGCAACAATCAAGACTAACTGTTCTAATTGTAGAACATTTTCATCCTACCTTAAAAGAAACCCTCTATCCATTAGTAGTTAATCCTCAGCACCTCGTACTCCACATACCCCCACTAGCTTCAAGCAACAAGTAATCTACTTTCTGTGGATTTGCATTTTGGGGTATTTTGGGGTATCATACAGTATTTGTTCTTTTATGGCTGGCTCCCTTCACTTAGCATAATATTTTCAAGATTTATCAATGTTATAGAACGCATCAGTAACCATTTCTTTTTATTGCTGATATTTGCTCAGCACAGTTTATCCAAATGTCAGTTGATGGACATTCGGTTATTTCCACTTTTTAGCTATTATGGATAATACTGCTATGAGCATTCATGTACAAGTTTTTATGTGGGTATATGCTTTCAATTTCTCTTGGGTATATATTTAAGAGTGGATTTAACTGGGCTATATGGTAACTATGTTTAATTTTCTGAAGAACTGCTAAACTGTTTTACAAAGCAGTTGCACCATTTTACATTCCCATCAGCAGTGTAGGACGGTTTCAATATCTCCACATACTTGGCAACATTACTGTCTCTCTAGATTATAGCCATTCCAGTGGGTGTAAAGTGGTATCTCATTCTGGTTTTGGTTTGCAATTTTCTGATGATTAATGATGTTGAGTATCATTTCATATGCTTACTGGCCATTTGTTTATTATCTTGGGAAAATGTCTATTCAAATCCTTTGTCTATTTTTTAGTTGGGTTGTTTGTCTTTTTATTGTTGAGTTATAAGCATTCATTATATGAGGTCTGACAATAAAATTAACAAACTCTTCCTAGAAAAAGTGCTACATACCTCATTGTTGAATATCACTATGACCACCTTCGAAGTACTCCCCTTGGGAAGTGATTCACCAATGCCAGTGCCTAGTCCACCCTTCAAAGCAATTTTGAGACTCTTCCTGGAATGGCCATCAGAGCTGTCGTTGCATTACCCTTGATGTTCTGAATGTCGTCAAAATGTCTTCCTTTCAATATTTCATTTATCTCCAGGTAAAGAAAGAAGTCATTGGGGGCCAGAGCAGGTGAGTAGGGATGGTGTTCCAATACAGTTCTTTGTTTACTGGCTAAAAACTCCCTCACAGACAGTGCCATGTGAGCTGGTGCATTGTCATGATGCAAGAGCCATGAATTGTTGGTGAAAAGTTCATGTCATCTAACTTTTTCATGCAGCCTTTTCAGCACTTCCAACTAGTAAACTTGGTTAACTGTCCAGTTGGTACAAATTCATAATGAATAGTCCCTCTGATACCAAAAAAGGTTAGCAACATCATTGCAAGAAGTTCTTGAACTTAATTGTCAGAACTCGTATATTCTGGATACAAGTCCCTTGTCAGGTATATGATTTGCGAATACTTTCTGCCATTCTGTAGGTTGTCTTCATTTATTTGATGAGAGTATGAGTTGCAACACAAAAGTTTTGATTGTATTCCAGTTTATCTTTTTTCTTTTGTCACTTATGCTTTTTGGTGTCATTTCTAAGATACAGGTTCTCCGGTGAATCAGATATTTAGGGAAGAAATTATACAGGTTATCTACAATCTCCTAGAAGACAGAAGCAGAAGGAATACTTCCTGACTCATTTTGAGGCCAGCATCACCCACATATCAAAACCAGACAAAGATATTTCAAGGAAAGGAACTATAGACCAGTTTCTCTCATGAACACAGATGCAAAAATTCTCAACAAAATATTAGCAAATCGAGTCCAACATTGTATAAAAACAATTATATATACTACAACCATGTGGGATTTATTCCAGGTATGTAAAGCTGGTTCAAATTGGAAAATCACTGTAATCCATCACATCAATAGAATAAAGAATAAAAACTGCATGATTATATCAACAGGTGTAGAAAAATTTTTTGACAAAATCCAACACCCATTCATGATACCTCTCATTAAACTAGGAATAAAAGGGAACATTTTCAGCTTGAGAAAGAACATCTATAAAAAAACCTACAGCTAACATCGTATGTAATTGTAAGAAACTAGAAGCTTTTCTGCTAAGATCAGGAACAAGGTAAGGATATCCCCTTTCACCATTTTTTTTCAATATCATACTGGATGTTTTAGTTAATGCAGTAAGACAAGAAAGGAAACAAAAGGTATGTTTTTGTGATTGTGTGAGAAGAAATAAAACTGTCTTTGTTTGCAGATGACATGCTCATCTGTAGAAAATCTGAATAAATGGACCAAAAAAAACCTGGAACTATTAGGTTGGTGCAAAAGTAATTGTGGTTTTTGCAATTATTTTTAATCTTTTAAACTGCGATTACTTTTGTACCAACGTAACACTAAGTGTTTATATCAAAGTTGCAGGATATAAGGTTAATACACAAAAGTCAAATCACTTTCCTCTATACTAGCAATAAGCAAGTGGAATCTGAAATTAAAAACACATTACCATTTACATTGACACCCCCCAAATGGAATAGGTATAAATCTAACAAAATATGTACACTATCTATATAAGGAAAACTACAAAACAGAAAAGAAATCAAAGAAGAAGTGGAGATATTCCATGCTTATGGATAGGAAAATGCAATAGTGTCAAGATGTCAATTCTTACTAACTTGATCTATAGATTTAGTGCAATTGCATTAAAATCCCATCAAGTTAGTTTGTGGATATCAACAAACTGATTCTAAAATTTTATTTTGAATTTGTATAAAAGTTTATTTGAGCCAAACTGACAACATATGCTGGGGAACAAGATCTCTAATGCTCCTGATTCTAAATTTCATATGGAGAGGTAAAAGACCCAGAAGAGCCAATGGAATATTGGAGAAGAACAAAGTTGGAGGACTGGTACTGTCCAACTTCAAGACTTACTCTAAATATACAATAATCAAGACAGTGTGGTATTGGCAAAATAATAGATCAATGGATCAGTGAAACAGACTAGGGAGCCTAGAAAATGGACCCTCATAAATACAGTCAACTGATCTTTGACAAAGGAGCAAAGGCAATACAGTGCAGCAAAGATAGCCTTACAACAAATGCTAGAACAACTGGACATCCACAAACAAAAAAAAAAGATAAAATGAATCTGGACACAACTTACATCGTTCACAAAAATCAACCTAAAATAGATTATAGAGCTAAATATAAACTACAAAACTATAAAACTCTTAGAAGATAACAGAGAAAATCTGGACCTTTGATATAGCAATGACTTTTTAGATACACCAAAATCATGATCCATGACAAAAATACTTAATAAACTGTTAGCAGTCATGGAGTAGGGTTCTGTTTTCCTGTTCCAAATAGGTTATTTTCTCTGAGTACACACTAGATCTTTATAGAACTTGAAGCTGTTTCCCTAACAGGTCCAATGAGTGTTTCAAAGTCATAGATTCCATACTCAGGGAGCAGGCATTTGGCCTTCGGTCTAGTTAACTCTCTTGCCTGTTCACTGCACAACAGTGGAGGACCTCAATGCACTGCATAAGCCATCAGGTGACAGAATATTTCAGGAGAGATCCTTCATATTTCTTTGTCTTTTGGACAAGATGCTCTTCAACTGACAGGGTAAACAGGTTTTATCCTCTAGTTTCTTTTGGTCTCATAAATTCCTTTGTATGATGTACTCATTGCATGCATACAGGTGTTCTTTCTGCTCCCCCTATTTGTCTCTGTAGGGAGAGAGGTTCTATAAAATGGGGGGCAGTAGAGGGAGTCCATTGAGTGCTTCCTAGCTGCAGCTGCTTTTCTCCTAAAATACCTCAAATTAGTGTGCTATTATGAGGGTTAATTTTCATTCCAGGATTATCTCATCTAATCTATATTAGAAATGTCTAATCTTCCTATTGACATTTACCCTTTTTCTGTTTTTCATTTCAAAGGACTCTCCCATTAACTGCATATGGCGTAAGCCACCTGACTAACTAAAGCTAGGGTTTAAGTGTTTCTCTTTAATCCTCAAGTTTATTCCCTGATAATGGAGTGGGAGGATGGGTAGCCTCATTTTATGCCAACACTCTAGTCTGAAGTTGAGTTGTTTTACAAACTTGTAAGCAGACAAGACCCCAGATAGTGACTTGGGCTAGTTTAAGGAGTAGGGAGTTACCGGAAGAGGATTAGGAAGCTCACAGAGCACTGGGGGCTGGGAGAATCAGACTTGGACATGGGCAGGAATCAAGGGGCTGTGGAGGGCTGGGCATTTGGAACCCTGACAATTAGAAAGGAGGATCGTGAGGAAAGCACGCCACCTGCAGTGCATATATCCCAGACTTTCCTGTTGTCTCTGTGTCACTGGCCCAACAGTCTGGGCCCTTTCAGAATAAGTGTGTGATAACTGAGCTTGGGTCACATGCCCCTGGGATCTGTTTTCTTCAGCTTTGGTAATAGAATGTGGTCACCAGGAATTAGTGCCCCACCAAAATTACACACAGTCTAGATGTGTAAATTCCAAAAGGAAATCGGATGCTCTTAGGGCAGCCAAAACAAAACCACTGCCAACCAGAATTGTGTTTTCAATGGACCCGTCGAACTGCAGGAGAAAGGGATTTAGAAGTAAGGATGGGAGGAAATGGGGAGGAAGGGGAAAAAAATTGGAGTAGATGAAGGAGCAGGAAACATTTCCTTAAGAAAAATTATGTTTTGGCAAAGGTACATTTATATACAAGTCATTATGGCTTTTTTTGTCTAACATGTTCATTAAAGCTCTCTGATAGCTCAGAGCTTGGAAAGCACCTCTTGGTGACTTACAAGTACAGCCATCTTTTTTCACCACCAGATGGTGCTTTAACATATAGATAGTATGACACGGGACCTGGGGACATTCCCAAACACCTTCTGTTTAAAAAGTGCTTTTGTGTAATAGTCATTCAAGAAATATTGAGTTCGTATTGGAAATGAGAAATGTGAGCCCAGATAACGGACACCTGTACAGATGCGGAGGGCAAGGTTTTAATAAGAGCTGAGACTTGGGCACCAGTACGTGATAGAAATTAGGAGGGGACTTCCCACTTAAGAACAACCAAAGAGGTAGAGAGGCTTGAGAAAGCACAGTGCCTTCTATGAGGAATTGCAAGTGGTGGACTAGGAATGGAGAGAGGGAGAGTGTTCCAGGTGGGGGAAACAGGATGAGCAAAGGTGGGAAATATGTATGCATACGTTTAGATTCAACTGTGGCTATTAAAAAATAGTTTATATAACAATTTATTACTATTTAATTGTTTATCTTGTCTCGCTCATCTCAATTTTTTATTAGGTTTTATTTTAGAACAATTTTAGATTTACAGAAAACTTTGAACAAAGAGTACAGAGGAACTATACATTTTCAACTAATATAAGTCCACCTTCAAATAACACTGTTCCATTTCCCGTATAGGTCAGGTAACTTAGAGTATCCTCAATTCCTTCTTCCCATCCCTTCTGGCATTGCTGTCATTCATTTCACTTATCCACATGCTATAATCATCCAATACATTGAGTTTCTAACCTATGTCATTTTACTTTTTCTAGAAGAAATTCTTTTAAAATGTTTTTGTAAGGCAGGTTTGCTGGTGATGAATTTTCTCAGTTTTTGTTTTTCTGAGAAAGCCTTTATTTCTCCTTTACTCTTGAAGGATAATTTTGTCATCTCAATTTTGTATCCTATGACCCAGATTTGGAAAAGTGAGCTGTCTGATCAGAATAACTACTCTGACTCTATTCCACTGCTTCTTTATCCAATTCTTGTATCCAATTCCCCAATTTTCTCGTCCTTTCTTTTTCTGTGGTAGAGCTCTGTTGGAACAGACTCATTGCAAAAACAGGTGTTACATTCAAATACTCTGAATCTAAAATGTTTATAGAAGAGTTACATTGCATATATAAAAGAATAAGAAAAAGCCAATATACTGTAGCGCTGATGTACTCATTCTGTTTGTATCTTATTTTATGATTTAAACAGTTGTTATTTATTGTCCTTGTGATATGTCAGATACTGTGTTAGCACTTTACGTATGTTATCTCAATCAATCCTTAATACAACCTGGAGTTATTGTCATCCCCATTTGACTAACGATGAAACTAAGATTGAGAGAAATTAAGTAGCGTGTCCAGGGTTTCCAGAATAGAAAATTAAAGGCCTACAGGTTAGTTTTTCATGGCAGTTTTTTTTTTTTGTTATTGTTTTTTTACATCATCCCGTTCTCTGTTCAAATGTAATCTCGGAGAAACCTTTCTAAAGTAGCCTCCTCACCCTGTGTCCAGTTGTCCTGCCTTATTTTTCATTGTAGTAACTACTTTACATTATTTATATTTTGTTTTCTGTGTCTCCCACTAGACTATGATCTCTGTGAGGGCGGGGTCTTGGTGTGTTGTTTGCTGTTTATTATCCCACTGTGCAGAGCAAAGCCTGCCATATAATAAGGAACTCAACAAATTTTTGTTGAAAGATGGACTGTCAAACCCAAATTCTTAGCCTCTATGCTATCTTGTGTCCCTAGATAGGATTAAGAAGGTTTAATTGTTAAATGCCCTGATACCAAAGGGTGGGCTGCACAAAGCCTGTGCTTGCACTATTGGCCCATAGTTTTAAAAAATTAGAGATTAATGTACATACTGTAAAATAAATCTTAAGCATGTGTATTTTTTACAGATGTATATACTTGAGTAACCATCGCCTAGATCAAGATGCAGAACATTGTTAGCCCCCAAGGAAACTCTGTGTTACCTTCTGGTTGACACCCCTTTTTCCAGAGGTGAGTTTCTGTCTTCTATCACATAAACTAGTTTGCTGGTTCTTCAGCTTCATATAAACAAATATATAGTTTTTACTCTTGTGTTCCTCTTCTTTTGCTCATCATAATATTTTGGAGATATACCTATGTTGAGCATATCAGTAGTTTTTTCTTTTTTTATTGTTGTGCCATGTTCCATTGTATAAATAGACCATAATTTGTTTATCCATTCATCTGTTAATGGATGTTTAGGTTATTGCCAGTTTCTGGCTGTTAGGAATAAAGCTGCTGTAAACATTCTCGTGAAAGTTTTTACAGACATACGCACTTGATACGTTATTTAGGTGAGGATGTACTAAGGAATGGAATTGCTGTATCATAAGGTATGTTTAACTTCCTTTTCTGAAAAGTGCCTGTTCAACTATTTTGCCCATTTTAAAAGATTTCTTATTGACCTGTAAAGTTCTTTGTGTATTATGGGTACAGATATATCAGATATATCAGATATGTGTATCGCCAACATATATATTCTCCTAGTTTGTGATTTGCCTCTTCATTTTCCTACTGATGTGTTTTGATAATAGAAGTTCTTAATTTTAATGAAGTCAGATTTATCAATTTTGTCTGTTAAGGTTAGTGCTTTTTCTGTCATGTCTAAGAAATCTTGGCCTACCCCAGAGTTGTCAAGTTACTCTGTTTTCTTCTTGAGCTTTATTTTTTAGTTTTCACATTTGGGTCTATGATCCACCTTGAATTAATTTTTGGGTTTGGTGTGAGGCAGGGCTTATTGTTTTCCCATGTGAATACACAGTTGTTGGAGCACCACTTAATGACAAGGACTATTGTTTCCCTGCTGAACTGTAGTGATACTGTTGTCAGAAACCAAGTGACTCTCTAAGTAGAGGTGTATTTCTAGACTCCACGTGTTTTTTTTTAGGGAGGGCATAGCTCACAGTGGCCCATGCGGGGATTGAACCGGCAACTTTGGTGCTACTAGCACCAGCCTCTAACCAACTGAGCTAACCAACCACCCCCTAGACCCCCTTTTGTTACACTGGTCTATGTGTCTGTCCTTAGACCAATACTCCATGTCGTAATTACTGCAGCTTTACACTAAGTCTCGAACTCTGATAGTATAAATCTCCCAACTTTTTTTTTTCTTTAAGATCGGCTATTTTAGGGTTCTTTGCGTTTATTTGCATTGTATAAATTTTAGGTTCATTCTGTGAATATCCACCAAATAAATAATCCTGCTGGGCTTTTGGTTAGGTTTGCCTTAAAACTATACATCAAATTGTGGGAAATGGACATCTTATCAACACTCTGTCTTTTGATTCATAAACATGACATAGCTCTCCATTTATTTAGTCCATCTTTGTTTTCTCTCTATAGTACAAACACAGTATTTTGTAGTTGTTAGTATTAGCCTTATGGAACTTGTCTTAAATTTGTTCTAGATATTTGATTCTTTTGATTCTACTCTAAGTGGTATTTTTTAAATTCCATTTTTTGGATCATTTCTTGCTAGTATATAGAAATATAATTTTTAAAATACGTTGACCTTTTATGTAGAGAGCTTATTGCTAAATTTACATATTGGTTCTAAGAGTTGATATATTTTCTTTTCTTCCTTTATAATCATGTAATATTTAAATGAAAACTGTTTTACTTTTTGTTTCCAATCACATACATTTTATTTCTTTTTCTAGTCTTACAGCACCATCTAGGGCTTTTCCAGCACAACGGTGAATAAATACTGTGAGAGAAAACATTCTCATCTTGTTTTTGACCTTGGTGAGAAAGCTTTGACTATTTCACCATCTAGAATGATGTACGGTTTTATTACCACATAACCTTTTTAAGATCAAGGAAATTTCCTTTCATTTCTACTTTGTTGAGGATTTCTTTTTCTTAAATCGAGAATGCTTGTTTTATTAAATGTGCTTCTTTTACCTATTGATAGGATCGTGTTTTCCCCCATTGCTTTATTCTGTTAATGCTGTGAATTACGCTGATGGAATTTAAAAATTTTAAGCTATCCTTTTATTCTAGAATAAACCCCTCTTGATTATGATGTAGTATGTATTTTTAAATTATTTTTTATTATATCTTAAGTGATGAATTAAAAGTTTATATAAAAATAGTAAGCAATAGACATGTCCTGACATTAAGAAAATTGAAAACTGATAATCCCCAACTTAATCAGTTTTTGCTTCATGTATTTTGAAACTCTTGTTATTAAGAGCATAAATGTAATAGAATAATACGATGTACTAATTAGGATTTTTATGTCTTCTGAGTTGACCTTTTATCATGATGAAATGACACTCTTTATCTCTGGTAACATTCTTTGCTCTGAAACCTAATTGGTCTGATATTATTAGAACCACTCCAGTTTTCAGTTGATAGGTGTTAGCATGGTATATTTTTTGTCACCCCTTTAGTTTTAGCCTATTTGTTTGTGTTTAGGATGTGTAACTGTGGTTAATGTGTTTCATCAGTTTGGTAACTTTTCAGCCACTGTTTCTCAAATGACTATATCTTATTCTTATTCGCTCTTACCTCTCTCCCTAGAACTTCATTTGTCTCACATCTCTTTCTCTGTTAGGTTCTTTTCACCCATCTTCCACTTTGAGATTCAATTTAGATAATTTCTTCAAGTTCATTAATCTTGACATATGCTGTTTGTTCAGTCTGCTGTTAAAATCCTCCAACAAGTTCTTCATTTTTAGTTTACTTATGAATTATTTATTTAAGCTTACTTCCTCTAAAACTCTGGGTTACTTTTTTTAAAATTGGGGAACAGTGTGTTTTTCCAGGACCCATCAGCTCCAAGTCAAGTCATTGTTTTCAATCTAGTTGTGGAGGGCGCAGCTCACTGGCCTGTGTGGGAGTCAAACCTGCGACCTTGGTGTTATGAGCACTGTGCTCCAACCACTGAGCAAACCGGCCGCCCCTGGGTTACTTTTAAAAAAATTCTCGTTGAGATATATTTTATATACAACAAACTGCACCCATTTAAAGAGTATGTTTTAATGAGTTTTGACTGTGGTATAATCCTGTGAAACTACCACCACACTCAAGATACAGAATATATCCCTCACACCCAAAAGATGTCTCATTCCTCTCTGCTATTCATCTCTTCTTCTGATCCTGACCCCAACCAATCACTGGTTGAGCTTGAGTTATTCAAAATTAGTTTGCATTTTCTAGAAATGTATATAAATGGAGTCAAACAGTATGCATTCTTTGTGCCTGGTTTCTACCAGTCAATATAATGATTTTGAAGTTCATCCATGTTGTTGTCTCTATCAGTAAGTTCATTCCTTTTCATTTACTGAACAGTATTACATTGTATACTACCTGTTGTTTATCTATTTACCATTTGGTAGACACATGGGTCATTTCACATTTTTGGTTATTGTGAATAAAACTGCTATGAATATTTGTATATAACACTTTGTGTGAACATTATGTTTTTATTTTTCTCAGGTGAATACTTAGAACTTGAATGGATGGGTCCCATGGTAGGTGTATATTTAGTTTTGTAAGAAACTGCCAGGTTTTCAAAATACATTGAACCACTTTGCAGTCTTACCTGCAGAACTAAGTTCCAATTGCTTTACATCTTCACCAACGCTTGGTATATCAGTCCTTTTAACTGTAGCCATTCTAATGTTGTAGTGGTATCTCTTGTGGTTTTAATATGTGTTTCCCTAACAACCAGTGATGTTGAGAATCTTTTCATCTGCTTATTGGCAATTTGTAGATCTGCCTCTGTAAAATGTATGTTCAAATATTTTGCCTATTTTAAAAAAATTGAGCTGTCTTCTTATCATTGAGTTTTAGGAAGATTTGAATATATATATATATATATATATATATTCAAATCTTCCTAAAACTCATGTGTGTGCATGTGTGTGTATATATACATATACATATATATGTATATATATATTCTGTATGCCACTTCTCAGATATTTGTATTGTGAATATTTTTTCCTGTTCTGTGTCTTTCCTTTACATTTCTTAATGGTGTCTTTTTAAGAGTAAAAGTTTTAAATTTTGATAAAATCCTATTTATCAAATTTTTAAG
This sequence comes from Rhinolophus hipposideros, assembly GCF_964194185.1. NCBI lineage: Eukaryota > Metazoa > Chordata > Mammalia > Chiroptera > Rhinolophidae > Rhinolophus > Rhinolophus hipposideros. Next base: position 57,969,678 of record NC_138056.1, read on the forward strand.
TTAATTTTTTTTTTTTTTTTTAAATTGGGAAACAGTGTTTTTCCAGGACCCATCAGCTCCAAGTCATGGTCCTTCAATCTGGTTGTGGAGGACACAGCTCAGCTCCAAGTCCAGTTGCCGTTTTCAATCTTAGTTGCAGTGATTGCAGCCTACCATCCCATGCGGGAATTGAACCGGCAGCCTTGTTGTTGAGAGCTCACGCTCTAACCAACTGAGCCATCCGCTTCCCCAATTTGTAGCTTTTATGATCCATGCTTTTTGTGTTCCAAGGAAATATTTGCTTAACCTCAAGATCACAAGATTTTTTTCTTATATTTTATTTTAGAAGATTTATAGTTTTTACTTTTAGATTTAGATCTTTGATCCATTTTAAGTTAATCTTTGTGTATTGTGTGAGATGATTTGGCTGACCAACTTATCACATATTACCTAAAATCACCTACATTTTAGTTTTTTGGAGTATGTTTATCAATAGTCTCCATTTAAAAAAAAATAGTTGAGGTATTTGTCTGTAGAATATACATTTTGTTTTGCCTGTGCAGAATGGTATAATATAATGGTGAAATTGGACGAGTAACTGCAGGTTTAGAATTTTGGGGAGCCAAAAAATCTTTCTCATTTTAACTTTTCCCGTTGCTTCTTTAAGTATAGTGGAATTCCCTCTGTTAGCATTATCATCATTATTCCTATTTTAACCAATAAAAAAATTAAGGCTTAGAAATATTAATTTTTTTCAGTCATCCAAATTATTTATGCTAATATCAGGTTTGAACTCAGGTCTTCAAATGCCAAATTTTCATTTTAGCATACGTGAAATGGGAAAAAGATGCAAAATGCTTATAAAAGGGGCAGGTCAGATGAGTATGGCATAAATATTGTTTCTATTCATAAATAAATAATGTTGTATATACATGGGTATCACTATCATATTTACTATTCATTGAGGTCACATCTATGTAACATGAAAAAGTCTTATTGTGTGACTTTTATCCTGCAGATAGTTCAGGCAGAATAAGACAGCGTGCTATCTATTACTTGGTATGGTGTATTTTTAAATAGTCTGACTCGAGTTTTCCTATATTTCTTCCTTGGTCTCAAGATCATTCTATAACTTACTCTCAAAATATTCTTATTTGTCACATTAGTTATCTTTATTCAGTGGGGATGTATCTTGGCTATTTCATCCGTCAAAAGTTTATAAACAGCTGTCACTCTCAACGACATTCATCATCCTGTGGCCAGCCTTCCCATAGCTAGATTTATCCTTTTAGTTATTTGGAAGCTTTCCCTCACCTCTCTCAGAAATTTCTGATTACAGTTCAACTTCGGTGATCAACTGTAGTTGAACTTCAACTACAGTTCAATTACGAGTGGTCTGCAGGATAAGGTGTTGCCTCTCGCCACTGTGTTGAATGAGCACCTAATAGAGGATTCAGAGAAGTTGCAGGAGGCAGTTCGAGGTAGTGGGAGAGCTGCAGGTGAGGCCGCTGGGCCATGCGTACACAGTGAGCCTTTGGATGTGTCAGACCCTACAGTAATCTGCAGAGCATAAAATTGTCTTTTGCTTTACTTCTGCATTCCAAATCTCACACAAATTTCTCTTTTAACTAACCCTAACCTAGAATTATACAGGGAAGGGAATTCTGGGAAATGCAGTTCTGTCTTAGTTAAGTTGATGTGGAAAAAAACCCCAAGTCCACTTCTGCATAAGCCCTTGGTAGACAACGGATTGAAGATATGCATTTGGTATATTTTCAGTCTGTCTCGGTTCCCAAGTACTTCTCATAATATAAGCATCTCACAATGGTGAGTGCAATTCTACTATTTGGTTGAGTATTTCAAGCAACACTGGTTTCCTAATCGCAAGCTGACCGTTTCATTACGTGCTCACCTGAAGAAAGTGGTCTGATCCAATGCTGGAGGGAAAGACCGTCTGCATTGGGTCTGTGAAGCAACAGATGCTATGTGGGTCTCCCACGTGGTGCCTTCCTAAGAAGATATTCCTAGAGTAATTTTGCCCATATCCAATTTTCAATGTACACTTTAACTTTGGAACCCAATCCTGGTTTTAGAACCTTCTTTAATAACTATTGTTAAACGGTGACTGCGTTGTGTACTTTTCATGTGTAGGGATTTCCTACTGCTGTATTTCTCTTAGCAGATAAATAGCAAAGTGCTCGACACAAATGATACTCAGTAGACGTAGGTTAAATTATGTATTACAAATTTATTTTATTTTATTTTATTTTATTTTTATTTATTAGTTTCAGGTGTACAAGACAAGGTAATACTTAGACGTTCATCATTTATATCCCTCACACTGTGAACCCCCCTCCCCCCTGTATTACAAATTTTTATTTCTGATCTTGTGTCATATCAAAACAAGAGTATTGTAAATGTTTCTTTTTCAATAGGTTTCCAAGTTACCCTTAATATAAGCCACTGAATATTGTGGCCTGGGGCTTTGGGGCCTGGGTAAAAGTGACTGCCTATTCAATGTGGCTTTTGCAAGGCGAGTTGGAGCTTGCAGAAAAGGATATGTACATTGAAGTACTTTGGCAAACTTAATGGCAAACAAATAAATTGGCCCAATTTATTTCTTTCAGTGCTTGCATAAATCCCTGTACTCTGTGCCCATCCTGCCCCCATCTCTTATTCTTTGGTAAATTAACTTTAAAATATTAAAGTAATTCATCGTCTTGGTTAATAGTAGATAAAGGGGAAAAGTGAATGTAAAAATTCTGTGAACGCCTACACCTTCACACACAATTTCACACTATCCAAAAGTAACCACTACTAATATTTTTGTGTCTCTTTCCTCAAATATTCTATGTATTTACAAACATATGTAGGAATATGCATGTATACTTACATATGCATGTATATTTGAAACAAATAGGTTGTATTATTAATACTATTCTGCAATAGGTGTTCATTTAATATATTGGGAGACTTTTAAAATATCGGCACATAAATGTACAGCTTTAAGCAAATTCTCAAAAATTAATTCTAAAGTATGGATTTACAATTTACCCACTTCCCTATGACAATTATTTTAGGTGAACTCTAAGATTTAGCATTAGAAACAATGTTGTATATCCATGTATCTTTGCATGTGTCATGCAGGTATATCCAACAAGTGAATGCCTAGCAGGGGAATTGCATGGTTTGCCTGTGCTTTGTTATCAACTGAAGGGTAAATATTTTCAGGATATGTAATGTTTATAGCTCATTGGAAGTTGCTAATAAACACAGGGTCATATGTATCTCCACAGTCTCTTTTGTCAAGAGGCCTTTGACAAAAGGAAAAGAAGATTGAAAGAAATGTCTTTGTCTTTATTATTTGTAGATCCTCCTTTGGCCACTTACATTTCACTAATAATTAGCAGTCATTTATAACCATCTTCAGAAACTGAAGACAGCTTTTCTACAGACTAAAAGTGTCATCACCATATTTAATTCAAAATCTAACCCATTATTCTAAGAAATGAATATACTTTTATAATTTCACGATTATCTGAAGATAGAATGATAATGGTGATTTTGCCACTAAAAATTAACTGGCCTGACAGTTGTTGTCAAGACAGTGTCTCAAAGCGTTTGCCCATTGCTTGCTGCTGATCCAGTCAACAATATTCTCTGCCCATTTCCCCAAAGGATTTGAGACAGCTTTCTCCTCAAGGACATGTGCTTCCAAATTAAACACCATCAACAGACTAAAGGACAAGGGCAGGTGGTAAAAGGGAGAGTGGGAGGAAATTATTTTTTTAAGAAACTAGCTTAAGAAAGGCCCCAAACTTAGTTCTGACCTTCTTAGTAAACAAGATAAAGAGGCTGAGTTATAGAGCTTTGCCATATTTTAGCACAGAGGTTCTCAGTCCATTAGATACAATGTTTTCTTCAATAACAAATATTTTGTAATGCTTTGTTATTATCCTGAATGTATTATCTACCCATACTATTTAAAAATGAATATAAGGTCGTAAGTCTAGTGTAATAGAGAGATTAAAGGTAAGTAAAATAATACATATTTTAACATGTACTGGGGGTGCCCAAAAAATGTACACATTTTAAGAGTTGTTATCCATGTATTACTTTTGAAGTTGAATTGAATTATAGTAGCAATGTGTAATATGACGTTTGCTCAAAAGATGGGGTTAATCAAATGAATGCTAATATCATTCATTGTATTGCAATTTTAATACAGTTTTTTCCTTCCTTAAAATGTGTATACATTTTTTTGGTATCCTCTGTATATGTCCAGGTATGACTATGCTGGAAGGGAAAGGAAGTCAGCACATGCCTCTACCTATAGGAAGAGCCACAGTGAATGTAACAGCTACAAAAGCAGCGTGGGTCAGGTACGTTGGCTACTCAGCTACCACCAGCTTCACCGATGGTGACGATACAATTTTCCTAAGTGGTGAAGAATTCTTCTTAAATCCTGAAAAAATGCATAATCTTGCCCCAATTTATTTGGAATTGAGTTCTTAGGAAATTAAATGATACTGAATTTGAGCAAAAACTTCTTCATATTTATAAAGTGGATTTTTTCCTAGACTCATAAATAAAACTTCTTTGTATTAATAAAGTGGATTTTTTCTAGGCTCATAAATAGCCTTTTCTTCTTTTTTTTTTTTTTTACACGGAAATCTGATGAGATGTTTAAAAATGGTACAAAATGTGGAACAATCTTGACTGTGTCGAACTGTCCTGTACATTGAAGGCAGTTGAGCATGCCTGGTTTCTGTTCACACTAAGTTCCAGAAGCTTCCCTCTTCTACCACCACCACTGTGACAACCAAATCTGCTTGGCATTGTCTGTTAAAATCACCATTGCCCATGACCTAGCAATCTGCGTCTAGTTAGGTGCACAGCAGAAATGAGGACAGATGTGCATCAAAAGTTTTGTTCAAGAACGTCTGCAGGTACATTATTCCTAATAGTCCCAAATGCAAACAACTCTAATGTCCCCGCAGTAATGCAATGGATACATAAATTGTGCCATAGTCATACAAAGGAATCATATGCAACAATGAAAAGGAACAAATGGTTATTACAGAAGTCATGGAGGAATCTCACAATATTGAGTGACAGAGCCACACTCAAAAGAATACGTGTTATATGATTCCAAAAGTTCAAACACAGGCAAAACAAATTTATATTCTTTTTTGGCATAATGGCTGGAGGGGGAACGAGGTGTGTTTCTGTGGTACTGATAGAGTTCTGGTTCTTGACCGGAGTGGGGTTTACACGTGTGTTCATCTTGTGATAATTCGTTATCAGCAGAGGGGGGTGTATGAAAACAGTTCTGCAGGATGAGATTTGTAAAGTGTATAGGAAAGGGAAAAAAATGACTGTGATTTTTAAAAAGTTAGCTCCCTCCCCAATTTTCCAGCTTTCCATTTCGTAGGAGGGGAGACCAGGAAAACCTGAACGAGAGAAACAAATTCCAGCTCAAACTCAAATACTCAAACAGATCCGAAGATTCGAATGTCCGTCATTCGGGGCAAAAAGTATTCCCAGATTTGAACAGGTGATTTCAAAAGTGACCTGTCTCTTCACTGCCCAGGGTAAGAGGGGAAGGAAAAGACAAAGTTGAAAAACATTAAGTTCCTTTCCAATCTCGCAGTCTGGAGCTCCCAATTCACCTGACAAGAGGCCCATAGAACGCGGCGGGGCCAAGGCCCTACTTTGGAGCTCTAGCAACGCAGGGACCCTTTGTTGTGTCCTAGCAACGCGCCCCGCCCTCGCCTAGGCTGGCCTACTCTCCCTCCCCTGTGGGTGGCTGCAGCTCACTCCCTGGGCTCTCTCAGGGGCCCCAAGGCTTGCATTTGCACACTCTGATTCTGGTGCCATTCAGCTCTCGGGTTCTCTGCCGCTCAGGAAGAGCAAAAGGGAGGGACAGCGAAAAAAAAAACAAACGTTTAAGAAACAAAATTTTTTTCTTCAAGATTTGGTAATTTTTTTTAAGTTTAAGGCTCATCCAAATCTCCGGGTGGGAAAATCACTTTTGTTCAAACTCCATATGGAGAAGGAAGAAAAGAGATCCGTTGAGGACCCAGCAAGAGCCGACTGGGGACTGGAGAGGCTGGACACCATTGTCCCTTCCCTGCAGGACCTGGGCAGGCAGGTAATGCCCACGCTGCCCTCGCTGAGCCAGGAAGGTGAGCACTTTGAGGTGGGGGCACTGGGGCTGAACCTTCACCTGCTTGGGGGCGAGGTGGAAGACGTCTTTCCCCATCCCCTGGAGGGCCATGTTGCCTTGGCAACCAGCCGGTCAGTAATCACGGCTGGCTCATGCTGGATGCCCAGCCACAATTTCTTTACTGACTGCCTTATTAACGGACAGGAGCTAGCTGAGGGTTTTAATTCAACAAGATAACGTATATACAGCGCTTGGCTCCAAGACTAGCACAAAGTAAGTGCTCAGTAAATGTTAGCTAAAAACAACCATTCCAAAACGGCTCCTTCTAGAGTTCGCGCAGAAACACCGCTCCTTCTGTTCCCGTTGATATCTTGGGATTGGGTTAAGTGAGATGATCATAAAAAGAACGGGGTGTTCGGAAGACGACCTGGCAACTTCTCATAGAAAACTTACTAGGCTTGGTTAAAAGCATAGTTTCTTAGAAGAGTCGCCCCAAAGTGACACCGACATCTGTCTGCAACCGACAGGAGCCATTGAGAAGAAAAGTACTTCAGAAATGGAAGCTTTTGTTACTATGAAATTATTATAACTTTGGGGTGTTGCCTAGTTTTTAACCAAATGATTTGAAGAGACAAAATAATAGGAGTAGATGCATTTTCTTTCTCTTTCCTCTCTTTCCTCTGCATCACTCCTATTTTTTCCAGTTAAAATAAGTCTAGAAGCATCATCAAAGATAATGGTTTTATGGATTTAAAAAACATTTGCCATATTTATAAATTTGTATATAATTTATTCATTCAAGTAATTTTGAGAACCTACTGTATGCTAGGCCTTACAGAAAAACCTTAGAATTTACAATCTAGTGGGGGAAGATACACATTAACCAAATAATCACAGAAATAAATATAAATTTACAATTAGTAAGTGGTCACCAGTGTCAGAGATGTCAGAGGGTCAGACAGGTGAAAATTGAACATGTCCATTGAGTTTATTGACAAGGAGACCATTGGTGACTTTAGTGAGCTTTATTGGTTGAATGACAGTAGAAGTCAAATTATAATTTATTAACTTTCACAAATGACTCATTGTAAAGATGAAGATAAACTCTCAGTCTCAGCAAAACACATAAATTGTGTGTTCATCATTGCGTATATAAAGTCCTGCTGCTTCCATACGTTTCACCAAAGTTTCATGTTATGTACATAATTATAGTATTTAAAAGGTCCTGTCATCATTTTACAAATGTGAACTGGGTCGAACTATTGAAGACGACACAGCTCGCGATCCATGGAGGCAGGAAGGTCTTCAGACATACAGCACACTGATCTTTCCACTGCACTGTGTTCTGGGAATATGTTTCTTTGTTCACATCACTCTGTAATAATTTGTGCTGTTTATGTGTCAGTATTTTAATTTTAGAAGATGTTTTATAAAGTCAAGGAAGTTATTTTTTCAATTTTTATATTAATATCTATTTCAAGCATATGTTATGCTATAAGTTACATAATGACACTTAGTCCTTTTTCGTAGTGATCATATATAAGATACAGTATTCCTGTTACTTGGTACTGTTTTTTTTTTCTTTTTTTCGTTTTTTTTTTTTAAGGAGGGTGCAGCTCACAGTGGCCCATGCGGGGATCGAACTGGTAACCTTGGTGTTATAAACACCATGCTCTAACCAACTGAACTAACTGGCCACCCTGGTACTGTGTTTTAAAATATAGTTTAGACTGCACAAAATATTTAGAATTTGAAGTAAAAAAGGTTGAACTGAATATAGGGCTTATTTCTTTATAGTAGTGATTCTTGGTATTTCAGTGTTTGATTAAAATAAATAACACCAGCTTTCCTTAAAATATTCTATAACTTGCCACTTTGAAGTGTCAGAAAAATCAGTTAGAACAGTTAAAACTCATAGTCTATAAAATTTCCAAATCTATTCCAGTTGAAATGTAGGGACTGAAAACTACCTAAAGGGAATGATTTGCATGTTTTCCTTTTTCTTCAGTGGGAAATAGCAAATTTCAGTTTAGAATAATGAACTCTGCTCTTATATAACTTTTCCTGTTAGATTTTATACAGTAAAACAACACTGTGGACTTGAATGTATCACCCAAATGAAGAAAGATGATCCTCAGTTTTTCAATTAAGCTCAGCCAAGTCTTTTCACTAGGGTTTGGTTGCATGCTATATAGTTTTTCGTGACCCTAATTAAATCATTTCCTTTTGGTGTAAATTGTTTTCTGAAATTTGAGCTGTGTTATCATGAGTCTAGGTGAAAGACTTAACAGTTTTGACCTAATAACTTTGAAAGGTCTCCATGTAAAGCTGGGTATAGAGATTCTGTATGATTAGTGAATGCATGGTATTTTTGGTCATGAGTTCAAGACTGGGTGAAAGACCATCTTAGGTCTTAGCAACTAGCAGAATTCTTTTGTCTATGGGGGTGGGGAGGATTTGGGAAAACAATAGGATGGGAAAAATACAGGAAATACCTAATTATCGTAAACTGTGTATCCATGATTCAGAGCAAAGGGCAGGATCTTGGCATTTGGCTCGCTGTAGCACGCAGCCCTCGTTTTCTTGGTCAGTGAATGACTTTCCATCACCCACATTGTTCTCAGATGCGCATGAGAGTTACTGCTCCTTCTCATTGCCTAACCTGTCCTTCTCTGACATACAATAAAACATTTATAAAAATATTTATAAAGACTATACTTTCAGGGATCATTTTTATAGTTTGTTACTAGAGAACTTTCTCTGATAGTGTAGAGCACCCGCGACCACGAGGAGGAGGAGCAGTGTTCTCTCCTGAGTGAGAAGTTGGCTCTTGGTGTTGCTTTTGCAACTGCTATTAGCCATTGGTGATCATTCTTCTCTTCCTTTGGGAGAGTAAGAGGGAGAAAACACAGCCTGAGTGGCTTTCGTTAAAAAAAAAAAAATTAAAAAAAATTATAATCTTAATAGACTGGAATTAAAAACAGCAATTTCCTATTTCCCTGCTTTAGTTAGTGGTTTAAACTACCAGGAAAAAAAAGGTATATGAATAAATCAAGCAGTTTCCAAAATGGGCAAAAAATTGGTCTTTTGTCATCATCTGCATCTATGTCCTGAAGTGGCAACCTGGTAAATGTCACCATCCTTGATCTTTATTTTGAGAATTAAAACATACTCTTTTCATTTTCAAAGAGTTCCTCATTGAACAGTGTCTTTAATATATATGATTAGGTTTGGGAATGGAGATGTCAACACGGACATCATTTTCTATATTCTAAATATTATAGCTAGAGTCTACCTTCGTATCACACATTAACACTTTAGTTATTGCCAACTACTTTTTTTTTTTTTTCACCACTGTCTCTGAAATACAGCTCAGGACAAAAAAATAAACATAGATGTTCTCCCTCTGACCATTCAAAAGCAAATAGCACGAAGTCTATGCACTGATTCAAAGTAAAGCTCTTTGGGTCCCTACCCAAAGATCCACTTTTAAAAATTATTATTTTAGACATAATATTAGTATGTTTGTTGAAATCAAGAACACAGCAGATCAGAGCAGTGAAGTAGGACTGGGCCAGGAGCCTGAAGAGCATTGGTTAGAAAAAAGTGACAGCTGGTACTCTAAGAGTGACAAATGAGAATGAAAAGCAGAGTCAAGAATTAATCAAAAATAAAAGTATTGAGACAATTAATGTACAGACAACAGCCTTTCATGCCTTAGTGGCCCTTGGCCTTATGGCTATGTTACAGATTGGACGAAGAATGAATGTTCACATTAATCTGATGGCCCCGAGTACACAATTGCTTGTTGAATGGGTCCTTAAGAAAAGGATAGATTATACGTGGTTAACTGTATAGCATAAAGGGAGATGTGTGATAGAGTTCCTTTTATTCTAGAAAGATTTTCTTGAAATTATTATTATTAATTATTATTATTATTATTATTATATTTTAAATTACGCTTTTGAAACTGAAAGGGGTAAGCTTTAGTTACCTGGAAAATTAACTTTGGGGAATGACCTTATTTTCTGTTAATTCTAAATTAATTAGGAATTACTGTTATTTGAGTCTGTGTTTCATATTTGCATTTTCATTTATTCGCATTAAGATACTAACAAATGGGTACTTATATAACTTAAATGATTTTTGTTTGTTTTGAATTCCAGAAGTCTCTACTATTTGGGAGCATGTGTCAGATTTTGTGAAACGGCAGCTATCCCTATACAAGGTAGGATTTATACTTTAATTTTAATATAGGAGTCCAAAGAATCTTTCTGCCTTTGTCTCATATAATTTTGCTGGGAGCAGCATTGTGGGGTAGAGCCACCCAGTGACTTTATGATGCTTATACTTAGGACTTGTGAATAGTAGATTTCACAAACATGGATTTCATCCTTAGGTAATGAATTTGTAAGCGCTGCTCTTGTAGTGATATGAACTGAATCAGTGATTAGCCTGGGTTTGTGGAAAGTAACTAGATGAATTCTGTTTATGTTTGATCCTATAGTTCCTGACATAGCTCTAGAAGGATATAATGCTTCTTGTCTTGCCTCCTTGCAAGGAATGGATTTTGATTGAAATATCAGAAGACAGTCAGGGACTAAACTTGCCAAAAATGAGAAACTTTGCCTGGGGCTGGATTATTTTCTCCTGTTATTTTCTATGGCATCTTGAATTTGGATGCCATAGAACCAGACAGAGATTTGGGGAATTTGGAGAGAGCTGGGAAGGGTTGTGGAACTTTTATGCCTTACTCAGAGGTCCCAATGTAACAGTCCTTGAGCTGAATTTATCCTTCAAACTTATATATTTTTGTTCTGAAAATTTGAATTCGTTATCACCACTTAAAATTGGGAGCGTTTATATAAATGTTTGGATTTTTTTCTCAAAAAACCCAGCACATTTAGCAATACCAGTCTTGCCATTCCTGCATGTGATACTTGGCTGGAGCTGACAATGGGCTCTCCCCTTCAGATGGGGCATGCACTCTCTAGCCATCATGTTCCCCGACTGGATACCTTCACTCACTGGCTTGCATTCTTTCTTGGCCCCTGTAGGCATTTGACTTTGTAACTCTTGATGTAAGGTATTCCCAGGAAGACAGAGATCCAGTTTGAGACCCAAAAGATTTGCTTCTACCCATCAGCCAAGATCACCAATCTGTAACATATGCCTTGGATGCTGGGTTGTCTGATTTTAAGTGAGGGACATACAATTTAAAAGAAAGAGTGAGGAAGTATACATTGTCATGACTCCTGAAGTCCCCTCCTTCCCATGGCAAATGATTAAAATTTAAAATGTTACACAGTTTAGGAAAAGAGAATCTTAGATAAAGATTAAATGCAGTTAATGGCATCTGTACAAGTTTTCTTAGTCCTCACAGCATTTGAATGATATGCAGATGAGGAATCTGATCTCAGAAAACACCATAGATTGATATATTACTTTTTTTTTTTTATTTTTACATCCCTCACACCGTGAACCCCCCCCCATCCACCACCACCCCGACCTCACACCGAGCCATCACATTATACACATAAAATTATAGTTGACATTCATTAATGTCCAGCCTCTGGTGTACAATGCCATGACCAGGCATCCACAGCATCCCTGAGGTGGTCTCCCAAACAGGACACATGTCCATCGGACACCCAACAAAATCCCCAAACACTATTGAATAAGTTCCCCAAAGTAATTCTTAAAAAACCCTGAGGCCATCCTGTGGTCACCAGCCGCCCCCCAATCCCTTTACCCTTCCCCCCATCCCCAACCCCCTCCCCCGATATATTACATTTTACATTAAACTTATTTGAAAACTTGGAGTCATAAAATGCTATAACTATAAAGGATTGTAGAGATCATTGGAGTTTTGAGGGTTAAGCTTAATTCTCTTCATGTTTTTTGGATAATAGCACTAAGGATTATTTTTCTTCACCCCTTCAGTAAATTGTTGCTATTGTTTCCCCTTATATTTCCTTTCAGGGCGTTCATATTCCAGGACTTGGAATTTTCACTTTCACAAGACAAAAACTTGAAGTGGGAAACAACAAGTTTATTCTGATTCTGAGGCCCATGTTTATCATGTCAGAGAAGTTAATACAAATCCATGGACTCAAACAAAGCAAAGTATATACTCCTGGTAAACACGTTTAATATTTTAGATTTTCCCAGAGGTTGACTGGTCTGGTGATGAAAATGAAAGGGCAAAGCTTGGCCAGTTGCTGTTTTATTGGTTTCTGATTTGAGGGGTTCACTTTTTACACGGTACCTTTGGCAGAGGGAGGGACTAAGGTAGGAATGTACAGTCATCTTGCGGCCGTTTTAAACCTCAGTAGCTTCAGAGACAGGCACGAGAAGTCCTGACGTGACTTTCAAGGCAAATGTGTATAAAAGCCATATCACAGAGTTGTGCAGACTTGATTATTTCAGACCCTATGAAATTAAAAATGGTTATAAAGATGAGAAAGTTAATCAGGGTCTCTGGAGAATTATAATCAGTATCAGTTGTGAAAAAGATTAATAACTGTATACCTATCATATATAATCAAAATTATTAAAATTTAAAAGAAAGTTAATAATTCCATGAAAAGTTAATGAATACCTTGTATACTTCTCATACTCTAAAAGCTCCCTCCTTCCCTCCCTCATTTTCTCCCTCCCTCCCCCCTCCTTCCCTCGCCGCTCCTTCCCTTCCCTTCCTTCCTTCCTTCCTTCCTTCCTTCCTTCCTTCCTTCCTTCCTTCCTTCCTTCCTTCCTTCCTTCCTTCCTTCCTTCCTTCCGTTAATATTTATTGAGGGTGAACTATGTGTCAGGCCTTCTTCCAGGTGCTTGAGTTGTACTGGTAAACAAAATAGACATGATACCTATCACAGAACACTTACATTCTATCTTCAGTGTGTGGACATTGTGACACCTGCCCTGGTTACTGAGGCCTTTGGGGGCTTCCTCCTTGATGTCTGGCTATGTTTCTTTTGACCTTCCCTATCAGTATCCCCTCATGCATCCAACTCATATCTGGAGGAAGAGAGACAGACAGTCTACCCCCAATGCAAGTAGGTGAAAAGGCTGAAACTTTTTTTATGGTATTTAAGTTCTGGGAAATTAATTTTCAGGGTAACTTTTCACCAAAAAATTACACATTGGAAAAATACAGACTATACTTAGAATTCATTATGTCCATATATTCAGTATGATAGGTTTGACGTACTTTTCAGCCATTTTTACCTAGAGTTTTATGACAGAAGAAATATCCTAATTCATCAAAAGCCTACAAAATGAAATAAAAATATAGTCTTTTTTTCCCCCCAAAACATTTGTGCCTTAGAATTAGAGCTTATTTTCTATCTTGGATCTTGCAATGTAGTCCAAAAAAGTAGTTTAGATCTATAACTAATTTTTTCACAAGGTTGAGGGAATTTCAGAATTAAACATATATGACAGGATTAGTTCACAAGAATAATTCTATCCACAGTTTAGCTTTGAGGTTATGATTCTTCATCATTTAACTAACTAGGTATCTAATCAAACATTATATAGTGATCTTAAAGATTATTAAGGTGTGGTCCATGCTTTGAATAACTCATAATCTAGCATGAGAGATAGATATATAAGCAAATGGTGCAAAATGATTAAGTGTGATAAGAGCAGCATTGATCAGAACTGGATCAAGTGCTAGGATTGCCTAAATCTGCTTGGGGAGATTTAGGAAAATGACATGTGAGGAAGTCTGAAAGGAGAGGATGATAGGACTTTGCTGGTAGAGAAGTTCTGGAAGATATTTCAGGAACAGAATGAACAATATGAGAATAAGGGAAAAAGTGAGGCCTGTTAAGGGCTCCTGTGTGATCATGGCATATGATTGTGGAGGCAAGTGGAGGGAAGTAAAACAAAAATGGTTCGTAGGGCTCAAATTGTGAGGTGCCTTAAATGGTGTGGTAAGGACTTTGGAATTCATCCAGAGGCACTAAGGAGCCACTGAAAGGTTTTGAGCAGGGGACTATATGTACTGGTCCAGTTTTTAGTTTAGGAAGATAACTTTTTTAGTTATATTAGCTTGGTAAAATATGGTAAAAGGCTGAATGAAGGCAATGACAGTCAGGAGGAAGATGAGGGAATCTATTCACGAGACATCGGAGGTGTAGAATTGATGGGATCCAGTTACTAGTTGAGAGTATTAGGTATTGAGGGGAAGGTATTTAGGATGACTCAGATTTCTCAGAGAATAGATAAATACTCATGCCATTAACTGCCATAGGGAGTGAAGGGGGAAACAGCAGGTTGTGGTGGCAAATATAATAATGAGTTTGCTTTTGGACATGTTGACTTTGAGTTTCCTATAGGGATATTTAGGTAGAGATGATTCCAGAGCTCAGGAAAGGGGTGGAGACTAGAGGTCAAGATTTGAGTAAGTTTACCCAGGAAAGAATATAAAGTAAGAAGAAGAGAGAGCAGAGGACAAAATCTTGTAAAACCAACCAACCAACCACCATCTTATAAGAAGTAGAAGAGGAAAGAAGCCAGTAAATTGAAGAATAAAGAGTGCTGTGGTGGGTACAAGAGAAGAGAGGGCATGGTTAACAGAAGTTACCATAAGTCACGAGAATAAGATTTGCAACCTATCCAGTGGCTTGTCTGTCATGAGATGATAGTGTCCTTACTGAGGTAAGTACACTAGGGGACAGATTGCAGAGAGTCATTGGTCAAATGGGAAGGGAAATCTAAAGACAGACAATATAGCCTTGTCTTTTAAGAAATTTATTTTAAGAAGTGAAATGGAGGGAGATGGTATAGAATCACCATTACATTATTCAGGAGATGTGAGCTAATATATGGAAGCTTGTGTCTTGCAGAGCTGTTAATCCTCATCATCCAGCAGATTGGACATTCAAAAGGCTATACGTTAGTGCTTGCTGAATGATTGTTTAGAATGTTCTTATCTTCTCTCTACCCTGCTCCTCTATCAGTGGGCCTTGTTTACTGTCTCTCTTTGGGTTTATCATGTTGATCATTGCTATGTTCGCCTTTTCTGATTTGTGGACTTTGCATAGCTTCTCTGTCTGCTCTGTGCTTCCTTTAAGCTACATATAGTCATATTCCTTTTTCACTGTCACTTATGGAAAAGCTTTCTGCAAGTTATTCAGTCGGATATCCTCTGATAAGACCCAATTTCATGTGAAAGGTAACTTCTAGTGAAGATGACTATCATTTTAAAACACTTAATGTTTGTAGGTATTTATTATCATTTAAAAATGGTATGATAACTGGAGGAGATAGGCAAATATTGCTGCAGCATGTCCTGAAAGATAAGGGGGCTGAAAAATTCAGAAAACTCTCTGATGAAGAGAAGTCAGGTAATACTGTGCCTCCAAGAGAAAAATAAAAAACTTATCTCGAGTATTATTTAGAAAGCTATTTGCTCTTATGTTGAGCAAAAAACAATGTTTTTAAGAAAATTTGTTCTTATTAGTATCTATTAATAACCAGTGTTAGTTGTCTGTGGGAATAATGTTTCACTGGGTACAACTAAAGGCTTCACATGGACAATTCTATTTTTTAGTATTGAGAATCAGATAATTATTTATAAGTATATATGATAACGTCCTTGTAATTTCCACTTCCTTTTCCCCACCCCAACTGTCTTTTTCTCCTCTAGGTGATATCCCAATTGTTCCACTTAATTTTGTCATGATATCCCTGGAGGGTCCATTTAAGAGGGATACAGTGGAAGGATGTGTGAAGGAGACATTGCTTTTTTTATCACGTTCTATTTCCATCAAACAAAACGTGGAGTTTACATTCAAAGGAATTGGGGTCCTCGTGATCAGATATGGGAAAGTGAAGATGAGATTTTATAAGGACTTCTTTTGTACAATGGATGGAAGTGGGGCTTTGGCAAAAGCCTTAGCAAATGTAAACAAATTAACGTTTTCCTTCTCCTAACCCTTCTCCCCTTCATAGCTCTAAATCATCTGTAAGTGTGTCATCGTTAAGGAAAATTCAGGCTGACGTGTTTTAAATGGCAATTACCCCAAGTGCAAAGAAGTGCTTATTTATAGATGATAACTCTTTGACAAAAGGTTAGAAGGGCAAAGGAACTTTAAGTTTTGAGTCAATGCCAACTGAAAAATATAAAAAAGTGATAGAAACTCTCACAATTCTGAAAGTGTTATATATGGGACCTTACCGTTTAAAAAGTTCTTCCACATATTTTATTTGGGCCTCAAAATATTATAAAACTAGCATTATTGTCATCCCGATTTTACAAATGAGAAAAATCAGGGCTCGGAGATGCTGTGCGAAAAGCCTAACCGCAGGGTGCTGATAAGCTGTAGAACTGAAATTTAAGCCCAGACTTTCTAATCACCTTTGTGTGGTTTTTTTCTGGTTATACTATTTTATTTCAATGAATGTCTACAACAAAATCTAACTGAAGTCATGGAAATGGATTTTTAGCTTTTATATGCCATGTTGTAGAAGAAATTTCGTAATTCACCCCATCCTTGTTAACCATTAAGTAACTGGTGTGACCTTCATGTTAAATTGTACATAGCAGAGTTAAGGAGGCAACGAACTAGTCAACCAGCAGGGTTAATCGAATATTCCGTGTGCCTTAGCGGCACCTCTAGGCCCTAACACAGTTGGTATGAGTAAATTGGATGATCACAGTTGCTATTTAGTCCTATGTCCCTTAGAACAGAAGCCTGACTTTTACATGAAAACTCTATAAAATGAAAGGCTATCAATATGGTCTAACTGTACCTTGTAATTTCTCCTTTCGTGGAGCTCTGGGATAGGGGGTTAGGAGATGGAGTTGTACATATGGAGGCTCTTAGTGTTTTCTCCACAATCGGGGTTCACACAGGGTTGCTGAGAGGGATACCAGGCCTGTGTGTGGAAAGTGGAAACACACACACAGGTATAACCCTCTCTTCTTTATGAAAACACAAGGCAAGACCTGTGAAATCAGAAGGAAGGCCCAACTCTGAACTATCTCTAACCTCTAGGTTGCTCAGAACTGCGTAGCTTTGATATGTGTTTAAAAGAGAAGATAACTTTTTAATTGTCCGGCTGCACTCTGAGACATAATTTTTAAGGGGGCGTTTTCCAAAAGAACTGGTCCTGGGAGACTTTCTCTGAAAAAAGTGTTTGGAGGCCAAAGCAGACGGGGAATTGCTGCCTATTATCACCCTCATGGACAGATACACAAAGCATGTCGCATATCAGAGGATCTGAGAAGTCTGGCTGGAAATAAGCCACTTTAACTGCCTCAGTATATTTAGTCATGGAACTTTAGGTTAATCCAATGCTCATTAACATCTCTAAAGCATATTTTGGGAAATAGCTGTAAAGTGGTGAGAGTGATTGTTTTTCCCCCCAAATGACTCATAGCTTAAACCAGAGTGCTATCCTTCAGAATAGTTCTGTTGGGAAGCTGTGTGCTTATTTCAGTGATGCTGCTTCGCTCAAGACATTTTTAAAACCTCTTTTTTTGTGAATTCCCTTCAAAGCCTCTTGTAAGCCATAGCATTCGTCCAAAAAGAATAATTTTGAATATTGAATAGAGTATAGGATAATAATTCTATTATTCTATACCAGTATAATGTAATAATGGTATTATATGATGTAATGATAATTAATTATAATAGCTGCTATTTATTGAGTGCTTACTGTGTGCTAGCCACTTCCATAAAGTACCTCATAAAATTCCTATAAACTAGTTGCGATTATTATCCCCAGATACCTAGGGTCTATAGCTACTTAGCTGTTAGCAGTGTGGGGATTTGAACATGAGTCCACCTGAATCCACAACCCTTCTTTTAAAATCCAAAGCTCAATTTTAGAGTTATTTGGGTCAAGAGTAGAATTAGCTCATTTTCCTGAGAGCTCAGTAAGTCAGCTCTCCTCTTAAAGATGGATAAAAGAAGCCATCAACTCTGAAAGCAGTTTCCAAAGAAGAAATAGTTTGAGAAAAGGCAGCATCAATGGAATTGCTTTGTGACTATTTTGATACATGAGGTCATTCCTCATTGGAGTTTAAGCTCTAGACTTTCAGCACAAAACAAAAATAACAGTGAAGATGATTACGGTCACCTTGCCTCTGAGATATCCCGTAGCTTCGATTTGTCTGCGTTCTGGACCACAGCCCAGGTGTAATCTTTCTCTGTCCCTGTCCTCCAGCGGCCTGGCACTGTGGACTCGGTGTTATCCAGCAGAGAGACCTTCAGGAAGCAGCCCAGCAGCGCAGTTGCTTTTCCAAGGTCAGTATTTTACTTCCCAGGTTCCTCCAGGCACCAGCAATCCTTGCTGCTCTGTGGATCTAATTCCGCAGTGTTTCTCAGCCTTTTGTAGCTCATGCTCCTTTCAGTAATGGCTTTACCCCGAGAGTGCAGTGGGTATTATAGGTGGCTGCTGCTGACAATGATTATAATGATGCTAACAATAGTAATGAATAAAAATAATACTAGTTATCTTTGAAGAACTTTCTAGCTGCCAGATATTATTAAGCACTTTCTTAATATTAATTGCATTTAATCTTCACTACAGTCATTTCAGATATGTATTATAATGTTATGCATTTTATAGAAGTGCAAAGTTAATTCTAATTAAATTTTTTAAAACAAGTGTAGCAAGATGGTGTAGTTTTAAGAGCACTGGAGTAAGAGGTGACTTGCGTTTTATTTCCAGTGTATCCATCATTCACTCATTGTATGCTTTTAATCAAGTGCTTAATTTCTGTGCCCTTACCTACTGTGCATTTCAAGTGGAGAAAGTTTGGGGAATAATAACCAGCTTCCTAGAGTATTATTTTCTCATGTTTGTTGAGTCTGTGACATCCTCTTGTGTTTGTTGGTTTGGAACCACTCCCTCCTGGAATGACACATACCTCAACAAAATCAGTAACAAGGCCAGAATAAGCCTTAGAGATCAGGTAGTTAGTCCATCCCCTTCCTCTTGCAGATGAAATGGCCATACAACTGAGTGGCTAAGCCAGAAGTAAAACCATGGCTCTTGACTGTTACAATGTTCTTTCCATTGTACTATGTTGACTTACTTGTTAAAAATAAATCAATGGATTCAAATTAATTTAATTTAATTATATTTTGAAAGGCAAAGTTGGCTGTCCTCTTGGACGTACTTTGGCTTAAGCACTCTAGGAGGGAAATAATTGCAGGGAGTCAAGGAATAGAGCCTCCGTGTCAATTAGAGAGCCTACAAATGGACACAGGGACTCAAATACACAAAACAATTGTAAGTGTTTTATTTATTTAAAGTTTGGCTCCTGAATTTACTAGAAGTACCCTCCCCCCAAACTTTAACCCAGCACTCCATACCTGAGACCAAAGAAAATCTACAACTATATACACAAAGTGAACAGACCCCTTCTCCCATGGTGCCTTTGCAAGTCCCTCACTTTTGCCTGGGGGAAAGGATGGAGAAGTGGGAAGGAGAAAGAACGAAGAAAGTAATGGTGGTTTCTGGGCATTCTCTATCTACCAAGCTATGAATGAATTCTTGCCTCCAGGCTATCCATCAACTACCACTACCTTTCACTGTATTATCCCAATGGCATCTGGTTATAGAACTAGAAAAGACAGACACATTGAAACTGAAACCAAAATGAAAAACTTAAAATCCAGACCTATAAAGCAATTTACATAAGAGCTGCGTCTGAACCCTCAGTAGAGAGGAGGACGGTCTTGGTTGGTCCCCAAAGTTATCCTGAAAGATGGTGACTCAGTGATTTGTACTCAGCAAATCAAAGCATTCACCTCCTTGACAGAAGTGGGTTTATTTCAGGATCAGTGAGTCAGCTGGGTTGCTTCTCCGAATTGAGACTTTACACAGCCACCTACCTATTCAGGTCCAAATGGGCAAACGTCTTGGCCTCTTCCTAGGATTGAGCTCCAGGAGATGGAGAACAAACCACCTATGGAGGCCATTGTAGAAGAAGGTGGGAAGAATAGACAAAGGAAGAGCAAATTAAAAGACCAGACAGACCAAGAAGAAGGCGTCAGAGGTAGGCCAATGGTTTCTGGGCATAATCTGTCACTCTTTACTGAGTGACAGATTATAGCTGTATTGTTTAGTAACTCCTATGCCCAAAGTAAATAACGTTAGATTCGTGAATAATCACGACTCAATCACGAATGTATTCTTTTAACCAACATCTCCTATACCTGGAATCTTGTATCTTCCCTTAACCACTCTATGACTCTCAGGCTCTTAGGTTATGATGTCTTCGCTGGCTCCCCATTGCTAAATGAGGTTAAACCTCAGAGGCCGGTAGGGCCCAAGCAGGTAGTAAACGCATAAAGTGGTCTGGATGTAACATGATAGGGAAACATGTTAGCATAAATAATTTTAATGAAAAATGAAGAGTGGTCATTTTACATCGTAGGTATCTGGCTTCATAGAAGATACTCATATCTATGTCTTCATAAATTTGTGATGTGTTGTTTTGGTTGAAGCATCTGAAGAAAATTAGAACTTCAAAGACTTTTTAAAAGGGTGCTGGGAATCCGCAGGCGTTGCCAGACTACCCTCTGAGGACTGTTCCTCTATCAGATTGTTGATTTGTGAGCCAACTGGTATCACATTTTCTGATTTTTCAAGAGAAGCAGAGATCTTGACGTGTGAAACCTGCTGGTTGTTAAATGTTCACAACTAATTGACGTTAAAACAAATAACTGCTGATTGGACCAAACAAAACATGTCAATGGGCAAACATTGTCTTGTAGATGTTGGTTTTGTGACATGTGGCGTATAAGATTATATATAAACTTTTAGCCTAATATTCAAATCCTTTCATTTCCTTAGCCTCATCTATCCCTGTTCCCTACAGGCGACTTCTTTGAGCAAAATTGTCTATTCATGTTCTTCTAACATGCCTTGTCCTCCCCTGACTTCATGCTTTTGTTCACTTTTCCCCTCCTGCCTGCAATGCCCTTCCTTTTCTTACAGTCTATCCCAATCCTCTTTAGCGCCCTTTTCACATCTCACTTCCTCCACGAACAGTTCTTTCATCACCGGATTCTGAGTTGCCTCTCTCTACTCTGAACATGTCAGACACTTAAAGATGGCACCATTTGTTTGGGATTTAGACATTTTGCATCATTGTCCCGAGTTGCTATTTATGCAACGTGTATAAAGCACCTAGCACTGTTGGCACGTATTAAGATGTCCACACACGGGAGTTCTCATGTTTTTTGTTTATATCTTATTTTTCTCTCCAACTGTATCTATTGAAAGATCTTTAAGGGCAAAAAGACTTGCCTCCTCGTATTTTCTAAAGTACCCAGCCATGTATGTTTTGCATATATTAAGTATATAGTAAAAATATTTTTAAACCACACTAGGATAAGGGACAATAATTGAACATTAAGAAAGTACATCTTAGGTGAAAAATTTTCCTGGTAAAATTATGAGTTTTAAAAATCTATGTTAAGTACGAACCACCCATCGAAAGTTGACAGTGAACTCACTTTCATTCATTCTACAGAGATCTTATCACCCAAAGGACTTCAAGATAGACAAGCTGTCTCCTCTGCCAAAGTGACTGGCATCAACTTGCCAAATAAATTTGAGCAGAGTGGGAATAGTGGGAAGAATGTGAACCCTGAAAGGTAATGCATTGATATTTTTCCTGTTGCACTTTATGCTAGGTGATGGGGATAATGAACATGAGTAGGACTCGTGATCTAGTGGGAAAGAGCCATACAGAGAGTGATACATTCAGTGGGATAAAACAGCACAGAGGAGGAAACATCTAACTTTCCTTTTGGATTTGGGAAAACTTCCCTCATTGTTTTTCGAGTGCTTGGATATTATGATATGACACAATTTCATGTTTAGATCAAATTGGAAAGCAGTTTTTCCAAAGATGGCTAGTATTCAATAAATGTTCTTTGAATGAATGAATATATTGCAATTTATGATGGCCATGTCTTCTTTTTGTTATGTTACGTCACAAATTTGTATTTCCTTCTTCTCCCTTTGAGTAGGATACTTTTTAAGACCTCAAATTACTCAAGTATTTATTGAGTACCTTAATGTACTTTGTATTGTGCTGTCAATTTTCAGTTTACTAATTTGTCACAATGTGTCAGCTATCATATGTGTGATTTACGTACTCTGGATAACTAAAATGTTCAAAACACTAAGCATGCTTGTTTTAGATAATCTCACTGTTATGAAAGATTGAGAGTTATATGTCTAGTACTTTTTTAATTTAGTTCAATCCAATAAACATCGGCACCACTGTGCCAGGAAATTTCTTGACATTGAAGATACGGAGCTATAAAACATATAAAAGACATATAAACCTACTTTCATAAAACTTAGTCTTGTGGGAGACTGATGCTAAAGAAATAATGCACTCATGTCATGAAGACAACAAAAGAAAGTACAGAAACTACAAAGACAGAGAAGTAATTAATTGTTAGGGATTGTTACTGAAGGTTTCCTATAGAAGTTGACCAAAACATGTTTTGTTTTGTTTTTTTTTGTGCTGATTACTGAAGTCATACATGTTTATCACAGAAATTTTGAATAAATGAGAAAAAGCAAAGGATATAAAAAAATCACCCATAATTCCACTAAATAGAGGAAAGTTTCTTTGACATTATGGTACATATTCTTCATTTTAATGCACATGCAATATATATTAGGTTGGTGCAAAGGTAATCATGGTTTTTGCAATTTTTAACCTTTTAAACTGCCATTACTTTTGCACGAACCTAATACATGTATTTATACTGCAATATACTTGTAGGCACACATTTTTAATAAAACTTTGTTACATTTAGCAATAAGTGAAGAAGAGCCCCATGGCTTTAAATATTCTAAAACATAAACAAATGATTACATATCATCTCATTGATTAAAACTTTTGTTTAACTAACCTCCTATTGAATATTTAGATGATTTTAATTTTTTTATATTATGATAATATTGTGATAAATCTAGTTAAACATCATTCTTTATACACATCTGAATATCGTATAGGATAAAAACTTTAAAATCAACTTTAGCAATAAGGGATGAGACCATTTTTCATGCCTTTGATGCACATTACCAATTATCTTCAGGAAGATTATACCAAATTATCTTTCCAGTAGCAATCATATGAGGGCCTGCTGTCTTCTCTATAGCTTTGCTAATACTGGACATTGTCCTCGGCTAGTACTGGACATTGTACCCCCCTCGGTGGCTTCCCTTTCTTACCCAGGGCAAAAGCCGAAGACATTACGATGGCCGGCAAGGATCCTGCCTAATCCCCGTCTCTCTCCTTTTATCCCACTTACGCAACTCCCTCCAGTCACACTGAGCACGGCATGCTTCCACCTCAAGGACTTTGCCCTCATTTATTCTGCCTGGGATGCCTTTTTTTTAAAGTCAGGTATCTCTTATTATTTTTGCCTCATTTCCTTCAGGTATTTACTCATCTGTCACCTTCTTGGTGAGAATTTCCAGGCCATTCTATTTATGATTTAATACTCCATTCCTTCAGCATCGCATGGCACTGATCACCATCGATCATACCATGTAATTCACTTATTTATCTTGTTTATTGGCCATCTGTCCCCAGGAGAATGTTAATTCCATGAAGACAGGGATTTGTGTGTGTGTGTGTGTTTTGTTCTTCATTGCACCTTCCATACAGAGAACAATGTACATAGCAAGCACTCCAAACGTTTTTGTAGAATGAATACATTTTATCCCAATTTCACAGAATTGGTAACTGACACTTGGCAAGATTGCCCAGCTTGTCTAATGCCAGTCAGCTTACGGCAAAAAAATCTGGGGCTCAAACCCAGTTTTATCTGATACAGGGCATAGGCTCTTAACCTCTATACATACACTTTGAAGAAAACCACTGAGATATTCTTTTTTCTGTTACACTTGCCTCTAAAATTATCATTGCTGTAGATGTCAGACTGTATTAAACATTAATTAATGTTGCATTTTTTTTATAGCTTATCATCTCCAGGATGTCTGAAAAATGACAATGAAATAAAGCCTAAAATTTCTCCAGCTACTTCTTGTCACGATCATCATCAGGCAGGCCAGGTACAGTTTCTTCAGACAGATAAAACCCAAACAGAATCTTCCTTCTGTTTCTTAACGAGAGCTCTTGGAATTGCTCTTTCTTTAATATATGAGTATGGCTTAAGTATTCAGGACCCCAAATCGGACTGTGAAAAATCTATCTACTAGTCAAAATCTATTAGTTAACAGAAATAGGGTTGGGAAATCTCTTACTAATTTTCGGTTGCTATAGATACTTCTGATCAAATGAGAGTTTCAGTAAATCCTTTTGAATATTTGTGAGGCCCACTTTGCTAATTGTCATTAACATATCCTTTTATAATGTATGCTTCTTGATATCCTCAGCTTTTGGAGAGCTTGTGAAGGGAATGTGAAGGCAAAAAAAGAAAAGGAAAAAATTAATTTGTTGTAAAACTTGGTATTGTAGGAGCTGTGTTATGTCTGTGTGCAACGAGCTCAACGAAATTCCCCATTGTTCCTCAGTGAAGAGAGGAGGAGGAAAGAGATAGAAGATGAGCAGCTCACACAGCAATATCAAATACTGAAAGATAAAGAAGCTCTCTTCAAATCCCAGGTAGTTGAACACTTCAGTTAAAGAGTGTTTAACATGGGACAGTAGAACACAATTATAAAATGCCATTCAAAATATTCCATCATCTGTCTGTACTATAGCATATTTAATCATTTACTTATTTACTGAGGTCTGAAACTTAGGTTGGGTCCACTTTTTCACTATTAATAAACAACGTTAGAATATTCATGCAGCTAAATGTTTGTACATATCGCTGATTTTCTCCCCCCATATGGACTGAGTGTTAAAGGTGGAATTCCTGGATTTATATGGCTTTATTTTTGATTTCTGGTAAAATATAATCTTGGTCAGGCTGCTTCCTTCAAATTCATGGCCTATCTCAAGAAGCAAAGACAGAATGGTGCCTTCACATTTGCACTGTCCAGATTTCTGTAGCCTCCAATAATTGACCCTGTTGCCCTCTCCCGCATTTGTGGTATCAGGTAACCACTTACAAAGTCTTCCATTCCTCCTTATGGTCCCTGTAGAGGTGTTGCTTGAAGCCCAAGAACAGCTTTTATAAATCTATGATGATATCAGGAATTACCACTGCCTCCAAAAGGCAGGTTTCTACCTTGGTTGGATTAGTTTTATGTAATAGAACTAAATTTTTTAAAGGCTCTGTTTCAATATACGCTTTTCCCCCCAAAGATGAGAAGCCTGGCTATTAGACAACAGAATCAAAAAAATGCTGCCTATAATCTTGGAGTTGCCGACGCTATGAGAAACCACAAGAAGGAGAAACCTCAATTTTATGTAAGGGTCTTTTCAGAATTTCTACTGTGAATACCTTCCCCATCTGTGATTATTTGGATCCACTCTCTGTTGTCAGCGAAAGAATGTCCAGTCTATAGAAAAGTGTTCTAAGAGTTTATTTGAGCCCAAATTTTGAGGATGTGTCTGGAAGCAAAATCTCAGCGGGTTGAAAAAATGCTCCAGACATTGGTAGTTTTTGCAGCTTATTTTATACATTATAATCAAAGGAGAGAACGTAAGGAGGGTTACATCAAATCCATTGGTGGTAGATAAGGGAGGCGGGAGAAAGCAAAGTGGGGAAGTCTCTGGGATTTGATAAAAGGCAAAATGGAGAAATATATACTTCTTTTTACATTGGTGGGTACAGGATAGTCAATAATTAACATTTACAGCACATAGAGATGGTATAAGGGGTTCTGTGGTCTTTTGCTCTGGTGCCTACAGTGGTGCCTTGGAGGGGTAGGAAAAGAAAATTACTCTGACATTTCAAAGGTACATTATCCTAGATGTATAAAAAGAGTGGACAGAGCTCTCTTAATTAAGGTAAAGGTTGACCTTTGCTAAGGAAGCTATAGGCCTGGGATGTGACCACCTGCCCAGTTAGGAATTTGTGATCAGACCGTCCCGTGTAGTAACTTTTGGTCACCAAGTTTATAAGGCCTGCCCTGTGGCCCCACCCTGAGCTCGTCAGATGTAGTACATGGCCTCGTTTTCGTTCACACTGTCTGGCAAGTTGTGTCGGTTTTTAAGTGGCAGAGGTGAAAAGTGGGTTATGCAAGGTTGAAGCTTCCTCCTAGGGCAGGACTTGTCCAGTGTCTGCCTTCACACTGTTCACAGTACAGTTCCTTAGCCACTGCAGTGCTTGCTAATGGTAGAAATTCTCAACCAGGACCTGGGATAGGTGGTAGGGGGCAATATACTAACGTCCTGCCCCCCACAAACAGCTGATGGAAAGAGAACCAGCATGACCTGGGAGCTTGCTGGAAATGCAGAATCTAGGGCCCCTCCCCAGCCCTCCAGAATGGGAATCTACATTTGAGTAAGATACTTAGGTGATTTGTAGGTGCATTAAGTTTGAGAAACCCAGCTTCAGATGGAGATGAGCCACCTGTTTTGTCACTTAATGTTTTCAGGAATTATGTGCTTATTTTTATTTCTGCCTGAATCTTTTTCCTTTCACCTTATTATCTAGGTGGTAGATAGTATCTATCAGACTTACTATCTATCAGACTTGACACTCTGGTCATAAATATAATAAAATGTATTTTCTTTATTCATTAAACATTTATTAATCAACTCCTACATGCTGGCCATTTTACTGGTAGCTAGAGATACAAAGATGAATAAGACAAGGTTCCTTTCTAAAGAGGTCAAAAGAGAGTAGTGGGGGAGACAGATTGAAAGAGACAAGAGTGTAGTCTACATTGATAAGTTGTTGAACAAGGCACTATGTGAGCAAAAAAAAAAGAGTCACTTAACCCAGACCAGAGATCTGGGAAGACTTCCTAGGAAACAGGAATTAGGTAAAGAAGTGAATGGAGGAAGAACCTTCCAGGCAGGGCCAGCAGGGAGAGACGGAGGGAGGGAGAGGATGGTGCTTTTAAGATTTAGGCATGATCTGCCTTTCCTCTTAATATAAATGCCAGATTATATTTATTACTGCCCACTTAGTGTCTCTTCTTTGGTATATCTGTAGATATCTTAAAATTAAAAATACCAAAACAGAACTTTTAATTCCCCTCCTCAACCTTTTAATTCCCCTTCTCAGCCTTCCCATTATATTAAGTGGTGTCGCCAGCCAGACAGTGGCCACACCTCATAATTAGGAGGGATTCCACATTCCTCCTCCTTTGTCCCCCACCTCCAACCATCTGAAAGTCCAGTTGCCTTCCAAAATGCTCTGGGTTATCTGAACACTAAGTGCTTAATGTGTTGAGGATGGGGCAAATATTATAAATTAATCCACACTTTTTGATGGATTTTAGTCGTCTGCATTTTTACTTTTGTTCTTTGTTGCTTTTCGGTATTCTAGAATAAATAAATTGCTTCTCGTTCATTCTAGAAATCCTTTCTATTTGATAAACGGCCATTCAGTCCTGAGATTAATGCTTTAAAGCAAGAGGAATATTTGCAGAGTCTCCTGAAACAAATGGATAACAGACGGGATAAGGAAAACAAACTAAGACAAAACAAAGAGTTGATGGACCACTTAGAGCAAATGCAACTCACAGAGGAGTGAGTCTAACTAGACACACTCTGAAAAACAGATTCGAAATTTTCATGTGAAGCTTATTTCCATGTGGGATTAAATCAGCTTTGGTAGTTTAGCACAACTGTAACCAACTGAGCAAACTAACTCAACTAGCAGCCAGTACCGTAGCATAACATTTCATTAAAAAAGTGAAAAAGCCATTATTATTATAATGATCACCATAATAATGATTGCCAACGTATAATTACTTTAATTCTAGAGTATCATTTTGTGATCAGTAATACTGGTAGATGGCGGAAGGGACTTGTCTTGAACAGGACATCATTTCAGGCTATTTCCAGGTGATGTCAAGGCAAAGCTGGGGTTTTATTATAAGTATATAGGGGTGTCCTATGTTACCTGAGGGTAGGAAAGTATGGGACTAAAAAGCCATGTAATAAAAGCTTTCCCTCTGCTCACACCCACAGCTCCTTAAATGGCATTGTCTTTATTTCAGCTTAAATGAGGATGAGTGTTAGTCTCAATTCCAAATTTTCAGGGAAGGGAATCTGATTGGTCCTGCTTGTGTGATATGGGGCTCAGGATAGGATAAGGCCCACAAAGTTCAAACATGCCTAAGGGGGCCATATTCCTGGCGCTGTAGTTAGGAGAGCAATGAAGGAGGCTATTCCAGTGTGAGAGAGACTCCCAAAACAAATCATAAGCTAGTATCTGTGAGCAAAAAAGTGTGTTTCTGTAAAATGTATTTGATCATGTGGGTTCCTTGGAGGTGGCATGTAATAGAATCATAATTTATAATAGGAAAGATCACTTTTCTTAAAAAGGAATCTTATGATGAATCATTTTATAGAACTAACAGATACTTCCTCTTTTCCTATCTAGCTTTTTTTAAAGCACGGGGGAGGAGGAGGGCTTCTCTTAGTTGTAAGTGCATTTGTACAATGGTTGGTCCTCTGATTATACCTGTCCTGTCTGTGCTGTGTTCAATACATTCTTCACTGACCTGTGGATTAAAATTTTCTTTCATAAAATGAAAGCTCTTAGAAGGAAATACCACTTTTTATTTACCAGGCTCTTATTCCTATTAATACTTATTAGATGTGTTTTTATGTTAAACTGTATTACTGAAGACTCTGTAACAAACTTTGTCCCCACCTTCTCTTCTTCTTTACTGCCAGACTTGCTGCACAAAGAGCTAGATATATAAAAGACAAGATGGAAGAAATAGAATGTTACAAGAAAGCTTTGGATGCCCAGGTATGTGACCAATGATGAGTTTTAAAATTGTGCAGTACTTCAGCAGCACTCTAAAAGGTGTATAAATACTGTATGTTATGAATCCCCTTATGTGTTACCCATCTGGTGGTTTCTGAGCTCCCCAGTCCTTCCTTCCTCTAAGGTATTGGGGTTTTACTGTGCTACAGCCTTGTGCATAAAGTTTATTCCCAGATATAATTGTAATCTGCATTATGTGTGTCCCTGATTCAGATAAAGAACAAACACTCCCAGCTGCCCATGTCTGATCCAGACTCTTTTGAGCCCATCTTTGGTAAGAATTGGGCTGAGCTGGTGGAGGAAAAGCGAAAGCGAGAAAAGAGTTACATGAAGCACCAGCTGGAGGCAGCTGCTAACCACAAGAGAAAAGCCATCCTGCGCCAACTGAGGGAGCAGAAGTGGGATTTGCTGATGCTTCAGAGAACAAAAGAAGAGTAAGTGACCCAGTAATTTCTTTTTCCTCCTCCTCCTGCTTTCTTCTTCCTCTCCCCTATTCCCCGCCCCCCCTTCTCTCTCTCTCTCTCTCTCTCTCTCTCTCTCTCTCTCTCTCTCTCTCTCTCTCTCTCTCCAGCAGAGAAGCAATAATAATAGTGAGCACACTGAGGAGTTACTATGTGCCAAGTATTGTTCTAAGCTTGTCTGCTTCATCTCGTTTAGTTCTCACAATTCACCCTATGAAGAAAAGTTATTAACAAACACCACTATGGTTAAACTCTGTCACTTCCAAGCTGTATGACCTGGGCCAAATCACACATGGTGTCTTTGAGCCCTCTTTTCCTCCTATGAAAAGTAAGGATAGTCATACCTGCCCTACCTATCCTTACTATGAGACTTCAATGAGATTACGTGTGTGGGAGCATTTCTGGAAACAACAAAGCTCTGAACAAATGGGAGCTGTGGTCTTTATTTGGGTATCTCTCTCTTGTGGAAACTCTGGTTATAGATTCCCCTTTCTGTATGTGTCAGACTCCTGTCTTCTGTTTCTATATCCTTTACGGGTTACTCCAGATTTTCTTACTTCTCTTATCTTTTCCAGCTTTCTGCCCTCTGGTCCATGTCAAAATGTGATCTTAGGTGTTTGTGTGGCAAATTGAAGATCATATTTTTCCAAAGGGAATAATCTAGTCTGTGTGATCTAAACAGGCTCGCTGAAGTATTTTCCACTTTTTTCTTTAAACTTTTCTGCTTTTATTTAAAACAAAACCAAAAACAATTCAATCTGATTAAATGTCAGTTAGTGGAGAGATTAAAGAAAGATTAATA
The DNA here is from genome assembly GCF_964194185.1 of Rhinolophus hipposideros. Taxonomy (NCBI): domain Eukaryota; kingdom Metazoa; phylum Chordata; class Mammalia; order Chiroptera; family Rhinolophidae; genus Rhinolophus; species Rhinolophus hipposideros. The sequence goes on from NC_138056.1 coordinate 57,999,951, forward strand.
ATTTCCCCCACCAAGTAGTCCGTGTTAAGGTTAATATGTAGTCTTCCACATTTTTTCCTATTCTTTACAAATATATTCAAACAACATGCACATGTATTTTTTTCTTTCCATTTTTATAAATGGGAATGAGACCTGTGAGCTCTTATGCATTACTCTGCAACCCAACCTTTTTTTAATCTTATAATGTGCCATTAATTTATATTCATGTCAGTACCTATATATGAAATTCATTGTTACCATTTAATAACAGCGCAATATCTACAGTATGGATTGCTATAATTTAACTTTTGTACTATTAATAAACATCATTTTGTTTCCAGATATTTTGCTATAATACCAATACTGCATTAAACATTTTCAATATATACTGGTTTTATATATAATTTATACTTTTTTTGGTTTCTATTACATAAATTCCTAAAAGTTGGGTTGCCAGATCAAGTGTAAGACACATTTAATTTATTTTAATTTTTAATTTTTCAATTACAGTTGACATACAATATTATATTAGTTTCAAGTATAATGTATGACACTTTTTAAATATTACCAAATACTGATAGTTACCATGTTTTCCTGAAAATAAGACCTAACCGGAAAATAAGCCCTAACATGATTTTTCAGGATGACATTCCCTAAACATAAGCCCTAATGTGTCTTTTGGAGCAAAAATTAATATAAAACATGGTCTTATTTTCGGGGAAACACAGTAGTCTTGTGAGAACACTCGTCTCCTCTCTAGACCCACTTCATTTTCTTCCTGGGTATTTAAATTAAACTAACTTTTTAACATATCTTTTCAAAAATAATATAACAATGGCCAAAAAACATATGAAAATATGCTCAACATCACTAATCATTAGGGAATTACAAATCAAAATGAAAGCTGCTCATTAACAAATGGTTTTTATGTTTTATGAAATGTGTGCGGGTGAGCCTTATTCAACCATCAGCAGTAGCGTTTGCATTGTTTGAAGTAGAGGTCATTTAGCATTTAACTATACTTTTCCCTCTCCAAGATAAGAGATTTTCATGTTTTATTGGATATTTACTATATGAACCTGAGATACAGCAATTTTCCACTCCAGTGAATAAAGATGGCAATGTAGGAGGAAAGGGAGATTTAAAATGTTTTTTATATTATACAATTTAATAATTTAATTCCATTCATAATTTAATTCCACTCATAGATATATAGATATGGATATAAATATAGATAAGATGGCTATCTTTTTTTTTCTTTAGGGTCTTATGAAAAGAAAACATTTATACATTTTTCAGAACAGTATAATAAGATTTCACAAATGCAAAGATAAAATGTGTTATCTTTTATCTTGTATTATAGTGTCTGTGGTTTGATTGCCTTATAAAATATCCAAATCAAGAACAATTATAGATTTTTCTTACAACTACACACACCATGAAGCATTTAACAGATATTTCTTTTAGACTATTCAAAAGATTAGAAAGGAAGAAAATAGTTTATTTAGTGGTAGACAATTAAATGCAAATATGATATGTTGTAAAGGGGAAAAATAAAGAAAACTAAAACGAGACAGAGAGAGAGAGAGAGAGAGAGAGAGAGAGAGAGAGAGAGAGAGAGAGAGAGATTATCTCATACCCATTGGGATGGCTACTATCAAAAACAAAAACAAAACAGAAAATAAGTGCTGGCAAGGGTGTGAAGAACACTGTTGGTAAAAATGTAAATTGGTATAGCTACTATGGAAAATGGTATGGCGGTTCCTCAAAAAATTAAAAATGGAATTACCATATGATTCAATAATTTGACTTTTGGGTTTATATCCAAAAGAATTGAAAGCAGGATCTTAAGGATATTTGCACACTTATGTTCATATCAGCATCCGAGCAATGGAAGAAACCCAAATGTTCAACCACAGATGAATGGATAAACAAAATGTGGAATACACATACAATGGATTATTATTCAGCCTTAAAAAAGAAGGAAATTCTGACACATGCTACAACATGGATAAACCTTGAGGACTTTATGTTAAGTGAAATAAGCCAGTCACAAAAAGACAAATACTATATGATTCCACTTATATATGGTATTTAGAGAAGTAAAATTCATGGAAACAAAGTAGAATGATGGCTGCTAGAGGCCAGGGCGAGGGAAAAAAGGGGAGTTGTTTAATGGGTATAGAGTTTCAGTTTTGCAAGGTGAAAAGCGTTCTGGATATCTGTTGCACAATGATATTAGCATATTTAACACTATCTGTACACTTAAAAGTGGTTAAGATGGCTAATTTTATGTGTTTTGTTTTTTACTACAATTAAAAAACTATGAAAAGAAAGAAGTTATGAAAAAAAATAGGTACAGTGGGGACAGAACCCCAAAAAGCAGTTTCCAGGCTCTCGGCCTCACATAGAATGGTGCTGGCTCAGGTAGTAAATGGCCATTGACTGTGATTGGCTGGCCATCAGCTGTGGCTAGTTGGCCGTCAGCTGTAACCAGTGAGCCACTGGCCATTAACATAACTGCCGTGGCTACGCTAGCAAAAGAGAGAAAAAATGGGGCTAGCAAGAAGATGGTGGCTGGCAAGCGCAGACTGCTGTTAGGACGGCGGGTTGCAGACTCCCCTAGCTGTGGAGATCCTGCTTCCTGTGTCTCCAGCCCAGCCGCCAGCGAGAATATATTGGTTTGACTCCCCTACCTATGGCTCCGTGGGTGTTCCTTTTTGGCCTCACCATGTCCTGCGTTCTTATGAGGGGAGCGGGAGCAGAGACCCCGCCGGACGTCCTGCACGACAGGTACCATTCAGTCATTGAGCTTCCATTGTGGGATAGGCATTGGCCCTTTCTGTATATTATTTCATTTGATCTTTATAATGACTGCATAGTAGCTGTTGAACTAAGGCTAGTTCGAGGAAAATGTGGCCAGGCTGTTTTAGGAAATGTGAATCGGCGCAGAGCATATTACTGACTTTTTCCCCTTCTTCCGCCTCCCTCACCCCCACTCCGGTTCAAGCCGTTGTCTCTCCGTCTAGTTGTGTAGGACACAGCTCCCTGGCCCATGCTGGTGTTATGAGCCTTGCGCTCCCCCTGGCTGAGGCAGTCTGTCGCCCGTCATCTCACACAGCAGCCCGCGGCAGCACTCAGCAGCCCAGGGCAGTTCACAATCTTAGCTGTAGAGGAGGCAGTTCACTGGCCCATGTGGGAATCGAACCGGTGACCTTGGCGTTAGGAGCAAGGTGCTCCAACCACCTGCGCCACCTGGCTGGCCCATATTATTGATTTTTATTGGTGCATCCTGACTCCTAGTGGTGGTTGCTGTCTGTAACACGAAGCCCTTCAGAACAGGCTAAGTCAAGGGTCTCATTTCGGGAAGTCTCTTCTAGAGTTTATTGAGAACTGATGGTAAGAGTTTCAGTTTGGCAAGAAATAGACAATAACTAATTCAAATAAATAATTTGAACCAGGTTTAAGGTGATTCACAACCGCAGTGACTACGTGTTTGGAGACGTGTAATAGAAGGACTTAACATTGGGAATATCGGGACATTGTACGTGGAGAGAGAGAGATTATGTTATAGTCTTTAAAGATATGTCCTTCAAAAACTGCTCCTTTTTTTCCCTACCTTCTTCACAATGTTAGATATTTTCTCGATTTCATTTTCTTTTGCCCAGTCACTTCTGTTTCTTTTCTTCTTTTATGCCTGTCTACTTTGTCTTGTAAAATGCCTGTAGCAACTGGTAGGCTGATTACTGACAGCTGAGAGGCTGGAATACAAGGAAAGAAACATAAAGTATTGGAAATCCATTTGAGATGATTCGTCAGATCAGTTAAATTAGCCTTAAAGGAAAATAATGGCTTTAAAGGCTGAATTTGCTAATTAGAAAGTTTTCAATCCTAATCACTTAAATCAGAATTGAAGACGAAAAGTCCTAGACCTATAAATTATTTGAGAGCTAGGATTTTTCTCTCTGTTTTTTACAGTGTTCATGACTTTTAGTATATTTCAAAGAGTAGTGAACAAAGCCAGAGGTTTTTGTTTAATTTACCATAAAAGGAATGGGGCTGTGAAGGTTGGTGCACACCCTTCCCAGTATTGTGAATGGAATCGGAGTATTCTTTTCTCTGTAGGCACTTGGCAGAGAGAAATGCTGAGCTGGAGCGAACGAACAGAATGAAGCAAAGCTTACAGGAGGACTGGGAAAGGAGTGCTGCAATGAAGAGGCAGCGGGACCTGGAGGAGAAGACTTTCCAACGGTAATTCCGGGTTGGATCCAAAAGTTCTTTGTTTGCAAAGCAAATCCCCTCTGCTCCTTGTTCACTTTCATCTAATCCTGGGATGGCAGATAGGTTTCAAGTGCCAACTCCAGGTGTTTAGTAGTGTCTGCCTAGAGAACTCTGTGGAGAAAAGAATTCTGGGTCCAGTGGGAAAAACGGCTGTGATGTATTAGAAATGTCTGTTATGAATATGGGACTGGAGAATGCTGTGTGGTATGTTATACAGTAGCCATCTCTTCCCTAAGCGTTGCCTCTGCATAGGGCAGCTTTCTTTTTGTGGAGGATGTAGAGGCGTGGGGGGAGGAGGAGGGTGGGAATTCTCGTGGAAAATAACTAGTTGGAAGTAGGGAGAGTGAATTTCCATACGAACACATCCAAGGCTTACAGCACGGTCATTTAAGAGCAGAGTCAAGGGTTTGTGGGTAAGTTTGGCATCTGGAAAAGTGAGAAGCCCATTATGGAACCAACCAAGAACACCCTCCTGAAATGTGTTATGATATCCCTGTCCCCTCTCCAGGAGCTATCTATTTACCATTCTAGAGTCAAGGCATCTACTCAGGGCTTCGAACATTGACACGAACTTTGGAAAGGCAGGTCATAGTTTTGTCTTACTTTTCTTATTTGTAAGATGGAGAAAGTAAACACTTGCCTGACTTAGCTTAATAGAGGGGTTTGTTTTTGAGATCAAATAAGGAGGTGGAAGAGTATTACATTTAAAAAAATTACAACACTTTACAAATGTAAAGTATGATTTCATAGAATGTTAAAACCTTGAAGAAACAGACTAATCTTATATAATCAAATGTTATCAAACAGGAATATACCAATATAATATTTTAAATTGCTAATTATCAACTAATTTTTATCATGGGTAACGTGTTACAATGGTTCTTGATCTGTAACTCCTTTTCCTTTTAGATTTTCTTTGCAGGCATTTCTCGCTTGTCTTTCTAATGGGGAGAACCCATATTTTGTGACTATGAAAGTACAAGGGATGCCATTGAAAATAGGTTCCAAAGGGGAAGTAGGGTTGTTTGGTTGGTTGGTTGTTTGGAAGAGGAAGGGAAAGGGGAGTTGGCGATTTCAAGCCATTCTCTCAATGTTGGGAGAAAGCAGTGAGATTAATGCCAGGCAGATTTTAGTTGGATTTCGGGAGAATGCTTGGCCAGCATCGTGATCAAGGATAGAGGAGACACAGGTAATAACCTTGAGTGAGGATAACGAAGCCTCTCCAGAGACATGGCAGAGCGGACCTTGTCCTGAAGACCTAGGCCAAGGGGACTTCAGTAGGCTGCAGGGAAGAAGGAGGAATTGGTTGGTGTTAAAAAGAAAACAAAGCAAAATCAAAAACAAGGTTCAGATGGATGCAGTTAGCACATGATACTCTGTACTATTACCAAGGCAAGCCAAGTAGGTCTTCTCCTGCCCACTGCCAAGATTGGTTTTGTGTTTTCCTCCTTTTATGGCTGTCTGTGATGCTCCTTTTTTTACAGAATTTCACCCATGTACGAGAAATTTTGAGAGGGTAGGGGAACAAAGTAGGCACTAGCTTGTATCATCAAGAAAAATTGTTCAAGTGGAAAATCAGTCACTGCCGTCCCTTCATCTCTGCTTCGAGCCTCTTTTGTCTTCTTCCTCTTGGTCTCCACTCCCTGGCCTGTCTGTTACTCTCCAGAGGCCTCAGGCCTCCTGAGACGTTTTATTGTAAGTCTCCTCTTCGCTGGCTGCTGGGTTGTTAACTGTTAACCAGCAGCTTGATGACCTGGTGTCCTCTCAAACACTGTCTCCTGGGAGCCTGCGAGGTACAGGTGCATTCGCGTGGCAAAGCAGCAAGCACAGAGGCTTTGGAGCCACCATTCGCTGGCTGGGTGACTTTGGGCAGGTTATGTGTTCTCTGAGGGTTTGGGTAGCTGTGGTTGGGGAGGGGGCTGGACTGTTGTGACTCAGAGCCTTTTATTTACTGGGGAAGGAGGAGACATTGGAGGTTTGGAAGCAGGAGATGCCAAGCTGAGCTGGAGTGAGCTGCAGGTAGCAGCGTGGAGAGGGAGAAACTGCAGGTGGGAGGCGACAGGTGGGTAGTAAGTCCTGGAGGGCAGGGACAAGGTGTTACTTTTCTTTTGTGTCCCTCCCACTGCACTGGCTTGGAAACTAGGCCCCAGCAAGGACTCAGGGAGCACCTGCTGATGGCTTCTTTTCCTCGCTTCTCCTCAGTGCGTCAGACAAGCTCTTCCTCCTGGACCAATGTGAGCAGTATCGACGTTGCAAGCAGTGCCAGAGGTGCCCCTCCCACAGGAGTGAGAGCAACCTGTGGCCCCTGAACAAGCACCTGCATGGCTCCTCCTTGTTTGTGTGAAATCCAGTTTGGACCTGCGTTTCCTGGGGAAAGTTGTTATTATTTTAATGTTTGGGGGTGATAGTGAAGCTATACATTTGTACTTTAGAGGAAAAACATTTATTGTGTGGTTTTGGTGCTTTTGGGAGATTGCTTTTTAACTGCTTAATGAATTTATGAAGACAGTTTCTCCCCCCATCTTCTGCCCACCCCTATAGAACCTTGCCGCCATCAGGGCTGAGGATGGGACCCTGCTTCACTCTGGCTGCTGGGCTGCTGCTGACCTAGCCCTGACACCCCCTTTGTGATTTTGTGTAAGAAACGATAGCTTTTCTTCATCTATAATGAATAATGTCATAATAAATATTTTCTACATGCCGGACTGCGTATAACAATTCATAATGCTAAGTTTTACCATCCTTCCCTCAGCCCTAGATTTTTCCAGAGGACTGGATGTGTGAACATCCCAGAAGTAGGTTAGGCTGTTTCCCTCAGGTGATCAGAGGAATGCTTCCTGAGTTTTCCGGTTGATGACACACCTGGGACTTTGTTGGGCCCTCAGGGGATATCATTCTCTTGGTGACCTTCTGGTCTACCGTTCCATTGTCCAGCCATTTCTACACTGTGAGAGTAGGTTTGTTGTTTGATAAGTGTGTACTGTGAGGGGAGTCCGGCTGGCCTACCAGGTGCCACAGCCTTCTCTCATTGCTACACTGCATCCATTCTTAAGCTGTACGTGCTGTGGAAGAGGAATAGGTTCCTGTCAAAAGACTGATTTTCAGTTAAGGTGTAGGTGTTCCCAACCAAAAACTTTTTTCAAAAAAAGTTTTATGTTCACCCTTTATCTTTCCTCTCCCTGCCTTGTCTTACCAAACTCAGGTAAAACAATTAACAAAATAGAGTGAAGTCTAGATTTCTGAAATACAAAAGCTGGGGAGTCCCATGACTGTTTGCTTTCTGCCTGCCACATCTTTCTTAGAAAATGGGGGGAAAGTATACGTGGGGAGAAATCTAAAATATTGTTTTTCCCTACTACAAGTACAAAATAGGAACATTTGAGCCCTGAACAGTTAAAGTACTTACTCAAATTGATAGTGGACAAATTTTGTTGCGAGTCTTACCTTTTTCTGTGTAAATAAGTATGTCAGCTGGTGACTGGAATTGTCTGGAACCTCTCCCCTAAAGCTTCCAACATTGCCACTTCCACCCATTTCCTCAGAAGATCACTCATGCTGGTCCAGTCATTACCAACCAATATTTAAAACAATAGCCTTTCCCCAGGACCGCCAGACTTGCCTGAAGTCCATACCTGCTACACCATTGGAGTATTTCTCTGTCTCTAATATATAATAAATTACTAGAATAGTGTTGTATTAATTTTTTAAAAAAATATAGATGGCTTTGTTAAAGAAAAAATACTCTATGCAATTTTGATATGTTTAGGTGAACAGATTTAACTTTATAGACATTTTTTACTGTAGGAACTGCACTTATAATTTATCACCATCGGTACTGACGGCATGGCAAGCACAAGCTGATTTGGTGACCTGGAAACCAAGAGGTCATCTGTCTCTGCCTGCCTTCTGAGTCCTTGTTGTGCAGGGCAGAGGTGATGCGTGACTAGAAAATTTCTGTGTGACAAGGTCAATATCTAAAGCGCTATGCATTTGTTGTTATGGAAAAGCCAGGTGGAGATCCTGTCGTCAGTTTAGCCTGGCATGGAGAGGTGAAACTTCTGGAGGCGATGAGGCCTAAGGTGAATTTTTAAGGATAAATGGGAAATAGGCTAGGTGGAGAGTGGCTAGGGGTCATTGCAACAGATGTCAAGCCCCTGGGCTTCTGTCTGTCAAAGCTAAGGTGGGAGTTAGGTTATGAAATCTAATATTTTTGTGCGTCATTTAATCATTTTAAAATTCAAATTTTATTACAGTCCTGCATTAAAACAGCTGATTTCATACAATAAAGAAAGGACAGTCTTTTTTTTTTTTTTTTAACAAGTCTTTGTAATTTGGTGCCTTCACTGATCTTAAATTAGTTCAACCTTGTTATTAGGCCAGACTCAAATTAGAATGTCTTTTTCTAAACCAGTTTGAATTATTACCATCAAGTTCTGTCAGTCCCAGAACTGTGGCACTGCCAGTCCATCTTAGTGTATCAAATGATTTCCTATTTTGGCGGTTTTTAATGTTTTGGACAGTCATGGACTCTTGACAATCTGATAAAAAAAATACGGGCCCTTTCCTTAAAAGATGTACATTGCATGTACAACATTTTGCATGCAATTAGAAGTTTCCTAGACCACCTGGACCACAAGTTAAGAAGGCCTGCTTTAGGTGGCTTTCCTTTATTATTACAAGCTTAAGGGATCAAAAAGGAGCAAAGTGAAGGACTTCACTTTTGAAAATGCTTTTTCAATTCTAGAGAAGTATATCCATTTTATCATCTTCTTTGAATCTTCATAAGAATAGTGAGATGAGAATTGGAATGGCTATTAGAAAGCACATACTCTAGTATTTTTCAAACTTTTTAAAGACTCAGTAAAAGAAATACATTTCAAATTGCAGCACACAGGAACTGTGCCCACTGCCCACGCATAATTGAGACAAAAATTTTACAGTCATATACTTACACCATCCATCTGCAATGCATTCTGATATTTTCTATTTTATTTCATTAAAAAATTGAGATTAGACTGAAAAATATTGATTTAAGAATCCACTAATGTAAATAGATAATGTTTAGTTTTACAAACAGTTTTAACCTGATTCTTCCACTATGTTCTCATTTGTAGTTTGCTGGAATTCATTAGTGGTTAAGGTGGTATTGTAATGGAATTCAACTAGGAGACTAACGAATGTTTAGGTCCTGTCTTGCCATAACCAGACCTCCTCCTTTTGAGGTACCCCAGAAAAGCACGGAGATATTTGCTCCACCTCCCAAAGCTAAGTCCCAGAACTTCTACTTCCAATACATACATGGTATGAGGACCGAGAGAAAGAAGCCAGAGATAGAACAAGTGAAAACAAAGCCCCAGTGCCTTGGCTGCAGGCTGGGAGAGGTCTTGGGAATCCAAAGAAAGAAGAAATGCTTATTAGGCACAGTCCAGGTCTTAACTCCCAAGTTGGTGGTAGAAGAGGAAGAAGGAGATTACACAGGGCCATCTTGAAGAGTGTGCAGATTGGGCTCTGGACAGACTCCCAGCCCCCAGTTTCCTATGGCTTCTGTTACACATGACCACAAACCTAGTTGCTCAAAACAACATCAATTTATTCTCTCATATTTCTGGAGGTCAGAAGTCTGAAATGAGTTTTACTGGGCTAAAGTCCAGGTGTTGACAGGGTGGGTTTCTTCTGATGGCTCTGAGGGGAGAATTTCCTTCCTTGCCTTTTCGACCTTCATTCCTTGACTCATGGCCCCTTCCTCTATTTTAAGCTAGCAGTGCAGCATCTTTGGATTATCTTTCTGTTTCTGTTGTTACATTGCCTTTTCTTCTCTCCTCCAGTCAAATTTCCCTTGACTTCTTTTATAAAATGAGTTGTGATTTCCTTTAAGGGCCACCAGATACTCCATGATAATTTCCCCAATAAGTTATCTCAAAATCCTCAATCACATTTGCAGACTACTATTTGCCATATAAGGTAACATTCATAGGTTCCAGGGATTAGGATCTGGACCACAATTCAGCTAATACAGGGTGAGTGGGATCTAAAATTCAGCCCAAGCTGCACTTCACTAATCAAACCCTGCAGAGGGCATGTGGTAAGAGACGTGAAGCTGCTGGCATTCTTCCTTTGGGTCTTAGCTGCATAAATGTATCGGAGGGCCTTATGTTTTCTTTTTTAGTTTAGTTCGTTTTGGTTTTGCAGGATTATGGAGGGAAATGAGGTGGAGAAGGAAGGACATTTGACATTTCAAACGTTAAATAAAGGCTTATGGTTTTCTTGGAATATTCTTGTCATGTTTTGTAATGTTCTTTTATTTTTTGTAGCCTTTATGGCATCTTGATACCGTGTTGAGGACCTCAAAACATAAGATGGGAAATGTTCCCTCTTCGATTTTCTGGAAGAGATTATGTAGAATTGGTATTATTTCTTTCCTGAATACTTAGTGGAATTCACTAATGAAACCATCCAGGCCTGGAGTCCTCTTTGTTGCGAGGTTTTCAATGATAAATGCAATTTTGGAGGGTTGTATAATATCAAGGAATTTCAGCTACTGCTGAATTTATGGGCGTAGAGTTGTTAGTAGTATTCCATTCTTGTCCTTTTAATGTCGCCTGTGTAGTCTATAGTGAAATTTCCTCTTTGTTTCTCAATATTAGTAAATTTTGTTTTCTTTTTCTCTTGGATCTGGCTCGAAGTTTAAAAGAAAAATATTGGTCTTTCCGAAGAACCAACTTTCGGTTTCCTTGTTTTTTTCTCCTCAATGTGATTGATTTCTGTTCTTTATTGTTTTGTCTCTTTTGCTTGCTTTGCATCTGTGTCCTAAGTTCCTTCTCTTATAAAGACACCATTTATATTGGATTAGGGCCCACCCTACTGACTTCATTTTAACTTAATTAACTCATTAAAGACCTTTAGTCACATCCTGAGGTATTGGGGGTTACGACTTCAACATATGAATTTTGTGGGGGGGGGTCACAATTCATCCCATAACAATGGCAACAGAATCTTTTTTAGTATTCATTTATCTGAGAATGTCTTAATTTTGTCTTTATTGCTGTAGGGCATTTTTGCTGAAAATAACGTTTTGAATGGACAGTTGTTTTCTTTTAGCACTTTAAAGGTATTATTCCATTATTTCTGAATGCATGGTTTCTGATGAAAATTTCAGTCGTTTGAATCATTGTTCCCCATATATGCACTGTGTTGTTGTTGTTTTCTGCCTGCTTTCAAGATTTCCTTCTTTTTGGGGAATATTGGGGAACAATGTGTTTTTCCAGGACCCTTCGATCAGCTCCAAGTCAAGCCATCATTTTTTTTCAATCTAGTTGTGGAGTCGTTGTTTTCACTCTAGTTGTGGAGTGTGCAGCTCATTGGCCCATGTGGGAATCGACCTGGGTATTGTGAGCACTGCGCTCTAATCAACTGAGCCAACTGGCTGCCCACCAGCAGCTCAGCTCCAAGTCACGCCATTGTTTTCATTCTAGTTGTGGAGGGTGCAGCTCACTGGCCCATGTGGGAATCGAACCGGTGATGGTGGTGTTATGAGCACTGCGCTCTAATCAACTGAGCCAACTGGCCACCCCAAAGATTTCCTTCTTTAATTTTGGTTTTCAGTAGTTTGATTATGATATATCTTTGATGTGGTCTGTTTTGGATTTATTATTTTAGGGGTTTACTGAGTTTCTTGAATCTTTAAATATATGTCTTTTACTAAACTTGGGAAAGTTTCTTCCATTATTCAAATATTTGTTCTGTACCAATATCTTTTTTCTCTTCTTTTGGGACACCAATGAAATGCATATTAAACCTTTTGATATAGATTCACAGGTCTCTGAGGCTTTATTCATTATTATGTTCACCTTTTTTTCCTCTGCTTTTCAGCTAGGATAATTTCTATTAACCTATCTACAAATTCACTGTTTCTTTCCTGCATCATCTGTGTTCTGCAATTAAATCCACCCAGTAAATGTTGCATTATATTTTTTTCAGTTTTAAAATTTCCATTTGCTTTTTTATAGTTTCTCTCCTAAAAATGTCTATCTTTTCATTTGTTTCATAGTGTTTATTTTTACCTCATGGAATATGGTTGTAATATCTGCTTTAAGGTTTTTATCTGAAAATTCCAATGTCACCTTGGATTGACATTTCTTGTCCTTTCCATTGATAATTAGATTTTTTTGTTTGTTGAGTAATTTTGTATTATATCTTGGACATTTTCAATATTACGTTGTGAAACTTAGGATTCTGTTAAAATCCTCTGGAGAATGTTTAGTTATTATTTTTTAAGCAAGCAAAATCTTAAAGTTCAGAGCTCAAGTTCTGTGTCACTTTCTGTGGGTTGCAGATATGATGCCAGTTAAATTCTCCAAGCCTATGCTTCTTTGGATCTGTTTTTCACATGCAGCTTGGGAGTAAACCTGAGACTTGTTTTGATTCAGACACAGAATTAGATTTCTTTCTCTAGTTCTCTCCTCTCTGGAATTTCTCCCACACTCTCCAGCCCCCTATTCCCAGTCCTCTGGCTGTAAAGCTAGGGTTTTTCTCAGAGTTTTGGCTGCCTTTGCTCTCTCACTGTTGGACTAACCTTGGGTTGAAGCAATGAGAGACAAGACATAAAAAAATAACAGGGACTCCTCCCACACTCTCTGACCACAGGGGTCCCTTTTCCTGGTTCCTCTGGCCAGGAAGGCAGGACCTCTCAGGGTCTCAGGGTCTTATAATGTCACTACCACCACTGCTGCCCTGCTGCTGCGCAGCTTCATGACTGCAGCTGGTCTAGGGGCACACCAGGGAGGGAGAAAAGCTGGGCGTGGGGGGAGGTACTCCCTTCACTCTTTCCATCTCATAGGGGCCACATTTCCTGATTATCTGACTAGAAAGGGGGTTCTCTTGAGTGTCTGCTGTCTGTGTAGTTCTAGGTCTCAGATTATCCTCAAGTCAAAGTCAGAAGGGGAGTAAATTTACCACTAAATTCATCACCATGCTAGTCATACTTTAAGTTGGAACTTCCTTACACAATCTCCCTGCTATTGTTTACTTTTCAGAGTCCTCAGGTAGCTGCTTTTTATTTTTAGTTCAGCTATAATTAGTTGGAAAGAAATGCCATAGTGGGCTTCCTCTATCTTGGCCAGCGCTAAAAGGCTCTTATTATGGTTTTGAGTCTTTATTCTTCCTCCTTTCACCTTTTGACCAAATCAGGTGGCACTTCATTCCTTTTATTGAAATTTTATTAATTAGGATAAAGCTTTAACAGAGACCAAATAATAGTGGCTTAACCAAGACAGAGTGCATTTTTCTCTCAAGAAACTGTCTAAAGATAAGTACTCCAAGATGGTAAGGTGTCACTACTAGTTTCTGTGGTTTCTAACACTGGGTTAAGTTAGCTGCACCAGTTCTCATCATTTACCAATTAACAAATATTTGATAAAATTCACCAATGGAGACATCTGGGCCCGGGTTTTTCTTGGTGGGAAGTTTTTAAATTACTAATTCAATGTCTTTATTTGTTATGCATGGATCTGTTGATTTCTGCTTTAGTTTTTGCTTGCTTTGGATTGTGTTTGGTTTTCATTTTTAGTTTCTTGAGGCAGTTTATGTTATTGCTTTGAGACCCTTTTTTTCCCCCTGATGTAGACATTTTTTCCCCCCGTAACTAAAAATTTTGACTTTGAGCTAGCTGTTTCTTTTTATGTTTTTTTTTTCTTTTCCTCTTCCAGGGACGGATGTAGTCCCAAGCCCAGCCTGAACAGATATCTGAGGTGACACCCCTGACAAGCAGTGTGCGGTCTAGCGTGGGGCATCAACTTCCAGGATAGAGGAGGCTGGGCCTGATACAGGCATTTAAAGTTATACAATTTCTCTCTAAGCACTGCTTTAGCTACAGTGCATTAATTCTGGTTTTGTTTCTTTTTTCATTAATTCAACATATATAATTTACCTTGCAATTTCTTCTTTGAACTATGGGTTATATATTGTTTAATTTACAAATAGTTGGAAATTTCCCATTTTTCCCCCTGTTGTTGTTGATTTCTAATTTAATTATTAATTCTGTCCAGGAAGACTTTGTGGAGTCAGTTGCATTTGAACTCCAAGGATGAATGATGTCTCCAGGCAGAAAGCTGGGGTAATCTGAAATTTAATTGATAAAGGGCAGGGAAGCCAGAGAGAAGGACTTTCCAGGTGGAGACCAAGCATGTGTAGTCACACAGACCTGAGAGTATATATGTTTACTTCCAGCAAGATGCTCAGTGTGGTTGGACAAAGGAGATGTAATTTATGTCTTCTTTTTGTCTTGGACAGTATAGCTAAAATTTGTTCATTTGGTTGATCTTTTCAAAGAACCTGTTTTTGTTTCATCGATTTTCTCTACTAAGTTTCTTTTCTATTTCACTGAGTATAAAGGAAATATAGTTGGGGTATAGAGGAAGCTTTTAAACAGGATGTAGAAAAAAGACTATATAAAAGGTTCCCTGGTGTTCAGAGTCCAACTTTACTCTTCCACTCCTTGAAGAGTTTCTCATCTTCTAAGAGCCCAGAGATGATAGAACAGGGATATTTCCTCAGGATATCCTTGGCTGAGCACCAGCGCCAAGGAAGCAAATATTAGAACAAGACCAGGGCTAAGGGTGACTGGTGTCTCTGCTCATTACTCTCCGAGGAGCCCAAAGTCACCTAGCCTGTCAGTGAGAGGTGGCCCTCTAGGACCTACTCACTCACTGTGGGCAGTGGGGATCCCAAGGCTGAGCTGGCAGCAGGGTGGGCAGAGGTAGGTCCCTAAGCATGGTTTATTGTTTCCTGTGTTATACAATGAAGTTAGAGTTTGGAAGCTACCATCCCAGTAGGTTTTAGCAATTCAGCACGTCTTTGATTGCAGGGCCTCCAGACTCATGCCCCACCCCGTGGTGGACCCTGCTGGACATGAGGAAGGTGAAGTCTATGGTTGAACTTGGTCTAAGAAACATCCAGGACAGACTGACACCATTCTATAAAACACTGTTTTGGTGTGCTGAATTATTTCAGAGAGTGAAGGGTGGAAGAGTGAGTGTCCCAAAGTCAGGAAAATGAAATCAAGTCTTCCCGAGAACTCCCTGTGGTGCTCTTCCCCTCCCTGCCTCTCTTCCTCCTCACTCCTTGGCTTGCTGACCCTCCCCACCCACATTTCTCTGTTTTTCCTTTCAGTAATAACCCAAAAGGAATGTCTCATACTCGGCAATCCACAAGGCAGTGACCATTTTGACTAGTTAGTGAGCTGCCCCCAGCCACTCAGCCCCCACACCCATCTGAGACTTGAAGGGTGTATATTTCTCCTACAGGGACTGACCTCCCTAATGGGTGGGCCGCACTCACACCAGTGGCTGCTCTCACATTCCTCATTTCCCCATGACTCCTACCTATCCTTCATTCCTGGGACGCAATACGAACACTGCTCCCCCTAAGGCCTTTTCTTATGTCCTCATAAGAAGTATCCTCTCCCTTTTCTGAGCACCCTTGACCTTTATCTGTACTTCTTTCATGGATCTACCACTTTCTTCTTTGTGGCACAATGAATTTTGTCCATATCTTCATCTCCTCCATGAGACTCTGAGATCTGAAAGGCAGAGTTCTAGGTAGTATTCTAGATTTTCCACCAGGGCTTGCCAGTAGTTGGCAATTAATAGTTGAAGAAATTCTTGGGAAGGAAGGCAGAGGAAGGTTATAGAAAAGTGAACTCAGGGCCTTCAGGGACAAGGCTCTCCTTTACGGTATGCCTGGGCATCTCCCCTCACACCAGAAATTTCAAAGGAAAAACACAGTGACAAGGGTGGCCATTTTGGAATCCATTTATATTGTCAGTGTTACTCTGGGTTTCATCCAGCCACGCACCAGCCTCTGAGAGTGCATCAGACCGTCTGAACATTCATGGCTTCCTTGGGCCAAGTGTAGCTGTCCAATGTAAAGGAGTCATAGGCTGGAGTGTAGACCAGGGATCTTATAAAAGCCTCCTTGTCCTTAGGCTCTGGGTAGTAGGAAGCCAGGCTGTGTTTGTACGCGAAGTTGAGAACCTAGGGAAAAACAAGTTTGGCTGAGGAACTAGATCTAAGGAGCAGTCTGCTTAAGTGCCCTTGCTTGGGGCGTGTGGAACGGAATATACCCTGAAGACATGTGACTCTCATGAGCTATGGCCCATGAAGCCACTGGCTAGGAAAGATGAACTTTCTGCCTTGATACCGGCTGGAGTCAAGAGGTCTCAGACTAGAGTTTGCCTCTGCTTCCAACAGTCTGTGAGTCCTCAGCAGTGACATTATCCTTGCTGAGCCTCAGTTTCCTCATCTTTAAAGTGGGAGTAATAAGATCTTTCTTTGAGTGGTGTGAGAATAAAGTAAGGCAACAAGAAAAGTGTTTAGTTCCTGATATTCCCCGTGCCCCAAATGTGGGTTGAATTGGAAGGCCAGTCTGGACATTGTTATCTGGATATCAGATTTGACATCAGAACAGCGTAAATCTAAATGTCCCCAAAAGGAAGGAACTGGACAAGGGGAAGCTGGATTATTGGTCTTGAGGGTGATCCTGCAATGGACAACTTATGGGGAGTGAGTGCTGTTGTGCAATGTATTTTATAAAATTATTTTTAAAATTGATTATAAAAAATGCAAAATACATATACTAATAGAAAAAATAGTACAGTAAACCCTCATGTATTCATCGTCCAGATTCTACAGTTACCAATGTTGGGCCAGTCTTTATTGCAACATGTTCTGATTCTTTGAAAACCCATCATCTCTGCGTGGTCTCTAGGGTGACATTTTTCCTTGGATTATTCCATGAACCTGATCATCTCATGGCCCAGCCTTTCTGAGAGAAAGGAGAGGAATGAGCATCTATGCTGGCCAGAAGGCAGTGCGGAGCTTTCTGACTGTTCTTTTTTAATCTTCTCCAGAACTCTGGGAGAGGGGAATTACTGGCCTCTTTGGAAAAAAAGGAAACTGAGACTTAAGGAAGTGAAGTGATTGGCCCCAGGTGACTCTGCTGCTGATTGGCAGAGCTGGGGCTCCCCAGCTTGAGCTCTTTCCGTAGTGGTATGCAAGTTACCCTTTCTGTATAAATGGGCACTTATGATTCATTTAAAAAAAATTCCACCCACGTTCCGGTCCACAAAACTATGGATGACCTTTCTGCCTGATGTTTGAAGGGAAAGCCAGGATCATTCCCAGAAGTGGCCAGAGTGGGCGTTGCGGGTGGGGCTCGAGCTACAGACAGGAGTTTGTCACCCAGCCTCTGGGTCGTATGCAGTGCAGCCCGAGGAGCTCAGGATGTCTCCATAGTTGCCATCCCATTAACCCTCCTCAGTCAGAAAAAGTCAGTTAGCCTCAGTACTCATATTACAGGGGTAGGATGCCCCTTACTTCGATGGCGATTCTCAGAGACACATCTCGGATGGTGTTGAGCGGTGGGTATAGTCTCCCCTGGGACAGATGTTGCTCAGAGACCTCCTGGGCAATTTGCTGGGGAGAGAGAACCAAGAGGCATAAGCTCAGTTTTCTGCCTTCTCAGAACAAGCCCAAACCATTATACCAGAGACTCCCCTCACCCCTCAAAGGTGGCCAGTCTCTGCATTTCTCACTGTTGTCTCTGCTACCACGTGGCCCCAGGGGAGCTTAATGCTTGGGCTTAAGCCAGGACACATCCTTTCTGTATTATGAGACTGGCTGAGGCTTAAAACAACCTGAGGCTTTCTGAATTCACGAGAACAATCACTAAGACCAAGACAAATATACTCATGGCTTGCAAAGCAGACTCTGGGATCTCCCCTTGTCTGGTCTAGCCTGTTGGATATGGACCCCCGAGTCCCTTACTTCCTGAACTCCAGCCTCTTCCATGGCCTTAGTAACCTCCTGGGTGCTCACCTAGGCCATCCGGTCTCTGTATTCAGGGCTCCTTGAGCTCTGGTCCCAGACTGAGGAAAGGCTTCTTCTCTAGTGAGCCCCACAAATGGGCCTTAGACTTGACCTGAATAAATGCCCTAAGCACATTGCCCTGAAAACAGTGATCTCCACAGCTTGCCTCCTTTGTTTAGAGCCTGTCTTGGAGGGCAGCTTACCTCCCAAGCCTCATCCTCCAGCCTCAGGCACTGGTGCTCAGCCAGCCTTATAGAAAAGCCTCTTTAATGTGTCGGCTCTGCATCTACTCCCACAAGATCTTCTTGTGTCAAAGTTAAATTTGGGAAAAGCCTGGGAACCGTGTGTCCCAGAATGGGCAAGGGAAAGGAGTTGGTCTCTCCTCAGAGTTTGGCAGACAATGGGGAAGTGGGCCTCCTCTTCTGCTGCCTCATTCTCACATTCCTTTTTCTCCTTTCCACTCAGTCAAACATTCACTGAGTTCTGTGACGTGCTAGGTTCTGTGCTGGGTGCTGAGGATCCGTGGTGGAGAAGCCATGAAGTCTTTGCCCTCCCGGAGACTGGTGTCACTGGACAATTAAAATTATGCCAATTATAACGCAGTGAATGCAAGGAGAAAGGACATATAGACATAGAGGAGTCTGCCATATACAGGAAAGGCTTTCCAGAAGAAGTGCTATAAGTTTCCAGAAGAAGTGCTATAAGTGCTGAAGGACAAAGTATGAATTACCTGAAAAGGGGAACGAGAAGAGCACATGCACATTAAGTTCTCGAAGGTGAGAGAGAAGAGGGAGCAAGAAAGAGCAAGAAGAAGAGATTGAAGAAAGAACATTAGATGATATGTTGATGGTAGGGGGAGGGTACAAGTGAGGCTGGAGAGGAAAGAAGGCCGGGGGATGAAGTGCCTTGTATGGAAATCGTATGAAGCAGTTTGGACTTTATTGTGTAAGCACCCAGGAGCCATACACAAGTCTGAAATGAGGACAGTGACGGCCTGCTCTGGATTTGGAAGGATTCTTTTTATGGAGGAGACGGACTGATTAAAGGGAATCGGGATCTATCTCCAAGGTTAGGTCTGCATCTAGAAAGGTTATTCTGCAGAGTGAAGACATAAATCATGTATCTGTGGTCACTTCTAAGGCGTTGGGCACTGGACGTTCTCTGCTTCAGCTTGCGGTCACATTGCCTGGGGCCATCCTGCTCATCACATGCCCAGTGACCTTGAACAAGTTCCTTAAATTCTCTGTGCCTCACTTTGCTTGTCTACAACGTAGGGATAATCACCATACGTATTTTACAGAGCTGTCAGTGTGAAATGAATTTGTCCATGTAAATCTCCTAAAACTTGTATTATTTTTTTCCATAGGAAAAACAGATTTGACTTAAATTGTCTCAATAAAAGCACCCTTTTCAGAAACATAACTTGTCAGGCCTTTAAAGACCAGATTGTCAGCTCCTGGAGGGAAGGGACTTTGTCCTGCTCACAGCAGGTAATTAACAAGTAGATTGAGATGGACACTGTTCTTGTAACGATGGAGATGGACTGGCCCATAGCACAAGGAGGGAGGTGGGGAAGAGGGTGAGATCGTCTCTGGGGGTTACATAAGAAGTCTCTAGCAACCATGTTTCTGCACAATGGGGGAACTTGCTTTCAGACCGACTCTTCCTAATCAATGGGAGTTTCAGATAGCTTTACCTATGGCCATAGGACAGACATCACCACCACTGACCATGGCAACGAGAAAAATACAAACACAGAGCATTTAGACAGAAGGGACAGAGAACCGCAGCACGAAGCCATAGCTAGTGTGCACATAGTTTGGGAGAGGCTGAAACACCTCCAGGAGACATTATTGGAATGGCTTTGCAGAGCTGGCACTCAAAGCCCAAGATGGATTAAAAAGGAACCTAGTACATGAGGCAGTTCCTTGTGGGACTCATGGAAGTGGGGTTGAACAGGGCTGCGTGGAATCCACTCCTGTGTCTTGCTGGTTTTGCTGGGAAATGCAGATGGATGTCGGAAATCACAGTAGAGCCTTTGGAGCTCATTGGAGATAAATACATTTAATATCTGTATATGTTAATAGCTCTGATTATTGTAACCTCCCAACAGAGACATTTCTATGCCTCAGAGTAAAGTTCAATGTGAAGTGCCTGGCATTTAGTAAGCACTCCATAAACGTGAGCCACTTATAACTGTTATTATTAATAACCATTATTATGAATGTGGGCTGTCCTTCTTAATGAATTCTTTCATTATTTTCATCGTGTCCAGTTAAGAACCCTCCCGGGAGCTTTTCTAGTAAGATACCTGGAGCAGGTGCACCCCCACACCCCAATATCTGTACTCAGAGCAGGCAAACCAGAGAAGCAACCCATCCCTTTCCTTATGGGAAGGTGCCCTAGTGGGGCTTATTCTGCCAGCAGGTATCCCAGTGACGTGGTCAAAACCCATGGCTGGAAGAATCCATTGCCTATCATGGTCCATGAGCCCACAGTTTCAGATGTGGCAACTTTGGGGCAACTCCTCTGTTCTGAGCATCTAGAAAGGCACTGCAGGGAGACAGGGAGCAGTACAGGGTATGTCTCCTCACAGCTAATGTTCTGCTAACACCCCTGCTTTTGACTATTTCCTATCCCCTCTTAAAAACCCTGTGTGTGTTTTGAGAGAAGTTCAAGCCGCAAAGTGATTTTGAGAGACGCTTGAGGTTCAAGAACTTTGGGGATCCATTGCCAGGGTTGGGGGCATGTTGGTAGAAGAGATGAGAGGAGGAATCTTTGGGGGCCCGGTGTGGGACATGGGGTAGGTCACAGGCTCTCCTGGGTGCATGTAGGGAGCAGGGACAGTGCTACCTCTGCCGTCAGGAGGAAGATCTCATCTGGGATGTGCCGGATCCCACCGGCGATGACGCCCAGAGCCACTCCTGGAAACACATAGGCGTTGTTTCCCTGTCCCGGAATGAAGGTCCTGCCATCCTCCAGGGTCACACTCTTAAAAGGACTTCCGCTGGCAAAGATCCCTCGGCCCTGGAGGCAGGAAGAAAATCAGAGACGGAGCTTGGAGATCGGTTTTGGGCAGTAAGGTGGCCTAATCTTATCCCAAACGTTGGACCTTTCTTCATCCTCTCCCAAAGGCTCAGCATTGTGTTTTGTTCATTTGACCAGAAAGCTTAGTCCCACTGAGTTACCTGGTAGCCAAGAAACCGTTGAAAGGTGAAAGTGTACCTTTTTTACCTGTCACTTCCTGGGAGGGCCAAGCCAGGACATGACAGGTATGCACGTGACCTAGAGTCTGCAAATGCCTCGGGTTCTGGAGGCTCTGTTTTATCAGGGGAACCTTGAGCATATAGTGCAATGGTAAGAGCGTGGGCTTTGGAGTCAGACCTGGATTTCAGGGCCAGCTCCACTCCTTACTAGCTCTGTGCCCTTGGGCAAGTTACCACATCCTTCTGAACCTCAGTTTGCTCCTCAGCAACTGGGGGATGTTTGTCACCCTCATAGGGTTACTCATAGTTCTTGTTACTATGTCCTCTCAGCCTGGGGAAGGAAGGACTCCCCGCTGACCTCGGTGACCTGGTAGCACTTCTCAGCCGTGCACTCGGCCTTGCTGGTGGGGTTGCTCAGGGCAAAGATGATAGGGCGCTCGTGGAAGGAGGCCATGTCCCTCAGAATCTGCTCCGTGAAGGCTCCTGCGATGGCGGCAACACCTATAGGGAAAAGGCGGGGTAGTGGGGATGCCTACTCTTTAGAAACAACCCATTCCTCTCCTGGTGGTAGTAGTGGGGAACTAGGTGCAACGTGAAAGACTCAGGCATCTTGGGGATGGCATCTGCCATAGAGACGGAGGGAGCAGAAGAGAAAGGGTCTCTCTGCTTGAGCTGGCTGAGACCTCCTGTTAATCTCTAAGGGACCACTGGTCCACTGCAGGTCCCTGCCCAGTTCAGATGCACCTGGGAAGGCATTCCTGGCATTGTCCTTTAGAGTGGGCTGCTGCCTCAGTGCAGGGCGAGATGCCACGGTCCCCGCCTCAGGAAGGAATGCTCCTGTCATTCTGGTTACAGAGACCAGCCCTGCGCTCTTCCACTGCACTGTATAACTGCGCCATTAAGCCCCAACTCGGTGCCTTAGTTCTATGGTTTTTATACTGTAGTCACTCAATAAAACTTTGTGGTATTGAATTGGACATGGGACAGGGGAAGAGCTGTGTTTCCATGGACCACTTATGCCTTCTTGCTGAGCCTCAGTCTCCACCTGCAAGTCAAGAGGGTTAGTTGGGCTGGGCCGCGGGCTGCCTCCCTCCTCCTACCTATGATGGCTGTGGGTTTCACCAGCCTCACCACCTCCTCCAGGGAGGTCACCTCGGGATGATCTTGAGCAAACATCTCCTTCTCATGGTTCAGGTGGCTCCTTCCCTGCAGGGAAAGGAAAAATGTGAAGCACTGTAGTGGTGAGAACTGTTAGGCAGGGGCATGAATGCAGCCGGAGATGCTGAGAGCATTCCCTGCTGAGCCCTGTGCTTTGGTCTGCGCTATCTGAAGCCTTGGGGCCCATCCTCTTGATCAGATTTTCTGGTAGAACCTTAAGATTTGTGTGTGTGTGTGTGTTGTATTTATTTAATCCAAACCATATATAGAGAATCCACAAAGCCTTTCTTTGAGCTGCTGGGGTCATGAACTTCCTGGGCCAGGACAGAAAGGCTCTCAGGAAATGTCTGAGTCTGACTAAGACTCTTGGGTCCAAAGACATCCAGTCCCTAGATCCAGTTAGGGACGGGGTCTGAGCCACCTAGGGCCAGGGAGCTAATCTGAATACATTTCACAAGAGCCATTAACCTCCCTGTGAATAATAGTAGGCTGAGATCTAGAGCAGATTTTCAATGGCTGGCTGTGCCCAACCAGCTTCATATGCCTTCATTTTCATCTAATAGGAGTCAGTGGATGACAGTCTGGTAAATGGGTGCAGACGTTTCTGATGACTCCTTTGGGTTAGCTGCCCTCATGAGAACCAGAGTGAAGACATCAGCTTTGAGAGCTCTGAGTAGGGGTGAGCTCAATGGGGTTAGCAAAAGGATGTTGAAAGATGGGCAAGAGGGAAGTGTGGCAGCCCCGACCTATGCCTGGATTATGCTCTGGAATGACCTGGGGTGGGAGGAGGACTCTCCAGGCCTCAGTTGCTTCCAGCAGTGATCTGGTTCTACATGGAATAGAAAGGTCATTTTATGCTGAGGGGTCTCTGCTATTCTTGGTCGATAGCCCCTCATACTTCCCCTGTTCCTATCTCAGTCATCTTTTCCATCTCTCACCGACAGTCCATGTTAGTGAAATTCTGGGAATTAAAACTTGGAGCTCTGAGTGAAGTCCTAAGAGAGGAGGTGATCCAGTTGTGTTCCTCACCACATTTCGGTCAGAAGCTGGACTGTTTCTCTATTTTTTTCACTCATACCTTAAACATTAGTTATATACTTACCATGGGACCAGACATTGACATCAAGACTATATAGCTTAGTAGGGAAACAGACTAGTAAAGGGGCAACTGCCCTATGTGGTAAGTGCAGTATATGGAGGGGGAGGGCTACATGACCATTGATGTAGGAAATTCATTGAGACCTAGATGCTCAGAGGAAACTTCTTGGAGGAGGTAACATTTGAGCTAAATCAGAAAAGGAAGAAATGATGGTGTTAAGGGTTGAGAGTGGGCTTGTGGGAAAAGAGAGAAGAGCATTTCAGGCAGAAGAAGAAAATGTGCAAAGATGTGGAAGACAGCATGTTACTTTTGGACAACTATGATTCAATATGGCTGGAGGTTAGTGCAAGGCAGGAAGTGGTGGGAGATCAGGCCGGAAGGGGCACACATACACACACTTGCACCCATATCAGAGCTTTTGGACAAGAGAAATTAAGGCTACTTTATGATGAGTCTTTTGCTTTGGAAGTTAGGACATTGCCCTCCCTTTGCCCTCTATTCTCTCTGAGCTGTTTGGTCCTTGGAGACTTCATCCTGTCCACTCCCAATAGCTGAAGTCAGAAAACATCCAGGTCTTCAGGCCGACAGTACCTTGACAATGAGTCCCTTGGAGTCCACCATCCAGATCTTCTTTGTGGCCTCTGCCTTGGGTACACCTTCTTTCTCTAGGGCCATGACAAGGAGGTGGGCGATGCCCATGGCTGCCTGGGAGGTACCATATGGCAGATGTTCAGATACAGGGCAAACAGCTACTTGGCACTTATCAGATGCTTCGTCAAGGTCCTCTCTCCTTCCCCCCTCCCCTGCTTCCAGGAGACCCAGTTAAATCCTTGCCTTGACTCATCCAAATGTTGGGGCCAAGGCATCTGCAATTATCACGACACACCTGTACTTCTTCCTCTTCTCAGAACCCCAGGACACCTCCCCTCCTTGACACCCATTCTTATTTTCCTACTGGAACAACAGTAGGGAGCCCCTGATGGCACCTACCTCACCCGCACCTTGGAAAACAAATACATGATTGGAGAGCTTGTTCTTGGTGATTCGCAGAGCAGCCAGGATCCCGGCCACAGCGACGGAGGCTGTGCCTGCAACGGTGTGGACCAAGATCAACCTCTGGCCACTGGGCCCCAGCCTCCAAGAGAAGACCTTTGGCAGAACCCCCCACCCCCAGGCCCTGTGGTGGAACAAGCCACATTCCTTAGTCCTTATAGAAGTCAAGCCTGTAGGCATGCAGGTTTGAAAGCAAATCCATGCCCTCTTTTGCAGATAACTGTTACTTTGAGAAACAGCTCCTGGAGTGTTACTCAACCCTGGGAGACAAGATCAGAGAGTCAGGTGCTGCTACCACCATCATTCGCACATGAAATGACAAGAACAAATATAATGGAATCAAAAACAAAGTGTGAGCCTCATAGAAAGTCTTTGTTTAAGGGATAAATGGATAAAAACATATTAAAAATGAGGCCATAAGCTAGCCATGAGACATTAAGTGACCGTATGAACTGAGGTGCCTATCTTATCCACCAAGTCGTAAGGTTGGCTAAGCCTAGAAGCATCCCATTGTCAAATGGCTTGAGCATGACCAGAAGGTAGAGTAAGTTGCATGAGCAGGTGGCTCAGATTCATTTGACACCTACTTCTCCTTCAATCTACACCTAAGGCCTCAACAGGAATTCCTTCTCGCCAGCTGACCAAGAAGAAAACAACCTGGACTTGGTTTACAGGTTATTCTTAATAATATGCTTCCATCAACTGGAAGTGAATGGCTGTAGCTTCACAGCCCCAATAAAAAGTAGTCCTAAAGGGTAATGGTGGAACACTTCCCAATGGACATGACTTCAAGTGTCCTTGGTTGTTTGGTCTAAGAGATAGCTAGATGGAAGTGATTCATGGGCAATTGCTAGTGGTTTAGCTGGATGGTCAGGGACTTAGAAAGAACAGAATAGTAAGGTTGGTGATGAGGAAGTCTGGGGAAGGGGTATGTGGATGGACCTCTTGGAATAGGTACAGTGTGTGAAGATATCTGTGCCCC
This sequence comes from Rhinolophus hipposideros, assembly GCF_964194185.1. NCBI lineage: Eukaryota > Metazoa > Chordata > Mammalia > Chiroptera > Rhinolophidae > Rhinolophus > Rhinolophus hipposideros. Next base: position 58,025,571 of record NC_138056.1, read on the forward strand.
ATGTAAAAGCTCACCAAAAAGTATGATGAGAATAGGTTCTCAATAATCAGGTGGACAATGCGGCATGTCCTGTGCATGTCGGTCAGCGTCTTTCCCCAGCCACCTAGGGTTTGCTCAACGAGTTCCTGTACAAAGTAGCCATGGTGACAAGGATGGAGGGTACTCATGGACTTCCACTCACCAAGGCTGACCTGCTACTGCTACTGCTGAAAAACTAACCTGTCAATGGCAGAGATCAATGTTGAGCTCCTGATATGGCACCATTCCCTGGAAGGACCATCCATCTGGCAGCAGGATGATTACATTGCATGCCTTCCGTTATAGATAGGAAAGAGATTTGTCCTCACTGGAGTGAACCTATATTCTGGATATGGATTTTCCTTCCCTGTCTACAATGCCCTGCCAGTGCCACCATCTGTGGATGTTTGGAATGCCTACTCACCATCCTGCTATATTCCAGACAACAGGCTTCTTTCTAATCAGGGAATTCATTTCGCAGTAATAGAAAAGCAGCAACAGGCGCATGGAATTCAGTGGTCTTAACACGTACTCTACTGCCCAGGAGTAGCTGGCTTAATAGAATGGTAGAATGGGCTACTGCAGATCTACTTAAGACTTAGTTGAGGTAACACCCTATGGAGATGGTGAGGCTCTATCTTACAGAATGCAATATATGATTTGACTTAGTAAACAATACATTGTACTCCTAATCCCATAGCCAGAGTACTTGGGTCTGGAAATCAAGGGGTTGAGGTGGAAGTGGCTCTTCTCCCCATTTTACCTGACTCTCTTGCCAAAGTTTTGCTTCCTGCCCCTTCAACACTGTGCTCTCTGAATTGGAGGTCCTGATTCCCAAAAGACATATGCTTCCATCAGAGTTCACCACGTGGTTTCATTGAATTGGGAGTTGAGACTGCCACCTGGCCATTTGGTGCTCTTTTTGCCTTGAAACCAGTGGGCAAAGAAGAGGGTACTTTAAAGATTGTGTTGATTCATCCTGATAACCAAGGGAAACTGGGGGCAGGGAGGATTATACCAGAGCCCAGATCTTCTGGGTGTATGATGATACTTCCATGCTTCATAGTAAATAGTAATGCATACTATTACAACTAAAGAGAGATAGGACTACTGAGAATTGAGATGCTTCAGAAATGAAGGTTTGGGGCATCCTACTAGGTAAAGAATCCTGGCAAGCTGAGGTCCTCTTTGAGGACAAGAAAGCATAGAATGGGAGGTTGAGGAAGAAATTTATAATCATCAACTATGGCTTCAAGACTGGTTATAGAAATGAGGAATGTAGCAGCCATGCATCTTTTCTTCCTTGATTATTATGTGATACATAATGGCATATATTAGTGAATTTATTCTCCCTTCTCCTTCCTCTTATTACTTTATATAAGTTTTGTTGGAGGTTAATTTTCTAATTTAGTCTTTAGGCAACCGAATGTTCAAATGTGAGTGCGACTGAGTTTTTAAGAATAGTTCATCTGCCCAGAGATGGATAGAGTGGCTTTCTTTCAGAGATGAATAAAATGACTTGTGAAACTTTGCCTCTCCCCATTTCAGGGAAAAGGTAGAATGTCTTCCTTTGTTGGAAAGATAGTTGCATTTTATTATACATTTTGTTAGAGTTGTTTTTGTTGTTGTCTGGAAGTACCTGTGTATAAAATGGCATATGGATTGTGAATAGTTGAAAGGGTGGACTGTACCAAATGGTGGGTAATTGTTTCTCAGCTTCAAACCCACTCTTGACTCTGCTTTGTCTACCAACCACTTTTCAGCTTTGTCAACTGGCTCTATGCTGGGCTCTGCCAATAGGGGCGCCAGAGGGCGACTGAAAGGCTAGCTGAGGGGGTAGGAACTCTTTTTCTAGTATCATCCCTGCCTTTTAAGATTGCGAGGTAAAATGTAGGCCACTTAGTTAAATTTGAATTATAAATAAACAACAAATGTTTTTTAAAAATTTATTTTCAATGACAGTTGGCATTCAATATTATTTTATATTAGTTTCAGGTGTACAGCATAGTAGTTAGACATTTATATAATTTACAAAGTGATTCCCCCCCATTAGTCTAATACCCTCTTGGCACCATGCACAGTTATTACAATATTATTGACTATATTCCCTATGCTGCACTTTACATGCCCTTGACTATTTCGTAACCACCAATTTGTACTTCTTAATCCCTTCACCTTTTTACCCATCCCCCCCAAATCCCTCCCATCTGGCAACTGTCATTTTGTTCTCTGTATCTATGGGTGTGTTTCTGTTAACGAATAATGTTTTACTGTAAGTATGTCCTATGAGCTAGCATAAATATTCTAAACAAATTGTTTATCTGAAATTAAAATTTAACTGGGCATCTGCATTTTGTTTTGCTAAATCTGGCAACCCTACAGCCTTGGTTTTTCACCTTTACAGCAGCAGTTTGTCCCCAGAGCAGCAGCTGAATCCAGTTTGCAGTGTGTCCCTCACTTATAGAGCCAGCCTGGTAGCACACCCCTCAGAGACACGGATACTAAGCCATCCGTCGCCTCATCTTCCCTTTGCATCTCCAGCCCCAGGGGTGGTAGAGATCCTTACTGTTTTATTTGGTTTTTCAATTCCTTAATACATAATTCACAATTCTTGGCATCAGGTTTTCTCTGTTAAAGCAACTGGTGTGGAACTTGACTGATAGAGTTCATAATAAAGTAATTGCAGTTGGCGATGTGTCATGCTAGGCGGCCTGCGGGGTCTCTGGTCCCGCTCCCTGCATAAGAACGCAGGATATAGCGAGGCCAAAAAGGAGCACCCACAGAGCCATGGATAGGGGAGTCATACCACTATATTCTCGCTAGCTGCTGGGTTGGAGATACAGGAAGTAGGAGCCACATGATCGGCAATCCGCCATCAGCTTCTCCGCTAACCAATCAACCCAATTGCTAACTACAATCCGTGCTTGCCAGCTTAGTCACAGCAGTTCTATTAGTGGCCAACGGCCAACTAGTTACAGCTGATGGCCATCTACTACCCAAGCCAGCACCTTTCCAAGTGAGGCCGAGAGCCTGGAAACTGCTCTCTGGGACTCTGTCTCTATATAATGATAAGCTTCTTTGATGGTCAAAGAAAAGTAAATTAAAGTGGGACTATTTATGGCTTGTTAAAGTTTCACAAAACAAAGAAATCGATGTTAACTAAGGCTGGTGAAGGAGCAGTGAAAAGCAAAAAGTTCCAGCATGCATTGCCTTTTAAAGAGCTACAGCTCTTTTTTGGAAAACTATTTCTTCCCAGTATAGACTAAAGGCATAAAATGTTTTTGCCCTTTGACCTCATGCTTCTACTTCTGGGAATCTATGCATGGAAAATTTCAAAATGTATGTCCTAAGATATTTATGACAGTGCTATTTATAATACAGAATGACTACAAATAACAAACCTAACAAAGGAGTAATGGTTAAATAAATTAGCTTGTGTAGATACTCAGTAAACTATGTTGCAGCCATTAAAAACGATTGTTGTGAAGATTACCGTGTTTCCCAGAAAATAAGACTGGGTCCAATATTAAGTTTTACTCCAAAAAAATGCATTAGGGCTTATGTTCAAGGGATGTCCTCCTGAAAAATCATGCTAGGGCTTATTTTCTGATTAGGTCTTATTTTTGGAAAAACATGGTACGTAGCAACACAGAAAATGCTATGAAGTTAGTATCATATTGTTATAAGTGCTTTATATGTCTTAATGTAAAGACACTTATTTACTCCTATTATCATCATCCCCATTTTACAGATTGGGGAAATGAGGTACATAACAGTTTGCTGGATTGTCCAAGATCATATAACAGAATGAGGCTTTGTTCCTGGGGAATCGGGCTCTAGGGTTTGTGCTCTTAACCCCCAAACTATGATTCATTGGGTTAGTTGTAAGGAAGAGAACCTTAAATAGTCTACATACCATGACTCTAATAGTAAAAAAATACACACAAAGTACTAATGGTTGCAGGGTGGAAGTATGAGTGAATTTTGTTTTCTCTTTCCAGTTTTCCAGCGGGTTGCTTTTTGGTAGCTCTAGAGTGGGGCCTTCTCCCAGAACATGGTTTGGATTTGTGCCTGGCTTAGAGGCTGTGTGGTGGGCTGAGATAGGTGGCTTGGCAAACAGTTGGAGCCTAGTAAATGCACATTCATCACTGTGGACATTAGAAGGCGGGACCCGATACTCCCCAGAAGAGAGGGGTGCAGGCTCTGCAGCCTTCACACAGCTATGGCCTGGGGGGATTGCTCAAGTGTCAGCAGGGTCCCAGAGCCATGGCTGAGGACTACTGGGCTTCCTAACATCATCTGAGGGTCGCGAAGGAGCTCAGTGTGCATTTACTGAGGGCGTAGGTTACCGTGGCTTGGGCACTAGTAACTATAACACAGTCGGGGGTCAGAGGTCATTGTTTCAAAGCTGTTGCATTCATTTATTTATTAAGCATCAGTTATGTACCAGACTCCAGGGTACTGAGGATAGCACTGGTAACAAAATAGACAGGTTCATTTCTGCTTTGGAAGGAAAGAAGTTATTAAATGATTACAAGTGTGATGACTGTTATAAAGAAGTCGTTCATGATATACTTTTTGTTAGTGTACATGTAGAAAAGTATGCTATCAGTACACTTTGCAGCCTCATGATTCCCCATGTACTCTACGTTCCAGGCGCATTATTCATCAACAGGCCACATGTTTTTTCACTTGTGTGCTTTGCCCTTGCTATTCCTCCTAGCTGTGGGACGCTTCTGCAGTTCATTATTTATTCCTTAAGATTCAGCCCGAATGATTTCCTCTGCCAGGCATTTTCTGCTTTTCCCAGGCATCATTGCCTTCTTTTCGGACATCTACTTTTTATGTAACCTGACTAAAGCGGGGCCTATGTCATGGCCAGGCTCAGCACTGTACAGCGTTCAAAAGGAACACCAAGCTGACATCCAATAAAGGATCAAAAAGCAATTTGAAATTATTTAAGTCACTTACATAGGTGGTGAGAATTGGATGGTAGGACCCTCCTCCCAAATCCCCAAATACCCTTTGTCCATCATTTTCTCAAAGTCCACTTATAATGGTGACTATTCACTATAGCTTAGTTTCCCTGCAAACAATCTCATCTGTCTTACTTTTTGCCCCCCCCAAACTCGCTTCCATTTTAGTTCTACTGAGTCAGAATCTGTTAGCCAAAAGATGTCCAGATGATTTATACGCCTATTTACGTTTGAGACCCACTAAACTAGATGGCTTCTCTAGGGACAGAGAGGGGGTTTTTTGCTCCTTGGATTCTACTTCAGGACCGCTTTCTGCCTCCTGAAAGGAGAAGATGTACAAAGTACCTGTCACTAGATGGCGCCAAAGATATTTCATCAGGGAAGCTCCCCAAGACACTGCTTGCGCTCTAGATGGATCTTTACCTTCTTGGTGTTAAATATCTTTTGTGGTTAGACCCTGCAGTTTGCATAACGGCTTACCTGCGAAATAGGGTGCTGGGTTGGGAATGGAGAGCATGACATCCAACAATTGTACAGATGAGGAAAACGAGGTCAGAGAGAAGCAGTGGCTTGCCAGCCATCCAGCTGGAAGCAAAGCAGGGAAACCTGGATGCTGCGTCCACTCCCTCTGGGTCTATGCTGCTCAGACAGCCTTTCCTGCCTCTAAAGCTACAGGTCGCAGGGGCCACATTGTATAGGTGGCCATGGGGGAGAATTGAGGGGCGAGTGGTAGTGGAGGTAGAGGGAAGTGAATTTAGGCCGTGTATGTCAATTTTCAGCCATAACTCTGGAAGAGGTGGAAATCACAAACCCATGGGAAATATGATAGGAAAGAGTTGGAAATTTCAATGAAAGGACACAGAGCAGCTGCTATTTATTGATTACTCTCACCATGACCTTGGCTCCGTGCTAGGTAGATGCTTTCGGGCATCTGTTCACTGAACCTTCACAACAATTCTGTGAAGTAGGTACTGTTGTCCTGCCCTCCTCCCCCTCTGAGGTGGAAAGTGAGGTTCAAAGAAAATAGAAATTACCAGGACAGAACTTCTGAATCCTCTCGCCGCCAAGTCTATAAAATCTCTGCCTCCATGTCCACACACGTTGCTTTTCCTCCCCTCACCGTTGATGAAGTGCCCCTGCTCCTAGCTAAAGGCACCCCCAGGGATGTGCTGGATCCCATCATTTCTGCCTCCTCGAAGAATTTGTCATGTCTTTCTTCCCCTATCTTCTGCAGCCTCAATTCCTCGCTCTCGACTGGATCACTGCCAGCAGCAATGGCAATGCCATACAGCTCGCTCCTAAAATAGCCTTTTCTTGACCCTATGTAGTTCCCACTCTATTTCCTACTTCCCTTTACAGCCAAACTCTTCTAAAGAGCTGAATATACTCATTTCAGCCTCTGTTTCCTTTCTTCTTGATCTCCCTGACACCCAATCCAACTAAGTGACGGTTCCCACCTCTTGCCAATGTCACCGGCACCTCCACTGCACCAAATTCAGGGGTCAGGCCTCAGCCCTCCTCTTCCTTCACTGCTCAGCAGCATTTGAGATCATTGCTCACTTTTCCTTTGGAAAACTCTCCCTGCACTTGGCTTCTCACCCTGCCCTTGCTGGCGACTTCTTCATGGTCACCTTTCTGGGATCTTCCTTTGAGGCCATCCTCTGAAGTGGCAAGCTACCCTAGTTACAGACCAGAACTCAAGAGGAAAAACAGCAGTTACTTAAACCCCATATTACAAAGTTTGGCAAATAAAGTTATCTCCATCATTAACTTTCATTTTGGGGGACTCTTGGGAAACATGTTAGGAATCTATAAATGGAGAGGAAGGAAGCTTAGCTTAGCTTTCTGGAGGAAACCCCCTGGAATAACCCAGGGATCCAGGGATGTGTTGGAACATGGCTTGTGCCCGAAAAGGCCATGGGTAGCACAAAACAACTGGTTGTTCCTCCTTCACAATGAAAGAAAAACAAATTTTTCTTTTCGGAGGGAGCTTTCCACAATTACACTTCCTGCAAACCGAGTCCTGGAGGTTGTAGGTTCAAGAAACAGCACAAAAGGACAAGCTGAGAATATAGTTTCTATTCTGCTTTTTACCGGTCACGTCTGACAAGGTTAAAGGAGTTTCTATGCTAAACAGCAGGTTACTGGGGAAGAGGGAAAGAAGTAGCTATTTATCAGGTGAGGCCAGGCTGCTGTCCCAGGCAGTGGGAAGCACGGGGAGTTAGGCTCTGGCTAAGGTGGCTTTGGAGGCCTGTGGCGTGGGGGCACTGGGTGTCCTCTACTCCAGGCCAGGCTTGCTGCCACGAGCCACAGAATCACCTCCATTCATTGTTCATTAGTGTGTACTGAGAGCCAGGTCTGGGGCTTCCCAGGGCTAGGCCTTGGCTGTCTAAGGGGGTCAACAGCATAAACGCCCAGGAAATTCAAGATCTCCTTATTGCACATGAAGCAAAAGCCTTCTCTGACTGCTTCAACCCTATGTTTTTACCATGAGAGAAATTTTCTGAAACCCTGGACTCTCTGAAAGCAGTTCCTGGCCCATGGAGGAAAGTGGGGTTAGGCCCATTCTGCCACAATTTGGAAGGAACCAGAGAGAATCATTATCATCTTCTCTGGGCTTCTCCTGAGATTTAACTGACGCAACAGGCTAAGGAGGAGGTCCCCGAGAAGCCAGTATTAGATGCTCGAGATGCATGGGACCCTCAGGGCTGGGACAGCCCTGTGAGTGAAGAACAGCCTCAGATCACAGGATTTAATGAAAAGGAAGATTTGGGGGCCTGGGGAGACATCAGGTTGAAGAGACTAGGGGAAGAGTCACTGTGGGGGAGAGAGAACAGAAAGGTCCGGAACTGCTGCTCACTGTGTATGGTGGTGTCGGCGGTGGAGGAGCAGACCCCTGACAGCTGGAAAGAACCCTGGTGTCTAGAAAACACCAGGACAGGTCAGCTGCACAGTCTTCTGAGCTGGACCTTTCCTACTGAGCTCCCCTTTCCTACTGTGGCGTCTGAGCCCTGGGGTGCTTGGATGCATTCTGCAAAGAGGGTGACCACTACCCAGCATCATTCCCAAGCCCGGTGGAAGGATGGGATCCTGCCTGTGGAACAGGTGTGGCCCTGAGTGCAGTGTCTTGGGGAAGGTGAGGGCTTGAGCCCTTAAGGACAAAGAGAAATTAGCCAAGAGTGGAAAAGAGCCCTAGGCAAAGGGATGAGCACATTCAAAATCACAGTGTAGGAAGAAAATTCACAGAAATGTGAGTAATTCAATGGGCTGGAAGAATAGAGCATATGTGGAAAGTGGAGAGGTGAGGTGGGACCCTGGCTCCTTTCTCCTCATGCTCCCCAGTTCCTGCGCCCACACTGGTTCCCCTCCTCAACTCCACCAAAGCCTGTCTGTCTCAGGTCTCAGCCCTTCCTCCTTCCCTTACCCATGTGCTGGGAGCCTACTCTGCACCAGCCGTAGTAGAGCTAGGTACCAGCACTGAGTACCGTTCCGTGCCTGTCTCTGCCTGCGCACCGCTACAGTCCTTAGAACAACCTGGTGCCGGAAACAGGGGTGATGATGGAACTACGTAACAGTGAATTGGCGTAAGCTGTAGCCAACCGGAACAGAGGCGAGCCTAATGAGAGCACCCTGGTCATTCTGGCAATACCGGCTGATTATCAGTCACAGTTGTTAATACACTTATGTCCATTTGACAGATAAGGAAAAGAAGGCTGTGAGGATTTAAGCCACTTGGTCAAAGCTACAAAGCAGAGAAGTGGGGAAGCTAATGTCTATTAATTAATCTCTCTGGCTCACACATAAAAACCTAAAAGTGTGAGGGGGGGAGGACAGCCCTCCATACCATACATAACACAGGCACCCTGAGAGGCCGTCCGCCCCTGGGGATGTGGCAAGAGTTGGGGGCAACGCAGGTCCAGGGAAGACTGGTGAGGTAGGAGGACGCTCTGGAGCTGACATGAGAGCTGGGTTTTCTTGTCCCCAGCCACACCCTGTAGGCAGCTGGCAGTAGAGGCTGGGGGCCCGTGGTCACTAGGCCAGCAGGGTCTTGGACCTGACTCCTTTGGAAGGACATAGCTGGCCTGGCCTCCAGCATGACCATTCCTATTACCATTTCTCCTCAAGGTCTCCCTCTTCCCCTAAGAGCAGGGAGGCTTCCTTGGTCCCAGCTGAAACAACAAAGTCACCTGAGCCGCTCGCTGCCTTTTCCAAAATTCCTGAAGAGGCTGCCAGCTATGAGTCAGTGTGTTGGCAGCCCTGCTCACTGCGAGCCCGCCTGGGCACTGAGCCTTTCCGGGAGTCTGAGCTGGGGTGGAAGCAGGAGACATTGGCAGCCCTGGCGAGTGCTCGACCCTTCCAGCTGGGGCTCCAGAGGACCCATGCCGTGGTCGGCCCTGTGGGGTCAGGGTTCCCAGCTGTGTGTTACGGCATCCCCTCCTGGGACACTCTTCAAACCATGTGCCTGAGCTCCTGCTCAGCACCAGGCATGGGCATGACCTCATGGAGCTCAGGCTGGTGGGATCCTTAGGCCTTCAGTCACATTGTTCCTTGTTCCACTGAGGACACGAGGCTGGGATGATGTTCAGAGCATGCAGCATGGCCCAGTCTCGTCTTCATTCGGGCAGCCAGGTTCCAGCCCCTGCCATGTGTGGGGTTCTAGAAGATTCTGACCACAGGTACAAACTGCCGGGGTAGACTGGACTGTCTCCAGCAACCACACGTGGCAGGGTTTTGATTTCTGATCCCCACTGTGATTGTCCCTTCTCTCCCTCCCTTTCCCCCAACCCTTTCTAATACTGTCTATGCAGGCATGCCTTTTCTATTTTTGAGCAAGGCCGTGTAGTCTTTCGTTTCATTTCTCTTTACTTTGTATTTAGAGGTAAAGGGGGCCAATTCTAGCATAAGCCTAATCTTCCAAGTTGCCCCATTGGTTCTGGAATTCCTCAGTCCACTGAGCAATGAGAACACACAGCATAGGCTTCTGATCCTCAACCCATCACTAACCAGCTGGTGGCTGTGGGCAAACCCTTTCCCCTCCCCTCATCTTTGGGTTTGTAAACTGTGGGAGTTAGAGGAGGGATTGAGAGAGGTGAGGAGAGCAGCAGAATGCAGAAGAGCAGTGATCCTCACTCTTGGGTGGGGTCTAAATCCTTGGATGGAACTTAATCCTTAGCAGAAAGACTCACTGCACCATTTCACCCACACAGGAGAATAGACAGCCTGATGTCTTGGAGAGAGAGTGGAGAGTTTGAGTCAGAAATAACTAGGTTCCAGTTACTATTATCCAGCAATAACTAGTCTCAGCTTTGTGCCCGTCTGGCACAAACTTAAGCAAAACTTAACCCTTGAACTTCTGTTTCCTGATCAGTGACATAGGATAGCAATGTCTGTCCTCTCCCCAAGCGGGAGGGTGTTGGGAGGAAGTTGGGAGATAATGTGAATGAAAAACACTTATCAAACCTAAAGTTTGGGCCGGCCCGGTGGCTCAGGTGGTGGGAGCGCCGTGCTCCTAATGCTGAGGTTGCTGGTTCGATTCCCACATGAGCCAGTGAGCTGCACCCTCCACAGCTAAGATTGTGAACAACGGCTCTCCCTGGAGCCGGGCTGTGGGCAGCCGGTGTGAGCTGTGAGTGGCCGACTGACAACTGGGGGGAGCGCAAGGCTCACAATACCAGCATGGGCCAGGGAGCTGTGTCCTACACACAAGGAGACTGAGAAACAACGGCTTGAACTGGAGTGGGGAGAGGTGGAAGAAGGGGAAAAAACAAAGAAACAAACAAACAAAACCTAATGTTCTATGTGCATGCAAAAATGTTATTATTTGGCACAGCTTGGGTTCCCTGGGAAACAGAGTCTGAGACATGTGGAGTGTTGAGGGTGTTATGAAGAAGTGCCCTTGGGAACAACATACATGAACAGGTAGGTGTACTTATGAGAATGTTAATTTGCATATGTACACGCCATTCATTTATTCTTCAAACATTTATGAAGCATCTACAATGTGCCAGATAGCTGGGGAATGAGAATAGATAAGACATGGTTCCTGCCTCTCGAAGCTTATTGTCTCTTGGGGAGACAGACAACCCAGTGCAGGTATCTGGGGTACAGTGCGGTAAGAAAACTGACAGAGGGTGAACAGGTTGCTGTGGGAGTGCCTGGTGTGCACCCAAATCCGACTGGGGAAGTGGGTGCTGATATGGGGCCTTCCCTGGGACAGGACACCCTTGAGCTGAGTTTTGAAGGGTGAGTAAGAGTTACTCAGGCAAAGGGCCTGGGGAGGGTACCCCAAGCTGAAGAACAGAACTGTCACACACAGAGAGGACTGACTGGGAAGGAGGTCATAAGATACAAGTAATGGCGGGTCAGAGGGGAGAGAGCGAGAGCTTGGTCGGGGTGGAGGTGGGTCACAAGCAGGCAGGTCCTTCCAGTGAGGAAGTGACAGCTTTCTCATGCAGAGGGGCCGACAGCCATCGTTTCATCTCAGAGGTGTGTTCTGGCAGCAGTGTGGGGGTGATGGGAGCGGATGGACTGCAGGGCCCCGATGTGTCCCTGTGCCTGTGTTTATGAGGATGTACACACACGTGGCTGGGAGTGTGTGTCTGCACATCTGGAGTCTGCGCACAGGTGCTGCCCACATAGACTTGTTTTCCATGTCCACCCTCTGGCCTTGGCAGCCCAGTGGGCTCCGGGGGGTGGCTGTCCTGTGGCTGACTCATGTGTGAGTGCCATGACAGGGGAGCTGGTCAGGGGCTAGCAGGTGTTTCCTCTAGGGCCACAGGCACGCACAGCCCTCTGGGCTGTCAGTGAGGTGAGCAGCGACAGTGACTGAGTGCTTCCCTCCCTCAGCCGGGGCTCATGGGCTCCAGTGCTGGTCCCAGGTCCATGCATCACGGTCAGGGGAACAGCATGGTGACAGGCTTGGGGGGTTGCCACGTGTCAGTTTTCCCTTTTGGGGTCTTCTCTCCCTGGGCACCCACTCTTCAGTGCTGAAGTCATATATTTTCATCCTTAATTATCTAAAATATGCTTAACTATGTTATCCTGTTTCTTGAAAATTTATAATGAATACAAAAAAAAAACACCAAAAAAACAAAAAAATCATTTAGTCACATTTCTTTAGCCCTTAATGTGGACCACAGGCAAGGAAGAGGCATTTGGTTTTGTAGTAGAAGTATAAAATCTGGGAACAGCAAGGTGAGTGATTAGGAACCACGTTGGAATTCACAGTCCAAATTTCAACTTTGTGCTTATTGGCTATGGAAGGTACTTTGTCTCTCTGTGCCTCACTTTCTTCATTTAGAAGACAGAAGATGATAATATCTCATAGGATTAAATGTTCTTTACATAACATTATTTATATTAAATTACTATACAGTACCTGACGTATACTAAACATTCAGCTCTAAACATTAGCTATCATTACCTGGGTTTGAATCCTCTTAGCTCGTTTGATGAAAAGTCGTGACCGCCTTGGGCCTGTGCAAAACGAGGGGTTGGCCAATCGCTTACTCCCCAGTATCAACACCTGTCCCCCACCAACTGGTTCTTTTCACCAAGCATGCATCCCGGGTTTTTAAAGATTTTGCTTGCCCACACTTCATTTGTTAAATAACAACCCATATGTCATCAAGGTTTCCCTTGGGCTTTATAAAATCCCAGGAATTGCTCACAGAGCTCCTTATCAAGAACACCTGGATCCTGGATCGGGAGAGAGGATCCGCGAGGGACTTCCCTTTCCACTCCAGTTTCACACAGTGGCTTCCCCGCAGCAAGATTCAAAGGCCTTCAGATATTTCCGGTTTATAGAACAGGTCACCAAGTTGATCCTGAACTAGAAGATGTTTCCCATTGGCTTTTGGCGTGCTCTGGGGCCCTGGTGCCATGTCTTTCAGGGATATCATTCTGAGGAGCACACATTCCAGCCAAGGTAAGAGAAGGACTTGTTCTGATTCTCTGACAAGGATACATTTTGTGTTTGGAAAACCTAAGAGCAAATCCTTCTGGCTGGGGAAGGCCATTTTTATGGCGATTGATACTTTGGTCTGAGAGTCCTATGTGCATGTTAACGCAGTTTTCACAGGAATCTTCCAAGGCAGTTATGATCACCCTCATTGAATAAATGATGAAACTGCAGCTCGGAGATCTGATCTGCCCAAGTTCAACTAGCTAAAAAATGACATCATAGCTTAGTATTTCTTACATATATGAAGTCACATAATTCTTACTTCTCTCTGAAGCAGTAATGCTCTCCATTCTATAGATGAGGAAACGAAGGCCTAGCAAAGTTAAGGGACTTGTTCAAGGTCACAGAGCTAAGCATTAGCACCATGGGAATTGAATGCAAGTTTAATGTTCTTTCTTCAATATCTGCTGGCAGGAAACCAGCTAAGAGGTACCCCCTCTTTGGCACCCAAGTGAGCCTTTGAGAAGGCATTCATCCTCGGTGGCTTTGTCAGGTGGGGTGGAAACTTACCTTGGATGTCATCGTTGAACATGCAGTATTTGTTGCGGTATTTGTTGAGCAGGCGGAAGGCGTTGGCATTGGCAAAGTCTTCAAATTGGATGAGACAATTTATTCCAAACCTGTGTGGAGGGAAAGGAAAGAATGCATGGTCGCCTCCCGGAGACAGATCCCTGGCAGTGGGGAGGCACAGGCAGGCCAGCAGGTGGGGGTGTACGGCGTGGCCCATTCACCCGGGTTTTTGCCACCTGGCTGGCTCCTGGACTCCTGGGCTCTTCCTACCTCATTATGGATGAAGATGGGGAAGGAGAGTAGGGGCAGTGGGCTTGGTGGTCAGCTGAGCCCACCTCACTGTCTCTGATGCGGGCTGGTGGCTCACGTGGGCCACCACGTGGAAGGGCTGAGATAGGGCCTGCTCTTTCTATGGCCTGTGGCCATCTGAAATCCCAGCAGAAATCTCACTCTAAACCCAAGTGCGTGCAGACAGCCCGGCTTGCCCAGGGACCTGGGAGGCTCTGCAGTGTTCCAGTCGCTCCCTGGGGGGCCCTGAGGCCATGACTTCCTCCATTAGAGACTCTTCTGGGTTCAGGCATGGCTCCCTGATAAGATGCAAGGAAGGCTGAGAGGCATCTAGGATTAAGCCGCTGTCCTCTACTTACACCTCAGTGAGGGTGTCCTCCGTCTCGCAGGCACAGAAGAATCAATGAGTGAGCCCGTCTACAGAGCAGGTCCCCTGTCCCAACTCCCAAAGAGTCTCACTCAGTGAGTTTGGGTGGTAGGGCTGAGCAATCGGCATTGTTTTCCTCCAGAGTTATAATCGACAAATAAAAACGGTATGTATTTAAGGTGTACACCAGGATATACATATATCTTGTGAAATGATCACCTCAGTCAGGCTAATTGACGCATGCATCACCTCTCATCATTACTTTTTTCTGTTTTTTCAGTGGTGAAGACATTTAAGATCTTTTTAGCAAGACTCAAGGATACGATACGGTATTAATTACCACCTATGGGCCCCATGCTGCACAGGAATCTGCATTGTTAGCAAGCACCCCAGATGGTTCTGATCTGACAGGCGAGGGGGCTCTGAGATACGCCGCGTTGGCGGGTGAAGACGTGCTCACGAAGCTGCCTGAGATGCCTTATGTAGAAGCTATGCTAAAACTGCCTCCGAGAGTTCAAGGTCAGGAAGAAGTTTGCATTTCTTAGAAGATGACTAGATTCATTGTCTGGGAGGAAGGTGAGAGCTACGATTTCTGCTGTTTGGCAGTAGGTTCCCTCAGCCTAGGCTTTCTGCCTGCACCTCCCCTCTGACTCCACTCTTGCTCTTTGATCCTGGTTTCGTTAGTTTTATCGTATTGTGTCTCTTATTGAAGTCTTTCTGGAAGCAAGGGTGATACGAATTATTAAAAATCACTTAGTCCATGGACAAAACAAGGATTTTATCTCATGTGTCAATTTGTGACTAACAGTCTCTGAGGTCATGTTCACTGAGGAACAAATGCCCTGATGGATCAGCAAGGAGTGTCGGGGCGTATGTTAGGGAGAAGTGGCCTTCCATTGCCAACCTGGTGTGAACTGGAGGCTTGGGACCAGCTATAGAAAGAACAAATTATGACCTTGCTGAAAGGTGTGTGAACACATGCTTCTGCGTGGGCTTCCTGTGCTATGGGGGGCGTCTGATGATGCTGGTGATGGGGTGAGTAGCACTGAAATGGCCTAGAAAACATTGTTTCCAACCTCATAATTTTGTGCGCGACTTACCCTGTACAGTAGAAATGCCAGTAGGCAGGCAAATATTTGCTCCTGCCATGGTCCTTAGAGAAATTTAGTGAGCTGGGGCTGTTAGTGGGGGATCTGGAGATGGGTTCAGGTTACAGGGACAGAAAGAGAGAGGCGGTGACTTGCCACAATCCAGGGCTAAGATTTCTGGGCTGGGGTCAGGAGGCTTGTGGGCCTGAACCTGGCTCTGCGACGCGCAACTGAGGGATCTTGCACATGTCACGTCACTGCTCTTTACTGCCTCTGTTTCCCGATCTGTTAGTGGGCACAATCATCTCTACCTGGGCAACTTCTATGGGTTGTTACTAGTATTAAAAGTTGAGGGTGACTTTTAAATTGCAAAGTGCTAAACATATGTGTCATTCTGGCCTCAATTCTTAATCACAGTCATAGAGCAAGTGCTGATGGGGGAGTGGTTGGGGGTTTGCTGTGTCTCCTGACCCACCATCCAGTCCCCTTCTTCTTGTACAATGAAGAGAAATGACAACAACAAACAAACAAACAAACAAACAAAAACCCTTCTGTGCACAAATATAACGCTGTGCTTGCCAAGCCAAAATTTACTGCGAATTTTTGTTCAGGGTGTGAATTTCAAGTATTTGGGTTGGGAGGGGGAACAGAAAGTCTTTGGTTGCTGGTGACATTTTGCTATATATAACCCTTACAAGACTCCCAGTGTAGCTCCACAACTGGCCTGGAGCTAAAATGCCGAAAAGGTCAGACAACAAAAGAATGTGATGCACATTCTCCTTTTTCTCTTTGTCTCTGTCTTTTACACACTCACACACACACACACACACACACACTTGACCTTTAAACAGCACCACTCTAGGTAAAAATAAGGCAATAATTATGAATAAATACTTTCGTTCAGTGCACAATTACTCTTTCATATTATATTCAGTTTTATATATGAGAAACTCCCTAGCCATTTGCTGAGATATTCAGTAAAACCTCATTAATTCAGGTCACTTCAATGTGAACTTGGGATTCCAGAAAAGGCTACGTGAATTGCCCATACAATAACTAGACTCAGAGTTTCTAGACCTCAGTAGGTCCAAGGATTTCCAGAACCCTATCTACATTGGACACCCCTCCCCACTGCTGCTCCCTGCATCTTTTCTCGCCATGAACCAGTCCTATTCTAGAATTTCACAGTGCCCATTTCTGTCTCTGATCACAGCCTCTCCTTCCATCTCCCTCAGTTTCACTATACCTACTCTTTGTCTCCACTGAGAACTTTGGGCCCTTCACCACTTTCTCCTAGTTCCTCAGCCCCTCCTCTGAGGCCATGAAACCAGGCCACTAGCTAGTCTGAACCAAAGGTAATGACTTCAACTGCTCTCTTAGCATCATCCATCCATCCATCCGTCCATCCATCCATCCATCCATCCACCTCCCTGCCCACCCATCCAAAAGCATTTATTGGGCATCTATGATAAGCTGATACTGTAGTTGTTCAATAAATGTTTTAAGGAGGGGTAGATACATGAAAGGGTTGGTGGAAATGATAGCTGTGAGTTTGCCTGACAACTTGTTAAAATAATTCAAAGCCAATTAAGAACAAAAACACTATTTCCAAGTGAAAATTTAAATGCTTAGGAGAAAAAATATTTTCTCAGTTCATTCAAGCACATACAAATACAGGTACTGAACTTTCACCATAACACCAATTTAAATGTTAATTATAATTGCCTTACATATATTCATGAACACTTACTACCGCTAACAACAGTAACAAAAATAACTAAATCTCATTGAGTGTTTATTATCTGCTGGGCATCTCCCTGAGCTTTTGGCATATTATCTCAGTTAATCTCCACATGCTTTTATGAAGTAGGTGCTATTTCTGAGAAGGATTCCTGAGCTATAGACGTTATTTGCCCAGGGGTTGTTTACTGCAGTTGGAAAGTCATGGAGCTGGAATCTGAATCCAGTTCTACTGGAATCTAGAACTTACCTTAGTTTAGTTTCAATGGCGACATGAGTCTGTAAAGGATAAAACTAAGTAGATGAAAAAGTTGAATTTCTTTCTCCATAGAGAAGGGAAGTGCCATGTGGTGAAGAAAATACTGCACTGGGGCACAGGAAAACTGTGTTTTCTCTCTGTCTCTGACATAAGCTCTGAGTCTTGGGTGAGGCCCCTTTCTCTCTGGGTCTCAGTTTCCTGCTCTGAGGGCTGGAAGAGTAGCAGAGGCTACTTAGTGTACGGCTAAAGTAGATACACCAGGGGCTTCGCTCAGATAATTCTACAAGTCTAAAGTAGGGAGGTCTGACCATTCTGAGTAAGAGCAACATGTGACAGGAAAGTCTTGAGAGAGTATTTTGGAGTCCTTTTTGAGTTGGAGTCCCTTTTGAGCTGAAGCCCAGCAGACCAGCTGAGTGAGCAGGGCTGAGGCAGTCACCCTCCAGGTTGTACAGCTGCCCCCTCCTCAGAGCTCTGGGCCCTGATTTTAGTGCTGGCAGTGTATTGCTGACCTCTTGCCTACAGAAGCCCCCCCTCACTGGGGAGGCTCCTGCTTATCTGTCCCCTTCTGCTCTTTTGAACTCTTCACCCTGAAGCCCTGGCAGGGGCAGAGGAACTTCTGATGCTGCTCCAGGGGAGAGTTCCTGCAATGGACAAAGAGGCCCCTCCCCAAGCCACACGTGGAGCTGCCCGGACTTCTCACCCCTGGGGACTCAGCTGGGAAATGGCCTTGGAGCTGCCAGGGAAGGCATTCCAAGGCCAGGGCTCACTTAAAGACACAAGGCCCACTGACGGGTAGTGGATGTTTAAATTCTTCCCCCCAGGGCTCAAACAAGAGAAAGCCTGCAAATGGCGACTTGTGCCTGGGAGCCCTGGTGAGCTGTGTGTGACAATGTGACAGGACCCAGGCCAGGACCAATGGAGCGGGGTCCCTGCCACCTGGGATGTAGCCTCCTGAGGGTAAGGGGATTCTGAGATGGCTGTTCTGCCCCCCCCCCCCCCGCCCCGCCAGCAAGCTGACTGAATACTGCGTGAGGGAGGTGGTGAGAGCAGACATTCCAGGGGCTGCCGACCTGGTTTCTCTTTCCATAGGTCAGGACCTGTCATTCTTTCAAACACCTGGGCCTGACCTCTTTTAGGCCTGAACAAACACGAGGGACCTGGGAGGAGCAGGTGAATTTGCTCAGCTTGTCTCCAAACAGAATGATTAAAAGCTACCACTCATATTTCCATGGGAGCCTACTCTGTTCCCCCAACAAAAAACACATGCACAAGACTCTCACAGCAGAGGACTCAGTGAGAATATCAGTTGTCACCCAATGCAGAGCTATTTCTTTTATTTATTTTTTCCTTCCAAGAACCAGCACTGACAGAATCATGAAAGCTCTCGGTCTTTGATTCTGTTTTACATCTTCCCTTAAACTTGAGTCCCTTGAGATGCTCTCACATAGAGTTTCCATGGCTAACCCTGTTTGGGAAACTCTGAATGTTACATATGTATTAAAGGCTCTGAAAAGTCCTGCATTAAGAGACCTGTTCAACCCAACATCTTCTAAACTCATTTGACCAGACACTTTACCCTTCTATTTCCTACCCTCCCCACCCGAGGTGGAGCACGCTTAGAAAGACACAACCCTCTGCAGAAAGAACTTTGTACCAGGTGGGGCTGGGTGGATTCAGGGCAAGACCATCTGTCCCTGGGAATACTGCCATTGCTCCTCCTGTCCCGGAACCTACCATAACGGAGCTCACTGTCTCCAGGTTTATTCCCCTCCCCCAATGCATCCTCCCTAGCGTTCTGAACACAAATCTGTGCAGGCCACTTATTTTCTGAAGATCCTTACTGGGCTCCCACTGCCTTTGGGATTATGTCCAAACGCCTTCGGTGATGTTCACTGGCTCCAAGCTTGCAGCCTCCTTGGCGTATGCTGCTGCTCCCCAACCATTGTGGGCATGCCCTGCACCATGTCTTTGCTCACGCGCCTAGGAGGCCCTTTTCATCAGGTCAACTCCTACTCAAACTGTAAGACCCAGCTGGCATGTCACCTCTTCCAGTAAGGCTTCTCTGACCCATTGCTTTCTCTACCTTCAGGGGAGCAGCAATTCTTTTCTCCAGGCTGCCATGATACCCTGGATATTTCTCTATAATACCCTATATCACATGGCATCACAATTATTTATTGATGTTTCTGTTTTAATTATTAAAGAAATGTATACAGCAGGGTATCCTCTTTGTGTCAGGAACTATCCTAGGTATGATATAAAAATTCAGCTCAGCAAACATTTCCAGTGACCACTGTGGACGAGGGACTGTCTTACCTGCTAGATGGCAAAGGCAAGTACAAGTACAAGAATCTCATAGTTTGATGGGGACACAAGCAAATAAAAAAGCAGTTGCAACACATTGTGACAAGAGGAATCATAAAGGTATGTGCTAGGTATGTGGGAGGCCTGAAAGGGATCAGGCAGCTCGGCTGGAGGAGAGGCGGTGAGGGCTTCACAGAGCAGGGGACTCAGAGGTCCGTGTGTAGGTGGGGGTAGGGATGGGAGAAGGGCGCCTCAGGCAAAGGGAACAGCACATGCTTGTGGAATGAGACCAGGGGGCCTTCCTGGAGCTCCAGGGAAATAAATAGAGCTGGAGATCGGGAGAGGGGTACGGAGAAGGGGAGGAGGCGGGAGAGATGAGGCTGGGTGGTGTCCAGCGGCCACCCTGTTACATGCCTGTGTAAAGAGTCTAGTCAGTCTGGAGAGCAATGGGGACCCACTGAGGGGCTTTATGCAGGAAAGTGGCATGTGTTTTAGGAAGTTCATTCTGGCAGCAGAGTGGATGATGGGGTGGGAGGACATATTGGCGATAAAGAGTCACGGAACCCCAGTGAGAGGCCATGAACTTCTGGGACAAGGCAATGAGGACCGAACGGGAGAAGAGGGCCTGGGTAAAAGATGTGAAGGAGGCAAGGCAGAGTGTGGAGAGCTTTGGGATCGAGAGGGCTCCATCACTTACGAAATGTGTCACCTTGAGCAAGTGATTTAATCCAAATTTCAGTCTTCGCTGATAATAGAGTGGGATCATAATATCGCTCTTGCAGTCCTGTTATGAGAGTTTAATGAGGTAATGTATATAAAAAGCCTGGCACATCCACGGAGGTGATGGTTATTAAAGGCAGGATTTCATAACAGGGCAGATGTGGAAGATGAAGGAGGAGGATGAGCCCAAGATGGGGGACGGTGTGTCCACTGCTTGTCGAATTTGGTGATAAGGATGGACAGGCTTACTTGGTAAGACAGGTTTGACATGTGCTGAGTCTGAGGTACTGGGGCACTAGGAGAGAGTCCAGCAAAGGAAAGTGAGCAGGGGAACCAGCAGGGCAGAAGGTGGGCAGGCAGAGGAGTCGCGTCTGATGCTGCTGAGATGTCCAGTGAAACAGGGATCTCAAAGTGTGTGCTGGAGTTGGCATTTAGAAGATTTTTTGTGACCTTTGCCAGACCACTTTCAGTGGAGTGGTGGGGAGGGGGCCATTTGGCAGGGGGTTAAAGGGTAAATGGAAGGGGAGGAAATGTCAGTGATTACGAATCTCAAGAAGCTTGGCTATGAAGTAGAGGGTGGCTGACAGCCATTGGGGGATGTGGGAATGAAGGATGGATTTATTTTTGAGATGGGAGATGTGCATGTGAGACAAAGGAGGAGAGATGAGAGTAGTAATGATGGAGAGACCCTAAGGAGATGGGAAGAGGTGGGAGCCAGAGTCCAGTTAGAATTGAAAGAAGACATGTTCCTTCCCTCTAGGACCTCACAGCCTAGTGAAGCCCTCGCAGCAGAGCTCCATCACAGATATGCATGAGGGAGTGACTCATTCTGCTGGGGGCAGGGGTTGGGAAAGGATCCAGAAGGGTGACAGGGAAACTATTGTGTAGGTGAGGAAACCAGAAACCATGGATTGGAGAAGGCGGGAATACTGAGCCTGAAAAAGAGAAAGCCAAGTGGAATGAAGCATAATGATTATCTTCAAAGACATGAAGGACCATTCTGTTGACAGGGAATGAAGCAGACTTCTTTTATGTGGCTTTGAGCCAACAGGTAGAAGTCAGAAGGAAACAGATTTTAGTGCCATGTAAGGCAGAGATTTCAAACACTGGATGGAAAGAAGCTGCTGGTCACTGGAAGTGATTCCATGGTTACCGGAGAGCCACTTGGCACGGAAGCTACGGAAGAAATTCCAGCGGGGAGTGGGGTGTGTGAGTGGACCCCTGAAGCCCTTGCCTTCTCAGGTCCCTTACGGGAAGATTCCTTTGGTGAGCCTTGCCCTGGCAGCCAGACTGGCCGGCTCCTGTGGGGGGCATTCTGGCCTAATGGGGAAAACTCCCATTGGGTAACAAGATAGTCACAGGAAACAACAACTTTTAAGCAACCATCCCAGAATAATGTGGCCATTCCCCAGCCACTGTTCTGACGGCAATCCCAGGCCAGACAGAAAACACTTCAGGAACAGTTTGGATTTCCTCCTCGATTTCCCTGTTTGTCTGAGTTCCTGGGCAAGCACGCAAATGGCGCCAGAAATCCCAGCGCTGGGAAGAGAATGGTGGCTGATCTGCTCACCCCTTGACCTCTCCAAGGTCAGAGGCCAGTACTGAATTTTTCCTCTAGGGCACAGACACTCACTCCTCAACTTTCTTCTCCTAAAACCCATGCACCTTTCTCAGCCACCAACCCACTAGCCGGCTTGGGGGTGTCAGCACTTACACCCGCTCTGATTGGCCCATAGATTGAGCGTTTGAGCAGTCATGAAGTCACTGGTGTCCTCCATAAAGCTTCTCTGATTAGTTTGGTCTATTCTGATCTCTGTTCAGGTGAACTACCATGGTATTTGCCCCGTACAGTCTGTCTGACAACTGTGCCTTAATCTCTTGGGAGTCTAAACCAACCCCCTCTCATAGAATTGGCTAAATTCTACCTTGAAGTACAACAGGTCTTTCCACTGGGGGTGGAAAACAATAAGGTCAGAGAACCTAGTCTGTGTAGGTGGGCTTTTGGGACCCAAGTGAAGCAAAATTGGTGAGGGGAAGAAAGGGAAAGACTAAGGTTAGGTGACAGGCTAGATCAAAGCAGGCGTGAGGCAGTCCTTGAGGGCAGGGGAGGGGGTCTTACTCACCCCAGGATAGCAGGACAGCTGAAGAAGGAGCTTTAACTGCTCCGCTGTCCTGCCCCTTGCCCCCTGCCTCCTTTCCTGCCCTCTGGACAAGGCAGCTTCAGACGTCCATGTTAAAAGACCAAATAGACAATAGACATGCTGCTGGGTGCCTCAGGCTCCGTACTTGCCTGGCTCTGTAACTAATATTGAACACATGAAAGCATGAATGAATGAATGACAGAGAACAGTCCCACCACAGGAGGGACCAGTGGCAAACATCTCTTATGATATCACCAGCTCCCCTTGGAGCCGCACCCTCCTTTCCTAGAGGCCACAGAGGCAAAGCATCTTTGTATCACAATAGCTCAGGCTATTTCCTTCACCCCCAAGGATGAGGCCACTGTGAGGAGGGCCCTCCCAGGCAGGCCAGGAGAGTGAGCAGCAGAGGGTCTGTATGACATGTCTTCAGGTTTTGGAGTCAGGTGGGTTTAGGGCGAGTCCAAACTCTCCCAATTTGTAGCTGGGTGAGGTTGGACAACGTACTTAACCTTTCTGAGCCCCAGTTGTTTGATCTCTAAGGATTGCTGTGGTAACTAAATGTAAAGCCCCCAGAATGGAGTAGGTGCTCTGTAAAAGTGAGTTGCTAGCTTTTTCCTAGGAAGAAGGCCATAAGATTTTTTTTTCATTAAAGTTTACTGGGATGACAATGGTTAGTAAAATGACATAGGTTTCAGGTGTACAATTCTGTAATACATCATCTATATACCACATCATGTGTGCACCACCCTGAGTCAGTTCTCCTTCCATCACCACATATTTGATCCCCTTTACCCTCATCTACCACCCCTCTCCCTTTACCCTCTGGTAACCACTAAACTATTATCTGTGTCTGTGAGGTTTTATTTTGTTCTTTCTTTGTCTTGTTCCTTTGTTTCTTTCAGTTTTATATCCCACATATTGATGAAATCATATGGTTCTCGACTTTTTCTGTCTGACTTATTTCGCTTAGCACAATAATCTCAAGATCTATCCATTTTGTCGCAAATGGCACTGTTTCATCTTTTCTCAAGGTCATAACTTTGAAACCCAGTCAAATATCCCAGGCCCCTTGACCACCTATTTCCCCTATTAGCCTTGATTGACACTGCAGGCAGGGCCGTTAATGAAGCTCATCTTTAATCTATACAAACCCAGTAGTAATTCTTTGAACATCTCTTTTTTCCCCGCTAGTCAATTGTAAGCTCCTTGAGAACAAAGTCTATTTCTGACTTACTGCTATGTTCAATAAATATCTGTCCATTGAATGAATGAATGGATGGATGACTACATAAATAAATGAATAAACAGGTAACTTGACGCTGCTTTGAACTATTTTCTGAGTATTTTATGTGTGCACATTACTATCTCAGGGAGAACTGAATTCTTCAACGTAGGTCTTTTCTTTGTCCTGGACACACTCTGGGGCACAGAGAACGTACATGATAAACACATGCTAAATGGAAACTTGGAAAAGATTTCATGAGTTTTGCGAATGAGAGCAAACAACTGGATAGGGTCCCCTTACCTTCCCACTGCTTTTATCATTATCTGACTGTGGGGAGCTAATTTTCTGTCTGGGTCTCTGTTTCCTCACCTGTGCAGAGAGGGAGTTTGATCAAATGGGCTTTTTGTTTCTTGTTCCGCTTCTCTGAGACTGTAAGATTAGAGTCCTAGGGAGGGCCAGGTGGGGAAATGAGGTAAGATACAGACGGCATTTCTAAAATTCAGTGTACATTAAAATAATGAGCAGTGACCCTGTCTGCTGAGAAGGACTCCGAATGTGAAAGCTTCCTTGAAACATAATAGGGCCTTAGAGCTAACAGTTATGTTCTTTACTATCTTTTAAAGTTAAAATAAAACCTTGACGCTTTCTCTGTAGTTTGTATGCTATAAGCTTAGGGGCTTTCCTTTGTTTACATAGTTTTAAATCCACCAGAAGAAGCTTGGAGCTAGAGCCTCAGCTTTTCCCTTGGGGGTGGGCTGGTTGGGTTTGTAGTTTGTGGAGAGGCCTACAGGGGCGCCCAGCTCTGGTGGACGAAGGGGTCAGGGGACCACTGGCCATGTGGGTGGTTAAGAGGGAAGAACCTGGGTGGTGAACACACAACGCAATATACAGATGATGTATTATAGAAACGTACACTTGAAACCTATATAATTTTGTTAACCAATGTCAACCAATAAATTTAATAAAAAAAAGAAGGAAGAACCAGGAAGCATTAGACAACTGATCCAGATGCTGGCAAATTTTCCCACCACAAAAAGAAATAATTATGTGACGTGATAGAGGTGTTAGTGAAAGCTATGGCGGTACTCATATTGCAATATATTAATGTATCAAGTCAACATGTTGTATACGTTAAACTTACACAATGCTATATGTCACATCTCTCTCCCTCTCTCTCTCTCTCTCTCTCTCTCTCTCTCTCTCTCTCTTTTAAAGAGGATGATTCTCTCACTGCTGGTAGCCAGAGAGTTTTGAAAATGGGAATTGATGGCTAGTCCCTCCAGAGCCCCCCTAATGGTGAGGCTAGGTGGGGTACGACCCCTGCCCTAGAACAGACTGGAGAGAGAAGACATGAATATGCTAAGTAGGATAGTTTCCATAAGACCTCCTTCTCATTTATCCTCTTTGCCTACTGTATCAAGAAAGTGTCTGGAGTATGTTGCACTGTCTTTTCTTTCACGTTAAAAGAACAGAAATAGAGAGTATCCAAGTTAGAGGGTGAGTTCTGGAGTTAGACCACCCGGGTTATAACTTGGTTCCACAATTCGCTAAAAGTGTGACCTTGGACAAGTTCC
This sequence comes from Rhinolophus hipposideros, assembly GCF_964194185.1. NCBI lineage: Eukaryota > Metazoa > Chordata > Mammalia > Chiroptera > Rhinolophidae > Rhinolophus > Rhinolophus hipposideros. The sequence goes on from NC_138056.1 coordinate 58,050,744, forward strand.
TTAACCTCTCTGTGCCTCAGTTTGCTCATCTGTAAAAAGTGCATTCATTCAGTAAATGTTTATTGAGAATCCATTCAGCACTACGCATTGTTCTGTGTGCTTGAGATACAGCAGTGAACAGAAGAGACAAAGAACACTTCCTGGAACTTCTGTTTTAGTGGGATAGGGCAATGATTGTAGCTACTGACTAGGATTGTTGTATTAAATGAGTCAATGTATATGAATCGCTTTGTTGTCCATAGGAGCCAAGGTTAGCCCAGCACTCAAATCACCAGAGAGAGTGAAGGGTGGAATGCTTGCTTGCTTATTTATTTCTGTATTATTTTTATTGTTTAATGCAAGGAACTGTCTCTGGGAAAGAATTGCTGCTTAACTCATTATAAAAAATCCATATAGTAATCAAAACAGCATGGTACAGAATAGAGAGCCCAGAAATAAATCCATGCCTATATGGTCATTTAATCTATGACAATGGAAGCAAGAATTTATACTGGGGTAAAGACAGTCTATTCAATAAATGGTGCTGGGAAAACTGGACGGACACATGCTAAAAAATGAAACTGGACCATCTCCTTACGCCATGTATGAGAACAAATTCAAAATGGATCAAAGACTTAAATGTAAGACCCGAAACCATAAAACCCCAAGAAGGAAATATAGGGAGCACATTTGCAGACATTACTCTGAGTAACATTTTTACTGATATATCCCCTCAGGCAAGGGAAGTAAAAGAAAAAAATAAACATATGGGATTACATCAAACTGAAAAGTTTTTTTCACAGCAAAGGAAACCATCAACAAAACAAAAAGGCATCCTACTGAATGGGAGAAAATATTTGTCAATAATACATCTGATAAGGAGTTAATATCCAAAATGTATAAAACACTCATCCAATTCAACACCAAAAAAACCCAAAACCCAATTAAAAAATGGTCAGAGGACATGAAGAGACAGTTCTCTCATGAGGACATACAGATGGCCAACAGACATATGAAAAAATGCTCAACCTCACTAATCATTGGGAAAATGCAAATGAAAACCACAATGAGATACCACCTCACCCCAGTCAAAATGGCTATCATCAATAAATCAACAAACAACAAGTGCTGGTGAGCATGTGGAGAAAAGGGAATGCTTGTGCACTGTTGGTGGGATTGCAGATTGGCGCAGCCACTATGGAAAACAGTATGGAAGTATCTCAAAAAACTGGAAATGGAACTACCTTATGACCCAGCAATTCCACTCTTAGGTATCTATCCAGAAAAATCCAAGACGCTAATTCGAAAACATATATGCACCCCTATGTTTATTGCAGCACTATACACGATAGCCAAGACGTGGAAACAACCCATTGGTAAACTCCCATCGGTAAATGACTGCATTAAGAAACTGTGGTATTCAGCCATAAAGAAGAATGAAATCTTACCATTTGCAATCATATGGGAGGCCCTAGAGAACATTATGCTAAATGAAGTCAGACAGAGAAAGACAAATACCATATGATCTCACTTATATGTGGAATCTAAAGAACTGAATAAATGAGCAAAGTAATCAGAAATAGTCTCAGAGATATAGAGGAAAAACTGATGGTTGCTAGATGGGAGGGGAGTGGGGATGAGGGAGAAGCGGGGGAGCACAACGTGGTAAGTACAATATTGCCATGGGATATGAAGGACAGTTTGGGGAATATAATTAATAATGTAAAGATTATGTAGGGTGTCAGATGGGCACATGTCTTATTAGGGAGACCACTTCATGGACCGTATAGGTGCCTGATCACTGCAGTCTACACCTGAAGCTGAAGCTGAATAATATTGTATGTCAACTATAATTTAATGTATATATATATATATATATATATATATATATAGTCACGGGATATGGAGTACAGCATAGGGAATAGAGTCAATGGAATTGTAACAGCTATATACAATGTCAGAATGGCAATAGATTGGGGGTGGGGGGTGATCACTTTGTGAAGAGTGTAAATATGTAACTATTACATTGTTTTGTACACCTGAAACTAAAAAAAAAAAATCCATATTGTTTTCTAATTACAAAAGAAATGCCTACACCCAATCAAACATTATAGAAATGAATGGCTTGGCACGCAAATATCCCTGAAAAACTCATGTCCCATCTGCAATCACTGCTAACGTTTTGGTGTATATACATCCAGATAATACTTTTTTCTTTCCATAACTTATCTGGACTGAACCATTTGTTTTTAGGAATTTTTCCAGTTATCCAACTTTATTAAAAACCAATCTGGTTAAGCCTAATCAAATGAACACAGTAGAATAAGAAGAATAAGAATAAGAGGTGAGTGCTGGTTTGCAGTTTGCTACAGCCTTCCAGCACTTTCTGTGGCCCAGGGCAGATTCCTTGCAAGCATACAGATGTGTGAGTGTGAATGAGCAGGACACAGAGCAGGAGAGAGACAGAGGAAACGAGAGGGAACACACCATGCCACGGCATTGTCTGGAATTGCTACAAACTTTCTGGCATGGAATGACAAAGCTGGGATTTGGGGATTCCAAGCTTACACATTCTTTCTTTCCCTCAAGAAATGGTCTGTTTCATCAACAGCAGCTCCCATGTTGGAGGAAAAATCCTTCTTAAATACAACACCTTGGAGTACTCGTTCCTTTCTGGGTAATCAGGACTAGGAATGGAGGGTCTTTCTAAAAAATACCTCCAGACAGTAAATTTCGAGGATTTGGGTTTTCTGATGGTGTCTTCCCCTAACACTAATGTACTTTGCAGGATTTCCATGACTCTGCTTTTCATTTTCAGAATTTTGTTTTATTTATTTATTTATTTATTTATTTATTTATTTATTTATTTATTTATTTATTTATTCAAAGCTGCCTGTTTCTTTCAGTGTTGAGTACTTTCCTCATTACTTCATTCTTATAAAAAATATCTCTTTCATACACTTAAGTATAGCTGCTTTATAATCTTTCTCAGAATATTCCTTTTTTCTGAGGTTCTAATTGTTCTGTTAGTTGTGTATCTGGTGATCCCACATTGTGAATTGTTTCTGTGTGGATTATTGTGAATCATGAATTTATTTTCATTGGGGAATTGCTTTTCCCTTCAAGAAATCCCACACAGCGTGGGTTGTGGGAATATCCCTATAGGGAAGTTTTACTTTTCCTTCTGCCAGGTTCTCCAGCCATACCCCTGGGAGGGAACAAGATTTTATACCCATTTCTTAACTTGGGGATTTTTGCACTGTGTGTATATTGCAAATGTGGAGTCTAAATTTACGTATGGTAAAGGCTTGGCGTTTTGGTTTCTTTCAACAGACATTCCCCCACCCCAAGCTGTCATTTCCCTAAGTTGGGGAGCAGAGCCGAGTTCTTCTTCATGGGGGCTGCAGCCATTTAAGGCTTCTATTTTCTTCAGGATGCTCAGTTCCAATGTCCTGCCTTGTGTAGGCCTTAACACTAGACCCTACCTGGGTATGGACCTGTTTCCAAGTATGAATGATGGGAAGGAAACAGCCATGAAAATAGAAAGACATTCAAAGCTGGGGAAATTGCAAGCATGAAGGCTCTGTGGCTCTATCAAAAATGACAAGTTGAAGGAGCAGCAAGAAAGAAAAGTGACTGGAGCTGAGGGAGCAAGGGAGAGGGCGGGAGGACATGAAGTTATCCAAGGCTTCCTTTCAGCTCCAGAGCAAAGTGCTGAATGTGCTGCCTCTTAATTAAGTCAGTATTGGTGGGTTGATCTCGGGGTGATTTAATGCTTTTCTATCCTTGGACAAGTTTCTGTTTTTCATTTCTGTGTTGAGAAATGTGTTACACAAAAAGATGTTCAGTTACTCAAGGGAGTAATGCTCTCAGGGTGGTGGGTCTATAAGGTCCAAACAACATTCAGCCGAAACAACTACAGAAAATAGGAGATTTTATCCCCACATGTACATGCATATATACACAATGCCTCTCCACCTGGGGGACGGGGGGAGCAAAGTTAAGCTGATCATATGTAGAGGGTGGAGACCACACATTTACTAACTGCACATCCCGGGGATCTGAAAACAGAGATGGATCATACCTAGTGTTTCTAGGGCTGTTTTCCCCCCTTATAAGATCAGCATTGGGGACGAAGAACTGGGGAAGAGAGGGAAAGTAGTATTGGAATGGAGGGGATAGATGAGTGGGGGACTATGGAAGGAAGTGATGGATATAATAGTATATAATTTAACTCAAGCAGGTATGCATGAATGAGGATACCACTAAATCACTACCTAAAGGAAAGTGGCTTTGGAAATTGCCTAAATTAATAATAATAATAATAGCAAACATTATTGAAGTGTTTCCTATTATGAGATATAATGTTAAGCATTTTACATGGATTGTGTCAATTATCCATACTGAGCACTCTACAAGTTAAAAATGCATGTTAGAAATGAGGAAATGAAGGCACAGATAAATTAAGTAGCTTGTTAATAACTGGTAGGAGAGAGGTTCAAGCTCAGGCAGTTCAGTTCTAGACTTTGTGCATTTAACATTCATTGTTAGTGGGTGGGGTCTTAATGTGGTTCCCTTCCTTAGGCAAGGTACTTACACTTTATAATCTTCATTTTCCTCATCTCTTAAAATGAAGCTAATAACAGTACCTACCTCAGAGTGTTGCTGTGAGATTTAAATGAATTCATGTTGTATTAAGTGCTTGTATCAGCACATGCACATAGTAAGCAATTAAGTAAATAAGAGTTATTATTACTATTATTATTAATCCATTGAGGAAAATGAGGAAAACAAAAAAAAACAAAAAGCCCTTCTACTCCTTCATCTTCTCTGCTATAATCCGAAACTTTCAGATCTGGGCATGATTTTGTTCGTATTCTAATACCAGGTGATAAAATCAGTCTGCTAAGGGAAAATGAAAAGGAAACAGCCATCTGGCATCACTGAATCCATCTGCCTAGTCAGCGAACTTCCTCCAGCACAATTCTGGGGCTGGACCTTAACTAATGGACATCACGCTCTCTCAATTGTTCAGTCTGCTTGACCATGATGGACATGCATAGGTCCTAAAGAAGTGAGTGCTGGTTTGCAGTTTGCTACAGCCTTCCAGCACTTTCTGTGGCCCACGGCAGATTCCTTGCAAGCATGAGAGTCCGTCATCAGGCACCATTCAGCTCCTATTCTGATGGAAACGTGTAGAAGCTGGACGGTCAACAATGAACCATGTCAGGCTGAGACTGGAAAGCTGTCCTGCTTCTTCAGAGGCCAGACAAGCTGGAACGAGTCACTGAATTCCTTCTTCTGAGCTTCCTCAGTTGTGGTCGGATTCATAACTTTCAGTCCATTCTAATTGATAGCTAGCCTGGTGAAGGCTTTCAATCCCTCAACTAACTAATCAACCACCCAACTTCCACCCTCACCATTAACCAAGGGCCGACCATGAATAAAGGCCTGCTCTCTGCTCCCCAGGAACTACCAGTCAGGTAGAGACATTACAGAGTCATAGGGCCTGAGGAAGGTCCGATCCGTGAAGTCCCTACTCCAGCCACGTGATACCTGAACCCGTCTAAAACACTTCAGGCACGTCTTTGCCTCATCTCTTCTCTGACTGTGAAAGGTTAAAGACCAAAAAAGCGTTAGAGCAAAACTCTGGACCATTAGAGAAGAGATGTCACAATGCGAGGCATACTAATTAGCAAATGAATTCTATGGCCAATAGTTACTCTATGATTACAAACAGAAAGAGCTTCAGGCCAGGCTGGTCAGGGCAGAATTCCCCGGGGAAGGCAGAACTTGAGTTGGTGTGCCTTCTGTTCTAATCTTCTCCCACATCCTTTTGTCTGAATTCCCTTTGAACTCAACACCAAACAGTCGAGAGCTTACCTCGTCTCTAATTATTTCCTTTTCAAAATTTTTGTATTTTTGGAAGGTCTGTAAGATTCTCGAGGACACGGTCCATGTCTTTTGTTTCTTTTGAATCTCATTACAGTGCCTAATAGAGTGTTGGGCATGTAATCTTTATTCAAAAGCCTTGGAAATGCACGATTAGAGACATTATTTGTGTGTGCTGCTTCTAGCTTTCTTGGAGCTTCTGTGATGAGTTTTCTCACCTCAGTGGTGAAAATAAAGCTTGATCCCCAGAGTGTTGGACACAGTACCTGCTGCTACTATCTTTCTTTCCCTTCATGGGAGAAGTTTGAAAAGCCAAATTTCAAAACATAGACATATTTGTTGGGAAAGTGACAGGACTTTCTGTACTTCCACAGGATACTTTTTATAAGAAATTCCCCAAACAAGACAGTCACAGAAAATCAGGATTTGGCATGCACAGATTTGTGGGGAAAGGCATGCCTCATTCCTCTACAGGATGGGTCTTCTGAGCCCTGGGTACCCAGATGTGTGAGTTCTTTCCCCACATGGGGCAGTATAATTAGGTTAGGCCTGCAAACAGCTCAAGTTCCTCATGGCCAAGGGGATTCCAGCAGAAGCAGCTGGGACGGAAGGAAGCTGTCAGAGCAGCAGGTGCATTGTCAGGACGGACTGCCATGGCATGGCGAGCCCAGAGAATGTGCTAGGTCTTTCCTCATGTAGGCCCCCAGTGGGAAGGTGTGTGGGAAGTCTCTGTGTACCAGTCCTTAAACCCTCACCTCAGGCTCCAGTTTGACTCTGAAAGTTGAGGGAGCTGGGGCCACTCAAAATGTGCCTCTCCTAGGACATGGTCCATCAGTTTCTCAAACTTCAATCTTTGTATAACTCTATTGGAAGCATCAGGAAAGCTTCAAAAATATAGATGCCCAGGACTCAACCTACGCCTACTGTGGCATAGGAGGCTGGAGTCTGTTTTCTTGATAACTCCCCTGGTGACTTATCCAATGTCAGGCCAGGCTTTGGGATCCACAGGTCAGTGTTCGCATGCCTCCTTTTATTTTATACGATCCATTGTTTTATTCCAGAATGGGCTGGGGGTGGGCGGGTGGAGTGTACCCAAGGGACCATATTCCTGAATGTTCTTATAACTCAGAAGAAGAAGCTGCCGTTTCATGTGGACCAAATAGACAGGTTTGGTTTAGCTCCTGAAATATCCTGAACACCTGGAGAAGAAAAATCTTCAACCTTCATGGTCCTTTGAGTGCTCATAGAATCACAGATACTTAGTCTCGAGGCAAGTCATGGATCCCGAATGGCTAAAGCATAGCCCACAGGCTGCCACACACACCTCATTCCCCTGCTCAGGGCAGACATTGCTAATCAACCATGACACTCTTCCCTGTTGAACCCAGAAAGCCTTTAGAATCCTAGCATCAGAGCTTGTGCAATGAATGAAGACTTTTTACTCACCTTGCCATTCCTACCAATAACATCCTAGTCGAATTCTCCATTTTGCTGAGCACGCTGGTTTGCAGGTATCCACAGGGTGTGGTTCAGAAAATGGTGGTGAGCCACAGTCTCTTCTCTCTCTATTCTCTTTCCCTAGGTGAATTCATCATTGCCTTGACACGAAACATTATGTGAACTGGCAATTTCCAACTTTCTATTTCCATCCTAGAACTCTTCGTGAGCTCTAGACTTACATAGAAACTCAGAGGCTAAGAAAGCATAGAAGTCAGGTCCAAGCTCTCCTAGATATAGGAAAATGTCTGTGAATGAAAATCTCCTTGATAACAGGACTGCTTATTTCTCTGTGGGTTGCTGACTATGCCTGGCACAGCATCTTGTATACAGCAGGTACCAGTAAATGACTGTGATTCTACGTCATACATTTCCCTGCGTATGTGAGGAACTCTGTTATTCTTCTCTCGCTCTTCTTGCCTTTCCAGAGCACAAGCTCCTATAACGGTGGCTGCCCCATTCTTTGTGCCTCTCAGGCTGGATGGGGCGTGGTAGTCTGTTACATTGGTGGCTCCCCAGTGAACCATTCCTCTTGGTATTTACATCCTTGTGTTACCCTCTCCCTTGGAATTTGGTATGGACCTGTGATTTGCATTAGCCAGTAGAATGTGGTGGACCGTTATACTGTGTCCGTTTCAGGTCTCAGCTTTAAGAAGGCCTGGAAGCTTTCCTTTTCGTGTTCTTGGGAGCCCTGGACTGCCATGAATCAAGTTCAGCTACAATGTTGAGAAAAGAAACCATATGGAGAGATGATGTGAAGAGACTATGGACAGTGAGAGGAGCCCAGCCCTTCTGTGTCCAGACAGCAGCCCAGCCTTTCTTTTCAGTGCCAGCTGAGCCCAGCTGCCAGCTTATCCACCAGTTGAAAGCAGCCCCTACAAGCTGGCAAGACCAGCAGAACCCACCCCACTGAGTCAGCTCAGCTTGCAAGTATCAAGAGCAAATAGCATGTGTTAAGTCACTCAGACGTGGGGTGGTCTGGTCCACCACAGTAGATAACTGAAACAGGGTGTGTGCTTTGATGTTACGGACCAAGGGGCAGGGAACAGTCTCGGGACTTCACCTCCTGCTTTCCAGCTTTCAGCGTTGGTGCTCTGCTTTGAACGGAGGCCTGACCAGTACCAATCAAGGGCACTGTAGAGATAATTTAGTAATTTTGTTAGCACGTTGGAGTGGAAACCTTTAGGGGCATCCTCCAAATGTAAGAGCAGAAACAAGTGGGATGAGAAGCAGAAGGGAGATGGAATGGGGGCAATCTCGTTCATGCTGAAGTGACAGAAGGAATGCATGCTCACCTCCAGCTTGAGAGGCAGTGTGAAGGGGTGGGCCTGTGCAGTAACTGGCTTCAGAAGTCAGAGGTCTAGAGCTGTCTGGATTTCTCTGAGAACTAGAATTTTCTACAAGACCACTAATAATGATTGCCATTATGGTGTGAACCTCAGGTTTCTAGTGTAGGATGGTGTGTGTGTGTGTGTGTGTGTGTGTGTGTCAGAGAGAGACAGAGAGAGAGAGAGAGAGAGAGAGAGAGAGAGAGAGAGAGAGAGAGAGAGAGAGAGAGAGAGAGAGCATGAGCCTGAGAGAGAAAGATGAAGAGACACAAAAAGACAGAAAGAAATTTTCCTGGAGCTGAAAAGCAGATGACTTTTTTTTTGAAAATGTCAGGTGTTTTTTTAGAACTATCATTTCCCTTCTTCTTTATCACTCTTATTTCAGCAGCTTAGGAATCTCCACATTTAGGGTCTGGGGTGCTGGAGAGAAAGGAGGTGGTTTCCTTTCCTGACCTGCCTAAAGATGGAAGCTGCTGACATCAAAGTTCTATCCAACCCAGGCTGAGCATCAGACAGAGCAAGGCAAACTTAAAGAGGCCACTCCCATCCATCCCACTGTAACAGAAATGAGCAATGTAAGTGGAAACCCTGGGAGAACACTTGTCACTCAGGTGCAATGCGGTGGGTCTTACTTCATGGCAGGGAGAACGCAGGTAGAATGAATCTGCTCGTCTTTTCCCGGGGACCATCAGGCATCATCGCCACAGGACACTCACAGTTATCTATTCTTGTGCTTCACAGATTTACACGGACATTCCTTCTGCTCTGGTGGGTCCTCCCCAAAGGCCAAACTCCAAGATCGTAACTCAGCCATAGAGACTCTTTTCCAGGCCGGGGAAAAAAAAAAAATCTTAAGACCCATCCTGATGAGTGGGCAGGGGCCAGAAGTTGGAGCTTTTTATGAGTAGGATATTTGGAAAGAGATAAGGATGTTGAAAGCAGGAGTCAATGTTTCCCAAGGTTCTTAAGGTTCTTTCTTAAAATACATGGTGTTGGACTTCAGGGTTGCTGACTCACCCTCAGGCCGGGCATTCCATCTTGGGGCTACTCTATTCCCCAGAGTGCCTGGGGAGACCAGCTCCCTCCCCACCTACAGTATCCACAGACACATCTGCTTTAGCTTATTAGAGAGTCAAAACAACCAGCTGTCAGCCCATCATCTTTTCCACGTAAGGACATTCCTGTTGGCTGATGCATGGCTCTCCCCAAGGGTTCGCTCCTAGACTGCCTGTGTGTCTGTGAGACTGGGAACTGTTTAATGATAATTTGAAGGGCCTCTTACATCCTACTTTATGTCACGCTCTCACATGAATAGCAAGATGTCTCTGTGGGAAATCATGGAATGACTACTGACTCATTAGATAAGCAGTGAGCCCTGGAAACAGAAAGCAGAAAACAGGCTCTCAGAGCCGACTTCATTCCCTGCTCTTGTCCTCCACAGGTAACCCAGTAATGTAGGAAGCAGACTGGCCTCGGGGTCAGCAGATCCATGTGCAACTTGCAGTCCTGCCAGATACTACCATGTGACCTGAGACAGGCTGCTGGGCCTCTCATGACCTGTTTCCTGTTCTATAAAATGGGAATAATAATACCCCTACTGCCAGCCTCACAGGGATCTTCAAAGATCCTAATAGAATCCCGGGATGGGAAAGCAATGTAAAGAGCATCTAAAGCTGAACTTTCCTCCTATAAGAACACCACTAATAAGCCACACAATCTATCCTTGAACTCTTGCTGTGAAAAGGAACTCATTCTCACAGAAGGTCCAGTGTACTGTGGGATAGCTGTGATTTATTTTGAGCTGCAGACTGCTTCCTTTGGCATTCTCCCAACTGTTTTTTCTCCATGTGGGTATACAGAAGCAAGTCCAGTGTTCTTCTGGGAGGACAGCTTTCAGATATCTGGAGGGGGTACCGTGCCCTGGGTGTGGACAGAGCCGTCCCTCAGTCTTTTCCCCACCAGGCTAAGCCTTTAATTTCCTTCACTGTCATGATTATTGTTCTCCAAAGGCACTTTAGGTAATTTATGACCCTCAAATTATCTTGTCTGGAACCAAATGTGGTATTCACGATGGTCTGAAAGAGGGAGAATTAAGTGGGATATTCACCTCCCTTGTTCTAGATGATATACCTCTTTTGATGTAGCTGAGCCTTGAATTAGCTGCTTTGGGTGGGAGGGGGTCACATCTCAAAAACAGCTCTTCCTCCATAGTCTCCGCTTCAAACACTGAATGTTCTGATCACCACTTCTTTTCTTTCCAGCTTATTCCATCTGGTACCCAACTCAATAATTCTTAGGCTTCACCAGGACTTACCATCCATCGATCATACTACTGTCCCTTACTCTTCTTCTCCACCATGTCCTCATGTCCCTTCTTACCCAGCCGAGGCCTCATGACACATCAATACAATCATTTCCTTGAATACACTCCCAATTCCTTTCTCTCTCTCTTTCTCTCTTGCCTGGCAAAATCCCAATGCTGATTCAATCCTACTCTCTGTCTCTTCTTGCCCTGCAACCACAGAGTTGAAGCTGGCTAGAGAAAACACAGAAATAGGTCAACTGGCCTAAGTTAACTTCATGACCAGTAACCTCAAGGGGGCCCGTGGAGCTGCCCAATAATCATCCTCTAATTGCCTAGTTTGGGCATTCAAAGTCCTCTATCCTTAAACTTCCACCACCTCCATCCCCACCTTCACCGTCAGTGGATGACCTTGCCTCATCCAATCAGGCTCCCACATGCTGCCCCACCACATCTACCCACCTGCCCATATCTGTCCGGTGCTCTGCATTCCCTCTGTGCTCCTGATCTCTGTGCTCCTGGGCTTCTGTGCTCCTAATCTAAGACCAAACTCTCCGGGTGTGCATTAGATCCTTGCCCTCTGGTTTACAGGAACTTTCGCCCCCAGGCCCCACACTCCATTACTAATTTCTTGTTTTCTACAGGACCATTCCCATCCTATATAACCACAACGTTATTTTTTCTCATCTGAAAAAACAAAAACAAAACACACAACAGGAAAATACTTTCTTCTTATTTCCAGATAAGGAAAACTAAAAGTGTAGAACCTGCCCAAGGTCACAGACCTGGAAGTGGGGGGTCAGTTTGCATACATCCAAAAGCCCACCCAAATGAGACTTCGTGGCTGCAGAGGCCAGAGCAGCAATGTCTCAAGCCACCACTCTGGTTCTAGTGGCTGAACTCAAGCAAGGGAATATTTTGCCAAGGACATTCAGGCCAGCTTTGCAATTCCTGATCACTCTCGGGACAGCAAGAAAAGATGGAGCTTTTCAAGTGAGAAGGGGACTTGCTGGGTCTGTAGGGGCCTGCTGAGCTGCTGAAACTCTGTCTTGACTGACTGGCCCGGCAGTGTATGGATGAAGGGGCTGTTTCCAGAACTCCAACCCAGCCTAAGCTGGGTGAGAGGGTGGCCATGATGGCAGTTAGACGGGGCAGGCAAGGGGTGGGGCAGAAGCACCAGTGTCACGCCCCCCCAGCACAGAGATGACACTTCATAAATCTCGCAGGCCCAGCCCACGCTGGCTCACTAATGCTGCCTGGATCTCATGTCCAGGTGGAAAGTGACAAGTAATGTGGCCAGCTGCCCCACAAAGAGATTTTGTTAGAAGGGCACAGTTCTTTCCTCCACCACTGATAAAATCCTTATTTATGCCGACAACCCAGAACAGTTCAGGCTAAGGGGGTTTTCCTCCTGAAACATCAGATACATAACTACCTCCAGATCACAGACCTTCGGCCATCAACCCTCTCCCTTCCCTTCTCTGCTCCCAAAGATTCTCCCAGAGAACGAGCCCATTTGGCTTTGAGACGTTCAAGTCCACGGGGCAAGTTGGAATTTTCAGACTTGCCTGCATGTACTGCCTCTTGTTTATGTATCTGCCAAAACCAGTGTTAGCTTTAGTCATACTATCTCTTTAAAGCACTCTTTCAAAAGGGACAGACTGAGCCACTTACTTGTCTGTCACAGCCTGCATGAACTCGTCCAGTAGGTCATCATATTCCTTCCCACGCACACGCTGGTGTTTCAGGCCGATGTACAGAGGGTCTCTGAGCAGCTCCTGGAACAGACAAGATCCATTTTCTCAAGTGTCTTGGTTTATCAGAAAGGACCAGGAGGTAGGAGGGGAGGAAGGAAGAGGAAGCTGGCTGCCCCCCCTTCGCCCCCAAAGTGTCACTCTGGAAGGGTCTGAAGGCTAAGTTCCCAACTGAGGGTGGGCTCCATGGTGGTCCCCACTTTAGGAGCCAAGGATGCTTTGAACAGGCAAGTCTCTTTTAGACACAATCTTACAACCTCTGGCTGCAGCTCTGGGTTTATTTCAGGGATTCTCAGCAGCGACACTTGTTGCTATTTTGATTTGGATAATTCTTTGATGTGAGGGCTGACGTGTATATTGTAGAATACTTAGCAGCATCTCTGATCTCCAGCCACTAGACATCAGTAGCACTCCTGGTTGTGACGATAAAAACCGTCTCTAGATATTGCCAAATGTCTTCTTGGAGAGGGGGCAAAATCGCCTCTGCTTGAGAATCGCCATAGGCAGCGTCTGGATTGAGGTATTGGGTCTCATCCAAAGCCACTGATCTGGAGTCAAATTAGAAACCCTCCCCCATGCTCTCCCTACCTTCCGTTCTTCCATGAAATCTTACTGACTCCTTACCATGTGCCTGGTACTGGGTTAGGCCCTGGGGATACAAGGACAAAAATGATATAAGCAGAAACTTCAGTTCAAAAAAGATGCCCACCTTAATGGCAGCCTGTGTTAGCTGATACCACCTCTTGTAGTTCTTTGGCATAGTACGTATGTGGGACATGTTTACTGATCATCTATTACCGCTGACATTGGGCCTCCCTGGGAATTTGTAGATGAGTAAGAAAAGGTTGTTGCCTTCAAGGTACTCACAGTCTATTGAAGGTGGCTGGTGAGTAAATGAATAAACTTTCCTACAGGGCACTGTGACGTTGCTTTGGAACAAAGTGTGGCACATGGCAGCACAGAGAAGGAGAGAAACAATTCCCACGGGGGGACTGTGGGTTGTATCATGGAGGAAATGGTTGGGCCTTAAAAGATGGACAGATTTAGACTGGTGGGCTGGGCCTTCCAAGCTGAGAAGTCAACACAAATAAAGGCTGGGGGCTGGAGGTAGAAGGAGGAAAAAATTCCTTGTGTGTTTAGGAAACAGCAAGTAATTTCCACGTGTTAAGAGTCTATCTCACAAAAAATGCCAGCTCCTTGAGGACAAGGTTTGGTGTTATCTTCATCTCCATCTGAACTTCTACTGCAGGATTCAGAGATAAGGGTGCCATGGGCTGTGTCCTCCAGGGGCTTAAAGTCAAGTTTTATTTCCACCGCTGACTAGCTGAGTGACCGCAGGCAAATCATATGACCTCTCGGAACCTTCTTCTCAATTGTCCAATGGGGATAAAATACCAACTGCCCAGGATGATTGTAACGAGTAAATGAAATAATGTGTGTGAAAGAGCTTTGTGAATTTTAACATACACTAAAAAGTAATGGAAGTAGCTTTAACTTTCATAGGGCTTCCGATGTGCCACGTACTAAGAAATATTCTAAGAACTTGAGTCTTCCCTGTGAGGTATGGCATTGGGATGTGCAGCTCAGAGGTCCCTTAAGAGAACCTGCCAACGGACGGTAATTGGTGGACAGCCTTCAGCTGCCCACCTCCCTGGGCTGCTACTAACTCATGACTGAGCACGTGGACATAGGATAGGCCAGTCCTGCCCAGCTGAGGCTCCTCTCAGGCCGTCTTTCCGTCTTTCACTGGCCTGAGACTTTCCCAGGACTGCACTGCAGGCAGAGAGCTCTGTCTCCCTCCTTCCTTCTCTCCTTTCACAGGTGTCAGACCTGGGTCCTCTCTGAAGTCTCCACCCACCTGCCAACTACTTCTGCTCCCTCTCTTTATTCTTCACGTGTGTTTTCCCCACTACACCTCTCACACCTCTGTTTTCTGGAGGACCTGAGTGGACATAGAGGTAGGTCTCGTTATTTTCCTCTATTTTACAAAAATGGGGCAACAAGACACAGAGAGGTGAAACAACCTGCCCAGACCTTGGGCTAGTAAGTGGAAGGGCCAGGATTCAAATTCAGGCTACCTGGCTCCACAGTCCATGAGCTTACCCACTGAGCCACACTGCTTCAGTGGCTCTTTTGAACATCAAACAGATTGACTTATTTTTTTGTTAAAGACACTGCTCTAGGTCCATATTGTCTTGATGGTACTGTAGGAGATGTTTGGGCAAAGGTGTGGGGGACACAAAGAACAGGAAATAACCTGCCTTCCCAGACTCTCACCAGCAATCAATCCCAGGGTCCACATAGCCCCAGGTGGGTTTAGTGCTTTCTCCAAGTCACCACAGGTCTACATTAGAAAGACGATGGGTCCTAATCTTCTTTTCTCAACCTTTCACCCCTGGATTATACATCCTTGAGATTATTTAGGATTCTGCCTTGGTAGTTGTGTGTGTGTGTGTGTGTGTGTGTGTGTGTGACTAAAGGATGAAAGGAGGACATATATAGTGCTTACCCTTCCAGGTGCCACCTTCAAAGTGACCATCTAAAAGCCAGTTAGAGGCAGTAAACCTCCGGCCAAGCGGGGGACAATAAAGTAAATGATGCTATAATGACTTCATGGATAGCTAGACAGTCATTCAAATGGGTGGTTTTTTTGACTACGCAGACACCTGGACAAATGTAGATGAGATTATTTAAAGTGAAAAAAGCAACATACAAAATGGCACAGACATCATAATTTCAACTGTCTAAAACACACACACGTACAACCTGGAAGGGCATACACAAAAATGATAAAAATAGTGTAGCTCTTGGCATTTGCAGAAAACATTCACTCTTTTAGCTCTCATAGAGATGAAAAGGTGCACAGTAGGTTATCATTTGTAATGTTCCCAAGTCACAGATCTGATCGGTGGTGCATCAGGCAGCAAAGAGTAAATTTCTCAGTGCTGTGTGTGTGTTTTCTGGGGCATATCAAATTCTCCAGTGGTACTAAAGAATTTTAGGATTTTCCAGAAATTTCTCAGTATATCTGCATTTAAGATGAAAGGTCAACCATAATGAGGTACCTTTGAGCTATAAGGGTGACTATACAAAGCTTTAAAAAAGTCCTTATATTTACTTTTTAAAAAATATTTTTATTAAAATATAGCTCACATACAATATTATATTAATTTCAGGTATACATCAAGTTATTCAACAGTACCCACCTGGCACTAGACAGAGTTATTACCATATTATTGATTATATTCCTTGTGCTAAAGAAGTGATCACCATGATAAGGCCAGCAACCGTCTGACACTGTACCTTGCTATCATATTATTATTGACTATATTCCCCATGCTGTACATTACATCCCTAAGACATATTTGTTTTATATCTGGAACTTTGAATCTCTCATTCTTCTTTGTCTTTTCTTCCCCTTTTTAATTTTTCAATTACAGTTGACATTCCATATTATTTTATATTAGTTTCAGGTATATAGCACAGTAGTTAGACATTTATATAATTTAGGAAGTGATTCCCCCCGACTAGTCTAGTACCCACCTGGCACTATACACAGTTATTACTATATTGTTGATTATATTCCCTATGCTGTACTTCACATCCCTGTGCCTGTTTCGTAACTACCAATTTGTATTTCTAAATCCCTTCCCGTTTTTTACCCACCCCCTCCCAACCCCTGTCCCATCTGGCAACCATCAAAATGTTCTCTGTATTTATGAGTTTGTTTCTGTTTTGTTTGTTTGTTTATTTTGTTGTTTAGATTCCACTTGTGAGTGAAATCATATGACATTTTTCTTCCGCAGTTTGACTTACTACACTTCAGCACAATACCCTCTAGGTCCATCCATGCTTATATTTACTTTTATAATAAGATGTTTTGTGCCTGAAATATTTCAAAACTAAGCCCACAAAAAATTGGAAAGTTTCCATATGGACATGACACTGAAAAATAGCTTCTGGTATTTGTATAGGACTTTCAAACAATTCACTCCTTCTGGGTCAGAAGTTAATTTGATCCTTCTGTCTTACATATTCTCATCCCCATTTTACAGATAAAGAAGGTAGAGTTCAAGGATTTAAATAAATTGCCCAAGCTCCCACAGCCAGAAAACAGCTAAGCTGAAGTTGCGCCTTGCTTTGACTGGATATCATGACACGACACTTGGCACCCAAACGTCCGACGTTGTGGTGATCAGGGAATCTGGGGTGGGGGTGAGCTTCTCACCCTTGGCCTGGTCCCCTCTGAAGAGTCCAGTAGTGGCTGTGAAGGTCCAGGCTATATTCCACAGACCAGGCTGGAGAGCAGTGTCAGCCAAAATGGAGTCTGGGGAAAGGCCGGGTCCACATCTCGAGCCAGCTTTTGGATCTCCTTTGGCAGGAGGGAAAGTAGTTTCTCAAAAACAGCAGAGGGTGGCACTCTCCCGGGCTGTCTTGGCACCACATCGAACAAGAGGTCCACATTCTTCCCTGTGTCCCACCGAGTGATTTGGCTGTAAGACTGACGGTCAGTGGGACTGCTAACTGGCCTGCACCCTCTCCTGGCAGCCCTCCTCTATCCTCAGATATGGTTAAGCAGAGAAGTTTTCAGCAGGTAATAATGCCAGATAAAATACAGCACGCTCACTTAAATTTGAATTTCAGATAGGCAGTATTTTTTTTTTTTAGTATAAATACATTCCAACTATTGTCTAGAATGTACTTATGCTAAAAAATGATTAGGTCTTTGGAATTTAAGAAATCATTTAAACAATGATTAGGTCTGGAATTTAAATTTAACGGGAGTCCTATGTTTTCCTTTGGTAAATCTTGCAACCCTATTGAGAGACAGAAGGAATCTCGAAGTTGGCAGACCGTGTATGGCAGAGGAGTGGGCACTGCTGGGCTTGGTGGCCACCTGAGCACCCTTAGCGTGGCCTGGCTGTAGAATTAGAAGGGGCTCTGGGCTTGAATTTGGGCTCTGTCACTGAACTAGCTCTGTGACTTCGGGAATGGTATTTAACTCCTGCATCTTCATTTTTCTTCTCGGTCAGTTGGGGATCATGATGAATCTCTATTGCACAACGCAAAGCCTTTGAGGAAAGGGGCCCTATTCATGGCAGGCCCTTAAAAAGTGTTTATGATGACAGTTGTATGAATTCTAGGATTGGGCTAGGGAGATGATGAATTAAGAACTATGAATGTCTTCAAAATCATCTGGTTCGACTTTCTCCAAATGAGTTTTTGAGGCTCAGAAAGGTTAAATGAGCTGCCCAAGGTCACAAAGCAAATTTGGTGGGCATCAGGGCAGACACGACAGCTTCTGGTCCAGGGGTCTGCCCAGGGAGGACCAGCTTACTCACCTCCAAGCCTGGCTGCTTCCCCTCTGTTACACAGTTACCAGGTTCCCTTCCGAACCAAGTCAGTCTATAACTATGACTTTAGACTAAGGTTTTTATCCAAAGCAGGTGAACCAGAACTTTCTTCTCTGCCATGGGAGTTGAATATGCCCTTTATGGCTGTCTGCCCGGCTCTGACTTCCTGAGGTTTTTCTTGGAGATGAAATGGTATGGAAAACAAAATGGTTTCCTCCTCGTCACATGTCATGTCACTGAGCACTGGATTTAAGCTGGAAGAGAGATGAACCTGCTGGCCTGGGATAATATTTATCTTGCGTAGCAACAGGCTTACGAAGATGTTACTCAGAGAGCATCCAGGGGTCAGGGGAAGTCTTGGCATTGGGTTCAAGCTGCAGATACAGCGCACTGTCTCCTGAGGGTAGCGGTTATACATGCCTACCACACATTTCTTTGGAAGCTCAGTTAAGCCCAGGGTAAGCTACATAGATCCTAGGAAGGGCATCTCCTGGATCACATGCGTTCAGAGAGTGAGCGCCTCTGATGGCAGCACATGGTGAATGCTGACTGTTAACTGCAGTAAAGATGATCTCGCGAGGTGAAGAAACCCTTTGACACCAGCTGGGCTGGAGATGCTTTGCTTCCTCAGCAATCCAGTAACATCCCCAAGGCACCGTTGACCAAGTTCTGTTGATCATCTGTCCCCATGTTTGTCTCCCTACCAAGCTGACATGATTGTTCTTCATCTCCACATCAGTCAGCTCCACAGAGACGCACACAGCGTCTTGTTGGGAGGTAAATCCATCAAGGCTCTAGACTCCTGCCAGGAGAAGAAGCCCTCTAGGGCTCAGGGGTCCTTTGAAAGCCAAGCCCCTCCAGGTTGCCCCACAGAACCGTTAGCACAGAGCGGGATGAGCCTTGGGATTGGACTCAAACCTGGGGGAAGCCATTTCTGCTCTGGGGCCCCTTTTCCTGTGTGAAATAAGGGGCTGCACTAGAAGTATTTCAGGTCTCCTCCAACATGGACAGTCTTTCACTCTGTCTGTTGTGTGTGGATGAAACAAAATGCATGAAGCAATCCACACACAGCCATGCTGGAGGGCCAAGAGCAGATATGTGGGCTCCCTCACTTTGCCCCGTTTGGAACTTAATTATGGAATGTCCCTTCTACAGGAGCTCAATGCCTCACATATTTATTTTTCCAAATCTCCTTGGTGTCAGCAGGTAAAAGTGACTCAGAGTTTCAGGGCTGTAGACAAGCAGATGTTTTCCTTCAACAGGAAGCCTGGAGGGTATTTTCTCTGCCTGCAAAGCTCCTGTGGCCTCAAGAGTTTTTATAGAGACAGACACACAGATGGTCTGGTTGTCCTGACACTAAAAACCATCACACCAGAGCCCTCCCTGCGCTGACATGTGAGATAAAAGTTGCGAGGCTGAGCCCTCCCTCTCTTATTGCTCTGGCTTGCTCTGGGAGAGAGATGTGCCCCAAGACTTCTGGGGGAAATATCTTGCAAATTGATTCATTTTTTACAAAATGAACTGTAGTGTGTGAGATCACACAGTGAATCTATTTAAAAAGAGATAAATCACCATCTTTCCAATGTTGGCCACGTTGTAACTTTGGATTTTTGTGTTCCGAGTTTCTTGAAGAGGGTCTGGTGGTGGTGGTGGGGTCATCTTTCTTTGGAGCAGGAGGACTGTGGAAATAGCATTAATCCACCCTGATTAGATCCCGAGTGTCCATGGACCCTGACTATGTAAAACACATACTTTCCAGGTCTTCATTACCCAGTCTGTAACACAAATCCCTGACCTCTCGGAGCGGCGTGCCGTGAAGGACAAAGCAGCTCTGCAACCAGAAAGACCTAGGTTCAAATCCTGGCTCTGACACTTAGAGCTATGCGACCTGAGTTAAGTACTTAACATGTTTCAGAGTTTGGTCAAGTACTTAACATGTTTCAGTTCTTCCATCTGTAAAATGGGGAGAACACTATCTCCTAGAGCCCTTGTGAGAATTAAATAAGATTAAAATATATAAAAGCTCTAGAACTGTGCCTGGCACGTTGCAGATACTAGTATTGGTCTTACTGAATTGGGCGAGAACTGCTTTCTCTCCCCTCCATGGTGTTGCAAGGGCAGGTCAGGCTGTGCCCCCACCTGTCTTCTGGAGAGCACTCTGATCCTTCCTAAGGGATCCTTCCTGCTTCCTGAGGGAGCAGGCACAGGGGAAGCTCTCTCCCTTCCACACACAGGAGGGAGAGGTGATTCAGAGGCCTACAGCCCAAGAGGGAGAAGCAGACACTTTGAGTAGATGTAACACATGAACCATTAAAATGATCAATTAGGTGACAGTGTTGAAACACTGACAACTAGAATATTCTACCCACGCTTGGCTCTCATTTATCTCCCTCATGCCTAGCAGAGTGCCTGACACTCAATAAATAAATTTAATAGATACATTTAAATGTCACAAAATACATTCAACTTTTCTTAAATGAGTAAAGAGAACATATTACATAATAATCTTCATTGAAAAAAATTAAAACACAATTATGGGCATACAATTACAACTAGGTAACAACGACATCTATATCCATAGACAAATATTAGATGGGAACACAGTGTAGCATTGTGGGAGAAATGCCATTTCCTTTTCTTTTAAGATGTTGAATAATGTTTTAAAGTTACTTTAGTAATAAAAATTCTAAAAATCAAGAAATGACCTTTAGTTATAAAGCAACGGAAATCCAGGCGGGTGGTGTGGTGTGGTACGGGAAGAGGAGTACAAATGTGGCATAGGGTCCCCAGCCTGCAACTTCAAGCAGCTCTTCTTGGGAAAATTAATCTCTTTGCACCTACATTTCCTCAACTGTAAAAAGAGGGTAATAACCCATGCTCCCCTCACAGGGTTATTGTCAGGCTTAAACAGGGTGGTGTGTGTAAAGGGCCTGGCCACGATTACTCGTGGTTTCTTGACATCCTTCTTGGAGGGTTTGTTATAGGATGGGTCCAGCTCTAAACTTCAGCACGTCATTGCTGGGTGGGTGCTGGACCTTCAACAACAGAGGATCTAAATGCACCTTCTAGAGGCAACCAACACCCTTCTCGGGGTGAAGTGGCTTCAGAATCAAACTCAAGCTGTTACCATGGCTTGCCTAGAGCCAGCTTTTAGGAGACAGAGAATGAAGGTCTCAATGAAATCCCCCTGGAACACAGCAAGAGGTGTCAGATGGGAATAATAACTAAAAGTTTGCTACGTGCATGCGTGGTTCTACATATGTTCTTTGTGGCGGAGGGACAATTTCAGCAAATGCAAGTGTCTGGCTGTGCAGAGGGAACTACAGTGCAGACTGAAGACTGGTCTTGATGAGCAACTCTAAGATTTGTACCACCATACCGCCTTCCATGTCCTAGGCTGGTAAAGAGGCATATGGGAAAGAGGTATAGGGATGGAAGAACACACAGAAAGCTTCTAGTCCCACCCCTCAGTGTATTGGAAGGGGATCAAGTCTAGATAGGGGCAGAGACTCACCTGGCCATCAGGGGTACTGGGACCAGCATCCCTGCTTCCCAGTCCAGCACTTCTCCCTCTCCCCTCCCCATTATTTCCCAGCTCTAAAGCAAGGTCTGCCCTCATTTGATTGTATTTGTGGATGAAGCCTGAATAAACATCATTCTTCAGAAGGAGAGGCAGTGCTCATTCTGTTTAGAAATGGGGACGTGTGGTGTCCAGGGAGGAGGAAGCCAGGCAAGTTTTCCTGAGAGAGATCTCCACAGAACGCAACTAAATATAACCTTGATGACCATAGGTATCAAGAATCTAAAAAATGACCATCTTGTTTGCCTCAATAGTTCCATTTCTAGGAATTTATCCTTAGGAAACAATCAGAGATGGAGACAGACTGATCTGCAAAGATGAGTATTGGAGCACAATTAGGACGGCAAGAAGACTAGAAACCACCTAAGTGTCCAACAGTGGAAGGTTTCTTATGTAAATGATGATGTACCAGGCAGCTATTAAAATGACATTGTGGAAGAATGGCTAATAACCTGGGAGAAAATGGATGATATACATTGCATTTGAAAAAGCAGAATGCAAAACTGTATATGCAGTATAAACCCAATTTTCTTTTTATAAGTGCTTTGGGGAAGAAGGTTGGAAGGAAATATACCAAAATGGAAGCAAGGATTAGTATTAGGTTGGTGCAAAAGTAATGGCGGTTTACAGGTTAAAAATAATTGCAAAAACAGCAATCACTTTTGCACCAACCTAATATTAGTTTGTGACTGATACTTTAATACTTCTCTGGATTGTCTAAATTTTTAAAAGATGAACACGCACTCATTTAAAAATCAGAGATAAATGTCATTAAGAAGGAATTCTTGGATATTTTTCATGTTTGCTGACTAATAGACACATTGCTGAGACCACAGATATGCACAAACACTGTGTCCCAGGGGCTGGGCCCCAGAGCAGACACACTCGGGACTGGGGATTGAGCTCCTTAAATCCTAAACCCCCTGGAATCCTGCAGCCGATCTCACCCACAGTCTCTCTCCCTGGGTTTGCCGGCCACTCCTCTGCCAGATCCAGACATTTCAGCCCTTGTTCCTGGTGTTTTAGTTGAAATGCTTTACTGAGGCAGCTTGCCTCTCAAATGCTCAAAGAACACATCCCAGCAGCCACTCCCACCTCAATCAGTGGCCCTGGATCAGAGAGAAGCCTTGAGGACAAAGGAAGCTGCCTGGATTCATGGAGCAAGAAAACAAAGAAAGCCCAAGCAGGGGTCATCATTGAGGGCCTCAGGAGATAGAAGAGCAAGAAGACCCAACAGCAGCAGGGGGAAAATAAGGGGGGCTGGGACAGTGGGATGGCAAGCAGGGAAACGAAAGGGCCTCCACGCCACAGCTGTGTAGGGGCGGTGCCCTGGCAAAGGGGACCCAGCCAAGAAATGGCCCGATGCTTTGTAGATATGCATATAACTGCCCCACAAAGGTGCTCCCCACCCATCCCCGCTGCCACCTTCTGGCCCAGCGTTCCTGGCCCAGGCTGTGCGTTACCTCATTGTTGGTGCCCACATCCAGCAAGACGGGGAGGCACTGCTGTGGATTGACCCCCCCACACGCTGTGTACAGGGCCAGCTTTCCCACCGGGATGCCCATGCCGTAGCAGCCCAAGTCTCCCAGGCCCAGGATACGCTCCCCATCAGTCACCACCACGGCCTGGAAAACAAAGGACGCCATCAATCAGGGACAGCACCTTCTGTGACAAAGTGCTCATTTTCACAGCCCTTAGCCTGTCAGGCCCAACACCTGGATGCTCACTGCTTCTGCTAAGGGAAAACACTGCTTGTTTGGGATAAGGCCAAAGGGTTCCTTCACCTGCAGGTGGCTGGTCTTTTTCCCATCCCACTCTCATGTCTGGCAGGCTGGTGAGACACCCCACTGAGGTGAGATGGTGAAAAGACACCTGCCTTGCATTCAGAGGTTCGGGTAGGGGCTGCAGAAACAGCTGGAGGGAAAATACATCCAGTAACTCAAAAAACCAAACAGATGCTCTTAGCTTGAGATTTGGGGGGAGGGGGCAGGGAGGGACGGACATAAGGAAAAACAAGTGTTCATGCAGCTGCTACACCTCCAGGGTTTAGAGACCAAATAAGTGTTTTGGAGCCTGTTCCTGGAATATAGAAAGTCCAGTTTGCAAAGGACAGAGCTCCCTGCGACATCTGCTATGATCCCTATTTCACTGAAACCAGGAGGGTTCTCAGGCTTTCTGGGATTACCTCTGTGTCTTGGCAACTAATCACTGAGTGCCGACGAGGTAGTAGATGTAGTGCTAGTTCAAGGCTTACCTACTGTGAATTAACAGACGCTGATGAAGCTGATGGCGATGACAGAAATGATTATATGATTACGATGGATATTCATTTGTTCACTTATTTAATAGACATTTATGAAGCACCTATTTTGCACAAGACACTCTACCAGATCCTGGGTGAACGAGCTTCAGTTTGCTCATCTATAAAAACAAATATGCATGGACCCAGCCCTTAAAGAACTAAGGGGCAAAAAGGAGAAGGAACATGTATATTTATAACTCTGGGAGGAAAGTGTGAGTGCAGCAGAACAGGACAAAGGCAGCAGAGATTGAAAGAAGGGAGAGTTACTTCCTGTAGGCTAACACTTCATGGATGAGAGGACACACGTGCCAGAACTTGGACAGATGGAGACAGTCCACCGAAGGTGTGGCTGGTGAGAAAGGAATTTGATGCAAAAGGAAATTAAGATCCAGGGTAGCGGTAGGGGGGATAGGCTGTGTGTGTGGGTGCAGTTCGCAGGAAAGGAGAGAATGGAAAGTCAGGCAGGAGTGAGACTGAAGGGCCTTGAATGTCAGGCCAAGGAGAACCCCTCAGGGTGACAGGAAGTTGTTTATAGGTCACCCCAATATGCTCACTATCACGGGTTCCCCCCACCACTAAATGAGTTAAGTTTAACGGGCCACCCACCCTTCCACTGGAACCTGGATTTGGCCAGATTTAGGATCAGCTCTGAGCTATGGATGTCATGGTTGGCTCCAAGCATGTTGCCCAAGAGAACCATAGGGGTCAGTCAATGTGATCCATGAAGGTACAATACTGGGTGCACTGGGGATAAAGAGATGAAGACTCCTCCTTTCCCTGGAAGAGTTTATGATGCAATACCCAAAGGGTCCATGGCATCTTCTCACTCCTTTGCTCTCTCTCCAGGGGTGCACGCATATGAGAAATAGGTGTAAAGATTCTTTAAAACACTCTTCCACTTCTGAAAAAGGGGTGAGTGCAGCAGACCCATAAAGATCACCAGTGCCCCTTAGACTGGTGTGCTGCCTCTATGGAGAGTGCTCTCACAACCCACGACTCTCCTGATCCCACGGCTCTGGCAGACAGGCAGGTCCGAGATTGTTAGCTCTGTTTCACAGGTGAGCCAACCGGAGCTCTTCAACCTTCACGTTCTATACATATTTAAGTATCAGCCCCGTGCCAGGCACTGGACTTGATGTTTTCACATCATTTATCTCAGAAAGATTAGCTGACTTACCAAGGTCACCTTCCTTGTGTATGTGGCAGGTCAGGATTCTAATCAGGCTTTGGGTTCCTGGCTCAGGGCTCCTTCTACCACCTCATTCGGCTGGGGTAAAGTACCTGTGCTCTCAGCAAAGACCTGCCCTGCCTCAGTGCCCCCCTCTCTTGCCTCTGACCTCCTGCTAGCTCTCCCAGGTGGAGCCTGTGCCACCCCTGGGTGCTCAAACTCTGGTTGTTTCTCTGCTATCTCTCGGAATCAAAGCTTCCTTATTATTCTGGTTCCCATTCCCTTAGAATTTCTCGCTGCTTGGGGCAGTGAGTGACAAGGAGTTACACAGAGCAAATCAACTACTACTCCGGGGTGTTAACCCTAGAACTTCGGGGCTTTTCAGGATGGTGAGGGGGCCCTGCCATGAAGCCCTCCCCACCTGGAAATGTCTGAGGGTACTCCCCTGCATTGCGGCTCCTCTGAGGGACTGTCTCACCTCCCTCTGTCATCCACTCCTCATCCGACCTTGCGAATGGTTGGGTTATTGCCAGTGCCACAACCACACTCTCTCTCTCATCTCTCTTCTAATTTCTCCTGCCAACCAACGTTAGAGTCATTATATCAGAAGCCCATTTTCATCATGCCATTCCCAGGCTCAAAGACCTGTAGTGACTTCTAACTGTCCGTAAAATAGAGTTCAAAATGCCTAACTCTTTAATGACTCGACCCCAACATACCTTTTGAAACTTATTTCCTGCTATTTATCTGCACACAAAATTGCGTAGTTTAGCCAAATGGGCCTCCTCACTCCTGCCACATACAGTCTGAAAAAAACAAACATCTCTTAGCTCTCAGCCTCCATGCTCCTCTCTGCTAGAAGGTCCTTCTCCTCTTTCCCAGCAGCGCACATCTTGCCCATTACAATCACATGCCATTTCTCCTAGCACTTGTATGTTCCACTCACCTGTTCTTCTCACCTGTCCTATTTGCCTGCCTGGCTTCCACAAACATTTAAGTACCTACTGCTTGCCAAGCCCCACATATGCTACTTAAACATTTGATGGTGATAGCATTTGGGTTCTTATTTAACATTTTTTTAAGTGCACATTTTATCTCATCAAACAGCCTAAAGGTTAATGGCAGGGGTTTTGGAGTCTGATAACCAGTATTTGAATCCATGCTCCTTGATGATTTGCCATATGTAATCTTGGGTCAACAGGTAACTTTTCTGAGTTCTAATTTTCCATGAAATCGGAATAATAGTGACACCTAACTCATCAGGTTGTTGTAAAGATGCAATGAAATAATATACGAGGTCTGACAATTAAGTTTGAGAACTTGTTGCAATGATGTTACTAGCCTTTTTTGATATCAGAGGGATTATTCATTATGAATTTGTACCAAGTGAACAAACATTTAACCAAGTTTACTCTTTGAAAGTGCTGAAAAGGTTGCATAAAAAAGTAGGACGGTGTGAACTTTTCCGCAATTCATGGTTCTTGCATCAGGACAAAGCACCAGCTCACAGAGCACTGTCTGTGAGGGAGTTTTAGCCAGTAAACAAATGACTGTATTGGAACTCCCTCCCTACTCACCTGATCTGGCCCCCAATGACTTCTTTCTTTACCAGAAGATAAAGGAAATGTTGAAAGGAAGACATTTTGATGACATTCAGGACATCAAGGGTAATAGGATGACAGGTCTGATGGCCATTCCAGAAAGAGTTCCAAAATTGCTTTAAAGGGTGGATTAGGTGCTGGCGTTGGTGCATAGCTTCCCAAGGGGAGTACTTCGAAGGTCACCATAGTGATATTCAGCAAGGAGGTGTGTAGCATTTGTTCTACAATGAGTTCGTGAACTTAATTGTCAGACCTCATATGTCTTATTTTAACAAGATGCCTTGTATACAGTAAGTGATCAGTAAATGGTGTTGCTCTTATGATTATAGTAATGATTATTATTGGGGCAAAGATTATATATTATAATATTTAATTCAATTAGATTAGAATTTATAATTCAGCATTACCAGAGATAAACCATGCACTACTTATGTGTTAAATGAGTGAATGAAAGGAAAACCAAGGGGAGACCTTGGAAAATGCAGCTTAAGAAAGCCTGGCCATGCGAAGCTCAACAGCATTCTAACCTTGATGTCTTCATCCATTCCAATGGCTTCTACTGTCATTTCTAAGCAGACACTTAGAGCTAACTGTCGGCTGGACACTGACAATTGACTGGACTCCAACAGTCTTCTCAGAGTCCCCAAATCCTTAACCAAATGAGTATGCTTTTCCCTTTTATTCCTTTTAAACATTTTACTTCTGCTGTCCTCCCTTCCTCGGTTACCTCCTAGCTCCCAGGCTCAGAGCTGTCCAGTCTACTTTGACGCCTCTCTGTCATTAGTCAACCACAGCCAATTGGTCACCGAGTTCTGCTGATTTGACCTGCTCCCTATTTTTTCCCATCTGTTCCATGATCTTCATCCCCATTCTACTGCCTTGGATCAGCCCATCCATCTCTCACTTGACGACTGTCGTGGTCTCCTAACTGGTTTTTCTACTCTTGGATTTCCCATCCCATTTCATTTTTTCCAAAGGCAGCAATCAGTGACTGATGGATGAAGGAGACAAAGGGCCAGCACCCTTGTCTCAGCTCAGGATGACTTTGACGGCCATCCCAATTCCAGAACCTCCTCATGGGCTCACTGAGTCTTCCTTGAGACCTCACTCAGCCCAGGCTCTATACTGCCTCCTTCCCATGGAGAGGAGTTGATCCCATGAGTACCCCCTAATATGTTCCTGATATGCTAATCCCCATCTCAAACTGTTTCCCAGGAAATCCAACTTCTGACACTGAGCAGAGTGGGTTTAACACATGGTGGGCCTGTGCACGACAGGCCAGCACTTGGCACCTGCATCTGGTCCAAGTTTAAACGACTAAGTGGCTGGTGCCCAGCGGCAGAGGATGTTCCCTTGGCTCCACAACCCGGCTGCCACTCAGCACCTCCTTCCCTCAGCTGTTGGGCCTGGGAGGAGGGGAGATTTAGGTGCTTGGGAAAGCTGTTTGGGAGGAGGACTGTTCTCTGCTGAGCCTTCGTCCGCTTGGGCAATGGCTGCTGTGGGAAAGAGTCAGAAGAGCAGTTCTCACTCCTGTTTGTGATTTATGCTGGACAGTTCTGGGCAGCCTGGCCCTCCCCTTCGTCCCTGAACAAGAGGGGCCTACAAAACTTCATGTCCCCCAGCCCTGAGCTGTGGCCTCACTTCCCTCGCAGCCTTCTTCTCTTACCTTTCAGTTTGTAGCTCTGCTTTCTGGCTCGGAAACTACTGAAAGCCATCTCTTATCTCCTGAGTTGATTCAGAAACTCTTTTGAAACAACCCTTCCTCCAGCCAAGCGGCCAACGCTATTAGGGTCCAAAGATTTCTGTGCCTTAAAAAAGTCTGGTCAGCAGCTGGGGGAGAGGTGGCTCGGCAGCAGGGTCCTGGTGACATCAACACTGATGTTTGGGTAACCGCGTGCAAGTCACTTAACCTCGGCTTGCTCCTCTGAGCAAAGACACACCCTGACTCATCGTTCAGGACCCTCATGAGGGTTTCAGAAGCACTCTGTGCTCCACTCAGTAACTGTGAGAAATCAGTGAAATTACAAAGGGGAAGTCAGCATCCCAAAGTGCCACGAAAGGGATAATGAGCAGAGATTCCCTACTTAAGGGAATCTCCATCTCCTGAGGTAACTGGGGAAAACACACCAATAAACAGGAAAGACTGCAGCTTGGGACATTCTGAACCTTTGAAAGGGCTAAGGTAAAAGGCTGGTGGATAGGGCAGGGTGGGGACTGGGGCAAGCTGGGAGTAGCCCCGTCAGCCCTCATTGACTTGTTTACCTGCCAAGCTATAGGCCCAATATTCAGAGCACCTGGTTTTTCAAGAGAAGCCAGAAATCCAAGTACTCAAACAAAGTCTCCTGATTTTGCCTACAAGTTCAAAATTTTCAAAAACCACTGAGGGCCACATCAGACATGTCTAGGGGCCAAGCCAGCTGGTCGCCCATTTGTGGCCTGTGACTCCCAGGTAGGGAGGCCTCTCCACAGCTGCCCTTAAGTCTCTGCCTTCTCTTCTCAACACTGCTGTGTGTGCTAAAGCCACCCCTTCTTCCTCCAGCAAGGACACCATCCATTGAAGTGCCGTTCATTCTGGCACAGACTTTATCAGAGTTAATCTTCACAACTGGAAAACAAAGATCAGAGAGGTTGTCTGCACACACAGCAGGTAACTGGAAGATTCACGGCCAGAACCCAGGTCTGTCTGATTGCAAAGGCAGAGCTGATTCTTCTACATAGTTACGGGGACTGACCTCAGGGTTTCTACATAGTGAGACAGAAATAAAGGGTGGAGGGCAGGAGGTGGCCCTAGGCATTCACTCATCTACTCTGGGGTGCTGCAGGGCCAGTGGCCAGCCAGTCACCCTGTATGCTCCTTATTCCTGGGCTCCTCTCTTTGGCAGCACAGACACACACAGTTTACTGTCATTGCTTCCGGGTCAGTCTCTCTAAGTAGACTGTGAGCTTCTTGAGGTTAGGCCTGCATACCTTCTCTATCCGCAAAACCCCAGGGAACTCTTACAGAGTAAATGTTTACAAAATAGTTGTTGAATACATCTGGATTAGGTGCTCTGGCCCAGCTCTTCTCCTGGAATGTACACTTTCCCCAGAGGCTCTGGGTGTCTCTCTTTATTTGAGGCCTGCTAGAGTCACACATCTTCCAGGGTGATGATAAACCCCAGTTCCTCTTCCTGTAAAATCACGAGAGTTTCTGTCTCCATCTTTCTAGTAATTAGCACTCAGAACTTAGAAGGTTCTTAGAAAATATCTGTTGGCGTCAATAGATATTTGGCAGCTAAGGTTCTGTTTTGAATTCACAGAAGCAATTCATGGTCAGGGTCTGTGTTTTTCTCATTTTGCATTCCTCATAGCAGGGCCCTGGGGGCGCCCTGACAAGAGGAACAACTGGAACCTGAAATCCAGCCCACGACCCCAGCCCCCTTCCCTATTACAGTCTGAAGGAAGGAGCCCCCTTTTTTTTAACTGGTTCAGAGGGAGTGTCTTTTCATTATTTTTTCTAATATCCTTGTAACTTGCACAAAGGCACCTTATGTGTTAGTGGAGACCCCACCTCTCCACTCCTGGCACCATGTCTGATACATGGAAGATGCTCATCGTATCTGTCAACTGAGCTCAGTCAACTCAGCAAGCATCTACTGAGCACCTACTGTATACAAGGCTTCCCCACGGTTCACCTGTCCAGGAAGGTAGAAAGATTAGTTTGCAGGACCTCAGCAGTGTGTCCTCATAAGGCAGGCTGGAGTTAACTTCCCACTGAGTGACCTGGCTTCCCTTCGTGTCCTCAAAATTGTATTAGAGATTCATCCTGGACACGCCCTGTGAACTTGCTTCTTCTGGGACTGGGACCAAAACCTGCAGGGCCAACGTCAACATGTAACTGAAACCTAAGCAGATAAAAGCAGGAAGGAGAAGCATAGGGTGAAATTACTGTAACTGCTTCCGAGTCAGCCTCTCTAACCAGACTGTGAGGATGGCAGAAATGGATGAAACGAGCTCTTCACGGGGGCCAGGACTCAAACCCAATGTCCTGACCTACCTGCTGTGGTTCTGAATGCTGCCACTTCCCTGAGAGGGTCCAAGTGGGTGGGATACAAACAGAGATAGGGAGAAAGCGGCTGGATTTGGGGCCTGGTGGAGAGCGGTGGGTGGCTCAGGGAACTTGCAGGGACAGAGGGCGTGAGGTCCTGGAGAGGAGACAGTGCCGGAGTGTCTCCGCCTCCCAGTTGAGGCAGGATGGTGCCAGCATGATGGTGAGCTGAGACGTGCTTATCCTGGGCTCGGCCAGCTTCAGCCCTTCCCCAGCTCGTGTGCCAGAAATGCCCTCGCTAGGCAGCCAGAGAATGTTTTGTATTTTTGCTTCCCACCCCACTCCTCCACACCTTTTTTTGGTAAAAGTGACAAGGATCTTAGATGCCTGAGCCCCTCAAAATCTTCCATAGATGTTTCTACAGGAGGAGGCGATCTGGGGATATAACCAGAGGCTAACAAGTTTCTACAAAGCTGTATGTTTTATATTTTAAAATTAACACACATTTTGCATTCTATATTGTATACTGTTTATTAGATAAAAAATATTTTCTCCTTAAATTTTTTCAGTAGAATGGATATTCCAGGAAGAAGTGCCAGGTTTATTTTGTTCCTCTGAATATGCAACCTTCCACCCCCGCTCCTCCCGGCCCCCATCACTGCTGTGTACTACCAGCTGTGAAGGTATTGTTCATTATAAGTGTTTTCTTTGGTTGCAGAATATCCCCACCTTGCATCCTCCTCTCTCCAGTGCCTAACTGTCCAATTTGACCCCTCAATTCAAGGCCCTGCTCCAATGTCACCTCTTCCATGAAGTATTCCTAGATTCCACTCAGGCTAAAAGCAATCTCCGCTTCTTTGAACACCCACAGATCTTTCTGTGCCTTATTTACCTCTGATCAAGTTCCACCTTGTTAATGTTTTTGCGTCTCTATCTTATTTTCCTCATGAAAATCCAGCTACTTGAGCAGAGGGCCTATGTCTGATTTTCCCCTGTATCCACCATGGAAACTGGCAGTGTGTATATATTTAGTAGGTACTCCATAGATGCTGAACAAATCTTCAGGCTACTACTGATACTCCTACTATTAAGAATTATACCATAGTAATAACAATATATTAAAATAACCATAAAGGACAATTTCTCATCTGTGCCTGGTTAACGCAAATCTATGCTTTGTGGTGCATTTATGCTCAGCTGTACAAGGTCTCTGGTCTGGGGAAAGGGTGCAGTGTCTTGCCTTCAGTGTTGTAATGGCTCATTTTGTAGGTAGAAATGACTCTGGTCCAGGCTGAAAGGATTCATCCAACAATAGAGCAACAGCAAAGAAAACAGGATCGTACCTTAATATTGTCTTCTGGCCAAGAGTTCAACATTGTTGCAATGTGGCCCTTGTCATGAATGGTGATAAACAGCCCACTAGGAGAAATAAAACACGTACACACAGAGAAACCAGACAGTCAGACCAGGAGCAGAGCAAAGAGCAGAGATACTGTGTATCATTGTCCCTTAATGTTGCCCATAGGCCTGGGCAGGAGGGGTCCCTGCCTGAAGCCCCAACAGTTAAGAGGGCCCTGTTCCTCTCCCATTTCTCCTCTCTGCAGGGCAAGGAGTCCACGGTGTCGAGGGATGAGCACACCTGGAACCTGTGCTCACCAGAGCTCGCACGCTCCCAGCAGTCACATAGGACCCCAGAATTCTCTGGCTGACTGGCCTCCAATGCTGCTTTCAGGGCCTTTCTCTGGGTCTTTCCTTCTGAGTGCAGACCACGCTGTGATAGGTGCACCCGTATGCCCAGGGCTACAACTGGGACTTGGACATGTGGCTTGGAGAGTCCAGATACATGTACCTGAGGCCTCTTGCAGTGGGGGTGGGAAGAGCGGTGGGCCAGTGGTGAGCCAGTTTTCTCTGCACCACCAGAGTCCGAAAATTTGAAATTCAAACCTGGCCTTCCTGACCATCTGAAGGTATAGTTGTAAAGACAGGAGGCGAGAACATATTTTACTTAACAATTGATTAGCTGGATTCAGAATTTTTAAGGTTTAGACCGTGTACGTGGACCTGAGTCTTCTGCCCTAGGATCAGGGACGAGAGAATCGGGGTACCTGGGCTGGAGGGGCAGGGCAGGGGCTGGTGGTGCAGAGGACAGCGAGTATCCATTTCTTTGAAGGCACTTCGAACTCAACACGTCCAAAACTGAATTTACGTTTTAACCCACCACTGTGAGTCCAACACAAGACGAACAAAGACCTAAAACAAATCTGATTCTATTCCCTTGCTCCCTTTCTCAGTAAATATTATACCCCCTTCCCCATACATCTCGTTTAACAATCCCAAACCACTGGAATCACCCTTCACATTTTCCTCTCCCCTTTTATACAACCCATTGCCTCATGCTTGAATCCTACTTTCTAAATAGCTCTGGGTTCATACACTTCTTTCGTCTGTAACACCACCTCCCTGGTCCAGGCTCCTGATATCTCTTCCCCAAAGTGCCACAATAACTCTGTGACAGCCCCTCTTGTCTCTCCCCAATCTATTTTCCATACAGTAGAATGAGCGATGTTCTTGAAGTCAGTCTTACCGTATTCACCCCTAAAAAATCTAAGCATAGAGCTGGCTCCTTGGAACTTGTCTAGGCAATTTGAGCTTGGAAAATCACGCTGTGTTGGGAGTAATGAACTTCAAGGGCTGCCCAGGATGAGAAAATCAGTCACATGTGTGCATCCTGAACGTTTAAATAGGGGTACTTGCCTTGATGGCAGTAGAAGAGTACACGGGACAAGCTGAGCTTATAAGCCTAGAACTTTTTAAAGAAGCAACCTTCTCTACCTCCAAACCAGCTGCTGCTCCCTGGCACGGCCTGAAGAGGTCTTGTTAGAGGTGTATCTTCGGCAATTTCTATTTTTTTCCACAGCTGCAGCTCTAATATCCACAAGTAATTTCCTTCCAGGTCGTCCAGAGTTACTCACATGGAACGATGTGCTGGAGGGTCCCAGCCCCAGGCTCACCGATGACTCACCAAGTGACCTTGGGGAAGTCATTTATCCACAGTAATTAGTCCCAATGACGCATTCCCAGACTCTTGAAGCTCCTAACCCTGCTCTGTTTTGGAAAAGTCCTTCCCCAAACAACCACGGTTCTCGACATTCCCCTGACCAGACAGAGGTTTGACAATACATAGCAAAAAGCTCACGTGTTAAGGAGTAAGACTCAGGCACTATTTTAGACCTTAGCAAAGCTCCGGTGTGGTTAATTCTAAACAAAGGAAAAGGATGATTACAGAAATTATCTGATGCATTAAAATAGGCCCTCTTTGTTGAAGATAAGGAGAGAGAGGAGGGAGGTTTAAGATGAATATTTTCACATTTAATTTGAGCTACCACTATTTCGAAAGACCCTTTTTTCTCTCTCTTTTTGCATGTATAATTTCACTCTCTGCAGAGATCATGCTGCAAAATTAACACTTTTGAAATGTATTTGAAATTTTAATCACTTCTCAAAGTGCTTTTCCATCTATTATCTAAATTGCAGCTATCCACGATCCCAAAAGTGTTGTCCTGGATGGGGATTTTGAAATATCTAGTCCAAAGACCTCATTTTATACACAAGAACACTGAAGCCCAGAGAAGTGAAGTGACCTGTCTGAGGTCACACAGCTCATAAGCACCAGAACCTGCTTGATCCAGGGTGCTGAGTCCAATGCTCTGTCCACTGACCCAGACTGCCTGTTCTCTCCAGGGATCCGGTTCCCCACAAACAGCTAGAGGTGAGCAGTGAAATGTGCCAAACAGAGATGTACCTTGGGGCCACTAAAGAAAAAGTTTTCTTTGATGCATATTGGTAAGGAAGTAAAATGTGCAGAGTGAGGGATTATGATGCTAAACCTGTGGGTTACACGTTCCAGCAGGATTCTCTTTGCCCATTCACCCATTTCCTGGCAGAACTGCATCTAGACCAACTCAGAAAGAAGATACTGTCAGGATGAAAACCTTTTAAAAATTCCTTCAGCAGCCTATTTTCAGGTTTAGCCACTTTTCACTCAGGTGACACTGTTTCTTGCAGCAGTACCTGGTGATAGGGTGACTTTTGTCTCTGCTTCCATGAGGTTCTGATCAAGTAAGAAACACTGACACCCCCTCCTCTGCATTCCTTCTTAGTGGCTTCTGGGTGCCTCAAAACGTGCTCCCCGAGACCTCCCACCCACGGGAATTTCTGAGCCTGGAAGAGGGATAGTCAAGTGACTTCCAGTAATACAAAACACTGAAAGCGGTGGGGCTGCAAGCATCTCAAGTGAATGTTTAGAGAGACAGCAGATGAAACATAGCACAGGCTGGAGGTTAAATGTCTCAACTGTGCACCCACAACACCCTGGCTCAAAGCCTCTGCTACTCACCAGCTACCTGGCTATAGACGAGTTACGTCCCTTCCTCAAGCTTCAGTATCTCATTTGTAAAATGCAGAACTCAGGCACCAGCTGCTTCCTGCCTTTGTTATGAGGATTAAGAAAGATAATGCATATTTAAAGAGTTTACTACCTTGCCTGCTGGCCCCCACCAAATGGGAGCTTTTAGTGCTGCTGCGTTGGTGTAGTGGTTAAGAGTGCAAGCTCTGGAGTCATACCACCTGGGTACAAACGCTGGCGAAACGCTCAGTGAGGTGCCAGGCTCAGAGGAAGTGCGCAGTACATGTTAGTAGCTACTTACTAATTCATATTTCAACAAGGATTATACGAAGTCAATGTGCATGGTTGTCAGGAGCCATTGCTGACAGTTATATGTGCTTTTGGTGAAACAGGAAGGCAGTCATAAAGTTTGGTAGAAAATCTTTCATTATGTGGGTCATGAGTGAGGGCAAAATGAAAGGATCTTTGGTGATGTATAGTTGGGACTGAAAAATTTCCATGTTCCCTGCAAGAGCTAATATTCAATGAGAGCAGGATCAAGGGTAGCCTGAAAAGGAAAACAAGTCACAAAAGGGCAATATTCATTTATTCATTAAATCATTTTTCCATTCATTGTTCCATCTATCTATCCATCCATCCGTCCGTCCATCCAGTAGGCGTTTTGGAGTCTGTGTTCCACAGACCCTTTATGCACATTATCTCGCTAGCAAGTGGGTATCACCTCATTCCATAAGTGTGATTAAGAGGTAGAGATGTAAAGGTAGAAATGAGATTCAAACACAGGTCTCTTGGATCCCAGAAATGTGGCCCTTTCAGGTGTGTAACTTCACCTCTCTGTGCTTTAGTTGTCTCATCCGTAAAATGGGAGCACTGGCTCCTTCTCTATTATGCAGCAACTGTGAGGATCAAACAAGGCAAGTTCGCGAAAACTCTACACCTTGTGAAAGCCCTGGAGACAGGTGAATCTTACTAGTAGCTGTCTAACCTTGTCTAAAGTGGGACGGATGAGAGGAGGTGGTAAAGTGAGGCTCTCCAAGAGCACGCTCCTCTCTCTGGTTTCCTGTGGCGGCTCTTTACGGATGGATTGGGTAGTAATTTAGGTGCCAAGGAGCTGTCTGTATTCCACAGCAGGGTCTGTTTCAATCTTGTCTCAGCGTGAATGATGCCCTGGGAGGCACTGCCTTCAACAGCTGGTGGATGTTATCCCACTCTGGGATACAAAGGAAGGCAGGAAGGTGGCATGCTCCAGGAAGACCTGGGCCTGGCTCCACTGAGATGTAGAAACACTTCCAGCTTTTGAGTGAATTATAGGCTGCCCCCGGGAATCCCAAGGCACTGAACATCCTGCCGGGAGCTACAATAACCACAGCATTTGTCAAGGCTAATAACTCCTCCGAGTAATTAGAACAGACCGTCCTTCACCGCTCCTGGAGCTGGGAGCTGGGCACCGATGGCAGAGGCATTCGTGGGATCTCTCACTGTTAATAGCCACTAACTAGAACAGGAAAAGAGCAAAAATAATTTTAGTGACTGATTACTTCCCCCGAGTTGTTCCTGTTTACTTCAGGGAAACCGTTTTAGAACTAGAGGGAAGAAAAAAATATATAGTGAATATGGTAAACTGTCAACCTATGGAATCCAGGGCTTCAAGGAATATAGACCCCTGTTTTATATAACGTACAGCATATTCCTGAAAAGTTGCAAGTAAATAAAGTAGCTATACCTAAAATTATATTGTACGTATACTTGGGTGGTTGCTGTTTACAGGGAATCTGCAGAGAATTTTTTTTTTTGGAACATAAATCACTGTCCCCTGATTTACGGCTTTTATAAGTTTGGACTTTCCTACTTCAGTTTCTAGATGGAACACAGGTCTCTCCGAGCTGATGTGTGGTCATTAGGGCCCACTGACCACAGTAGAACAGGGGTGGCAGAGATGTGGGGTGCCTACCTCCTGTGTGGAGCTTTGGGGAGAAGGGAGGAATAGATTCATGTTCCACAAAACCTGCATCCAGCACCTCCTCTATCCTATCACCACATACTTAACTCATTTGGGCCAGAAAGTCGTGTTTTTTTGTTGTTGTTTGTTTGCTTGTTTTTTTATGGGTTGTTCATCCTGGAACAGAGCTGACGTGACACTTTGGGGAGGAAGTGTTTAAGTGTGTGATTCACTATCTTCTCTTTTTCCTTTGTCCCCATCACCTGTACAGTTCCAGACGACGTGACTTTACAGAGTACAGCCCCCAGTGACCCAAAAGGGACATGATGCAGAGTACTGAATCAACTTTGTTTTAAGCCTTGAGATTTCACAGTGGTTCCTCCACGTAATGTAGTTGTAGTATACTCTGGTCAACAAAATCTTCCTGAGATGCCTAACAAAATTTTGGAGCTCTGGTTAAAGCAGAGGGGACGGTCCTCCTTTGAGGGTCTTCCTTCTACTCTTCATCTCATCAGTCATTGTTCCTACAACAGATCTCAGACAGGGGAAGAAAATAATCCTGACTGGAAACGGTGCTATGGCACTGAGAATTAGTAACTGTTATTTAAGACATGGTTTCTCTAATGCAAATCTCCTCCCACTAGAATGTATGCTCTATGAGGGCAGGACAACATCTGTCTTATTCACTGCCGGGACCCCAGGGCCTAGCATAGTGCCAAGCACACAACAGGCACGCCACACGTAATGTATGTGTTGGGTACGCTGAGTGGTCCAGAACGTGGCTGCTGAAATAAGACAGATCTGGACCTTTATTGTCTCAGTTACAAATTGGACATACAATAAAGCCTACCTCAAGGTGCTTCTATGAGAGGATGCAATAAAATAATATCTATCAGGAACGTGGCATATGGTAAATGCTCCCTAAGTGGTAGCTGATATTGGTTACTTATGCTATGGAGTGATAACATATCCAAATATTTTCTGGGTGAGAGAAAATTCTAAGCCAACAGTTATGGGTTGAATGGTACCCCCTCTTCCCCCCAAGATATATTGAAATCCTAATGCCAGGTGCTTGTGACCTTATTTGGACATACAGTCTTTACAGCCGTAATCAAGTTAAGATGAGCTCATTGGGGTGGGCCCTAATCCAATATGACTGGTGTCCTTATAAGAGAGGTGAAGACAGAGATGCAAAGGGAAAAGACTGCCTCGTGATGATGGAGGCAGATTGGAGCGATGCCTCTATGAGCCAAAGAAGGTCAAGGATTGCCAGCAGACAACACAGCTGGAAGAGGCGAGGGAGGATTTTCCCGGACAGATTTTGGAGAAAAGCGCGACCCTATCCACACCTTGATTTCAGACTTCTAGCCTTCAGAACTGAATCAATACATTTCTGTTGTTTTAAGCCACCCAGCGTGTGGGATCGCGTGACAGCCGCCCGAGGAAGCCAATATACCAGCGATCTACTTTTTGTGCAGTGGCCATGAACAGTGTAGTCATCACAATTCCTTCTCTGTACATTTCTAAAAACTCTGTCTGTTGGAATTTTATAAGGGTGAGTGCAGGTGAAGTTTCCTCCATCCAACAAAGGCCTGCAAATTACATCATTATCTCCGGTTTCCATCAGGAGCCAGAAAAATCCTCTTGAATTTTAGAATTCAGTTACATGAGAGAAAAAGAGAAACAGAGATAATGTTCACTTAGGAGCTATTTCTTGAGAAAAAGACTCTTAACCCTTATCTCGGCCTGCAGAGGAGTGACCCTTAGAAGTTTTCCAAACTAGAACTGGAGAAGAAAAAAAAAAAAACACAACTAACAAAACTCACTCAAATAGACAACATTCATTTAGGCTTCTTGGCACCAAGTCCAACAAAAAAGGAGGACTTAATTAAAACAGGGTCAGTGACATTAGGCAAACCACTGCAGCCGGCTCAGGAGGAGGGATGTGCACTTTCAACTCTGAAACAAAGGCTCACTGTTGCCACGAAACCACCACCATTCCTCACATTTTTGACCCAAAGGGAACCTATCCTCTGAAAACCCGCAAGAGGCTATTTTTAAAGCCCCGCAGCAACCTCTCTCCCTCCCCCCACTTCCATCCCTCAACCTGGAGTCAATAACAGCAGGAGAAAGTAGGTCTGAGAAGTCCAAGGGCCTCGCAGCCCAGCACCTGGTGAGGCAGAGGCAAAGGCTGAAGCAAGCAACTGTCCAGGCCTGGGAGGAATTTAAAAATCACCATCTTCCAGGTTTCTGTGCAGTCCTTAAGGGAGTGTGACTAAAGTGGGGAACATGTTAGTGGCAGGTCACTCACTCCTTCTTTGGTATTGTTTTCTGTCTTGAGGAACCTTTTGATTATTTTAACCCACTGCACAACCACAGTTAATATTCTGTACCTTACACAGCCCATCCTGTTTGCATTCTGCCTCCCTCTGAGGTGGGTATGGGCCCCCTCCCCGCCCCGTGGAGGCCCTTTTCCTTTTGACCCTCCCAGATAACAAGTGATGTGGAGTTTTCCTGTCTTTGGCATGAGGCATAAAGCTCTGTCCACGTGACTCTATCAGTGGACCTCAGAGTGGGCTGGGCGTCCTGGATTTCTCCTGTTTGAGGTGAACCACTGCCCTGCCCCCTGCGTGGACTTCGTATATCCTGCTTTGTGCCAGGCACCATTCTGGGCACACGGGAAACAAGGATGAAGTAACTTTACCTCTGATCCAGTGGGGTTTTCAGATCTAGGTAGCCTGGGAAGAATCAGAGTACAATTGGGTATAACAGAAACATTGTTGGAGGGCGGGGCGAACCACAGAAATGCAGGCCCAGGATGGCTAAACGGCAGAGTGGGAATGTTCAGACCGGGTCTGGAACCCCTGTTCTAAGGCCTTTTGGCTCTCCCCTTCCACTCTCCTTCCCTCTTGCTTCTGGGGGATGATGCTCCCCAAAAAGACTTGAAGCATCAGAAGGGCAGGGAGCATATCCTCCACTTCCATTGATTGATTTCCATGGGTCCCTGATACAGTCTTATAAACATCGTATCCACAGAAGAAAGGGATTTCTGAACAGATGGTCTATTCCTTTCTCTTTCTTTGAATGTGGGAATGGAGTAGTTAGGACAAGGGCAGTAGAAATGTTACCACTACTATATCTAGCGGTGTGATTTGGGAAAGTTACCAGACCTCGTTGAACCTGTTTCCCCATCTGAAAAATATAGAAGGTAGATCAGATAACCTCTAAAAAAATCTATGATTCTATGACATAATTTAGCAAGACCTGCAGGCAGCTATGGAGTAGTTGCAAGAGCATGAATTTAGAGCTAGACAGATCGGGATTGAAATCCCAGAGCTAACCCTTATTCACAAATTATTTAACCGCACTGAGTCTCAGTTGCTTATTACTAAAATGGAACTCTAATTAACAATTAATTTTTTATTTATTTTATATATTGTTTTTAAATTAAAGTTTATTGGGGTGACAATTGTTAGTAAAGTTATACAGGTTTCAGGTATATAATTCTGTAATACATCATCTATATCACATTGTGTGTTCACCACCCAGAGTCAGTTCTCTTTCCATCACCATATATTGGATCCCCATTACCCTCATCAATTAATTTAATAATTAAATCCATCTCACTATGTTGGCGTGAGTATTAAATAAAATAATGCAGTGTCAATCACAAAGAGGCCTCATGATAAACCTTAAGTTAAAACCTAAGAAATATTTGCCAAAGGAATGAATGTTGGTTCACCTCCAAGAGACACAGAATGTCTGATGGGGTGACCACATTTTCTGGTTCACCCGCCTCTTGATATAATTAATATTTGTTTTCCTTTCCACTCTCAAAAATTCACTGATCTGTAAGTCCAGTCTATTAAATTCAATATTTCAAACACTTTTTGGATGCCTACTATGGAAAGTCAAGCTCATCTTTCTGGTGGCATCATTTGGAATCCTTTTCATG
Organism: Rhinolophus hipposideros; assembly: GCF_964194185.1. Classification (NCBI taxonomy): domain Eukaryota; kingdom Metazoa; phylum Chordata; class Mammalia; order Chiroptera; family Rhinolophidae; genus Rhinolophus; species Rhinolophus hipposideros. Next base: position 58,091,827 of record NC_138056.1, read on the forward strand.
TATTGTCATTAATGTTGATCCTACTGACAACACAAAGCATCTGTGAAGTGGCTTCTATCACCCACAGTCTTTTCCTCTCTATGACTTTTTGGAACAGTCTACAACATACTCTGTGCCAAACTCTGCAGAATTGGTGCTGAACTCAGGCAAAGGACAGGGACTTGCAGGTATTAGGCCACAAAGCTCAGGCCTCTTCTGGGCTCCCTGAAGGCCTGATCTTTGGTCTCAGGTAAGTGATGTCATTGTTATCTCAGTTACCATATATACAAAGTAGGAAAGAAAGAAGACAATATTTATTTAGCTCTTACTATAGTATGAACATGTCCTAAACTCATATGTTGAAATCGTAACGCCCAGTGTGCTAGTATTAGGAAGTGAGGCCTTTGGGAAGTGATTAGGGCATGAGGGTGGAGCCCTCATGAATGAGATTAGTGCCCTTATAAAAAAGGCCCTAGAGAGAACCTGAGCCCCTTCTGCCATGTGAAGATGCAACAAGAAATCTGCCCCCCCAGAAGAGAGCTCTCACCCGACCGTGCCTGTGCCCTAGCCTCAGACGTCCAGCCTCCATAATTGTGAGAAATAAATTTCTGTTGTTTATAAGCCATCCAGTCTGTGGAATTTTGTTATAGCAACCCAAACAGACTGTGACAGCTCTCCTTGGGAACATTTTACAACTGCTGCACCGTTTACTCATCGCCATGAGTCTGGGAGGCAGGTATCATTCCCATTTACACCTGAGAGGTCTGAGGCTCAGTGAGATGAGATAATACCCATGAGGTCAGGCATCAGGTAAGAAGCCACTGTGCCTTCCTGTCTCTCTTGTGGAAATTTCAGGGGATATTGGTAAAACACCAAGCCCTGTGGAAGATAGGCTTCTATTAACATAGAGAGAAACTGGAATGGGTTTCTAATTGTCGTTAGTATTTTCTTCTTATTGGAATTTGCAAATATCATGTATCACTCTAGTGTCTTTGATTATGAGATGCTTTTTGGCAGGAGAAAATTCTTCGAGTCGAATTCCAAGGGTTGGGGGAATTTCTTCATCTGTTCTCTTTGGATAAGGAGGATCATGATAAGGTGTACAAAAAGCTGAAGAAGAAAGTGTAGTTTTCATTAAAAAAGCATGCATACGTGGAAAAGCTGATGTAGGGTACCCTGTGTCTCCATCACGTCATTAGCTGACTGAACAATTTATTGTCACAAGAAAAAAAAAAAAAGCCCAATAGTTGGAAATTTCAGCTGAAATGGACACCTTTGTCCAAACAGCAAATCACTTCAGAATCTGAAAATTCTAATTTTGCAACTCCCAGATGCTTTCAATTAGAGCAGGGTTTCAGCTGTGGTTTCAGCTGTTACTTGAAAATATTAAAATGTGCCAAGAAAACTTAGAGAGGGTTGGTACAAAGGAGTTTCTTTTTCTACTGAAATATTTACTCCTCCAAAAATAATAATCATAGAGGCTTTAGGCCCCCTTTTCCCTGAGAAGTCACACTTAACACTCTTCACTTTCTTTTATGGCTGTGAACATGGCACAGACCCACACATGCCTCCACTTTATAAAATAAATAAACACCTTCCTGCTGTCTAGAAGGCCTCTAGTTAATCTGGATCTCTGGGCAATGCGTTTTTGGAACGTGGCTCTGTTCTAACATGAACTTCTGAAACATCCAAAGCAAATAATCATGAAATCTGACAGTCTGAAATCACTGTGCCCCTGACTCAGAGGCCCTGCCAACAAGTTGCTTGTTTACAGGTACGTGCAAGATCGAGACAGAAAAACATCCTGTTTACTTTCTTGAAGCAGGTTTGAGAAGTTGTCACATCGATTTTTTTTCCACTGCGTCATAAATCTCAGGGCCTTGGTCTGAGAAATAGGCTAGGAGCTAAGAACGCTATCAAGAGGCCCCGAAACAATAGGCCCCTAAGCCAAGGCCAAGCTGAAATTGTAAAAGCTTGAATCCATTTTATACTAACATTTATGAGACAATTCTACGGGCAGGCATCTGAGTCCTATCTTGAAGCAATTTGTAAGTGGAAGACTCTGCCCACTTTAATTTATCATATAAACATTTCTGGAGCTTATCATCGCATATTAGTCATGAAAGCTGGAATTTAATAAAGGAGAACAGAATGCAGTTTTCAAAGAGGACAAAAGTTCACACGGAAAACATACGTGTAAATCTTAGAGACTCTGATCACTGGAAGAAAATGTAAGAGACACCTAAGTGTCTAGAACCAAAAGTCTGAAAGGGCCACTCATCAGGTATAATTAAGCAAGGAGGCAGGGCACACTTTACTTAATTTGTCATTTTGACTCAGTGTAGCCTCCAAACTAAATCTCTTTAAAGGAAGAAATTTCAGAAAACTCAAGATCAAGAATGTTCAAGGCCAAGAAAGTATTTGCTCTGAAGTGATTGGGAAAAGATGTGTGCTTCTTTGGTCAGAAATAAGTCACAATGGACCCGTTCAAATCAAAATACCCGTGTTATCGTGAAACTCAAGAGCAGGGGCTCAGACAGACTTAGACTCAGCTCTCAGGTCTTCTGATTAGTAGCTCAGTGACCTTGGCAAATGATACAATTGAACCTCAGTTTCCTCATCTATAAAACAGGGATAATAAAACGTTTCTAAAAAGTTGTATGTGATGAGGTAATACATGGAAAGCTATTAATACAATGCCTGGCACATTTAGTAAGTGCTCAGTATGTTGAAGATATTTTTATTATTATTCCACGTAAACTATCCAAAAGAATACTTTGCATCCCAGGCTTACTATTAGTCGAGTGTAATGAATAAGGCTAAAAAAAAGTTGACTTGATCTGAATTAGGTATGTATGAGCTACCATGCTTGCAATATTACTGCTTTTTTTCTATTAGAATACGTTGGGTCTATAGTGCTAACCCCCAAACCATTAGATGACAGAAATATCAAATAAGGATCTCACTCTTAATCTGTTCAGGAGACAGGGATAATGTGGGGGCTACTATGAAACATTTTTACTGTTATGCTGAGAAACATAACAGGTCCAGTCTTTCTGTTCTATTGGCTTATGTATGCTAAAGCACTCATTCGTGAATTATTTCAGCAATTATTTGTTAGACCGCTCTATGTAATGGGCACTGTTCTAGCACTTGGGATAATTATTTCAGTGAACAGACAACAATCACTGCCCTTATGGGGCTTACGTGCATGCATGCATGCATTCATCCTGGTATATGGCAAATGCCATACTAGTAGTTAAAGAAAGGGAAAGGACAAATAGACAAAGATGAATAAGACACACTGTCTGATAAGCTCTCTGTCTGAATGGGCGGAGAGTGATGGAGTAGATCTGTAAGTAACTACTGGATTATAATGCTAAATTCTATGAGAGGATATTAGCAGAGACCACTGTAGACAGACATAGAAGAGGGAGCAAAATATTCTGCAAGCAAGAGCGGGAGGACAGAGACTAAGAAGATGGCAAGAGATGAAGACATTTGGGATGGATTTTAAAGGAAAAGTAGGAGTCTGTTATTTGGGTAAGTGGGGAAAGGGCAGCCAGCAAAGTGCACAACTGCTGGTTTCTGTCAATTAGTAGAGCATTTGGTAAAATGTAAGCTTAAAAGGAAGTACAATGTGTGAACTCAAGCAACATGATTTTGGAAACTCAGCTGTTATCAATCACTGACTAATGAAACACTGTTTTTTGTGTTTTTTTTTAGATTTAAAGTAGGACTAAGTAGAAAATGGCCTTAATTTCTCCTGTTTTTTCATTAAGTGAGAACAGTTGAGTCTGCTCCCGCTTGAGTTTGATTTCTGAGGCTTCATGCTTACCCACAGGAGAGTTTATGAAAATATGGGCCATGTGCCACCAGGGTAGTTCATCAGCTTCTTGAAGGAGAATCCGCTACGGGTAGTTTTAAAGTGGAGAATCTTGGGCTCACTCTTGACCCCGTGAATCAGACTCTTGGGAAAGAGAGCTAGAGTCTGTACTTTTGAATAAGTAAACTTAGGAACGTTTAAAACCACTGGCCTAGGTAGAGGTTGACTCTCAAACACTGCCCTCCCAGTTTAATAATCAAAATAATTGAATTAGCTACGTATGTATTATTCTAGCCAGCACCTTACCTGATTTTGTTCTACCATTATTTGAATTTAAATGTCTTGCACCATCTTTGTCTACAGAGAGGTTTCTCTGCTCCTCAGTACTGATGACCCCCACTTCCACCCCCGTATGCTTCAAAGAGGTTCAACATTCTAGCTTCATCTGTTCTTCCAATTGGTAAAAAAGTTACCATGACAACTTCGCATCTATGTCTCTCCACTTGGCTGCACATGAGAAGCACCAAATGGCCCACACAGGGTCCCTCCTGCACAGACAGGAAAAGGCAACCTGTCGAACCTCATTGGTGAGGAGGAGTCAACATTGTTATTAACCTTCGGAACCAAGGACTCTGGAAAGGCAGGTCATGATCTCATTCCACTCTAGCTATTGATTTCTTCCCAATTGATAAGTCTGGAATTGGGAATAAAGCTACTTTGCAAATAATGGATAAAGTCTGTTCTTTAACTATCGCAGTAACATAGAAACTCTTTGCAATTACTTTCTCTCTCCAGCCTGGCTCTTAAAATAATTCCAGAAACACTTATTAAGTGCCTGCTATGTCCCAGGTCCTGTCACATCTTCCTGGTGAAGATTCTTAAAGGAATCAAACCACTTTTTACATTACCATTAAAAATTTTTTTAAAGACATAATGCATCTTAAAGTTATAGAGTTAAAACTCTTAGTTGTTAAGTAGCCAGTAGTAATAGAACCACACTCCTCAAAGATTCTATTAGAAGTCCTCAGGAAAATAGGACTCCAAGTTTCTTCTGTCTATTCACTGATCCTATTCTTCTTTCGTCCATCTTCCTTCCATCTAACAAGAACAATACGCCAGACTCTGTGCTGGATTATGGGTATCCAATGGCAAGCTAAACAAATACGATTCATGCCCACTAAAAGCTTACAGTCCAGCAGTAAATAGCATTCTGGATGACAAATAGAAAGCACCAAATTCTAGGTCCAGTTCTATCTCTTACTATTTGTACAGACTTAGGGAGTCACTTAACCTCTGGAATCCTCCATTTCCTCATGTGAAAGGGGCTGCCCTCTGTTTCACAGAGCAGTTGTCAGGATTGTATTTGAATTCACTCTAAAACTTCAAAGTGCCATAATAATTATGAATTAAGTTCAATTAAAGTGGCAGGGGAATACCTATCTCTCTGCACCGTGGGAGTAAAGAGACAAGAGACCTGAGTTCTAGTCTTGCCACTTCCACTGACTTGTATCCCTGGTGAGGAGGGTCAGGTCCCTTCTTGACCTCAGTTTGAGCTGGTTGATTTATAACTCCATGACCCTGTGATTGTATGCTGCAAACAGAGGCAGCACAACTACAGAAATGCAAAGCTTGAGGATCTCTTGAGAGCTAATTAATTCCATCTCTTCACAGACAGGGTGCTTAGATAGGGTCCTATCTAAGGGGCCTGTGACTGTTTTCAAAGTCCTCTGAGGAGTCAAATCTCAGTCTGTCTTGGAACTCAGTGAGGGGAGTTGTCTAGGAGTTTTGGCTATGCAGGGTGCTTTTAAAATTGGAGGACATTAAATATCTGGACACCAAATCAAGAGCGTATCATGGGAGCAGGAGCCATGAAATACTTGGCACATCCTTGGTACATACCCAAAAGACTCTGCCTGTGCAGATGGGAAGGACCTGCCAAGGTGCAAGCCCTGGCTCTGTTCCTGAGACTCTCAATCCGGGCACCCTGATGTGGCAAGGCAGCTCACAGCCCCACTTCTCCCTACCTCTCCGCAGGGCACTGAAGCTGAGATGGATACACAGGTGACTCGTACTCTATCTGTTGTTAACTTCGTTGTCTAAGGAACCTGTTTATATTGTTGTGGTGGCTTTGGAGGTCAATATTTGGGAACACATGATTCAAAATGATGCTGAGTTTCAGTAGTGCAGGATTCGAGGGAGTTCCAATGTGGAAGGAGGGAGAGGCTTTGGAACAGGGCAGACTCGCGTTCGAATCTTGCCACTTCCCTTGCCAGGTGACTCTAGGTCAGTCCCCTTCACCTCTGAACCGCTCCTCTGACATGGGGACGAGAAGACATTCCGATTTCTCAGGGCTGTTGTAAGACTTAAAGATAATAAAGGAAACATGGCTATCACGGTATTGGCCACTTAATGACAGGAAGTGGTGGTAATTGTTGTTCTAATCCAGGTCACTGGTCCATTTTTGGAGTCCAAGCACAACTTTCCACGACTGTCGTTTCACCACGACACCGTTCAAATCTGACAGTTCTTCCTCATTTTCACCTTCACATCTAACGTGTGTCCATCTACTGCACACTCCTCTTTCTCAGCGTCCTGTGTTTGCACTTTTCATCTCCACACGTAGGACCCTCTCAGGCTCTTCTCTCCTTGTGCTTTAGTTAATACAACAGCTCCCTGGGATCCCTTCTCTTTAGTCCTCTGCGAATTATCCTCCTTGGAAAATGCTTTTGTGACAGACTCGCTCTCAGAAATGAACCATGGTCCCTGACTTATGCACCCTAAATGCCTCACCTGGCCTCACCATCCCCACCTCGTCTCATCACACACCCTGCACATGCCTTAGGAGGACAGCGTGGTGAGTCCTCCATCTTGGAGATGCTCAGTCACCAGAGAAGAGGCTCAGAAAGGACATGACAGGCAGCTGTGAGGTGTACACTCTGGAACCTGGGTTTGAATGGTGGCTCTACCATGTGCTAGATGTGTAACCTTTGTCAGGTCACTTTAACGCTAATTGCCTCAGTTTCCTTTTCGTGGAAATGTGCCTAGCAATATTACATACCACAAAGAGATGTTGAGGGGCCTGAAAGAGTAGAGCCTTAAAGAGTGCCTGGTACACTGGAAGCTCCTGAATAAATAAATGTGAATTACTGTTTATGACAGAGGTGATTCAAGCATCCCATCAGGAAGGGGAATTGCTTTCAGCTGCCGTAACAGAAAACTTTGACTCAGCCGGCAGGAAAGAAATTTATTTGATAAAACAAGAAGTCCGGGGGAAGGCGGCTCCAGGATTTGTTTATTTAGTGGCTCAACAATGTCACCAAAAACACAGGTTCCCCACATTATCATCCTTAGTATTTTGTTCCTAGAGCTGTTTTCCTCATGACTGTAGGATGATTGTTACAGTTCCAGGCATCCCAGGCAGACATGACAATGTCCAAGGAAGAAGAAGGAGCTTTCTCATGATGAGGAAAACGTTCCCTGAAGTCCTCTGGCAGATTAGCCTCACAATCTCTTTGGCCAGAATTGTCACTGGCAGGAGGACACTATGATTGGCTGGGATTAATTAGGACTTACTGCTTGATGCTAGACAAGGCCAAGTCTTTCTCAAAGCACATGGTCACTTACGGGAAGAAGGATAATTGAAAAACAAAACTAAACAGAAAAAAAAGACACCCCTAACTAACTAAAAAAACTAAAAGAACCAAAAAAGGGGTTTTGTTAAGAAGGAGGAAGAGGCAACCAGCAGTGTCTTCTTCATTCCCAGTGCTGAAAGTCTATGATTCTTGGCTTGTTCCAGCCACAACTCTTGCTTATGCAGCTCCTCTTGCTTGGAACTCATCCAGCAAATCCTTCTATGCCAGGGACTGTAGTGAGCCATGTTCCCTATGTGTTTCAAAATCTGTCTCTTGAATTTAGATCAAGAACACACAATTCAGTGGACATATTTCTTACCACAATGAATTACCTCAATACTTTCAAAGTAAATGAGACAATGCACACCACACTTTATCAACTGGCTTATATCATCTTAGAGCTGCTCTTCTCCTCAGTTGGGCTGTAAACTCCTCAAGAACAGGGAGCACGAGTAAACTATCGATTCCATTTGTCCCTTTTACATCTTTATGGTGGCCAACCACAAAGATGGTGCTTAATTAAGACTTGTGCAACCTAATCAGAAGACAGTCTTTAAGTGCTCTGTCTGGTACTATGCTTGGCACTGTTGGAGATGTACACAAGAACGGGATATCATGAATTCCCTGCCCCCCCACCCCCTGAAGCTTGTGATCCAAGAGAGGAGTTCATATGATAAACTGTGTGAAGTTGGAGAAGTCCATGTTCCACCATCCACATTACTTTTTGTCCTTTTAGCTTTTCCACTTGCTCCCCTCCAGGAACCTTCTGGACAACGCTGACACCACACTGGGGCACTTGCCTGAAACTTGTTTCCATCTCCAGCTTCTTAGAATCTTCTTGATTGATTCCTTCTCATCCTGCCCCGTCAGACAAAACCCATTTCCTTCCTAAGTCCCAGTCCCAGTGGTCTTGGGAAATGCTGGTTTAAGATTAGTCTCAAAGAAATCAGTTCATACATAAAATTTCAATGTTTACGCATATGGGAAATTTGAGGAGATTCCTACAAGTGCAATGGACTAAAATAAGGACATGAATGTAATAATGGAATTAGGGGTTGGCCAGCCGATGGTGGGGTTCTTTCTTTTTTTTTTTAAAGTTTTTAGCTTTTTATTTTGAAATAATTATAGTCTCAGAAGAAGTTGCAAAAATAGCACAGAGGTCCCATATATTTGTCGATGAAAAACATCCAGCCTAAGAAAAAGCTTATAAGAGTTTATTTGAGCCAAACTGATGACAATTGCCAAGAAGCAAAGTCTCAACAGATTGAGAAAATTGGTGGGGTTCTTTTCTGGCAAGGCAGTCTTCACTTTTCTTCAAGGGATTCTACAACAATGATCTTTTTACTCCTCTTCTTGTCCAGAACCTTTCAAAACATTTGCACTGTTTGCAGCATCTCTTAAGAAGCCACTCTTTCTGGACTAAATATAGCATGAGCAAACACAAGCTTTGGTGCATTTTACAGGTTAATGAAAGATCAAGGTTATTTGAGGAAAGGTCTACTCATCTCCTGCCTGTGTGTATGTATTTCCTTCTCAGTAAGGAAATTCTCCTACACCTATTCCTTTGATCACCATGGCTAGGATTATCAGGGACAAAGGAGGAAAAGGACAGAGTCAGATTAAAAAAGAAACAAAAATCAGTTTGCTTAAATTGCCAGGGAAATCTGCCTTTGACTAAAGGAAGTCAAACCCAGAACATCCTGTTCTAGTTAATAAAGCTCATCTGCTCCCAGGTTGAGCAGGAAAATGTAATCTTTGCATCTGCACGGGGCTGCTAAACCATGCCCACCTTCACTCTCAGCCTCCAAACTCATGGATGGCTGACAGGTGTCCTGCGTCCTCCCTTCACGGCGAGGTGCTCCTTCTGGATGCTGAAGTCCCAGGCAGGTCACATGCAATGAAGTACAGACTCACTCAGGTTTTTTTTTTTGTAAATCTCAAAATTTCCTCTAAAAAGGAATAAACCTCTCCCCTAAGTGATCGAAATCCATGTGATTCAGACCCTGAAATAAATGTCTTTCTCTCCTCCATCTCTCTGTTCCAAAGTATTTCAGTGATGTGAGATCCAGATACAATTTAACTTACTCCACGTGACATTGTGACATTCGTGTCAAACATCGAACAACCTCCCACGTGGGAAGGACTCCTTGTGCTACCTTCCTTAGAGATCTATTCCAGCATCAGTTCTCAAGCCAGGGCACCCAACAATCCCTGACAGACCGCGGACTGCCCAGCTGGTCTGCCTGGGAAGGTGCCCATGTGTGAGTCAGAGCTCTCAGCAAAAGTGACACTTCTGCAGATAAGCCTCCAAGCTTTTTCTTGGAAGAGTAAAAAGTATGTGTTTTCATCTACATCTGCATTTTCCTCCCTTAAAGGTCAACAATCGCAGAGGCAAATTGATAGCACAGTGTTGTAATCTGCTCAAAAATTACAGATAGTCAGGGTTGGAAGGAGCCTCCGAGATCACCTAGTAAAATCCTCTCATTTTATAGATGAGAAAATTGACGCCCGGAGAAGGGGAGGGGTTGACTGTAGGTCACACTCCAAAAACTGGGACCAAAACCTCTATCTCATGACTCCCAGCTCTTTCTACTAAAGCACAGTGGGACCTTGCAGTACCTCCTCTTTCACTTTGCTTCAGATGGTCTCTATTCCTTTTTCTTTAATTAAAATTTATTGGGGTGCCAATGGTTAGTAAAGTTACATAGGTTTCAGGTGTACAACTCTGTAATACAACATCTATAACCACATTGTTTTTTCATCACCCCAAGTCAGTTCTCCTTCCATCACCATATATTTGACCCCGTTTACCCTCATCCACCACCCCCCACCCCCTTACCCTCTGGTAACCACTAAACTATTGTCTGCGTCTATGAATTTTTGTTTCTTTCTTTGTTTGTCTTCTTCCTTTGTTGCCATTCCCTTTTCAGTGAGTAACTTTTCACCAGCCTTTAATCCAGTGGTTTTCAGGGGGGTTTGTGCACCAGCAAGCAGCATGAACATCACGGGGAACTTGTTGGATACGTCAATTCTCTGGCCCCATCCCAGATTTCCTGAATCTGTGTTTTAACAAGCCCTTTGGGTAATTTTAATGCATGCTAAATAATGAGATGCCTTACTTTATGTTAGCCCCACCTGATTAACACGGGGATCAGGGCACTAATCTGATTCATCTAATTTCATAACTCTGTTTCATTTTGGCTCTTCTGGTTACCTAAGGCAGAAATTAAGTTACCTAGAAGAAAGAGAACTTATTGTAAAGTGGTGAACAGGAATCGGAGTGGAATGCTATCATGAACTGAGGCAGCTCTAGGGACCGTCATTGCTCTGCCTCTGCACAGATCTGTTCCTTCTTTTTTTCTTTTTTTTCTCCTTCTCCTCCTTCTCCTTCTCCTTCTCCTCCTTCTCCTTCTCCTTCTCCTTGTTTCTGTTCCTTCATACCTGGGATTTGCCTTCGGTCTACCATGACCTGACTATAAAGTCTAAACTATTGCATCCTTTTTGCCTTAATTTCCCTTCCCAACTGGAAAATTCTTTCCATATAGCTTTTCCCATGTCGCAGTTCACATTCCTGAAAATGACGCCAACTGGCCCAGCTCATCTTTAGAGCTAGGCTGTGTGAGTCACATGCTCACCCAAATGATCGGTCACCTTTTGTCTGATGCTTTTTCCTATCTAACCAACTACTGACATAGGATGTGTGTGCAGCTCGGGAGAGGGGTGAGTCCTGTGCAGCGATGGGGCTTCAGGAGGAAACTGGGCGGGGGGGAGGAAAGCACATGTGAAACTCTTTCCCACCACAGCCCCCTCCACTAATCCTGTGCATGAGATATGAGGGAACTTGGTAGTGGGGTTCAACAGTTTGGCTTGCTGAGGGTTGAGTTGGAGATGAAGGTTCTGTTATATTATTATGACGGTACTCTTCAATATACTGCCAGGCTGGGGTGGCCTGGAAAATATGGGCTGCCGGTTGTCAGCTCCCTGAAAGTCACAGAAGACCCATGCCTGGAAGGCACTGCAGAGATCACCCTTTCCTTTCTAACTCATCGCAACTTCTAAGTCCTCACATGTATCTGCTAAAGGATTTGCTAGTTAAGCACAAGTCCTGATCATTTAAAGTCTGAATCAAACAACAGAGTCTGGCGGCATTTCAGAAGACTGAGATGCCCCATTGATATACAGTTTAGGCTCTTTGGTGAGGAGACTGAATCAGACGGCAGATCTTGGGGGTGGTGGGTCAGGCGGGTCACAGCTGCTGAGCACCCACAAGGGGCCAGGCTCTTTTCATTGGGAATCTCACTGAACCTTCACAGGCAGCCACGTGAATAGGCATTAGTCCCATTTTACACATGAGGAGACTGAGGCGGTGCTAAATGAATTGCCAAAAGTGATCAGCAGCTGGGATTCAAGGCCAAGCCTGCCTGGCTTTAAAATCTATGCTCCTTCCTCCATCCACAACCCAGCACTCATCATCCATGCAGATCGGGCTCCACGGAGGCCGGGAAAGGTTAGGTCCACAGGTATGTGCGTATCACTTAGAGCCGCAGGGGACGAGGATGGGGAAGGCAGGACTGGTCAAGAGGGAGGCGGCCTGGGGCAGGGAGAGTATTCGCTCACAGTGGACAACACACTACACCACACCTCTTCCTCTCCGCAGGCCCTCCTCAGCTGGGTTCCGTCCTGGCTTCCCACCTTGCCTCAGCTCTGGCTTTCATCTCTCCCAAGTTACACACCACTGATCTTCAGGGGGGCATTCCTTCAGGCCACACTGGCCAGGACCCGAGGCCTGTGAAGACCCCTGCAGAGGGTGTTCCAGGGGAGAGGCAGGAAGGGGCAGAGGAGGTTCCTCAGAGCCCACATCCTCCTGCCCTGTCGCCTCTGCCCAGGGATACTCCAGTGGCCCTGAGATACTCGAGTATCTTCCTCCAGGCTGTGAAGCGATGCAGAGCCCCAGCGTGTTAGAGGTTCCATTTTAGTATCAGCTGGACCTAATTAGTTTTGGCAGGGGGCCAGGCCCTTTCACAGAGGACTCCATTGTTCCTGGAACCTGGCAGGAATGTTTATCATTTCAGAAACTGAGAAGGAGCTGGCTCTCTCTGTTTTGGCCTTGAAGCTGTCCTCCCTTCAGATGGTAATCCGTAAGGCCATTCTCAGCCAGGCCTCAAATGAAGCTCAGGGCTGGGGTGGAGCCCATACTTTCATTTCCCTCAGGAGCAAGCAGGTGTGGAATCAACACCTGGAAAGCAGCCAAGTGAAAACCTGGAGCAACAGCTGAAAATGTCACATGTCAAATAACTTAATTGGGTAATCATCTGAAGAGGGGTTCGTGCAAAACACATGCAGGAAATCTGTACCAAGTGTGTGAGCTACGAATCCAAGAGGACAGTTCCGTTCGCCTGAGCCTGCCTCAGCCCCACCCAGCCGTGGGCCCAGGACCTGGCTGCAGCCTTCTCTCCTGGGAGAGGCTCTAGAAATGGTATCAGGCAATCCCCACCTTAGACCTCTGGGCAATCAAACATTCGGAGCTGCAAGGACGTACTGCCCTGAATGCCCACCGAATGTGCAGTCCCAAACTGCAGGAGGAAGCGTGGTGTGGTAGTTACCTGTCCACACTCTGGTTCACACTGCATGGCTTTGAGTCCGGGCTTTATAGCTTATGAGCTCTGTGACCTTGGGCAACTTATTTCTCTGTGCCTCGGTTTTCTCACCTACAAATGGGATGGTGATAGTACCTATCTCTTTTGGGGGTTGTGATAATTAAATGAGTTAACATATCTAAAGATTTAGGATAGTACCTGGCCTTTAGCAAGCATTTATTTTTATTTTTTATGGTCATTTTTAAATTAAATTAAATTTATTTAATATTAGTTTCAGGTGTACTAAACAACATAATGATTAGACATTTACACCCCTGACAAAGTGATAACTCCCCCAATCTACTACCCCTCTGACATTGTATATAGCTGTTACAATACCATTGACTCTATTCCCTATGTTCTAATTTACATCCTGTGAATATATATGTATATATATATATATAATTATAGTTGACATTCAGTATTGTTCTACATCAGCTTCAGGTGTACAGCGCAGTGGTCAGGCATCTATACGGTCTATGAAGTGATCCCCTGAGAAGTCCAGTGTCCATCTGGCACCCTACGTAATCTATACATTATTGACTATATTCCCCATACTGTATTTCACATCCCCGTGACTATTTTGTGACAACCAATTTGTACTTTCTAGTCCTTTCACCTTCTCCCCTATCCCCTAAACCCCCTCCCATCTAACAACCATCAGTTTGTTCTCTGTATCTCTGTGTCTCTTTGTTTTGTTTGCTCATTTATTCTGTTCTTTAGATTCCACATATAAATGAGGTCATTTGGTATTTGTCTTTCTCAGTCTGACTTATTTCACTTAGCATAATATTCTCTAGGTCCATCCATGTTGTTGCAAATGGTAAGATTTCATTCTCTTTAGCAAGTATTGATGAGTATGCTTTTCTCCTGGTTCCAGCTCAACTGTGGGCTCTCTGCTGGGACCATTGTACACGTGTTTTCCACACTATGTGCCCAGCTTCTGTAGCACCCTCTCCATACCCACTCAGGGCTGACCTGGTTCTCTGATCTCAAGTGGTTGGCAAGATCCCATTTCTACCCACATGGATCCCCCATCCTGTTGCCATGTTCCTTTCCATCTCTGACCCATTGGAGAACTACCAGAGGAGCCTGGACCTGAGTGTGAAACAGCTCTCCATTAATCCAACCCCCCTGAGTGGTGGGAAGGAGACCAAGCACTTCCTCTTTTTTGGGCAGAATCACTGGCCAATTCTCATACCCAGCCCTTCTACTCTACTCTCCTGTTTCACCCCCTATGAGGTCCCAGAGGCCATACATTCTAGCAACAGGGAGTTGGGTATGCCTGGATTACTGCAGACAAAATTAATTGACTCAATTATTTGCAGTCATCTTTCATGGCCCAGCTCAAACATCATCTCCTTGGTGTGGCTTTCCCTGATTCCCACAGTCAGAATTCTGACTTCACTTGCTCACCAATTATGATCTTAGACAAGTTCCTCTCCTTTGGCCACCTCAGTTTCCTCATCTGTAAAATGGAGATACTGTTACCAAACTAATCTTACAGTACGTTAAAAGGCTCTCCATTATAAGCCAATGGATGTGGAAACCTGGCTCCCCTCCCCTTGCCCTCTTTGCCAGACACAGGAGATGGGGAGATACCCAAGTGAGCTGACTACACCGGTGCCTACACAGTCTACAAAACCAAGCCCTTCCCTGGAATGGCCATTCCCTCCTTCTCCACCCTGTGGAATTCCTATTTTTATTTAACCTTTATTCCTATTCCTATTTAACCTTTAAGGACCAGTTCAAATGTCATCTCTTCTGTGAAGCATTCCTCTGCCCTCAGGGAAAATAAATTTTCCTCTCCCTTGTATTCCTGTAACTCTTTGTCACTATTATATATCTTATAAATTTTATCATATTTAACTTGTATTATTATTATATATTTATTATTCGAAGGTGGAGACACTCTGCTATCCCCTTGCTAGATACTCTCTCAGCTCCCCTCACTCTGCTGGTAAATTGCTTGAGGTCAAGAACTGTATTTTGTTCTTTGAGATAAATTCACAGTGTCTACATGATGCTTGGTATCTACTGTGTTTCCCCGAAAATAAGACCTAGCTGGACCATCAGCTCTAATGCATCTTTTGGAGCAAAATTAATATACGACCTGGTCTTATTTTACTATAATATAAGACCGGGCCTTATATAATATAATATAAGACCAGGTCTTATTTTAATATAAGATCAGGTCTAATCTAATCTAATCTAATCGAATCGAATCGAATCTAAATATAATATAAGACTGGGTCTCATATTAATTTTTCTCCAAAGGACTCATTAGAGCTGATGGTCCAGCTAGGTCTTATTTTCAGGGAAACACGGTAGTAGTTAGTTGCTCCATAAATATCCATTAATTCAAATTCAGTCTTGTGTGTACCCTGGATTCCAGAGTGAGCTCTGGAGGCAAATTCTACCTTCATGAGCCCGGTGCATATTCAGAGTCCAACCCTGATACTAGTTTATCTGGAACCAACAACAGAATTCACAATCTAGTCCACAGAGTTTGTGGAGGAGGGCTCCCACACAGCCTGGGAGAGGGAGGCAGGAATGGGATGGCCTCACAGTTTCACAGATCTTAGCTGCAAGCCAGTGGAGGCAGTGAGCCATGCCTTAAGGGCTAAAGAATCTTTTTAGAAAATAGTGGGTTCTGGAAGCACCAAATCATGTCTATAGTTAAACGTGTTAGTTCATTATATGTTAAATGACTTCATTTTCTTTCTTTTTAAATTTTTTTTTTAAGGAGAGCACAGCTCACACTGGCTCATGCGGGGATCGAACCGGCAACCTTGGTGTTATTAGCACCACGCTCTAAACAACTGAGCTAACCGGCCATCCCTCATGACTTGATTTTCTTTGTAAAAATTTAAAAGTGCATAGGTATAATATGACTCCACATTTATCAATCCTTCCTTCCTTCTATAATAGTTATTATGGAAACAGATACCAACATTTATCCACAATCACATCTTGTCCTCACAATGATTATTTGAGGTAGGTGGTATTATTACCTCCATTTCATCAATGTGGAAATTAAGAGAGGATAAGAAACTTCCCCAAGGTCAAGGAGACTAAAACTTAGGGCTGACTGCAAAGACCTAGTTCTTCCCAGTCCGCACACAATACTTTTTTCCCATGTGAGAGTCAATTACTTGCCATCCACTGGTCTCAAATGCACAAATGGGTCTGACACGTTTCCTACGCCCTCAAGAAATTGGTGTTCTACTAGAAGAGACTTATATGGAAATAAATAAAAACATAAAGCACAAAAAAATAAAACTAAGGACTAGAAATATGTGTAATGGATTGTGGGGGAGGCTGAGAAGGTAGTGATCAATTTAGCCTGAGGGGACCAGGGAGGGCTCCACAGAGAAGCTAACTCTTGGGGTAGGCCTTGAAGGCTAACCTAAATTTGGACAGGCAGAGAATCAGGACAGAAGAGAATTACAGGTGTTTGAGGCAGAAGGGACCACATGTGCAAAGACACAGAGGAGGAGAAGGCCAGCTGTCTTTGGGCATAGAGGATAGACCAGTGAAGCCAGAACATGGGATTTCTGAGTACGAGCTGGGCTGTGACAGGCTTAGTTTTGTCAGTGTTGGACTTGTTTCTTGAAGCCCTAGGGGGTTGGTGATGGCGTCGGAGGAGGAAATGACATGGGCTGACCTGCACTATATAGGAGGGAGAGCATGGAAAGATCGTTTCCAAGGAGGAACTGGGAAGTAATTAGGGTCCTGCATCCTTTAGAAATTACCGTCAACTCCCAACGTCTCTGCCAGTATTGGTTTCAGGGATGAGAATAAGAACGCAGGAGTCTCTTTCTTGTTGAAAGAGGCACGTTGGAAACCAGAAGTGCTGCCAGGCCCCAGTGCAGCGTCCCCACCATAGGACAGACGCAGTGCTGAGGACGTGTCTGCTTGAACAGCTCGACACCCCCATCAAGACAAAGCCTGATACGACGCCCTCTGCCAATGGTAACAGCGGGACCAGAAAAGGACGAGAGCTGCCATCGGGGATTCCAGAGATCAGTCTGCAGCGCTCATCCCAAATGTTGGCTTCAGGACTGGAGGACTGTTTCTCCAAATTAGCAAGATGTTCTAGATCCATGATTACACAATCCTTATTTGGCACGTGATTTATAAACACAGATTTATATATTCTCTATAAATGTAAATTTCACTGGAATAATATTCCATTCCATATAATAAACCCAGGCAGTTCTTGTATCATTAGTCCTACAATACATATTGATATTAATTACCAGACACTTTGCGTTGAGGAGCTTTAGAAAATCATCCTATTTTCTCCTTTTTATTTTTTAAAAATATATATTCTGAAATCATCATGAATAAAACCAAGCGATCTCTTTGGAAAACAGCCCCCAAATTCTTTGGCTCTGAAAGAAAACGTAGTGCCAATTTGTTGCCTAATAAAATGACATTTTACGTGGAATTTGAGTCAAACCCGAAGGAAGGAATGCTGGTTCTCTGAGTCAGCAAAAGAATTCGGTCTTTGCTATCCAATACTCCATTATTCATTGTCCTCAATTGGCAAGAGAGCTGTCGGTACTTTGGAGATGACCAGAGAAGCAGTGATAGTGGGGGAAGGGGAGGTGTTGGGTAGATAATGAGAGAAAAACAATATGAAGTGCCTCTCAGGCCAACTCTGGACAACATGCCGGACATTTATTATTCGAAGGTGGAGACACTCTGCTATCCCCTTGCTAGATACTCTCTCAGCTCCCACATCCGCTTATGAGGTCATTTTCCTGAGCAAGAGCTTCAAATCAAATGGATCATTGTTGGGCTGCTGGCCCGATCAGGACTTAGCATCTAGAGTCCCAATTAGCAAGGCCAGCAGAAGGAATTGATTCCCCTCCATGAAACACCCCCTCCCTGAGTCCTGGGCCCCCAGATGGCTCACCGGGGCCTGCGGAAAGTCAGGCCATACTGCTGACAGGCCAGCCCCACGGTGGGTGTGTACACAATGGGCATGAATTTCTCCACATCTGATGTCAGCACTCGGTAGAAGAGCTTCTCATTCCGATCTTGGAGTGTCATGAGAATGATGTACCTTGGAAAGAAAAACAGAAACCAAGTCGTTCTCATGAGCAGCATATGTGGCAGCAGGGGAGGCCGTTGGCACAAAGACCCAGGGCTCCCACTCAGCTACTTACAGTGGCACAGGTATGGGCCAGTCACCCATCTCCCCAAGCCTGGGTCTCGTTTAGGAAATGTGGAGAGTATTACCTGCCTTAGGGCACTTGTTATTATACCTGGGATAGGTCCTGTTCTAAGTATTTTCCATGAATTCATTGAAAGCTCCCAATGACTTGTGAGGCAGGTACTGTAACTCTTGTTAATAGCAAGTCCCCTTTGAGAGACAAAGGGGACTGAGACACAGAGACATGAAATAACTCACCCCAGGTGGCAGAGCGGGGATTTGAACCTAAGCAATCTGACTCTAGAATCTGTGTTCTCAACCGCTGTGCAAGATGGTCAGTTACATTATTATGATGTGGACATTAATGAATAAAACAGAATAGTAACATTCTGAGGTGGAGGACGGCCAAGGAAAATCCTGGACATGCCGGTGATGCACGAATCGGCCTTTCCTACATCACAGGGCTGGTTTCTGTCACAAGCAGAGTTTACAAGTGGCTGAGCACCAAGTGATCTCAGGAGGCATGTTCCCCCCAAATTTCACTCTTGCCCATTCCCTGAAGCCTGAAATCAATTAGCCAGGAAAAGCCTTTCATTCATATTCCTAAAAATGCAAAAAGCCCTGGGAGAAAAATAACCCAGGGCTTGAAGTTCACAATGAAATGTAAGTGACTGCTGATATCACAACCTTTGTGGACCACAGTTTGGGAGAGTCTGGAGGTGCTTGAGGTCCTGGTCTGGAATGGGGCGAGAGAGATGCTTTGATAGGGTATGATCCCTGGGCGTGGGGTCAGGGTCCTGGGTTTGAATGCCAGCTCTGCTGTAGTAGCTGTGTGACTTTGGGGAAGTATTATGATTTATTGGGGCCCCAGACTTTTCTTCTCCACCAAAGGCACTGGTCCAGAACTAAAAATTGTGTTTGACAAGGTGCTTTTAGGAAGGGAGGGTTTAATGCTTAGAAAAGCCAGGATCTCAACTCATTCCCAGTGTAAGAACTCCTTACACAGTATCCATTTGTACACATCTCTTCCCAATTCTCTATTCACTGATGCCAAGTCAGTAACGTGAAATCGGTCATGGTGGGAGTATTTACACCATGGAAATTGGCAAATACTATAAATCAGGGCTCCCCCCCATTCCCTGCCCAAGAACCAGTTATTAAATATTTGTCAGTACACCACTGCCCTTATCCAAAAGAAGTTGGGGAGCTTCCTCGGCATTTCTCTAAGCACCTGCTGAAATGAGTGACCCCTGGGAATGAGGGGATCAGAGCAGTCAAGAGAGCATCAAGAATAAGTCCTTTGGAGCTCCCAGGATGAGGCACATCTTCCGGCACGTCTTCCCGGCCATATGAATGATGCCCATCTAGCTGGAAAGAACTGGGTAGGGAAGCATTTCCGACTTTAATTTTTAGAGTTTAGTATCTTTAGGAAAGAGGATTTCACTTCAGACTTTAATTTTACTTTATAAATTTAACAAAAGGAGGCGGTTCAGATCATTCAAAGTTAGGGCATGTCTCATGATGGTAGTTGGATTCATTACGTATTTTCTGGTTTGCTCTTCAGGGAGACATGGCTAGACCCAGTCTGGGTAGGATAAACAAAGGAAGAGAATATTTGGTTTGGCATACAGTATGGCCTTGGAGTAATATGAGTAATACTCATAGAGTTTAGTGTTTCAGGTGTAGAGGGGATTAGGCAGAGGCTTACTTATCCATTACTGCTTAGAAGCAACAAACGGTATGGGGGCAGCATAGGAGGGTTGATCCAGGGTGACCCTGACAAGCTATTGAGCTCCGCTCCTAGGGGACAGCCACACTCTCAAGGATCCAAAGTCTTGGCCATTAAGCTCTACAGATATGTAAAGGGAACCCTTATCTTCTCCTTGCATTTCTGCTGGAACCCATAGCAAGGTTGCATATTTATTTGTTTGTCTATTTATTTATTTGTTTGTTTGTTTGTTTGTTTACATAGTGTCTATATGTACCAGGCACTGTTCTAAGCACATTTTACAAATACTCATGCATTTACCCTCATCATAACCCTATGAGTTAGGTACCACTGATTGCACAGATGGGAATGAACAAGAGAAGCTTGGCAACTTTTGCTATTAAGAGGTAGAATCACGATTTGAAGTCAGTGTAGTCCTAGAGTCTAGTCTTGTAGCCACTAAGCTCTGATGACTTTTAGCTATGGCGTAGCAGAGTTACTAAAAGCACAGACTCTGTAGCCAGCTGCCTGTGTTCAAATCCTGGTTGTGCCAATTCCTAGCCATGTGACTCGATGACTTTCTTCAGTAAATCTGATGAAGCTGACCCTGTCATCCCCATTTGGTTCTTCATGTCTATATCCTCACTGGGGAGGACCCAGAAGGGTGGCCGGATTATTAACTGCTGCCCCTAAGCCTCCAACATATAACATACCAGGTCGTTCCAAAGGTGTCCCTGTCCATCTCCCCCCTTCTCCACCATGTTCCCCTTGTTCCAGGAACCTGGGCCATGCACCACTTCCTTAACACACCCGTCCCTACATCTTTGCTCCGCTCTTCCCTCTGAGTGACATGCCATCTGTGAACCCACTGCTGTTTGCTGAAGTCCTATCAGTGTTTCCGGGCCAGACTCAGGTCCCACCACTTCCCAGAGAAACTCCCAGATTCCACTGGTTGGCATTCAGTTTCCCTTCCCAGGACACAGTGACTGACTCGAGCACAACAAGCCCTGTTCCTTTGGAAGGCAGGGCTGGGTTTGGGATTTCTTGGAAAGGCTGTCAGCCTGTCCCAGCTGGAGAGTATCCAGGAAACACTCTGTGGACCACAGGAGACAGAAAACTGGGCCCAGGGCTCAGGCAGAGAGAGCAGATTTTAGGCACTGACTTGTCCAGGTCACTCTGCTGTCGCTCGTAGTATCTCATAATCCGGAGGAGCTGGACGTCCTGGCTCAGGAAGCAGGGGGGAATTAGGCCATGGATTCCAAGCTGCATCCTCTCTTCCAGTGTGAAGGCCATCCCCTGGGAGAACAAGAAACACACACACACACACACACATAAATGGATATGCAGGCAAGTACTTATAGTATATTCTCTTGAGTCTTCATCTTAGAAATTTTCTTCTGGAAATTCCATAATGGTAACTTTCATTCACCAAGGAAAAGAAGTGGTTCCATCCACAGACAGGCAAACGTCACTGTGACTCCATGGACAGGGCCCCGGACTCAAACCCCATCTCTGCCATTTAAGTAGACGGGCCATCTGTGCCAGTTACTTTGAACCTTCTGAGCTTCAGCTTCCTCTTGGAAAAATAAGGACAATATCTACATGGTCAGGTTTTTGGCTTGTTATTAAATACATGTTATTTTTTAAAACACTTTACGATTTATAAAAAAATTGAGACGATAGTGTGGAGAGTTCGATATATCCCCTCATTCAGTTTCCCCTGTTATTAATGTTTTACATCAGTATGGGACTGAATCAGTAGTGATACATTATTATGAAATAATAATTTTTTGTTCTGAGACTATCCAGGAAACTAAATTACATTCAGTCATCATGTCTCCTTAGGCCCTTCTTGGCTCTGACGGTTTCTCAGACTTTTCTTGTTTTTGATGACCTTGAGAGTTATACCCCTCTACTAGAATTTGCCTGAGGTTTCTCTCATGACTAGACTGGGGTTATGGGTTTTTTAGGAGGAAAATCACAGAGGTGAAGTGCCATGTCCATCCCATTAGGTCCAGGTAACATACTATCAACATGCCTTATCACTGCTGATATTGACCTTGATCCCCAGGCTGAAGTGGTTCTTGTCAGGTTTCTCCACTGTAAAGTTACTCCTTTTTTGGAATTCTTCTGCATGAGATATTTGTCTCTTCTCCCCCATTCATTTATATGTTCAATCGTTTATTTATATTAGAATAGACACACGGGTATTTATTTTATACTTTGGGTAATAATCCAATCCTGCTTTATTTACTTTGTTGCTCAAATTATTGCAGTCTTGGCCATTGGGAACTCTTTCAGTTGGCTCCCTGTGTCCCTTTGACATATTCCCATAATTTTTTCCCATTCCTTCCTTTTTCTTTCTTCCTTTTTTTCTCTCTCTCTGTCTCCCTCTCCCCTTCCTTCCTTCCTCCGCTTTCCCTCCCTCCCTCCCTCCCTCCCTTCCTCCCTCCCTTTTTCCCTTTCTTCCTTCATTCCCTCCTTCCTTCCTTCCTCTACAAAAAGCTCCAGGCTCATCTTGTATATTGCCTGCTCCAGTCCTAGAATCAGCCGTTTTCTCAAAGAGCCTGATTTCTGGTTTGGAGCGTGGTATTGGAAACCAAGCTCTGGGCTCTCCTTATTATTAGTGCTCCTTATAATTGGGGTTTCATTGTTTCTAGCCCCTCACAGCGGACAGAGCAAGAAAATGAATCTTTACTAAGCTAAACAGAAGTTCATACTAGTGTCTTCAACTCTAATCCATTACCACATGGATCATTCTGGCCTCATCACCCTGCTGATCTGTAAATTCTCACTCCAATAGTGACAGACTTAGCTCCCACCATCTGCTATCCATTTACTTTATTACTCAATTCCAGTACACACATATAGCAGTATCGAAATTGTTCTCCTGTACTACAATGGGAAGCAACTTTATAAACTAGAGTACAGCGCTTCCATACAGTATCTTTTGTCTTTATTCTTACTAACCCCATTCATTTCCAAAGTTGCTTAGGTCAGCATTTTTCCTTCCGCCCCATTCACTGCAGTTGTATCATACATACATTTGTAATACTGTTAAATTCTCTTGTCACAGTCTGCATTCCTTACTGAGATCCTCCAACCTAATGCATGATTTTTAAAAAATCTGCTACATTAAGGTCCATTTTTGTACTGTGAAGTCCTATGAGTTTTGACAAATGCATCATGTCTTATATCCATCATTTCAGCATTATACAAAAAAGTTTCACTGCTCTACAAATCCCATTGCTTTACCTATCATCCTTGAGCTTGTGGCAACTACTGAGGTATTTTTTAATTTTTTTTTAATCTTTACAGTTTTGCCTTTTCCAGAATGTCATACAATTCAAATAATATAGACTGGCTTCTTTCACTCAGCAATAAGCACTTAAAGAATAGTCTCTTCAAGTGACAACTGGATTTCCACATGCGTAAAAGTAAAGTTGTATCCCTACCTTACACCAAATACAAAAATTAACTTCAAATGAATCAACAACCTAATGTAAGAGCTAAAATCATAAAACTCTCAGAAGAAAACACAGGGTTACAGCTTCATGACCCTGGGCTTGGCAATGGATTCTTAGATATGATATCCAAAACACCAGCTACAAAGAAAAAATTAGATAAACTGACTTCATCTATTACAAAAACTTTTGTACACAAAAGGACACAATCAAGAGAGTGAAAAGACAACCTACAGAATGGGAGAAAATATTTTGGAAATCACGTATTTGGTAAGGGTTTGATATCCAGAATTTATAAATAACTGCTACAACTCAACAACAACAAGAAAAACAACCCAATTAAAAAACAGGCAAATGACTTGAACAGACATTTCTCCAAGGAAGCTACACAAACGGCCAATAGCATATGAAAAATTCTTAGCATTAGTCATTAGGGAAATGCAAATCAAAACCACAAATACCAGTTCACACCCATTAGCATGGCTATCACTGAGAAAACAAACAAACAGGAAATAACAAATGTTGGTGACAACGTGGAGAAACTGAAATCCTCGTACTTGCTGGTTGGAATGTAAAGTGTTGCAGCCTCTATGGAAAAATAATTTAGTGGTTCCTCAAAAAGCTAAACATAGAATTACCATATGGCCCCAGCAATTCCACTTTTTACATACATACCCAAAGGAGCTGAGAGTAAGGACTTGAACAAATGCTTGTATGCCAGTGTTCATTGAATCATTATTCATCATAGCCAAAAGGTGGACTCAACGTGGGTGTCCACAACGTGGGTGTCCACCAAGAAACGAATGCATGAACAAAATGTATATATGGACAATGAAAACTTATTCAAACATAAAAAGGAATGAAGTTCAGATACATGGATGAACCTTAAAAACATTATGCTAAATGAATCCAGATATGAATGGACAAATATTGTGTCATTACAATAGAACAGGCAAATTCACAGAGAAAGGAAGTAGATTGGCTGTTACTAAAGTCTAGGGGAAGGGGAGACTGGTGAATTCCTGCTTAATGGTTACAGAGTTTCTGTTTGGGGTGATGAAAAGTTTTAGAAGAGGATAGTGGTGATGGTTGCACAACATTGTGAATAGACCTAATACCCCTGAATTGCGTACTTAAGGTGGTTACAATGGCAAATTTTGTTATATATACCTTACCACAACTTAAAAATATTAATAATGTATTAGACCCCAGACCATTGAATTGTACACTTTAAATGGGTGAATTGTGTGGTATGTGAATTATAGCTCAATAAAACTGTCTTTAAAAAATTCCTTGCATGTTTCGGATATAAGTCCTATATCAGACATGTGTTTTGTAAATATGTCTCTGAGTTTGTGGCTTGTCTTCTCATTCTCTTATCAGGGTCTTTCACAGAACAGTATTTTCTGCTTTGGGTGCTAGGAGGGAGAGATGCGGAATAAGTAGGACATCATGGAATTTGCTCTCTGGCCCAGTTAAGCCCTACAAAGACTGTCTGCTTGCTGGCTGAAGTTGCAGGAACTATTCTCACAAGGGACACTGTGAGACATGGGGACATAAGCTGCCTGGCTTTATCCCAAAATGATAAGGAGCAACACCCGGTAAAAAAAGACCTATTCTGTGTAGAACTCAGGGTGGCTGTGCTGAGGTGGGGGCTGCTTCCTCAGCTTTCTCATGGAGGGAGGGCCCAGGCAACGCCACAGTGGCGAGCCCCTGAGTGGCTCCGTGGTTGGTGGATCCCAACAAGGAAAGGACCAGAATCCCTATGGGGCGGTTGTGTAGGGGGCTGAAAACAGTTTTTAACCAACTAACTAACTGACTAACTAACTAACCCACTAACTGACTGACTAACACTGTTAATATGACCCCCATTGTGTTCAAGGCTGATGATACCTGAAGCAACTCTGGTTAATGAGAATATCCAATCTTACTCTTTGCTTTCTTTACAACCACATTGTCGGATGGTTTTACAGCCTCCACTTTTTACAGATGAGAAGGCTAAGCAAGAGGTTATGTAGTTCTCCTGAAGTTACAAAGCTAGTACCCATATTTTATTGCTTCTTAACCCAGAATGCTAGTTATTAAATAATTAATAAGAATATTTCATGTGGTCATTTTTCTCCTGATTAATTTTGACTACAGGTTAAGTGACAGAACCAAGATTTGATCACAGGCTGCATTCTTGCCCCAACAGTGGCAGAGTTCCTGCCAGGACCTTGGTGAGATTGACCTTATAAAATGTGAGTTGGGATGGGGAGTGGCGAGGAAGGAATGGAAAAAAAGAAATAGAGGAGAAAAGTGAATAAAAGGTTCCTAGGCTACTCCCAATTTCCTTTTTGTTTTTGTTTTGTAACTTGCGAGTCTCTAAAATTACCAATACAGGCTCCTCTTATGTTTTTATTATTTCTTTGTTTGAGGTTTCATTGTTAATATATATGAATGCAATGGACTTTTGTACGTTGATTTTGTAGCCGGCAACTCTTATGTTTTTATAAAGTAATAATGATGAGTCAGCATATGAAAACCCTGAAGAATTGTTCCTCCTCTCAGACCTGCTGGAACTTTAAGAAAGATCTATCCGAAGATAGGCTCAACTGTGTTTGAAAGCATGACTCACAGAGACTTCTCGAAGTGTTCTCCACACATAAAATTCCAACCTTTTTTTCATCAAAGCCCAGAGTCACCAGTTCATAAATCCCCTGGGCTGGCCACCAGCTTTGCATGAATGGTGCAGCAAGGGTTCCTGATCCTTTTGCAGGAAACCACCTCACCCCGGAGACTGGGCACTTTCACCAGACACCATTAGGCAAGCGACTGTTCACTGTCTTGGTAAAGATTGCAGTCATTGCTCCTAGGCCCTGGGGAGGCCCAGGCATTTAATTATGACATCATTGTTGTTAATGACCACTGTGGGTTTTAATAGCAGTCCGCTTCTCTCTCCAAGGCTAAGTGTTTCTCTTGGCGGACTGCCACCAACCTCTTTTGTATTTGAGGAAAAAGTATGACCATTTAGCAACTGGTAATTTCAAGGATTAAGAAAAAAAAATACTACTAGAAGCTTCTTTTCATCCTGAAGCTAATGTTAAGGCTACTTCAGATTTACAAGTTTGTAAAACAGCAAGGCCGGCATTTTAGCTGTACCCTAGCCTCCAAAATAGGATAGGTGCACGACGATTCACAAGGCTGTAGGGGCAAAGTATTAGAATTTGCATTTCTTTGCAAATGCAAAAACTTGGCTAATCGACACTTAGACTTTTGGTCTGTATGTCAAAAACAATCATAACTCCCACAACTATACCAGGGGTCCAGGGTAAAATACGGTTTGTACAACATGGAGGAGTTGCCAGTGGGACCCCTATTCATTCTTACCACACTGAGAAATGACAGTTTCAATGTGCCTAATTAAATACAGTTGTGGATTATCTATCTAGTTTTAACAAAGACCTTAAAATAGGATAAGTGGTTTTTGAAAAATGGCTGATTCCTTAGCTATATTTCAAACTCATACCCTGTGGTATTTAGGGCACACCAATAGGGACTTACCAGTTATTACTCTTTTGGCTATGTTTCAATTGTTACAAAACCACTGCTCTGACCACTCCCCTCTAGCTAAGGGTCCCTCCCAACTAGCTCTGGCTTCTTCCGGGGAACCTCTGGACCTCCCAGAGACCCAAACAACCAATGGGTTAAAGAAAGGCAAAGTGGAGGGCTTCAAGACCCCGATCTCGCACTAAAATCCTGGGACTGTTTTGATTGCTCAGCGCCTGTGCTATATCAGTGCTAATCGTTTAACTGTCACCCCTGACTTTGCCTATTTTATCATCTTCTCTGAGTGATCATCTCTGGCCCAGCCACTGAACTCTACTTGTGGGCTCAGCATTGCACAAATTCCCTGGACAAAACGTGCTGACGTCAGAGAGAAGCTCATTGAATAGATCCCACTGTCCAGTGGCTCAGAGACAGCAAGCCCAGCACGTGGTGCCCCTGTGCCTGCCTCCTGCTGTTCAGAGACCCAGGTTCTGAGTGCCCCATTCCTTACGACTGAGCATTTAAATCTGAGGGGAGGTCTCCCAGTACCAGCGGGGCCTCTGCTTGGGGCTCTGGATCCAGAGCCCGCTGTATGCTTGACAATGTCTTCTCATTCATCCCATGAGCATTTCTGAGCTTCTACTCTGTGCCAGGCCTACCACGTTGGGCACTGGGGCGTCCCTAAAAGGAATAGATGTTGGTCACTGTCCTACTGGATGAGTCTATTGGATGAGATCCATGGCTTAACACGTAATGGCCATCCTGAGCCTTCACCTTGAGCAAGCCACTTCTCCAACTAGAAAATGGAGTGCTGCTCCTTTCACATGCTGTGGGATTAAATGAAATAATGCATGGGAAATACTCAGCACAGGTACTATCACCTAGAAAATGCTCCATGAACGTCAGCTGTTCTCCTTATTACTATTTTGTTCACGGGGTAGGGCGGCAAGAGAGCGCTCATTAGCAGATGTTGGAGATAAGCCCTGAAGTGTGGTCAGGAGCTAATCTGCCAGAAGGGGGCTGGTGAAACGGGGGGAAGTGACATCAGCACATCAAGTGTAACTGCTTATCCGTGGCTGTGCAAGGCTCTTGCCTCTGCAGCCCTGTGCACTCTCTCTGGCTGCTCTGACTCACATCAATATCCTTACCCACTGCCCTCCTTCAGCTTCCAATCCACAGTCAGGCCCCCTCCTCCAGGAGGTCTTCCCCGAAGCCTCATTTCACACAGCTCCCCCCTTTTCTCAGTGTCAGTGTCATACAGTTTAGCACATGAAATGTGTGTTCTGTTTGAGTCCCTGAGCTTTAATTACTATTTGTAAACTCAGGGTAGTGGGATGCAGACAATTTGAAACGGCTATCACAGGGTTGTAGCACAACAGTTATCATCAGCCGCAATAATGACGGCAACCATTACCTTTTATTGAGCACACATTGGGCTGCTTTAGGCACTGAGACAGGCACCTCATCGCTAATCCTCACAGCAACCGAAAGTTAATTATCCTGTGATGATTATCCCTAGTTTGTGGACTAGGAAATTGAGGCCAGAGGGGTAAGTAATGTGCCCGAGGTCACAGCGAGTTGATGGAAAAAGCTGTAGAGCCCAGGTCCACACACTTCCAAAATTCATACTCTTTCCTTTGAGCTAATCAACTGTTCCTGAGAGTTAACAGATTAAATAGGTTGTTGACTGTGTTGGCTTTTGTTTGACTAGAGATAAAGTTATTCTGCTTCTCCAAATAGAGCCTGTTACCTTAATGTCTAGCTACTGCTGAGTGATCCTCTGCATTAGTGCCAAAGCAGTCAGCCCCTCTGCAAACAGGTGTGCCTGTACCTCTGTGACGACGTTTGTATGTGGCCCATGACACACACGTAGCCATGTATCCTCTGACTAGCATCCTTACTGGATGGAAGGATTAACGGACACACATGTAAGTGAAGGTTTTCTGTGCTGCCATCATGACGTCATGCTCTGAGCTGACCATTTATGCTGTGAGCAGTCCATCCATCAATCAATCAATCAAATATAACAGCAGAGAGTGGCATAGCTGGGACCAAGCTGTGGGCCGTCATCTCCAAAACTGTACAATTAAAGCGGATTAGCTGTTAGGGGACTGGAAGGCATTTCCTGGTCCTTTTCAGACTCCTTCGTGTCTCTCTTTGGGATTTTTATGAGTTAGGGTGATGTGGACTCCAGTTGGAGACAGGAAGTGGGATTGCCGAGGCTGCTGTTCTCTCACTGAACCCCAGGTTTATGAGGGCCCCTGAGCACACTCCTGGGATGGATACATGAGGGTCTTAGAAACACAAGTCTTAGCAGACACAGACCTGAGAATGGCCTTCCTCCCAGACATACTTCTGTGATCAGATGCAAAATTGCGTATCCAGAAACACCTCGTAAAGTCATGAAAGGGGAGTGGATGACACACTGCTCATTACTGTCCAGAACCAACCCTAACTCAGATTTGGGCTCACAGACTAGGCTTTGGTGCTATGGGCTGCAAATGTGTGGTCTTTCCATCTATGGTGTACACAGAAGCTCTTGTTCTCATGGGAGATACAATTCAGTTTTCCTTCCATGAAATAGCAATCTGGACAGGGAAGTGCTGCACTCATACAGCCGGTATGGGGGAGTGAGAAGGGAACTGGAAGACAAAAGTTCTGTATTTAGTTCCTCCACTTTCAGACTGTGTGGTTCTGGGGAAGTTACTTCACCTCTCTGACTCTGCCGCCCTCACTGGGTGGTTGTGTTCATCAAATGAGTGCAGGGATGTTGAGATCTCTTTGTAAATTCAAAGACGTGGCAGAAAGGTTTAAAAATGGCTGTGTCTACTGCAGTTTCGTATCCCTCTAGGTTCAGAACTACAAGCAATTTAGCAATTGCACTTTATGGTATTTATTTTCTTTCTTGTCTCTTTTCCTTTTAAGACAATATATTCCTTCAGGGCAGGGACTATACTTAAATAAATTGTGTGCCCCTTTTGCCTAACACGTCTTGCATATTTTTGCTGCTTTATTGTTTCTAAAATGGTCTCATCTGGTTTATGTGATTTGATCCTAGACAGGGCAGGTGCCATTATCCCCATTTATAGAAGAGGAAATTGAGGCTCAGATGGGTCAATGAAATGCTGAGGGCATATAGTTAGTACATGCTACTCAAAAGCAAGCGAGAATAATGACTATTTCAATTGTTCTGCCATTGGAAGATGAGCTTATGCAAAGTTTTTGGATAAGGACCAATGTGGGGAAAAATGGAAGAATCTGCTCCTGAAATACTTGGCGACTCTAGGATCTTGTCCTAACTGAAACAAAGGAACAGAGGTGGATACTTGGAAGGCTTATGAATCATTCTCTTGGCAAAATTCCCTGTGGCGGTTTGAATGCTTCATGACCTTCTCTTCCCAAGAGACTATTATTTAAAAGTTAAGTAATATTGTTCTTGGCACTGTGATGGCCCTCCAGCTCAGCTGAACCTCAGGCGGGTAACGGCAGAGGAAGGTGATGGGCAGGAGAGCTGCAGAGGACAAGGGAGTACCCCTTCCTTCCTCCAAAAACACAACAGCTCTTAGACGGGCTCAGACGAAGAGGATTAGGTCGAATAGGCATTGTGCATGGAGGCCTGGTGCGTGCCAATTAATGGGTGGGGGTGCCAGAACTGGGTGCGACCGACTAAGGACAAGATTATTCAACAGAGTAATTGTCCAGCAGGTCACTGCCAAACTGTTCTAGCCCTGATGTTCACCAAATCCTCTTTTTCCTGGGACTTGGCCTCAATTCTGCCACCAGATCAGACGAACCAAGAAGGAGGTCATTTTGACCTGGACGCAGAATGACCGATGTGGCACATGGGAGATCAGAGCAACCAGTTTCCTCCACAATCAAGACACCAGGAGGCAGAAGTCCTAGGTCCAGAGTCATTTTGGACTGATTTTATAATAACTATTTATATTTAATTGCCTTTTTAGGTTTTATGAAGTAGTTTTATTTCCTTTGTTATATTTGACAATCCCCCCAAAACAAAAAGAATATCCTTATGACAATGGTCTCCAAATTTTGCTACCCTTTAGAACCACCTGGGAAGCTGATAAATAAATGCCCAGTTCACATCCCATACACATTAAGTCAGAATTCTGCGGATGGAAGCCGGGATAAGGAGTTTTTTATTTTAATTTTTTTATTTTTCAATTACAGTTGACATACAATATTATATTAGTTTCAGGTGTACAACACAGTGATTAGTTGTTTATATAGCTTACGAAGTGATCAACCTGAAAAATCCAGGACCCATCTGACACCTTGCATAGTTATTACAATACTACTGACTATATTCCCCATGCTGTACTCTACACTGCCACGACTATTTTGTAACTACCAATCTGTACTTCTTAATCTCAACCCTCCTTCACCCAACCCCCAACACCTCCCCAATCCAGCAACCATCAAAATGTTCTCTGTATCTATGAGCTTGTTTCTGTTTTGTTTGTTTGTTTATCCTGTTCTCTTGATTCCACATATAAGTGAAATCATAAGGCATTTGTCTGACTTACTCCACTCAGCACAATATCCTTCACATCCATCCATGTTGTTGCAGATGGCAAGATTTCATTCTATTTATAGCTGAGTAATATTCCATTGTACATATGTGCTACCTCTTCTTTATTGGATGAGGGATTTTTAAAAGTCCACAGGTGATTGCAAGATACAACAGAGTTTAGGAACCACTGCTCTATGAAGTAGACAGTGAAAGTGTTGTGCCCATTTTGCAGACAGTAATGCTGAGGCTAAGACAGTTTCGTAACTTGCCTAAAATCAAGGCCCTAGCAAGTCGCAGAAATGGGACTTGAATCTGGAATTTCATTTCAATTGTTGGTTCATGAATTCATTTACATATTCATTCATTGAATAAGAATGTTTTGAGGACTAGCCATGGATCAGCACTGGACGTATAAAAGACCAAATAAACGTGGGCCCTGCCTCCATGGAGTTTAGTTTCGTCTAGTGATCTGTTTTATTCAAACCAGTGGCCTTTACACCCCCTTATATTTGAGATTTAATTTGAAATTATGCAAGCGAGTTTAGTGCCTGGAGGGCTGGGGTGCTCAGCAAAATAGCACCCGTAGTATTTTTGCTGAAATTCAGGTATGCAGTGCAGATTTGCCCAGGAGAGGACAGAGGAAGGAGATCAAGCTTTGAAGTCTCCTGCTCTGGATTCAAATTGTGACCCTGCCTTTCCTGGCTGTGTGATCCTAGCAACTTTCTTAACTTCTCTAATCCTCAATTTCCTCATCTATGGAATGAAGATAGTAATACCCATTTCAAAAGATTGCCATGGAAACTAACTGAAACTGCCTGCATGGTGTGCTCAGCTAGTGGCTGGCACCTCTGAGGGACCTAGTAAACATAGCTGTGACCAGGTCCTTACCAGATGCAGGTACATGGGAGAACACAATAATGTGTTAACGTCAGGCTCCTGAGAGAGACAGCAGCATAGAGTGTCGTTAGAATTTCGCATCCTGTTTATTCTTCCTTCTCTCACCTCTATCCTAATCCATTCTATTCATTTGCCTTGGTACTCACAGTCGGGACACCATGTACTTAGAAATCCAGGGTAAGTGCCCAATAAACTTTAACCAGTAACGGGGACATAACGCAAATTTAAGACTAATGGGAGAAACTCATAGTGGATTGGATTGAAAGTTAAAAGTCCAAGAAGTGGAATACTTTTTGAACTGTATTTCCATTTTAAAATTAGATGTATATTAAAAGAAAGGGAAAGGAGCATGTGGAACCTCAAACCACGTGAGTTTTTCTTCTTATCAGGGCTTTGTTTATATAATCAACATTCAATTGTTTCTTTATTCCCGCCTGAGATAGAATCTAATCTTGGCACTTAATGAATCTGAGTCTTCTAAAAAATTTCTCATTTCATATACACGATGATGATCTATATGCATTGGGACCACGTGGAGTTAATCCAAGAGCTCTTTTCTGTTAATGATTCCCTGAAAGGTCACTGAGTCTCTGCACAGGGGGCTGGGTTGTTCTAGAGTGACACCGTCTACCCTGAAAGAAGTGATGTTGACATTCACAGAGATCTGCAGGGTGACCTCCCTTCAAATGTCTCAAAATAAACTCTATACCCAAGGCTGTAGTTGGTGACATTTACCTACCAGGCTCTTCTAAAACCAATGTCCTGTGATAGAGTAAATAAAGTCAATATTTAAAGTCTCCTTTCAATGACCTACTAATAGCTCGTGCTAAATTAATGTTGATTAACTAAATACAACAATCATCGAATGATTGATTGGGTCATTGAATAATCTGGAAATGTTAAGTTGCTTTTACAGATGAATACTCGCTTTGTAAGTCAGTCTATATTTTATAACTTACATTAAATTAAAGATATTAATACTACTTCTTTAGTGCCTACTAAGGTCTGGGCTTGTGGTAGGTGTTGAATGATCCACTTCAACTTTACATTTTATCCTTCTACAACACCCCTCTGGAGTGAAATGTTGGCCAAATATTATACAGTTACTAAGTTATAGAGCTGGAATAGGAACCCAGCTCTGTGGGCCGTTGAAGTCCACACTTGTAATCAGCATTTTACACACGCCGTTTTGCATTGCAGTTTTCATTATGATTTTGAACATTCTGCAATCACCTTTGTCAGCCACATTAAAGGCAAGATTTGATCAGTCTCCCTGTGGGAGTGTTTCCTGGCTGGCCATATCCTACTATACCCAGCCTTTGACTTTTAAAACCTTCTCTAGAAGGAAAGCCAGAAGCATGCAGCAACATTTGGTATTCTTTCCCCAAAGGTGGGGGAATGAATGACAGGGCTAGGAACAGTAATGAAATAATCTGTCCAGGACAATAAAACACAGCAGTGTTTGTCAAACTCAATTAAGTTCTGGCTGTGAAACCCATTTACTAGGGAGCAACCAACATTTTAAAAAATGATACAGAGGAGTAGAAAAGATCAAGCTGCATCACATTTAGTAAAGGTAAGTACTAAAGTTGCTAAGCTTTTGTTTGATTGCCTGTCTGTGTTTGTGCCTGGGTAACGTGTAGCTATGTGTACTGGCCTGTGATGTAAAGTATACTTTAACTGCAGGTTGTAGTTGAAACATTTTGAAAAACATGGTAGTACAGGATAATGAAGATTTGTGATGAAGTCAGGCTGCCCAGCTCTGAGTCTTACAAGACGCACGGCCCGGGTACATTACCTGACTTTTCAAGTTTCAGGTTCGTCCTGTGTAAAACGGGGATGATAATAGTACCCACTTCATAATATGTAGTGTGTGCCACGGGGTGTCCGATGCCTAGTAACGATTCACCAACCAAGCGTCAGCTGTTACATTACATAAAGCAGTCGGGGCAATCAGTTGGGAGCAAGCAAGAGTAATGCTTTGCATTATGTTCCCAGAATCATTTTAATTCCAGACACATCTGGTTCCTGAGCATCTCCATCTACACGTCTCACAGGCTGGTCAAACACAACGTGGCCCCAAACAAACTCCTCTTCCATGCCGAACCTGTCTTGTGCATTCTCTGTTCAACAGTACTACCACCCGTTAGCCCAGTAGAAACTTAAGAGGGTCCTGGAATCTTCACATTCATGTTATTGCCTTAAAATATGAAGACTGCAAACTGTCAGAGCACAATGCAGCATACACTGCATTGTCTCTTTTTGTCCCTAGCGGAAGACCCAAGTGAGAGTCCTGGCCCCTGGTAAGTTTCTAACAGAGAAAATCAGCTGCCACACTTATGGAGAAGACGGAAGCAAAGTTGTTTCCACTGAGAAGATAGCTGAGTTGTTTCCACAGAGTCTGAAACAAAGGGATTTCTCTGTTATTTTCTAGAGTAAGGGGAAAACAAAAGAAGCTTCAAGTAAGTATTTGGGCTTTCAGGGCAGTTAAAACTTGGTGAGAAATAAAGATCAGAGGCTGGCTTTTTATAGGGAACAAGTCTCTGAAGCATTTTTATGGCTGATAGTTAATGAAAATCAGATAACCCAAGGCTGGAAGATAAGAACTCTAGAATGCTTTTCGCACTGCTGTCTCTGTTGAGCTGTCCACCAACCGGCCTACTCTACATACTAAATCTAATAATTTCATT
Organism: Rhinolophus hipposideros; assembly: GCF_964194185.1. Classification (NCBI taxonomy): domain Eukaryota; kingdom Metazoa; phylum Chordata; class Mammalia; order Chiroptera; family Rhinolophidae; genus Rhinolophus; species Rhinolophus hipposideros. The sequence continues at coordinate 58,126,882 of NC_138056.1, forward strand.
CATTCATTCATTCAACCAGCTGGTACTGTGTGACATGCACAATTCTAGGAGCAAGTGAAAGAGCCATGCAAAAGCCTAAGTCTCACATGCTGGTAGGGGAAACGAACACAGATGCCGTGGGACGGAGTGCTTTGTCATTCAAACAAAGTTACAAAACAACGTGCTGCCATTCATTTGACAAAAATTTGTTGAGCACCTACTTTGTGCAAGGTAATGTGCTAGGCAATGGACATACTGCTGTGAAAAAGAGAAGTTCACATTCCAATAGGAAAGACAATGATTAAATAATGACTTGAGTAATTATTTCATGATAAGAACTGCTACAAAGCAGAGACAGAAGATCTACGAAAGCATGGAAGGAACTGGGAGCTCTGATGATGTTTCCTTTGTGAGGAGCGTGATTAGGAGAACCTTCCCTGAGGAAGCAACATTCAAGATGAATATGAAAGATAAATAATGAGTTAATTAGGCCAAGTGCCAGGGTAGGGCTGAGCAGAGAAACATTCTAAGTAGAGAAGGAACAGCAAGGTCAAAGGCTCAGGAAGGGGAAGGACTACAGGGAGGGCCAAGATTGGGCAGCATGCGGGTCACTTAGCTAAAGACGTAGGTTTTCAGCCTCAGGGCCATGAGTAACCACTGAACGGTTTTAAACAGAAGAGACAGAAGTCACTTTGTGTTGTTTTTGTTCTTTGCCAAAGATCGCTTTGACTACAGTGAGAGGAATTTTTGGAGGGAACTAAAAGTGTGCTGATACATTAGGAGAGTCCTGTGATACGTACTTTACTTTCCAGGGAAAAGGTAATGGCAGCGTGGACTAGGATGGTGGAGATAAGCAGGACAGGAGGTATTTGGAGGAGAGAAGATGCACAGGACCCCGGTGAGGGCTGAGATTTGAGTGAGAGGGAGAGGTCAAGGATAACTGCCATCGTAACTGGATGAATGACTGTCGTGGCATCACTGAGATGGGACACTAAACGATGAGGACAGGATATTTGTGGGGAGGGGTGGAATGAGATGAGGGCACCTCAAATTGCACTTCACACACATTGAGTTGGGCAGCCTTTGAAACATCCATCTGGAGACGTCAGTAAGCAGTTGGATATTATCTGTAAGTCTGGGTCTTAGAGAGAGGGCTAGAGAATGAATTTGAAAATTGTCGGCAAATATGTGGTAGGTAATGAAAGTTTTATGGAAAGTTTAGAGTGAGAGAAGAGCCTAAGTCTGAGTTATGAGAAACTCCAGCATTTGAAGGCTGGATAAGGAGGATAAGGCATTGTCCTGAGAAAGGACAGCTGAAAGGGAGAAGGAGAACCAGAGATGGGTTGTCACAAGATGGCCAAGGAGTACAATGTTTCAAGAAGGAAGAACTGGTCAACACTGCTCAATTTCTCTGAGAGTTCAAGTAGCACAAGGACTGAAAAATGTCCACTGGTATTAACAAAGTGGAGGGTCCCTGTTAGCCAGTGAAGGTCTGCTGCAGTTGGACTGGAGTGGTGTAAAGAGAGCAGGAGGTCAGAAAATGTAAAACAGCAAACTCACACAACTCTTTCAAGAAGTTTGGCTACAAAAGGAGAGTGTTTTAAGGTGGAAAGACTTGAGCACATTGAAATGATGAGGGACAGATTCCTTAAGAAGGGAGGGAATGGGAGCCAGACCCCAGGTGGAGGGTCTGGTTATAGACAGAAGAGGCCATCTCTGCTGCTGTCACAGAACGGAAGGAGCAGTGGACAAGTGGAGATGCTGCGTGTTTACAGGCTTGATGGGAAAATTATCTGTTGGAAGTGAGGGTCAGGAGTATCTGAGTAGAGAAGTTTTGAAAGGGAAGTTGCGAGAGTGTGAGAGCAAGGTGATCAGAGGAAGATAACGAAATTTCTGAGCTTTAATAAGGGCTCCATTCAGGTGGGTCATTATAAATGTATAGTTGTATACTTTTTTCTCTTGCATGTTTTCCTCTAGTGTGGCTTGGCTGTCTGTCACAGGCATGGAGAAAGCAAACACTGGGTTTTTCAGGGTTGTAATTTTTCTGAAAAAAGTGCAATGAAAAGAACAGGAGCAAAAAGTTGAAGGTCAGGAAGAGTGGGAACGATGGACCAAGCGAGACTGGATTAGGGTTAGTGGATAGGAGTGATGATTGGAATAGGTACGTGGATGGGTAAAGAAAAGGGCTGAGTTGCGGAGACTGTGGTCCGTTCACAGGGCATGCTAACTAAGCAGTACCTCTGGTGAGAATGTGTTGTTAGAATCACCGATTTCTATGATTCTGGGATTTCTATGATTCACAGAGAGGAATTTCACACAATGCCAAGATCCAGGGTGTGACTCTGGGAGTAGCTGAAGAAAAATGCAGAGGAAAAGTTCCAGCTGGGAGAGGCCGAGTGTTGGTGAAGCCAGCTGAAGTCATCCAAGAGGATGGCAGGACTGGGCTGGAGAACACTTACAAGCTGGTGTCAAAGTCCTCAATGAATGAAAGGTGGTAAATGACAATGATGAAAAGGAGAAAAGGTCAGTAGCTCTAAATAGCACAATTCTTAGTAAAGGAGCATGGAAGCAGGTTTTGTTGCTGTGAAGTTTGTTTAAACAAGAGAAGAGGAGAGGACAGTTCTAAAAGTGGCCTTGGGGAATGAAAGGAAACCTACCTGCGTTCTGATGTGGAGGGTTGAGGGGTATGAAAAGAAACATGAAAGGGGTTTGGAAGAAGCAGTCCACTCATGCTGAGGTAGGTTTTAGTTAAGAGTTGCAGCTAGAGAGACAGTTCCGGATGGGATTGAAGATTCAGGGTAAAGCCATTATTCCTAAATTACAAGTGGACGATAAGGGGTGGAGAGTGGAAGGCTGGGTCAGGGGCAAGATTGGACGGACATGAAAGTTTGGTAGAGAAATAGATGCAAATAAAGGAGGAGTTGGGAGTGTGAAGAAGGGCTAGTAACTTAGGATTACCATAGAGATAGACAGGAAGGTTTTACAAAACAGGTCATATCTAAGATGACATCAAGTAGAAGTTCTGCCGATGGGCAAAGGAATCCAGGTAGAAGGACCAGTATGTACAAAGATGCAGAGCCCAGGAAGCATGCTGCTCAGACCAGGGCGGTTGGCTTTAGTGGAGCTGCTGGGTAGATAGTGGTGGATGACAAGACCAGAGGCTTGGACAGGAAAGAGGCAGGCGGGCCCAGGTCCAGCTTCGGGGTCCAGCTGACGAGCCTTGTGGTTTAGGGAGCTCCTGTAGGCTTTTAAGTACGGCCAAAGCATGATTCCTGATTGTCTCTGTTCTAGACAAGTGGGTCTCTTTGTCATCATTGCTCCCTCCATGCTTTGGCTCCCACTATCCCTGCAGAGTCCAGCCTTAACCCTCTGGGCATATCCTACTCCTTCCCAAGGCCTAACTCAAGTCTTAGCCCTGGTATAAAGCCCTCATGACTATTCTAGTCCACACCTTTCTCCTTTTCTCAAACTGTTTTCATTCTTACAGTCAGAATCACACCCCAAAAGAAAGACTGTGGAAAAGGCTACCATTCACCATTTGTATTAGCAAGCAGTGTCCTCGCCCAGCTAGTGAGAGACCTGGTAGGACATAAAATTATAATTATGAGAGAGTCGCCTGTCTCACTCATCTAGAAAGAAGGCAGAACAAGAGTTGTTCCTAGACCTTTGGAGAAAAGGAGTCCTTCTCTTTTCTGATGGTTGGTACGAAAGTAACTGTGGTTTAAAAGGTTAAAAATAATTGCAAAAACCGCAATTACTTTTGCACCAACCTAATATCAGTTTCAAGTATAAACAAGCATTCAGTGTGTAAGCCCTGGGTTAATCATGTCTGTTATTGACTAGCTAGCTGTGTGGCCTTAAGCAAGTTACTCATCTTCACAGAACCTCAATTTATGAATCTATAAAATGGGATAATAATACCAAATCTACAAGGTCATTAGGAGATCATATAAGTTCACTCATGTATTCATTCAGCATGTTTATTGTGTGCCTTACTATGTGTCAGGCATTGTGCTGGGAGCCAGGCTATGGCAATGCACAAGGTAAGCACAGTCCTTGCCCTCCTGGAGCTTACAGATCAGAGGGAGAGACATTACGCAAACAATCCCGTAGTAACTGCCAGCAGAATAATCCAGGGAGCCAGGCACCCAGCTCAGTGCCCGGTGCAGAATGTGTGTCATGGGACACATGAGTTAGTCCCCTGTCTTTCCTAACTTCTTCCAGTCAAAGTCATATAACAAGTGCTATCTGCTAGTACATATCACTTCAGACATTTTCAGGGCCTCTCACTGTAAGTATGTACCATCCTAGGCCCACACAAACACAGGCAGGGCACTGAGGAAACCATGGCAAGGTGACTAAATTCACGTCCTCTCCAGTCTCCTACGTCAAAGGAGACCCAGTAGAAAATGATCACATCACATAGCTTAACCTCAAAACCTTTGGCTCATTAGAGCAGAAAGGCGTTGTCCCAGGACTCGGGCTGTGTGGGGGCAAAGATGACAGTCTCAGGTGGGGCCTGGGGATATGGTTAGTGAGTGTGGAAGCCTGGCCCTCAACACAGCCCATCTATCCTAAAATATGAAGGGCGGGGGAAGGCCCTTTCCTCTACTAATGGGCTCCATTCATTTCTGGTGAAAGAAAGCTTGGGTTTCCCTAAGATTTACTCATGAGTGACAGCGTTCTTTAAAGATCTCTGCGCACAAAGGCTTCCCTACCTCCTCAGTGGCCTGGGACAAAAGAATCAGGCTGAGGGCTGGTCCTGCTCATTAGGAGCAGCAGCTGGCTCCTAAGCACCGCAGAGAGATTTCCTCCCCCTGCCCTCCCTCACCTCCCAGGGCTGCGGTGCAACCCCAGCACCGCTAGGGATAACGGCCTGGAGGGTTCAGAGGTTCTTAACAGAAAAGCTTCCTCTTTGATTCCTGGAGCAGCAGCAGGGTAGGGAATAAATCTCTCTGGCTTAGGCATTCAGGCAGCCTTATTTTGCTCACCCACTGGAGAATCAATTGCCTTCTCCTTTTTTGGTAAGAAACTTTTTGTCACCTGCACAGACAGGAGCTCTAAAAATATTTGTCATATTTACAGCAAGTGTTTACAAATTTCTCTCCCCATTTAGACTCTAAGGTTTCCTTACAGCAGTGTCTTACTTATTTTTACCTTAGTGTTTGGCTTGTGGTAGAAGCTTAATAAATGTTTGGAGAAAGGGAAGAGAGAGAGAGAGAGAGAGAGAGAGAGAGAGAGAGAGAGAGAGAGAGAGAGAGAGAGAGAGAGAATAAGGCAGAAAGAGAATAGGAATAAATGAATGGATGAGTGAATATTGGTCTCCCAGGTTGGACTAGATTAGGAGATGCCAATCTGGATTTTAGAGACTCTAGTGGGTCCTCAGAGGTTCATTCCACAGAGGTGTCAACTGTGGGGAGGGGTGGTGTCATGGGAATAGGGGCCTGTCTTGCTCCCCCCACTATAGTTTAATCCAACTTTTATGATATTCATCTGTCTTACACATTAGGCTTCCTTATTTGAGATTTTGTGTGAATAAAAGTTTCTGTGGCTAAGAAAACCATCTGAAAAAACACTGGGCTAGATTTTTTTCCCCTTAGGTTTCTTCCAGCTTTGCTATTTTTCGTGATGGGCAAGTACTTGTATCTTTCCTGCTTTTGACCACTGTTAGAACATATTTCTGCATCTTATTCTGGGGAGGTCGCAGAAGGAAGGATACAAAAAAAGGAATTCACTGGCCAAGTAACCACAGTGTGTTCTACTTGGGCCAGAGTTTGGGCAGCTGATCTGCCGTGCTGGGTCCCCATATGTCCTGGTTTTCCTTATGTGTGTGTGTGCTGTCCCAAGTCACAGGGATGGGGTATTGGGACTCCTGGGGTAAGTGGTGTTTTTAGCCTCTATCTCCAGCTCCATTTTCTCATGTCTAATTTTAACATAACTTACACTGCACTTTAGATAGCACTTCTGCTGACTGTCCCAAACGGGGAGGTGACTCAGCCCACAGAAGACGGAAGTGCTGCTGTTGATAGGTTGGTTGTGGACACTATCAAAGACGAGTTTGCCACTCAAGTGTGAAAAGACATCATCAGACAACCCGACAATTCCACAGCGTGGACCATCAACAAGGTTATGAAGAGACTCCCGGGACTTCATCTTTTCCGTCACTTAGCACCTGTCTATTGAGCACCCACTATGTATGGGGCTGTGGGAGGCAGTGGGGATGGAGAGATGGATAGGAGGAAGTCCTTCTGTTAGGGAGCTCACATCATAGTGACAACGTTAAGGAAATGAAACAATTCAAGATGTTAAGCACAGACACAGAAAGGTAGCGAGTGCTACAGAATTACAGAGCAGGGAGAGAACGGGTCTCCTCCAGGGTTAGGAAGCGCAGTGGGGAAGACGTCACAGAAAAGTGACATTTGAATGAGACCTTGACTTGGAACAGTTATTCAAGTCTGGAGGCAGGAGAGGGACAGCAGAGCAGGCATGGAGCACCAGAGAGAAGCGGAGCGATGTAAGGTGCTAGACCATATTGGGGGTGGAGCTGAGGACAGGGGTACGTCATGCGCTCAGGCTGGAGGGATAGGTCTGATCAGATTGAAATAAGCCCTGTCCTCTTTGCTAAATATGTTCCTCTGGAGGCAGTGGGGAGCCAGTGAAGGTTTTAAAGCATGATCTCATGTGCCATGCCAAGGACTGCTAATTATGCTGTAGGCCATGGAAAAGGCAATCAAGCAGGCAAGCCCTGTCCAATCTTCCTGTTAAAGAGCCTGCTGACAGCTGTGTGGAGGACTGGGGAGGGGAGCAGGCTGGAGGCAGGATGGGCTGTGGCCATGGGCCACGTGAAGGAGGAAGAGGCTCTGTACCAGGGTAGAGCAGAGGAGACAGAGCCAAGGAGAGGGAGAGCGTCAAGGTACATTTCAGAAGGAGAAAAAGCAAGACCTGACTCCTCCTGTGTACTGAGCTACATGGGGAAGGTAGAAAGCTGCGTGGAGATGATGATGGTGGGTTAGGCTCCCTGCCAGGAAAATGACTCACTTCTGTACAGCAGTGTTACAGTTCACTGTTACCCTGACAAATTAACACAGCAGACCGGCAACTCCTCAACCCTTCTGCACTCACACAGTAAAAGTTAGTAATATGTAATATGCCAGGCACCGCGCTATACAAAACGGACAGGGTCCCCCCCTTCAGGAACTGACAATGTCATTCTGAACCCGTTGGGAATTTTAACATCGATCATGAAATGATGTTATGATGCTCTGGACACCTTTCTCAAAAGGTGCCACCTTAGACAACATAGTAAAAACAAAAACAGCTATCGTTTCATACTTTGGTTTTATGCTGAACGTGTTACGAAACAACACTTCCACAGAGCTCATACGGGTTCCACAAAGTCTTCAGAACATCAACACGCAACCAGCAGGCTGCAGAGCTGGTCTCCATTGGATTCTAAGTTGAACAGGGATTTTGTAATACATATCTTTTTCTGAAGTTTAAAAATAATATATGTATGCTTATTATACACTGAAAAGTTAAGAAAAATTAAGTAAAAATTACTCCTATTCTCATCACTCAGAGGTAATCACTGTATCCTTTTGGTGTATTTTCTTGTAATATTTTATTTCTACGCTAAAAAAATGTTTGTTTAAACAAAATTGAGATCATACTATATATAAAATGTCATTCTCTTCTTCCCCCCGCTTCAAAATTATATAAGCATTTTCCCACATACTAAAACTTCAAGCTAAAATATTAAAAACCTGAAAAACACTCCAACTAATTAATAATTTCCCTATTTTGTGTAATTGTTTCCAAACTTTCACTATGACAAATTATGCTGTGATAAGCATACATGAAACATTGCATTTCTGCCTTTTTTTCAGATTGAACTACTAGAAGTGGGATTTAAGAGACTGATGACTCTTTCATTCATTCAACAAATATTTAATGAATACCCACTAGCTGCTGGACAACATTCTAAACTGGTAACACAGTAATAAGAAAAAAAACCACACACACAAAAAAGACAAAATATAATGACTTCATGCTTATATTCTAGAGAGGTACAGTAGTGTCCCCTTATCCGAAAGGGACACGTTCCAAGACCCCCAGTGGATGCCTGAAACAGAGGACAGTACCAAACCGTAAATATAATATGTTAAAGGAAGCACTTTATGGCTTCTCTTTGGCCTATCTGAATTGCCAGCATCGCTACTCTTGCCCTTTGGGGCCATTATTAAATCAAATAAGGGTGACTTAAACACAAGCACTACCATACTTTGACAATCGATCTGATAATTAAGAAGGTTACTGAGTGACTAATGGGCAGGGAGCATCTACAGCGCGGATATACTGAACAAAGGGATAATTCATGTGTGGATCAGGAGGGAACGCGATGGCACGAGATTTCATCACGCTACACAGAATGGCACTCAATTAAAAACGTATGAATTGTTTATTTCTGGAATTTTCTACTTAATACGTTTGGACCTCAGTTGATCATGGATAACTGAAACCCTGGAAAGCGAAACCAGAGATGCGAGGGATGGGGGAGGGGCTACTGAACAAATAATTTTAAGTCTCTTTAGGGATATTGGTAAATCACTTTCAGAAAGGCTGGAGCAATTTACAACCCTACTAGCAGTATGTAAGTAGCCATCTTACTGCATTTTCACCAGCACTGAGTGTAACGGTTTAATTTCCACCCCCAATTTCATAACATTTAATGGGAATGTTGTATTCCTTAGGGACTTTGCCCCTTCCTTCTCTACCCCCATGTATTCACCAACTACCAAAGCACAAGGATATTGAAGAGACATTTAAATTCTCATCCAGATGGCAAGTTTCAAAGTTGTTTTTAATCTTCAGTGAGACAACAATTTCAGCCCCAAATCAGGGATGGCAACAGTGGAATAACCTCCTGTGTTTTGCAAGGTAGCTCTTGAAGGTAGCAGGAAATTATAACAAAACTGTGTTCTGTTAGGGTCTCATGTGTCTGGAAGACAAGTCAGTAGTGACTTTCTCCAGCTGAATGCCAGGCCTCCTTGGGGTATCTGCTAGGACAAGCCAGGAAAGTGGGATCTTTGCAGGGGTGGGGGCTGAAGTCAGGATCAAATGCAGATCTTTCATGAAAACACCTGGTGAGCAGGAGGGGGTTTCCTTCTTTTTTACGGAGGCCTTTGGAGGGTGTTGAAGACTGACTGGGGCTTATAACATGTACGGAAATATATTAAAATAAGTAAATAAAATACCAATAAAGAAATAACAAAAATGAAAATATTATATATAATATTTTTGGAGAGTTTAGCATGTATTAGAAAATTTCAGAATACTCTTTTATAATAAACAAATGCATAGTGCTTGCTATGTATGTTTTAAGCACTTTTGACTCATGCAATCATCATAATCAATTTATGATGTAGAGATTGTCTTCTCCATTTGAGAGATAAAAAAAAACAACTGAGGCATAGAGAGGTTAAATATGTATTAAGTCAGGATCTGATCCCAGTTGTTCTGCCTTTAAAGCCTATGCTCTTACACACTATCTTATAAAAAGGAGACTGATGATCAAATCAAGTAAATAATTGCCCTGGTCCAATGGTGCAGGTCAAGAGGGATTTAGTGTCTCCTATGAAGTAGACACTATGCTGGCCCAAGGTCACAAATCTCATGAGTGGGAGGGCTGGATGCTTGGATCTGGCTCAAGGTTTGTCTGATTTCTTCACTCTCCCTACTGTATCTTGCTTAAGGAAAAAGTTTCCCTCATTTGGGTTGACAGGTTAAGAAACACAGCTGGCACACGGCACAGTGCTCTTGGAACAAAATGCCATAGCTAGAGGAACGGAAGCTCTCAGCTCTGCTGTCATTTTTGGAGGGCAGCTGTGTTTGTGGGCACATTTGGGTGGGCCCCTCTCTATACGTTCCAGGCCCCAGACACTCTAATATGGTCCAGGTGGTTCAGAATTCATCTTTTGGGGTCAGATGCCTCCATACAATGAACAGCAGTCTTTAGGAATTCCAAGAAGCATTCTTACAATCCTAGGCCTTGGCGTTAGAACCAGCTGAACCTTCAGTTATTGAAAATTCTCTTATTTTACCCCTGACAACTCACACTATACCCCAGACTGCTTTGATAGCTCCCATAACAGTTGCCTTCGTATTTCAAAACCTATGAAATTACATATTTGAAGGGATTATTCATTTTTTTCCTTTGGAAAGCGCACACACCCCTTAATGCTTTAATAATGATAACCAGATGGATTGAGGGGTCTTTGACAAGGGGTTTCTTTAGCTAATTTGAAAACATACTGAATTTCAATCTTTTCTGACTAGTGCAAAAATGAACAGATTGTAAAGTGCCCTATAAATTTCCTACTTGTGCAATTGTAATACTTTCATCATAGCCAGATGAAATATATTTAAAGCCAACTCTCCTCTTTCTCCATTTTGATGGTCCAGGTTTCAGGGTTTACTCAGTAAATCCCAAGAAAATGTTTAACCAGAGGGACTGGATACTTCTAAATAGATCTCACTCCAAATGCAGCCCATAATACCTCCCAGTCAGTGCTTATGCTCCAGCTTCCTTATTCCTTACTCTTAAAAGAGTCCAAGAAACTTTAAGAAGCTTTCTTACCTATATGTGAAATCATAAGATACCAACGCTAGAAGGGATCTTGACGATCATCTGGTCTACCTCTTTCATGTTATCGATGAGGAAGTCGAAGTTTCAGAGAGGTTTAGTGACGTGGCTGAGGTCACGTAGATAGGGAGTGGCAGAGTTTAGACTTGGACTTCATTCTAAGTGTAATGCTCACTCATTACATCACTTTGCCTCTCTCTTTTGCTTTCCTTTTATGTACCTTCTCTCCTTTTCCTTTATGTTTTTTCCTGTCAGAACCAGGTCTTGGATGACGATGGGATGGGTCAAACCAGAGTAGATCAGGTTGTGGAGAATGGCCACAACAAGAGAGAAACACAGGGAAGGCTCTGGCAATAGGCAGCCAGATAAAGGCTGGCTGACAAAACCAGCAGATGGCAGAGGCCCAGACAGACAGGTGGTACGTATACAGCAGGGAATTTGACATCAGGTACTACATAGAGGCGTAGTAAGCAGATTAGATAAGTAGCGGACTGTAGAGACCCAGACTCACGAATTGCCTTTCAGTGACAGGACTTGAGTTCCTAAGACCCAAGGTACAATACCAAGGCAGGGATGTGACCACAGGGGTCCTAAAACGTGGAACTGGAATCAGAATCTGGAATGCAGTCCCAAGGAGCAAGTTGACAAGGTCATGACAGAACCAGCAGTGAAATGCTGGTCCACAGTTCCTTAAATTCTCCCAAACCAGTGTGGAAGAGATAGTAACTGACCAAACAGTCCATGTACTTCCACATATCTCCCAACCTCCCTTGTAGCTAGATTGGGGCCATGTGACTATTTCTGGCCAAAAGACTGAGGGGAAGTGGAAACCAGACTGTGGCAGCCACACTCTTGCTGCTGGAGAGGGAGGCAGGAACACTAGACGTGTACCGAGAGCAGTCCTGTTGTCAGCTCCTGGTCTGCCCCTTCCCAGCTCTGTGACGTATTCTCTGTGGAACGTGGGCAGCCTCAGGCACAGATGACCTTTTGGGGTGAGGATTTCATATCCACAAGGGAAATGCCTTTGAGTAAGAGAGTACACCTTGCTGCAAAGGAGCTCTTCCTAGAAGCAAAAAAGAGCAGAGTCCCCTCATGAAACCAATGCTCTCTGAATGTAATAACTGCTTGTTTTGTTGAGAGACAATTGAAAATTAGACAAAAGTAGGAAATTTATAACTGATATAAATGCAAACACATATAAACATAAAAATATGATATAAATATCAAAAGATTTATGTAGATGTAAGTAGATTTACGTAAGTATACATAGATTTACATCTCTGAACTCGTTTAATCCTCTCAACAGCTGAATGAGGCAGGTACTATTACTGTTGCCATGTTACACATGAGAAAACTGGCACAGAAAGCATGGATAATTTGGGAGACACAAATAGCTTGAGTAGACAAACCTCTAGGTTAGAAATGGCATCTTAAGAGATAGTTAAGAAAATTAATATTGAACATAATAATACCAGTTACTATAATTTAAGCTGAATCAATCTACTGTCTGTATCATATTTTTTAATTTAAAATTAAGCATTTTAAAGTGACGAATTCAGTGGTACCATGTTTTCCCCAAAATAAGATGTAGCTGGACCATCATCAGCTCTAATGCGTCTTTTGGAGCAAAAATTAATATAAGATCTGGTCTTAATATAAGACTGGGTCTCAAATACAATATAATAAATATAATATAATATAATATAATATAATATAATATAATATAATATAATATAATATAATATAATATAATATAATATAATAAATATCAGACCAGGTCTTATATTAATTTTTGCTCCAAAAGACGCATTAGAGCTGAGGGTCCAGCTACGTCTTATTTTCGGGGAAACAAGGTACTTAGTGCATTCACATGTTGTACAACCACCACCTTTGTCTAGTTCTAAAATATTTTCATCACACCAAAAGGAAACCCCCTGCCCATTAAGCAGTTGCTCTCCATATATCCATTCCTCTCTTCCCCAGACCGAAGCAAGCACTAATCTACTTTCTGTCTTTATAGATTTCCCTATTCTGGTTATTTCATATAAATGGAATCATAGAACAGGTGACCTTTTGTGTCTGGCTTCTTTCACTTAACATAATGTGATTGAAGTTCATTCATGTTGTAGCTTGTACCAGTACTTCATTCTTTTTATGGCTGATTAATATTGAATTGTACATATACACGGCAATTTGTTTATCCATTCATCTGTTGATGGACATTTGTGCTATTTCCACATTTTGGTTACTGTCAATAGTGCTGCTATGGACATACTTGTACATGTATTTGTTTGGGCACCTGTTTTCAGAGCATATATGAATACCTAAGGCTATATGCGTAGGAGGTAGTTGCTATGCCTTATGGTAATTCTATGTTTATCTTTTTAAGAAGGCGCCAAATTGTTTTCCACAGTGGCTGAATCATTTTACAGGCTTACCAGCAATATACAAAGATTTCAATTTCTCCATATCCTTATCAACACCTGCTATTTTCCAGCTTGTTTTTATTAGAGCTATCCTAGTGGGGGTGAAGTGGTATCTCATTGTGATTTTGATATGCATTTCCCTAATGCTCAGTGATATTGAGCATCTCTTCCTGTATGATTGGCCATTTGTATCTTCTTTGGAGAAATGTCTATTCAAATCCTATGCTCATTTTTTAGTTGGGTTTTTGTCTTTTTTGTTGTTGAGTTGTAAGAGTTCTTTACATGTTCTGAATAATAGATCCTTAAAGATATAGGATTTGCAAACATTTTTCTCCCATTCTCTAGGTTATCTTGCTATCTTAAAGCTGGGTTTCTAAGTCTGCATCTTACTGCAAAGACATTTCTTATGATATTAAAAGGTTTATTTTAGGGGCAGCTGGATAGCTCAGTTGGTTAGAGTGTGAGCTCTTAACAACAAGGTTGTTGGTTCGATTCCCATGTGGGCCAGTGAACTGTGCCCTCCACAACTAGATTGAAAACAATGGCTTGAGCTTGGAGCTGACCCGCCAGTGGGAGGCCAGTTGGCTCAGTGGTTAGAGCGTGGGGCTGAGCAGCCAGTGGGTGGGCAGCTTGCTCAGTGTTTACAGCGTGGTGCTCATAATACCAAGGTCGCCTGTTGAAGTCCCATATGGGCCAATGAGCTGCGCGACTCGATTGAAAACAATTATTTGACATGGAGTTGATGGGTCCTGGAAAAACACACTGTTCCCCAATATAAATTTTTTAAAAAGGTTTATTTTAATACTTATAAGAACTGTTGTCGTATAGCTTTGAAACTGTAAATGTTTGTTATGGAAAGCTACATTTGTTAAAATTTGTTATAGAATTTGTTATTAAACTTTGTGGTTTGTAGCAGAAATTAACAATATTTATTAAGCATCTATTAAACTATGTCTCTTGTTCTTAACGTATTTTAATTTATGTTGAGGCAGAAGACTCTTACTACTGACACGGTTATACCATATATAGTCCAGTATGGTATAATGGGGAAAGTGCTGGAATTATAGCCCAGCTTCATGGCCAGTCAAGCTCAGACAAGCTGCTTTATGTCTGCCCCTCAGTTTTCCTCATCTGTAGGATGGGGGTGATAATATCTGCTTCACCTCTCTCCGAGGGCTCTTATGAGAATCAAATGAGAAAAATGAAACTCTGCACCAAGGAATCAGAGCTCTGCGGAACACCTTCGCGCACGTGCATACGTGTGGACACACGCGCATGCGTGCGCACACACGCGAAAACACATCATAAACTGTTACCCACTGGTGTTGTCCTGGGCAAATCAGGCTGCTGAAGTTTCTAAAACACACATGTGGCTGTGCTACTTTGTCCTCTACAATGCTATAGTGACTCCCCTTCCTCATAGAGAGACTTGGTGATCTGACTCTTCAGTCTCCCTGCAGCTCTAAGGAGGCCCCAGGCCTGGCTATGCCAGCCTGGTATCTTGTCTGTACCACCCTCTGCTGCCCCGTGACACATCCCCACGTGCTGTTCCACAAGCGCTCGGTTAGAAGGTGGGATATGCTGCTGAGTCATGGGATCTGAGATATGGAAACAGGTATCAGTCCTAGGAAGCGTCTTACGGTTGTGATGGAGAGGAAATTGCTGTGGCTTTTGAAGATTTGTGCTGGGACGTCAACTCTGCCACCAATAGCTGTGTGACCCTGCGCCAGCCCTCTGGGCCTCAGCTTCCTCACCTGCTAATTCAGGGGAGCTCAGAGTCCCTTTTGGTCTATGACCTGGCATTGCCTTTATGAACAAGTATTATTGTTATTGTTTAAGCTTTACTCAGGTGTAACTGACAAATAAAACTATAATATATTTAAAGTGTACAATGTGATGATTAGATAAAGTATACATCGTGAAAGGATTCCCACCACTGAATTAACATATCCATCACCTCACATATTTACCCCCTCCTTTTTTTTGGTAAGAACACCTAAGTTCTACTCTCTTAGCAAAGTTTACTTAAATGATATAGTGTTGACAACACTCTATCTGATACCTTAGATCTGATCCTTATAAAGTCAAGTTGGTACCCTTTTACCAACCTCTCCCGATTTCTCTCACCCCAGCCCCAGGCAACCACCATTCTCTTCTTTGTTTCTATGTGTTCAAATATTTTTTAGAAGAGCCCACAAATAAGTGATACATGCAATGTATGCATCAGCAAGTATCTTTTGTTAAATTACATTGAAGTCAACGGTCCTTAATAATAGCCATTATTCATTGACGTTTACTATTTTAGGCTCTATTTAACTACCTTAATTTAAATCTTGGTCACAATCCTTTAAAAATAGATTTATAAAAATAATGCCTCTTTTACAAGTGGGATGGACAAATAACCTTCTGGAGTCAGACAACCCGAGAGGGAGGAGCTAGCTAGGGTTCAAACCCGGACAGCATGACTCCAAAGTCCATAGTTTTTTTCACTTCAAGTCTCTTTCTCCAAGACTCTTTCAATAATTTTTCTCTTCTGCGTTTGCCTCCCCGCCCTGTCCCACGGGCCTCCCCCAACTGCCCAGAAATATTTGACTATTTCTGTACCGCACCGGTTTTCTAAGAGCTTTGAAGCCCATGTGCGTCCCTCCCAGAGAAGGATCTGGGAGTCTACTTCACATTGCAGAGAGAAGACTCCACGTCCCCGCCACTCCTCCAATGCTTTTTGAACTCATTTGAGAATAACAATAGCAACAATATCATGTGACACTTACCTAACAATGATCAATTTATCCATTGCTGTCTATTGCCTTATGAGACTGCCACGGCAATTCCACGAGTTAAGTGAGGGTTGATTTTATAGACAAGGAGACTGAGGCTCGTTTCCCTTCTGGCCTTTGACAAACTGGGTTGAGCTGCAGTTTGGGGAGATATCTCAGAGACATGCCACATTGTTTCTCTTTGTAGACAGCAAAGAGAAGGGGGGATCTCCGGCCATTTAGAGACACTCAGCAACCTCACACAAGTGCCACTCAGATGAAACCCTGGCCTTGACCCTAATGCATCAATCAGTGGTGGGCCTTTAGGGAAGCTATTTCAGGGTGCTTTTAGTGCTCTGACATTCCACTAAACAGGCTTCTCGCTTTTCCCCATGAGCTTGGCAGGCCCCCAAAATATCCCTAACAACCCCAGTGACCGATGTTCACCAGATGCTGCTCAGGGCTCATGTTGTCACGTGAGGATGATGGACATATCTGCCATTACCCCCTGGGAGCTGACTGATTGTCCACAGCACTGATCACTCTCCCTGTACACAAAAGGGGAGGAATTTCAATGGAGTGACGTGGTGACTTTGGTTGGTTGACTGTTTCTGATTTGGAGGTCATTTATCTGGCTTTGAATTATCTGGTGCTTACCCTCCCTGTCTTAATCATCCCTCTTTTTTTTTTTTCTAATCCATGTGTCACCAGGAGAAAGAACTGTAAACATGTGAGGTTGCTGTTTTCAGCAAATTCACTCAGTAATGAATGCCAAACCAGGCTTTGCCTGAAAACCAGTCTGGCACCGACAACAAGAGAAGGAGACAGGGTTACATTTCTTGTAAACCAACAGCTTGATTTTCATTTTGGCACATTGTGGGTTTTGTTGTTGTTGCTGCACTGCCTGGAGGGATAGGCTTATTTTCCAGAGCTGGGTCTATGGTTTAATGGACCATTGCTCATTGAAACTTGCTGAATAAATCCTATTCAATTTAACACATTCACAGTCATTAAGAATTTTAGCAATCCATCCTCCTGTCACAGTGATCCTTCCAAATTGCAAAAGTGATTTGCTATTTCTTATTTGGACTATTCTGGTCAAAATTACTTTTCAGATGTACTGATTAGGCTGATATTTACCTGGTATTCCAGCAGCTCTGTGAAGTGGCTGGCCTCCATTTTGATTGATTTAGATCCATGCCATGCAGGTCACTAAATATTTTCAATATTATCTCTACTTATTAATCTCTACTTAAACTCTTACCCATATGGTACTAAGTCAAGACATTCCAGAAAACACATTATGCCTTGAATAAACCAAGACCTTTTAGCTTCTCATACCTTTGCCTTGGAAGCGCCTAACTTTCCCTAACTCCTCTCTTACCCTTCAATAATCTCAGGTCTTTGAAACCTTCCCTAACCTCTTCTTCACTCCCTTTTCCCACCATATACATTCTTAGTCATTTCTTCCTCTCTGATTCTGTAGTACTTTGTAACACCAGTGGGTTAAGAGACACAGTTTTTCCACAATGGGGGAAAATATCCCCAAAGAGGCAATTCAGTAACATCAGAAAAAGGCAACATAGGAAAGTAAGTTCTTTCCATAAGGAATTTACAGAATCTTAGAGTTGGGAGGAATGTAAGAAGGTCCTTCCCACAGCTTTTGCAGGATTCCTGATAGATGTACTTTCAGCTTCCAATCAGGCACTTCCGACATGGAGAAGTCAGTGTTTTTTAAAAAAAGTTTTTGTTTACATCAGCAAAAGTTGATCTTGCAATAAAATCTACTTATATGTCCTTGGTCTTCCTTCTGGAGAGGCAGAATAAGTCTGTCCCCATTCTACTTGATGGCCCTTCCAATATTTGAGGAGGCTCTCATATCCCTTCCATCCTCCAGAGACTAGGGCCCAGAATCATTGTTTCTGGCATGCTAGAAAGAGTGTCATGCCGACTGTCCTCGTAAGCCAAATGTACATACCGGATTATTTCCCAAGTGTTTGGTACTTGGCTGTTGTTTGGGGCGAATATAAATACATTCTATTCCAGAATTGATTAATTTAATTTAACCCTCAAAAATAAATTTACAAATGCAGAAAACTAAAAAGTAAAAATAACAGCAGGTAGTTCTTAGAAAGATAGGGAAAGTTCCACACATTCTGTGATGTATCTAGCAGATTAAGTTCAGCAGCAGCTCATTCTTTGGGAAATGTTATGCCTGTTTCTTGCAGAGGGATGAAGAAGCAGCCGAAAACTAAGGCCTATGTGTGTTCTCAGAGACCAAGCACGCTTGCTTCATTTAGGAAAAATTACTAGGAGGGGCCACTGTGGGGAGCTGGAGACCACTCGGAAATGAAACCCCGTTCTA
This sequence comes from Rhinolophus hipposideros, assembly GCF_964194185.1. Lineage (NCBI taxonomy): Eukaryota > Metazoa > Chordata > Mammalia > Chiroptera > Rhinolophidae > Rhinolophus > Rhinolophus hipposideros. The sequence continues at coordinate 58,145,050 of NC_138056.1, forward strand.
GTAAAATGAAGTATGCTTGTGATGGAAGCAATATGGGCAGTGTCTGACTCTATTCTGGGAAATGATCTTGGAATTTTTCTCTGAGGATCCATTCACAATAGTGATTTTCGGGTATGGTTTAAAGGCAGTTTTGCCCAGAGACACAGCAATGGACTCAAATACCTGCTAAGCTCCCTCTAGAGGTTCAAATGAGCAGCTGCCAGCCGAGCTCATGGGCTTGGAAGCCAACTCCAGAGTTCAGAGGGGAGTCAAAACGAACACAAGGACTTATCAGTTCTTTCTGTTAATTAGAGCCAAATCTACTGGCTGAAAAAGAAAAAGCAAGGCTGAGGGCAAATCTATCGTGAATATGTGTTCATATAGAAGCGGTACTAATTGATAATAGTTTAAAATGCCAAATTCAGTAATAGGCTGATGGCTCACAGTGCAATGAAGAAAGCAAAAATTCCTTCATATTTCCCACATGTGCTGACTTCTAACGGGCACATAGCTTTTGGTGAATGGCTGGTGTAATCAACACACTCACCATTACAGCCACCAACTGTCGAGCACTTAGTATGTGCCAGGCACTGTGTGACATACTTCATTTTCTCATGTGATCCTCACAAACCCTCTTTTCGATAGATACTATTATTAGCACCATTGATGCTAATAGACCAGGAAGCCAGGACTTAATGGAGTGAAATCCTTTGTACAAGTTCATGTGGTTAATATGTGGTGACGCCGGGACTGCTACTCTGGTCTATGCTCTTGAACACAATAAAATAGTGCTTTCTCATCAGAGGAAACTGGACTCAAGATTAAAGACTAGTCCCAGGGACCCAATTAGCAAGTGCTGCTGTTAATGAGGGGTTTGACTGAGGGCGTACATACCATGCCTGTTTCATCTGGAACATTCAGTGGACACCTTTCCCTCTGAAATGACTACCGGTCTGACTGCATGTGTCCTGAGTGTAGCTTCCAGTGCACAGAGACCCTGGGAGCCCATCCATGTCTTGGCATCCTGTCACCTAGTCCTGTATGCTGCCTATCCTGGGTGCTGAATACATATTTCCTGAATGAATCGATGAATGATTGAATGCCTTTATGCCTGTCTTCTCAGAGTTTACAATCTGCTAGGAATGGAAAGATTCCTAGCAGACACACACACACACACACACACACACACACACACACGCACCCCATTATACTAGTCAGAAATGAGTTAAAATATAGTGAAGGAACATACCAACAATTTCACGCTCTTTATAGAAGCCAGACAAACTTGCCCACATACAAGGAGACGTGTGTAAGAATGTTGACTGCAAAATTGCTTCTAGTAGCAAAAACTGGGAACAACTACAAGTTCATCAACAGACTCATGGCGAAGTACATTTCAGTTTCCTGATACGATGGAATGCTTTATATAGTGATTCAGATAAGTGGTCTGAAACTACATGTATAACATGGATAAGTGGGAAAAAGAGTACCATTTATTTAACACCTATTAAGTCCCAGGCACTACTTTATGTGCTTTGCATATATTAATTCAGTCCTCACAACAACCCTTTGAGGAGAGTAGGTACTATCACCAAACCCATGTCAGAAATGAGAAAGTTAAAGGATACCTACATTTGATATGATTGTTAAGATGTTTAAACATATACAGAAAGCTATCATTTAAGAATATATCTATATGTATTAAAGGCATTAAAATATGCATGGGAATCACTAAACACCAAATCTGTGATGGTGATTACATCAGGGGAGGTGAAAGAGGTGAATGTGATGGGGGAGGGGAAGGGAGTAGAGTGGGCATCAAATGGATTTAGCATGTTTCATTTCTCAAGCTAAATGATTGGTACATAGATATTCTTTATATTTATACTTTTTCTGTGTCTGAAGTATTTCGTAATAACAAAAATGATCAAAAGGAGAAACTAAATACTGTGGCGTCTCAAAGGAAAGAAAGATTACTCCTGATATTGGGTGAAGAAGAGACATTTAAACGGACCTAAACAGCATGGACAGGACTAGCAAATGTGGAAATCAGAGTGTGTGCTGAGAGATGGATGTGAGCACAAGTGTGGAAGGAGCAGAACTCAGACTGTTAGAAAGACATTACACTTTGTATTCCAAGGTCCCCCGGAGTCCCAGCCTGAGGAACTCAGACCTTGGATTCGGTGGCTCTGTTATCTCCTTGGCCTCCTTTCTGTGGCATACAGCTGGGGAGCGGGCTGGCCAGGGGTGGTGGGGCACGCTTGAATCTGCCGGCATCCTGTGCGGTTCTCTCTCAGATGGTGTGGTGGGGAAGGGAAGTGCTTGTCTGCTACTCAAAAGCAGATTGGCAGGGATGTGGAACTTTGTGTTTACAAGCATGAATAATGACTGACAGACTGTCTACTTTTGAGTTTTGGGAGCAATGATGGGGACTTTGCTGCAAATCAAAACTCAGACTGTGATTGGCTGACAACAGGGGGTAAGTGTTTTGCTGAACAAAACGAAACCAGCTGTTGGCCAGAAAGTCTAGGGCACAGGGGAAGGCCTCAGACAGTCCAGTTTCAGACAGCTGTGGCATTAGTTCTGGACCACCCCAAATTCCAGATACTGCCCCACGCCAAGCAGACTCCCCAGACACTGCCCCGAACTTGGACTTCAGCCTCTACCTCCACCTTGCTACCTGTACTGATGGGGACTCGTGTGCCTGGTCACGCTGCTGACCTGTTCTCACTGGCTGTTTAACTGCTTGTGGTCTGGACCAGAAAATCTGGGATGGCATAACTCAGAGCCTGGACCACTTTACAAGAGCCTCTGGGTGCAATCGCTGTTACTCCTTGGTTTCCCGAGTACACACTCAAAGAAAAGTAGCTGCTCAAAATATACTTGTTGTTGGATTGGTAGAAATGAGTATCTGATTGGTGTTGCACGCAGAGAACGGCATTACCTTGTCATGCAATCATGAGATCTTGCAGTTAAGTTTGAAGATGGGGTCTTGAGTGTTGACTCTTCCTCTGCTTCTACATGTGTAATCATAGACTAACTACTCAGCTTCTCTAAACCTCAGTTTCTTCATCTTTAACAGGGACCCCCTCAAAGGGCTGCTGTGAAGAGCAAAGACAATACACCAATGGCTACCATTTATTGGAGCTTCACTATGTGCCCAGCTCTGTGCTTGGCACTTTGAAACAGAATCTCACACAAGCTTCCCAGCACTTACATTCCTTTTGGAACTGGGGAACAGAGAGCTTAAATAATTGGCCCCAGTCTTACAGCTCCTACATTGTGCATCTGAAATTCGAACCCAGGTCTGCCTAGTTCCAATCACAATTATTCCACTACAGGCTGTAGAGTGCTTTACAAATGTGATTTCCAACACTTATCACTTAGAAGTCATAAGCTCATCTCAACTAGGTTAAACCTAGGTTAAAATGCTTATTTATTCCCTTATTTATTCTGAACTTGAGAAAGGTAAAAGCTATTCACTATATTCTGTGTATGTTCTTAAATATATGTTCACTTTTAAATCACTGCTCTCTTTTCTCATTTTGTATAGAATAATTCTAGTTCCTCTCCTCATAACTTAGAGAGATTATCATCAATATATTATCATTACCATCCTCAAAAAGCCATCACCAAACCTTGACCCACTTGTGTCTCAGTAACAGACACAATAAGAAGCAAATTACATGGGTGTCTTCCCTACCTGTCCCCTGACCTAGACCACTCAGAATATAATACACAAATATAATATACATGCCTTATAAATCTTTAGTAAAACAAAGAATATAAAATAAAATCAATACATACATATGATTTAAAAGAGCATAGAGTGGAATAGTTTAGTAAAGAAATAGCAGACATATGACAGAAGCTCTTGCACTCCTTAAACACCTACATTTTATAACTGCCTTAAAATTAAGGCCCAAGGGTTTACTTTGTTTTTTGCTTGTTATATTTTCACAGATCCATTTGTTCAGATAGCTATGTACTGAGTGCTTGTTATATCCCAGGTACTAAGCTAACCATGAGAGCTAGATACTACTATGATGACCATTATACAGATATGGAAAACTGAAAGACAGATAGGTTACTTGTCCAGTGTCAAGTATTGACCTAATTTGGGATTAATTTAATTCCGAAACACGTAGGCTGGATTACATCCATGCTGTAAGTCCAAGACCTCCTTGGCTCCATCTGTATGGGCTGGGGGCCTGCTTTCCTTTCTGTCTGGGTCCTCAGTGGGCCAGGTTGGACATCAAAGGTCCCCAAAGCAAGAATAAGCTTCCCCGGGAGACCCAGGTCTCCCAGTTCCCAGGGTGGTGCTCTTACCTTAGACCTCAGTTTCACATCTTTGCAACTTCCGAGCAGCGGTCACCAACCAGGTGATTAAGGATGTTTTTTGTAGTCTCCCCAAGCTAAGTCCTCAAACCGAAATATTCACTTCACTTGCCAAACACTTCCCTGAGTTAGGTGCTCTGGAGGTTAAGCTTCTCAATAGCTTTTCTGTATCCACTAACATACGAACAGGGCAAGCCACTTCTCTTCTTCTTCTTCTTCTCCTTCTTCTTCTCAATATTGTATTAAATATTAAGGGTTTGGTATTCCCAGTTCTACAGCACTTACCACTTGAAATAAATTAATGAGCTACTTCTTTATAAAAATGTCTAAAATGTTAAATTATGTCACATGTGGCCACAAAAGAACATTTGGGGTTTTTGGCTGGAAGAATACACGTCCTCCGGCACAACCAAATTTTCTTATATGATCCAGCATGAAAAACCAACAGTTATGGCCTTCAGGTGGAGATCCTTTTGGGACATGCTCTCCTGAGTTTCAGAAATCAAAGCTGGAATGTATACACAATTCTTCCACATGAATAGATGTTAGATTCTGGCTGCATTTGGACCCTACACATATTTTTCGGAGTCATAGTTTGAGAAGCATCCGCTTCTGGATAATTGGAATCATAACGTTTTAGAGGTGGAGGTTACCCGAGAAAGAAATCATAGAGCAGAAGATTCTCAAATTCCTGCTGAATAGAAATTAATGTTCAATCATTAGCCACCATAATACATACCATTTATTGAGTACCTACTAAGTGCTAGTCACGTATTAACTTATTTGGTCCTCCCCCAAATCTTGTAAGGTATATACTGTTACTATTCTCATTTTATAGATGAGGAAATGGAAATACGAAGATTTAAATAATCTGCCTAGGGTTCAAAGCCACACAGTGGGACTTCACTTAACGACTCTTTTATACTGCTTCTTGATTCAAGATCTCAGAGCTAGTAAGTGTCCACCTCTGTCTCTGTCTAGAGTCAAGTAGCTACAGGTATGCACCTTGCCTTTGGAGGGCTGTTGAGGTGGGGGAGTGTATATGTGGGGGTGTTATGATGGTGTGAGGTAGGAAGTGGTGAAGCACCTCCTTTCTCTTCTCAACTCCCCATACTCAGAGAATGTTACTATCCTGACCTTGTCAGTATTGTAGTTTGGGGGTTAGGGACAGAATGAAGCCTAATTCATGTGTCCTCCTCTCAAGGATTTTTCTGTGTAATCACTTCTTGAAAATTACAAAATATGCTTGTGGTGGTGTAAGAGTATATTCCTTTGAAAAGATCTTTTAAATACAAAAAAAAAAACCAAATATGGTAATTTCATGGAATGCACGGAGAAGTAGAAGAAAGTAAAATTTACTCATAATCACACCACCCAAAGACAACAGCCACTGTTGACATTTTGGTATATTTTCTTTTAGTCATTTTTGAACAATGAACATATTGTTAGCTGTGACTATAATGGATATGCAATATTGTAGCTTGCGTTTTCCACTAAATATCGCCTATACTATTATCCACCTTTTATAAACATCATTTTAAAAGATTGTATAATATACCATTATGGAGATATGCTATAATTTATGTAAACATTCCTCTGTTGTGAGGCATTCATGCTACTTTTTAAATATTTCATTATCATAAATAACACTAACAGAAATGTTTTTCTGAATAAAATTTTTGCCGCATTTAAGCTTGCTTCTCTGAGAAATATTTCCAGCATGAAAATGTTGAAACTTCTCTTCACCTGAAACATCACTTCATCAGGAATTTCTCAGTGCTAACATTGATTATCAAGCTGTCAATTGTCACTATGCAAATAAGCAAGTTATCATGGAATTTTTAATTACATTATTTTCTTAAATGAACCCCTCGCCCCCTTTCCCCCAAATCACACTAGAGCTGTGTAGTTCATTCTTTGGTATAATGGCAAATAGAAAATACTCTTCCCCACCTACAACATAGGTAACATAGTATCGGGAAGTAGCATAGTATCAGAAAATGGTTACCAACAAGGGTTTTACCTCTGTGATATTCCTTCAGAAAACTCATAACCACAGTCTAACCATGAGAAAACAGCAGAAAAACCCAGTTGGGGGATAGTCTACAGAATACCTCCCAGTACTTCTCAAGTCTGTCAAGGTCATGAAAAATAAGGAAAGACTGACAAATTGTCACGGAGCAGACAGGTTAGGGGGACATGGCAACCAAATGCAATGTGGTTCTCCGGACTGGATCCTGCAAGAGAAAAAGGGCCTCAGTGGAAACACTTGTGAAATCTGAATAAAGTCTGGAATTTAGTTAATAGTAATGTATCAGTGTTAGTTTCTTGATTTTGACAAGTGTACCACGGAAACGTAAGATGTTAACCTGGGGAGAAACTGGGTGACAGGTATATATGAACACTCTGCATTATCTTTGTAACTTCTATGTAAATTGAAAATAGTCCATTAAAAAAATAGAACTACCTCATGACTCAGCAGTTCCACTTCTGGATACTTATCCAAAGAAATCCAAAACACTAATTCAAAAAGATTTTTGCACCCCTGTGTTCAGTGCAGCACTATTCACAATAGATATGGAAGCAACCTAAGGTATTATGCTAAGTGAATTAAGTCAGACAGAAAAAGACAAATACCGTATGACCTCACTTGTATGTGGAATCTAAAGAATAAAACAAACAAACAAATAATAAGATAAAATATCCCTAAATAAAAGTTTATTTTTTTTAAAAAAAAGATGAAGAACAAACATTCTGGAGCCAGTCTGATTTGGGTTTGAGTTCTGGGTATGGCATTGGTTACAGCTGAGTGATCTTAGACAAATTATATTTTTGAGTGTCGGTTCACCTATTTTAAATGAAGAAAATTATCTACCCCAAGGAGATGTAGAGCTTAACCATAATAATGCAGATGAAGCTCCTAGCATTATTCTTGGCACAAGGTGAGTGCGCAGCAGATGTAAGCCATATGATTATTTTATTTAGTTTGAGGCTTCTTCCTTCCAATTCTGATTTTCCTGCAAGGTAAGAAGGAATTTTTATGCACAGCTATGTAAAAAGTGAAAAATTATTTCAAACTCAACACAAAAGAGACAAACGGTTACATGCATCTGGAAATGGTAACTGTTGTCGGCTTTTGAGTCATTGTTCTTGTTTTCTGTATAGCTATTGCGTGCTTTCCTAAGGGTAGGTGTAGTAAGAAGATATAAGGTTTTGAAAAGACGCTCCATTCTAGCACGCTCCATTCTAGCATTGATTGCCCAAAATAACCAACTTACAAATGCCCATTGTAAGATATGGGAATTCTTTCACTTGCGCTGCTTAGAAAAACAATCTTGCAGAGAATTAAAAATGGTCTGTGCTTGGCCTCTACCCAAAGGCAAATTATTTTAGTATGAAAGTCTAAGGAAAATAATTTTACCACAAGCTATGTGAGTAGGAAAGAAAAAATAACCAAAGGATAAAAAAAAGAAAAAATACACTTTGGCTTTATCACATATACAATTTCTATTTTGGGTGCTAAGCTGCAGCACAGATGTGAAACTTGATCTACAAATTAGGGTCCAAATGACAAAAGGAAAATAAATAATCCAAAAATCTAAAAAGTATTCTGAGATGATATTAAACTACCTTCATTAGAAGACTAAGGATGGGCATGGCTAAAACCCATTTTTCAACACCACGGGACCTAGAAGTCCAGGACCTGAATTCAAATCCACTTATAAGATGTAGGATCATAAATTACCTAGTATATATCATTTCACTTCTGTTTCCTGACTCCAAAAATTGTGATAGTAATATCTACATCACAAGATTCTTTAAGAGACAACATAAGGATTACATGAGATTACGTGAAAAATGCCTTGCATAGAGCTTGTGTGTAAGAGACAACAAATAAATATCAGTGAAATCTAAGTCTGACCATACACAGCACTGGCCTGGTCACATTTGTGACCTTGTTTCTAATGTTAAGGAATTTGCAATCTTGTTGGTAAAAAACGATTCATATGAAAAATTATAGGATAATCCTGAAACTGTGTAATAGAGTGCTAAATTGAGTGTTAACACTAAGGTACCAATTAATGTTAGCTTTCTTTTGGCTGCCAACTTGGGCTTTACTTGTCAACATGATGCCTTTTGGAAGTGGAGAGAAGGGAGGGTTTGGATTAAATACCAAACATTAATTAGGGCAGCAAATTTATCCCTTTGGTGTAAGCCTGATTAGCTGACTAATACTCTTCCAACTTTGGGATTCACAATCATTCATAGCAACGAATTATTTATTCTGGGAATGAGTTCTTCCCTACAAGTACATTTTCCAGTGTAATTAATTATATGCTCTGAAGTGCTGAAACTTCTACATTTCTGGACAAAATTTAAAAATAAAATTGTTTACAATTTCAGTTTTACACTCTAGACTACAAACACATTATTTTACCTTCCTTTAAATTCTAGCACTTAGCAGAGTGCCTGGTGCCTACAGTGTTCAATAAATGTTTTACTAAGCGGCTGTGTATGGCATACTCCTAGCTTCTTCTAAGGAGTTTAATGAACATGATCCAACTTTATCTCCATGACTACAATCATTATTCCCTACAATCATTATTCACCTACAGACACACTAACTGCATGTCATTTCATGGGACTCATGTCCTCCGAGGCTGTTTGCCTTCATGACATGGCCTCAGACATGTGATATTTTCATTTCTCCAGCAGTTTTTAAGTTTTACATCTCCTCTCTTGTCACAGCAATCACTGCTAGCTGTTGTCATAGTGCCATCTTTTGGGGTGTTTTCTTTTCTAACATGTGGTGAAGTGGGGAACCAGAGAGCCTATTTCTTGGTGTGATACCTTAAACTAAAAGTCAATAAGCTTTACACAAGGGGCTCTAGGACAGCCCTCAGAATAAACCAAATGAGTCGTGTTGTATGAGCTCATCTGGTTGCTTGGAGGGTTAGCTTTCATTTGTTCTCTAAAAAAAATATCTATTGAATGCCTTTTTTTTTTTGCCAGTCACTGTTCTAGGTGCAACATCAATGAGAAAATCGATACAAAGGTCACTACCTTAAAGGATATTCCGTTTGGGAGACAGATGATAAGGAATAAACATAATAAGTCAGCAAAGAGGTATGTTAGTGATAAGCGCTAAGGAGAAAAACATTGAATGGGATATGGAAAATCTGGAGTGCAACGTGGGGGAGGGGGAACAGAACATGGTATTACAGAGAGTTGATTAAAATTGACCTCTGAGAAGGTGGGACTGAGACGGTGAGGAAGTTTGCCAAACAGTCATCTGGAGGCACCAAGTTCCAGGCAGATGGCAAACAACAGCAAAGCCTGTAAAGCCAGGATGGAGAATCACAAGGAAGCCCCTGTGACCAGAATGGCATGAGCAAGAGGAAGTCCAGGAGGAGATGAGACTGGCCTGCGAAAGGACAAGCTGGGAGGACCTTGTGGGCCAGTAGATTTTTCCTGTGAGGTAGATGGGGCAGAAGTCATGGCTCCGTTTTACAGATGAATCAATTCAAGAGCAGAGGATTTAAATGGAAATCCAAGGCATCGGTGATCACTATTAGCTGTTGTCATGTTGCCTCGTTTTAGGGTCTTTTCTAACGTGTTAGAATACATGTCTTCTCTTTTCTAATATGTCAGGCTTTATGCAAGGGACTTTGAAGCCAGTATCTGAACTCGGACCTCCGGATTGCAAATGCACTCTTCTTTGCATGATGCCAGACAGTTGCAGGGAGATTGTAGGTCCCATGAGAGGGAACATCCCTTGAAGGAAGTCGATCACATCATTCATTTACACATTGATTCTGCTGCTTACAAAGGGGTTACCTTGTCGGCACTTCTACCTGGTATCATCCTTTGAGGAGTTAGTTTCAGCTACTTGTGTATCTTAATATAATGTATCCTTCTGGTCGCATATTTTATAATTCAGACATTTTGCTAATTCAGCCAATTTCTCTGCCTTGTACGGCCTCAGTCCAATTTCCTGAGGTTTTACATAATAGGCTCCATCTGATCTGCGGCCACTTGTCTCAGTATATTTTCCCATCAGGTTGTGAGGCTCCTCAGGCCTTGTGATTGGTTACATAATGCCACACAATCCAAGCTCCTAATGGGGCCTCCTCGGAAGTCAGATCCGGGTTTGAATCCAGGGCACAGTTGATGTCAAGGGAACCCTTTCAGACCTCACAACACAGTGTTCAGAACCAAAAAGTTTCTGTTTTGAGTCCAAGTCAGAATACCAAACCCTATCTATTAAGGCCAACTCCAAATTCCTCCATAATTGCTTTGGGAAGATTGTTTGCCTACTTCAAATATTCATTTCCCATCCTGACACAATGTTCTTTGAGATTAATAAATGGAGCAAAATCACCATTTTCAACAATTTCAACCCAGTGCCAATGGAAAGAAAACAATGTTTTCATTGGCAGAGAATTCATAGGATTTAAGAACAATAAAGGTGAACTACACCATATTTTTAAAACGTTTTTTCCCCTTAGTCTTGGCTAATTTGTAAGCACGATTCTCCGAACAAAAATACAGAACTTAGAATTATTTACAATTGGCATAAGAATTTTTTTTTTAACTAATCAACAGGCCAGGGCTGATTTTATCACATCAGAAAGTTTTTATTTATGTTTTTTTCCTAAAGTACTTTTAAATTCAGGGTTTTCTTACCCCACCCCCTTTTATTTTAAAATAGCAAATTCCCAAACTTTAAACTGGTATTTGTGAATAGGGCCATCTTCAAATGCAAGCTGACCTAAAACATAAGTTTAAGGTCAAGTTAGTCTAACCTCTTAGCATAATTTAATAAGGAAGCTGTAGAGGGTTTTCAGGACAAGCAACATTCAAATCATAATTACAATCTAGTTTGGAATAATTGGGAGAGGGAAGGTCTGCGTGAGACTTTTAAAAAATCATCAGAGTATTAAAATGTTTGTTGAATAAATTTTTATATAAATGAACTCTTTAAAGCAAAAAATGAAATTACCCTTTTCCTTAAAGAGAGCTATAAATTTTCAGAGTTTATAGGAGCTTTGTAGATCATCTAGTCTAGGAATCATAAGTAAGTTTTAACTGGAAGCCATCTTCAAGCAATTGTTAGTGGATGCCTGGAGCGCTGTGTGAAAAGTAGTGGGAAGCCACATCAGAGTTCAGTGAAGAGGATCATGATTGATTAATGTCTGCTATGATCAGGGGAGGATGTGGAAAGTTGCAGGACATGGGGAAGGACATGCGTAAAAGAACATATTTCAGATACTTTTCATTGATCCAGTTTAACCTACCACCTTGATAGAAGAGAAATCTTAGCAGAAAAATTGTCTGCCAGTGGTTACACTGCTAGTTTGTGACAAAGCTAAAATTAAATTGCAGCAGTTTGGTTCAAATTTTAGATCGATCCTCCTTATCAACAAAAGTCATTAAAAAATGCATTATATACTTCCCTGTCATAGTATAGATTAAAGGAACATACTGCCATATCCAATGATACCTTCAGTCTCGTGGGGGTGCATAAAGCTGTTTGCTGCTTACTTAGTATTCTCATGAAATAAGAATGCCTAACTGTTTGTTAAAATATGTGGATTTCTGGTAGATTGGACAGATTTCTGATTCAATAGAGGGAGGACCAGACAATTACATTTTTATTGAGACCTCAGGAAGTCTATAGACCACAATTTGACAAATACTGAGATGGTATTTTTTTTTTACTGACAGTTCTATTCTATGGTTTTCCTACTTCACACTGTCCTACTTCACACCACCTTTTCTGTCTAGTCTCTTTCTCCTTCCATCCATATTTTTGAGGTTTCTTATCTCCCTCCCTCTCTCTTCTCTCTCTCTCTCTCTCTCTCTCTCTCTCTCTCTCTCTCTCTCTCTCTCTCTCTCTCTTGCAGCTTCTCTGGTTCCTGGCTCTGGCTGCCATCATCAACCAAAGAGCAATGAGAGTCCCCCTTTTTTTATTTGGCAAGTTGATTCATCACAGGGTGTCTTCCCATCTTTGTCTTGGGAGCCTTTCAGCTATTCCTAACCACTCCCCCTCCTCCCCACCAAGCAAAGACTCTGAAGCTAGACTGTTTGAATTCAAATTCAAACTCCATCTGTTATTGACGATGTAAACTGGGGTAAATGACTTCACCTTTTTGTGCCACATCTGTAAAATGGAAATAACAATAGCATTGACCTCATGGCATTGTTGTGAGGATTAATTTAAATGAATTAACAAAAAGTAAAGTTCTTAGAACAGGGTCTAGTATATTAAGGTGTTGTGCAAGTGTTGGCTATTATTATTTTTAGTTTCATTGTTTTGAGGGTGCCAGACTGTCAAGAGTCAAATAACCAAGACACTGCTACAGAAATAACAAGTTAATCTACAGCTCAATTGATAGATCATTTCACAGGTACCTCTGAGGGAACTTCTAGTTCAACAGCAGAGTTACCAGGCATTTTCTCTGTGTTCAGATGTGTGTTGGACACCATTTTTCCTCTGCAGGTTATAAATGCCTTTTTCTTAAGACAGCAGACATCTTTGGAATGTCTGCTCAGCTCAAAATCACCCCCTCCACCCTCCCAAATACATGCCTGCTCAGCCCCCAGCAGCCATTGTGACTGTATAGTGTACAGGGTGACAGTGTGACCCCTTCCTTCCAGCCACTGACTGGCCCAGGAGAGGCCACCTGACTAAAGCTACACTAATAGATTCTTTCTCTCATAATTTAGGATTGGGAACAAGAGATGGCTGAGTTGGTGTCTCTTTGAGGCTAGTTTAATATAAACATGGAAGCTGTGGAGCAGCCATGTTTCCCACAATGAGAAATTGAGAAGTAAAAGTTGGCTTATTGGCATTCCTCTATAAAGACACGTGTACTCCAATGTTCATGGCAGCTTTGTTTACGGTGGCCAAGACATGGAAACAACCAAAATGTCCTTCAATAGATGAATGGATAAAGAAGTTGTGGTATATATACACAATGGAATACTATTCCGTGTTAAGGAAAGATGATATAGGAGCATTTGTGACAACATGGATGGATCTGGAGAGTATAATGCTAAGTGAAATAAGTCAGACAGACAAAGCAGAGAACCCTATGATTTCACTGATATGTGGTATATAAACCAAAAAGAACAAGACAAACAAATGAGAAAGAAAAACTCATAGACACAGACAGTAATTTAGTGGTTACCAGAGGGTAAGGGGGTGGGGGTGGGTGATGAGGGTAAAGGGGATCAAATATATGGTGATGGAAGGAGAACTGACTCGGGGTGGTGAACACACAATGGGATTTATAGACGATGTAATACAGAATTGTACACCTGAAATCTATGTAAATATACTAACAATTGTCACCCCAATAAATTTAATTAAAAAAAAAAAGTTGGCTTATTGGCAATAAAAGAGGAGAAAAATTAGAGTATTCTGAGAGCTTCCCAGCCCCGGGTCCAGTGTTCCCCAGGGCCTGCCTGAATTCCACTGACTGGGTCTGTCCAACACCCCTGTAACCTTCTGTTCTCTATTTTTCTTAATCTAGATCAAGCTTGTTTCTGTTTTAACCATCAGAGATCTAGCATCTACTCTCACTGGCAGTGGCTGTGAAATTTTTGGATTCTCTAACAGATCTCTCCAAGCCAATAAACACATAAGTCAATTAAACACAATATGTTTACCATACAAATAGAGCCTTAAGACCACTCCCTTACTTTCCTTCTCCCAATGCCCCCTCCCCATCCGGGTATTGCCCTAGGCCACATCTAATACAGAGTTTCTGGAGCTGCTACTATCTTAGGAATACCTGGGAAAAGAAGCACAGAAGACTAAGTTTGATTTCATTGGTTTAAAAATACCTCATGTGGAAAACTCAGCTAATTACACCTGATGATTATATTTTAGTAGTTGTTTAAAAGGTTAATAGAATGAATACGAGGTTGGACAATTAAGTTCGCGAACTCATCCTAGAAAAAGTGCTACATGCCTCATTGCTGAATATCACTACAGTCACGTTCAAAGTACTCCCCTTGGGAAGCTATGCACCAACACCATCGCCTAGTCCACCCTTCAAAGCAATTTTGGAACTCTTTTTCTGGAATGGCCATCAGAGCTGTTGTCACATTGCCATGAGGTCTTGAATGTCATCCAAATGTCTTCCTTTCAATATTTCCTTTATCTTCAGCTAAAGACAGAAGTCATTGGGGGCCAGATCAGGAGAATAAGGAGGGTGTTGCAGTATATTTATTTGTTTACTGGCTAAAAACTCCCTCACAGACAGTGCCGTGTGAGCTGGTGCATTGTCATGATGCAAGAGCCATGAATTGTTGGCGAAAAGTTCAGGTCGTCTAACTTTTTCACGCAGCCTTTTTAGCACTTCCAAATAGTAAACTTGGTTAAGTGTTTATCCAGTTGGTGCAAATTCATAACAAATAATCCCTCTGATATCAAAAAAGGTTAGCAGCATCATTGCAACAAGTTCGCGAACATAATTGTCAGACCTCGTAAATGTTTGCGAAATCTACAGCTCTTCTGATTTTCTCTGTTATTTCCCTGTGATTCCTCTGAGCTTTTATTCTGGCATCAGACAGAGGAACAGAGGGAGGGTAAATGGGCTGCTTTGAGGGCCAGATCCTGGAGTGTCTTGTAGGCTGTTGTGGGGACGTTGGCTTTACCCTGAGTGAACAGTGGTGCAAAAGGCACAGAGAACAGAGAAAACGCAGCATGCAGAGCCTGGCAAGTATTTGAACCATGTGGGTAAGACCAGAGAGGCAGACAGGATGCAGAAGCTGACATGCTAAGGGGCAACAAGGTTGTCCTGAAGTCACAAGCACCCTTCAATTTTGTTCAAATTTGCTAGAAGACACATGATTTTTTTAGTTTTTAAAATATTTTCCTTTAGTATACTCATTGTAAAAAAAAAAGAAATCCCAAGATAATATGTTTTAATCACAAAGTAGGATCTCTGCTTTCCTCACTAATTGCTTAGAAATTGGCATAAAATTTAAACTGAGATTATATCTGATAAAATATATATATATATTTATAAGTAAAAAAAATCCCAATACTTGAATAGTATGTGGAATAAAAAGTACAAGAATCCCCTACCCCATTGCCAAACTCTTCACCAGACATCACTATAGTTAGTTAACTCAGCACATCCGTGAGAAAGCTTTGCTAGGAGACCCAGCTCCCTGGGTTTAGTGGCTGTATTTACAGAGTGTCGTGATTTCTCTCATGCTGCATGATCAGGGAATGGGGAATCACAGCTGGCCACACCTTCTGGATAACCCTAAGACCACAAGAAACCCTACCATTAGTTCAAAATACAGAGAACAGTGATGGATTTACAGGGCCTCAAGGCCACCCTCAGGAACCTCATGTATCACTGGCTGGCAAGCACTCATCTGCCAGCTCATGATGGGAAGAATACGGGCTCCGTAGTCTAACAGACCTCGGTTTGAATCCCAGCTCTGACAGTCAAAGGTTGGATTAACTTTTTGTGGCTCCAATTCCTTGTCCATTTATTTATCTATTCAACAAATATTTATTAAGAGCCTCTGTGTGCCAGAGCTTGGGACAGGCATGGGGGATCCAGTAGTCAGCAGAAAGAGACCCAGTGCTGCTCTCATGGAGCCAGTCTAATGAATGAGACACACAAACGTAAAACGGAAACGGAGGGGCAGCATAATGTAAAGAACACTATCTCTGGAACAAAATTGTCTACATTCAAAGTCTGGTTCTTCTGCTTACTACCTGAGTGTAACCTTGAGTAAGTGATTTTGCTTCTCTATGCCTCAGTTTCATTATCTGTAAAATGGGGTAATAGAAGTATCTCTACAGGGGTTGTTGTGAAGATATTGATAAGTACTTAGAACTGTGCTGGCACATAGTAAGTGCTATATAAAGGCTTACTATTATTATCATTAGCTGCAGCGAGTGCTCTGGAGGAAAGATACAAAGTGCAATAAAGGTATAACTGAGGGCACTGAGTATACGAGGTCTGACAGTTACATTTGCGAACTCATTCTAGAAAAAGTGCTACATACCTCATTGCTGAAAATCACTACAGTCATCTTCAAAGTACTCCCCTTGGGAAGCTATGCACCAACGCCAGTGCCTAGTCTACCCTTCAAAGCTATTTTGGAACTCTTTTTCTGGAATGGCCATCAGAGCTGTTGTCATATTACCCTTGATGTCCTGAATGTCATCCAAATGTCTTCCTTTCAATATTTCCTTTATCTTCAGGTAAACAAAGAAGTCACTAGGGGCCAGATCAGGTGAGTAGGGAGGGTGTTCCAATACAGTTATTTGTTTACTGGCTAAAACATCCCTCACTGACAGTGCGGTGTGAGCTGGTACATTGTCGTGATGCAAGAGCCATGAATTGTTGGTGAAAATTTCAGGTCCTTTAACTTTTTCACGCAGCCTTTTTAGCTCTTCCAAATAGTAAAACTGGTTAACTGTCCAGTTGCTACAAATTTATAATAAATAATCCTTCTGATATCAAAACAGGTTAGCAGCATCGTTGCCACAAGTTCGCGAACTTGATTGTCAGACCTGTATCACAAAGTTCAGGAAGGCTTCCTGTGCCAATATTTTATTACCTCTTTGCTCTAAACCTACTCCTCTACAGTCTGTGTTGTGATTCGGGGCAAACCACATGTTTGCTTTGCAATTTGTGTTTATGTTGGGCTCTTTCAAGAGAGTATGGTGGAGGGAGACTGAAAACCTGGAGGACAGGGAAGGACCTTCTCCTTCTTCTCTATTTCCTGAGTGATTTCTATGGGCTTCCAGTACCTTTTAGTGGCACATGCAATGCTTCTCTCCACCTGCTCAAAATTTGTGGGCCACGTGAGATCTTTGTTGTTTTGGTTTCGTTTTCCCCTAACAACACTTTACAAATGTAAAAACCATTCTTAGTCCATTGAGCATACAAAAATGAGCCATGAGCTGGATTTGGTCCATGGGCCATAGTTTCCAACCCTGGCTTAGAATGTCCTTTTCACTCTTTTGTTATCTGGTTAGTAAGTTTGCATTTATTTAATAATTCATGATATCCCCTTGGTTCAACCAACTGAGTCTCCTGCCTGGACCCCGACTGATGCACGTTCCTTGGGATTTGAGGGAAGAGTTGAAACCAACAAGGTAAAGAACCATGGAGGCTCTGGGATGGGGAGTGGGGGAGTGGGAGAGGGGTGTTGTGGAGACATACTGTGTGAGTGCCCTGCAGTGGGAGGGAGCAGGGCTTACCAGGTGCAGAGAGACCACAGATTGCATGGGGCCAACCCAGGCAAGACCTTGTAGACCACCTCTAGGATTAGGTTTTCTATTCTAAAAGCTCAGGAAAGAAAGCCACCAGAGGGCTTAATGCAGATGGGTTATAGGCTTATATTTGTATTTTGAAAATGTCTTCATGGGGAACAGAGAGTTGTGGCAAGTATTAAATGATCTACCCTTTACAAAACAAGCTGTATAAATCAAGTAAATGCTTCACAAATTTCAATTTCCTACTTCTAGTCCCTTTCTGCAGCATCGCTACAAGGACTATTGCTGGATTTCTGACAAAACTGTGACCAAATTTGCTTGCCCTTTGTGATTTTCAACCTCGGGAGGATGACTTTTTCAAACTGTGAACGTTTTGCTGCCCGTATGCATACAAATACTGTGTATTATATTTTTCATTCTTGCCTTGCCCAAGACCACAAATGTAATTTTTCAATCAGACATAGAGTGAAATTACCAAGGTTCTGAGAATCATGGACGTTTGGCAAATCAGCCATTTGGCAAGCACGTTCTTGGCAGCTTTTCTGCTGACTTGTGAAGACTTACCCCCAATCCTCACTCTGAAGGATTTAGTATCAACCTCAGAATCACAGCCCTCGGGACCCAGTGCATGTCCTTAAGGTTTGGGGCCAAGATCATTCTCACTAGCACCACATTTACTGTGTAGCAGAAGTTTGTGTACCTGCATCAAAGGAAAAACACAGGAGGCCATCTTTGTGGCAGGAGGCCTACAGACTTGCCAGGAGAGGGTGGCTTCAGTTACACCACGCCTAAGCACATTCCTGATTGCAGACATGAAACGAAAGCAGAATGGTCTCTGGAATGAATTAACAATGAAAATGTCACCCTTTCCAGGGATGACCATGCCTCCAGCTAAAGTTCCCCCACCATCCTCTCCATGTCCAGTTGCCACCATCCTTTGCATGTCCAAGCCACCACTGTGCTCTGCAGCTTGGGGTTGTCGAGAAGAATAACTATAGGTCTTACCCTCAGAGCACAGCGTTTAACAGGGAAGATGGTAGACGTCTTTTGGGTACTGGCATCTCAAATTCCAAGGGAGCATATAATCCACTTGGCAAGTTCAGGTTTAAGTACACGAAATAATTACAAGCCAGTACATAGGGTCAACCGTTTGATTCACACAATGACTACCATGGGCAGTTCGTGTGAGAGTTTGGTTCCCAGCTCTGGCTGAGCTCTGTGGCCCACCTTCATCTCCAGCCCTCTCCCTCACACTGCTCTGGCCCCTGGAAGCCCACCCTGGGCCTTGCCCGGGGGGCAGCAGATATTTAAGCATCTCCAGTCTCACATTCCAAAACACCATTTCTCTCTTTCCTAAGCAGTAGTTTTCAGTTTTGGTTGCACATGTGAATCACCTGTGGAGCCTTTAAAACTTCTGATGTCCAGGCCATACTCCAGACATACTTTACCAGAATATCTGGACATGGGACCTATCATTAGTATTGTTAAGAATTCATTCAATAACTATAAAGTGCAGTCGAGGCTGAGAGCCAGTGTCCTACAGAGAGTCTGCCCCTGACCTTGTAGACTCTTTGATAATAGGATCTAGTCCTTGACCCAAGGATCAGTCCTACCTGGAAGCTCTTAATGACAATTTTGGTCTGGTCACCTGCCTAGGATCCCAGCTCCATTTGAGATAATGGTTAGGTAATCAAGCTAGGGGATGGACATACAGACTGAATGTATACAGACCAGTGTCCCAACCCCTCCACCCTGTGAGCCTTGGTTAAAGGATGAGGCCAGAGAGCCTTAGTTTCATATTCTTACTTATAGAAAGGTCTATAACAATATAGGAGAAACTTCACATGGAGGGAAGCTTCTAGACCTAGCATTTCCCACTGGAAAATATGGGCTAGAAAAATCAAACAAAGAAGGTGACTGTGGTCGTCATCTGATTCGCCCTGAGCACAGAGCCAGTCTACTTTTCTTCCTTGATGTTGTACATTAACACACCCAATTAAATAGTCTCTATAGAGACAAACCCACGAACCACATGCGCTCCCTTGCTTCTGTGAAAGCTAACTGGTGATACAGAGAATTCAATGGGAACTAACTGATGGTTTGTCTTAGAGGGAAAGAAAACCCAGGCCTGGAAACTGGAACCCTACTATCTTTCTCACAGAGGTCGTGAGAACGTCTAGCATCATGAGTTCATATCCCTGGACTTGTATTCCTTTGTTACAACATGGAGAGCAGCTGGACTATTCCCAGAGGCATAGCTTTGTCTATGGGGCTTCAAAACACACTCTGAGAGAAAGATACAGGGCTTGTACTCATCTGTTTTCCAAAAGAAGACCTTAACTTTACAAAATAGTTTTTAAAAACTGGGGAGCACTCTCTTAAACCGAAGAAAGAAGGTTGACCAAATGTCAGGCTTTGGACATGACCCCTCCCAGTGGATAAAGGTCACCAGATTTCCTGTGACCTACGGGAACTGGTATAGTTAGGTTACGATTTCCTTCATCTCTTGCAGACTTAGGCGCTGTATAAAGATAAGCCATTTAAAGCTTTAGTTTCTTCTCTGATAGAAAGAATGTCAGCCAGTGTACACTATCTTACAGTCTGAAAGCCAGTTCTTAGTGTCCTAGGGATTTGCTGAGCCCTGGGTTTCCAACGTTGCTTCCAGAGCTCAAACATGGCCCGCCGGACATAGGCCACAGGTGTCTGAGGTTTTGAGCAAAGCGATCATTCTTACCTAACAAGGCAGTTTACAGAAATTGCCCTGCTCGCTAGGCATACCACCCACCCACCGCTGCCAGGCACCTCGTGAGCCAGCTTTGATGGAGGAGAAACTGATTGAAGTTGGATGTGAATAACAGTCTAAATTTGAACTGTTGAGGTTTAATTCTGCTAACTGCACCGTGACAACGAGGCTGTATGAAGCACACAGAAGAGGAAACTGCATCTGAATAATGCCCACACGCACACTTGTCGCAGAGCTTCAGAACCCGAGAACTTCAGAGGTTCTTACAAACAATGACTTACTTCCATAAAGCTCTAAATTCCCTGATGAACCCTTCATTGTTTTTCTCTGTTTTCTCTACAGGGTTTCCCAAAAGAATTCTTTTGACAAAGAGAGTTCAAGGCCATGCTAATAACATATGAACAAAAGGTTTGGGTCACCTTGACTCATCTCTGTTTTAATAAAGGAAAAAACAGCAAGCAGCACAAGTATGGATTTCTGATCACAAGGCCCTCACTGAGAACACTTGCTGGAAGTGGTCTGCAAATGCACCCGACTCTAAAGGCTTGGGCCTCCCACCCCAGGTGCCTCAGCTGGATACCTGAGTGGATTTTGTGCCCCGTGACTCTCCTGTGAGCCTTATAATGCTATGGATTGCCTTGTCTCTGGGTTTCTGTGAAACAGACAAGAGTTTAAACAGTGACTTGGTGCTTTACACACACGCTTTCAAGTTCCAAAGCAACATTACAATTTTAAGTGCAAACCAAACCTCTGGCAGTGTTTACTTCAAACAAGTACAAATGCCAAGAAAAATCAACAGGATGAAGCAGATTGGATCAAATCAAGGCCTATGGCCTGGAGAAACACGCTTCTTGGCATCTTCTCAGAATACCAACCTTCAGCATTTCCCCTCAGAAGCTGTTGTTATTGCTTGAATAATCATGTTAATAAGTGTGAGTAATCTGTTAGAGACCTGAGTCAGGAGTTTTCAGGCCCATGTTGGTGCCTGGGCTGTGCTGCATGAGTCTGTACACATTGGGGAGGCAGGGGAGGTGTGATAGGAAGTGACCATTAATCAAAGGAGCCCTGGAGGGAGACTGATCTCTGTCTGCTCAGAACCTAGAAAGAGACAAGGCAAGAGGCTGCAGGCAGTGAGAAGGTGCTCATGGTTGTCTCCATTCCAACATAGGTGGTGGGGATAGTGGGAAGGGCATGAATGGGGAAGACACTGGAGAGGACAGACCAAGTCACAGATGAGGCCAGGTCACTGAGGCCCTGGGAAAAGGGGCCTGAGAAGGGCTGGTTTGGGATAAGGATGCTACGTACTGAACTGCAGGTCCTAGGGCCTGGCTTGGGGAGATTAAGCACTTGTCCAAGGTCACCCAGCCAGAAAATGACAGGACTTGTATTTCAACACAGGGAATTCCAATTTGGAAGCCCAGTGCTTTCAATTCCTATGCTCTCCTGCCTCCAAAGAGGACAGAGACCCCTTCTTTGCACACGCATGTCTTGCGGGAAGTAGCTCATTAAGAGGGACAAACACATTAAAAACCTAAGTCAGAATTTTCCAACGCTAAGGCCAGCCCACCTACAAAACTGCCTTTAACTTGCAGGGAATGAAAATGTGAAAGAAGCAGAGCAATACTTAGGATAGGAAAACTGGGCAATGCGGGGGTAGGGGTGGGCTGTCTGTGTTCCCAAATTCAAAGAGACATCAACATGTCCTTGATGAATTTTTTTTAAAAGTCCGCATCCCCATCCCAGACCTGCCAAATCAGGCTGTATTGTCTGCAAAGCTCCTTAGATGACTCTGATGTGTCTGGAACCACCCGCACAATAAAGACAATCTGAGGGAAAGCCTTAAAAATAACTGGCAATGATAACTGAGGAGCGCTGCCTGTGAGATGCCTACGCTATGCCAGACACTGTGCTGAGGGCTGGCTAGAAATGATTTCATTTCATCTTTAATGTGGAGATTGCAGAAGAAGAAAAGGAGGCTCTAAGAGGCTAAGCCCCTTGGCCAGGGCCCCACGGTGGCGGCAATGCTGGCTCCGGCCCACCTAACACTAAGGTCACCTTGTGGACTGGATACTTCGAATAAAGATGTATTTGAGAGACGCTGGGAGCAAGAGTTTACAGCCCGGGAAGAGCACCTTCCCGGGAGGGCTGTTTCACCCGGGCCTCACTGCTTGCTGGGGTGGGGGTGGGGGCAGTAAGTGGGGAAGCTGAGAAGCAAAAAGCAAAAACCCGACAGCCGGGTGCAGTGGGATAGAGAGAGCTCTGCCAAGCTGGGTACCTGGGACTTGCTCACCTGTATCTGCTTATGCCTGTTCCTCATACCAGGGTCAAGCAATCCTGTCCTTTCATTTTGACAGGGTTTCTTGACAACAACACAGACTTTAAAATCAGTCCTTAGGGTTCCAGTCCTGACTGTACTGCTAACTATCCTGCTTCCCCTGGGACACTGGTCTCCGTATCTGCCAAATATGGAGCTGCCCTGTGCCCCATCCCCAAGGCTCCTTCCAGCACCACATGCGTTGATTCTCTGTGACAACTTGTGGACCCACCTGCAAAAGGGGTACTAAGGAGATCAAGCACATAACTGACCTCCTGGGGCCTCAGGCAGCACAGGAGGGTGAGCGATGGCGAAGGCAGGAGGTTTCCTTCTGGGTAACCCAGGGTGCTGTGTGGTCACATGAACCCCTTTGGGCATCACTCCTCTATGAAAGCCCAGGCCCTGGAATAAGGCTCTACTGATGGGAAAGGCAGCAGGAGGCGTGGGTTTTCGGGGTCCTCAGGCTTCTCATTCATGAGTCAGTCACCACAGCCGAATGGCAGCACTTAGTCACTCTCTTCCCAAGTACCACACAAGCCCCAGTGCCCAGGGACGCAGAGTCAGGATGTTGTGGGTTCCCACAAAAGAATGCTGTGGCTCTCTGATATGCATTCCTGTACCGACCACTGGGTCACCACTGAGCACTGTGTGGCCTGGCTGAGGGTTTGCTTTCTTATTCTTTAGCCACAGAAACTCCTCTCTACAAAATAAGAGGTGGCTTTACGGTCTCGAGTCGGCTTCTTGACACACAGGAGAGATGTGACCAAGGACAGACTGACGTTTAGTCACTTAGCATGTACCAGGCACCTTTCTGAGGGCTTCCTGGTATTAACTCACTCCCTCTCATAACAACCACAGGACGGGGTACCAGTGTTAACCCTATTTGATAGATCAGAAAACTAAGTACGACATACTTAGACCATCTGCCCAAAGTCACATAGTCAGGGGAGGCAAAGCCAGAATTTGAGCCCACATGATGCTGGCTCTAGGGCCCCTGTTGTTAAATGCCATGTTCCACTGTTTACATTAAAATAACTAGAATATAAGGGCATGGAGGAGGAAATGTAACAAGATGTTGCAATCTCACTGTTATGGGAGGGGTGGAAGTGAGGGAGAGGAAGGTATTTACACAGGTATTGGGGATACAAATCCAGGTTGATCCGAAACCCAAATGCATGCTCTTCCCCAGGCCAGAGGGCAACAGAAAATGGTGCTTGAGCTGCCCAAAGGGGGAAGACAGAATGTCCACCAGATGTATGATGAAAAGTTTTGTAAGAAGTATCTGCCATGAGCCTTAGAGTTTCCTAGGCACAAATGAAGATGGAAGGAAGTTCAGGGCGGAATGGCTTGAATAAAGGAAAAAAGGCAGGAAAATCAAGGAAGAGTGAAAGGAATTTCAGGAAGAGTGAGGAATTGTGTTTTCCTAGGTCATAGGATAGGTGAAGGGAAGTAATGCGGGGAGCCAGGCTGATAAGTTCTGATCACAGGAGGCCTTAAATGACAGGTCAAGGAGGTTGAGTTTTATTTGTCAAGCAATAGGTAGCTGAATCTTTGCAAACAGGACAATGCATGGCAGAGCAAAGCTTTCAAAAGCTGTGTTGGGGCAGGGTATGTGGCCAACTGAAATGGGAGAAGAACAACAAGCCGTCAAGAGGTTGCTGTAACAAACAAACACGCAGTGAGACCTCGACTGGGGTGGTGGCACCAGGAATCCCAAAGTGACAGATATACTGGGAAGGAAGAGTCAACAGGACTTTGGGACAGGAGACATGTGAGGGTGGAGGGCAAGGGAC
This sequence comes from Rhinolophus hipposideros, assembly GCF_964194185.1. Classification (NCBI taxonomy): domain Eukaryota; kingdom Metazoa; phylum Chordata; class Mammalia; order Chiroptera; family Rhinolophidae; genus Rhinolophus; species Rhinolophus hipposideros. The sequence continues at coordinate 58,169,478 of NC_138056.1, forward strand.
AGAAGAAGTCAACGGCACAGAGGTGCCTACGCTGAGTGTTTGGCAGAAGAGGCAGGAAGGAGGTGAATTTCATTGGAGACAATTTAGAATCCTGGAGATGCAGCAGATCCCAGCGATGTGCAGAAAAGATGGGCTGCGCGGAGGCTGCGTGGCTCCCAGTAGAGAGGACTGAGGCCACTGGACAAAGGGAAGCCAAGGAATAGTGCAGTCAGGAGAGAGGCACTGTCTACTCCACCAGGACCCACGCCTCTTTCTCCTTGTTAGATTGCAGCTGCTGTTTAGAGAAGAGTGGTGAAGAGCGCGGACTCTGGAGCTAGAGTGCTCTAACGTGAATCTCAGCTTTACCACCCATCAGCTGTGTGATCCTGAGCAAGTGCCTTAATTCTCTGCCTCAGTTTCAAATTCCATAAAATGGGAATAATAAGAGTATCTACCTCCAAAAGTTACTGTGAGATATACAAGAGTTAATATATGTAAAATGCTTAGATCAGTACCTGGCACACAGAAAGTGCTGTGACTGGCGATGGATGTGATAATTAATGTAAGTGCTAACATAAATAGCACTTCACATTTCCAAGCCATATTCATTTGCCATCGCACTGGGTTATCATGGTGATGCTGGGAAGTTACATCCCACCATCTAGATGTGGAACCCGGACTCAGAGCTGTTAATGATGGGCCCACCTTCAGGGGCAGGGCTGAGATGACAGCAGGGCCACCGGCTCACATCACTATGCAGACCCTGTCACCTTAGTGCCTTTGGAGTTCAAATGGGAGGAACGAAAAGGAACCAGAACTTCCTTCTCGTATTTATTCTCCCCTGACCCTGATATGTTCCATTAATTCAGCCCCCAAATCCCACTCAAAATGCACCCCTCTCCTTCCATTCCAACCAACACATAGCCATTTTGGGCATGAGGAAGGGAAGGAGGGAGAAAAAGGAAGAGAAGGAAAAGAAGAGGGAGGATGGAGGTGAGAGTCCTGAGAGGTGTTCAGGAAGTCTCGACCCGGTCAGCCGGAAGTGAAGGCCCTGATTTAAATTCCCCCAAATGAACCAAGGAGCATGAAAGCCAGAGCCATGGGGCACAAGCGTTTCTCCACAGGAGTTACATAGGAGTCACCTTCACTCCTGCCAGGTTTGCTCCTCCTGACTCTTAAACTCAGCAGCCTGAGCAGCTGGGAGGCCCCACACCAGCTCCTGACTGTGGCAGCCATGCCAGCTCATTGGCAGCATGACCTTTAAATGCTAGGCTGCCCAGTTTTCTCAGCTCACCATCAGATCCAGTGCTGACCTGTCTCTCAGCAAAGCTGTGGCTTTGGGTTTGAAACAAATGATTGAGCCTCTCAAAGTCAATTATCCAAACGACTAAGGGTGACTGGTAGCATTGGAGTCTCATCCCCAGGACAGGACATTGTCTACTACGCATGAAGGCTCAGGTTAGAGAGAGGATCACATTCATGGCCTGAAAAACGGTCCTAGGTTTTGTGTTTGTTTTTTATTCCGAAAAACAAGGGGGGCATAGAGAGCAACTGGGTTATCCATTGTCGTCTCTCTGGGAAACCTTTTGGCAAGGTCCTTTGAGCACTATCCTTGGCTTGCTCCCTTAGGACAAAGTGAAACTGTGACTGACGATAAGGAACGATAAAAGTTAATTCAGACAGAATTCGCCAGGGCAATTCTTGAGGGGTGAGATTGTATCTTTGCTCCATTCTGAAGGTCACCCGGCGCTGTTAAAAAATCAGGCCCTGCTCGTGGACCTGAGGCATGATAGCTTTGCAGGTGACCTTAATATGTCCCCCAAACGGGGAGGCCCTACTATTCCCTTCTTCCTCCTCACTAACCTCATGACGATGAATATTGCAGGTTGAGGGCTGTGATGGGCTGAACGTTTGTGTCCGCTCCAAATTCACAGTTGAAGCCCTAACCCCCCCATGTGATGGTATTTGGAGGTGGGTTTTTGGAAGGTGATTAGGTTAATATGAGGTCAGGAGGGCAGGGGTCTCATGCTGAGGGTGCCTTTATAAGATGCGGACGAGACCCCAGAGTTCCCTCTCCCCCACAGGCACAGGCACCCAGGAAAGGACATATGAGTGCATTGCGAGAAGGAGGTCATCTGCAAGCCAGGATGATGGCTGTCTCCAGAATCTGATCACACTGGCCTCAAGAACTATGAAAAAGAAATGTCTGCTGTTTAAGTCCCCCAGTCTGGTATTCTGTTATGGCAGCTCGAGCTGACCGAGACAAGGACTTTATAGATTATAGGGAACCTGTGTCACTTTCCAGAATAACTCAGTGATGTCATTATCCCCATTTTGCAGATAAGGAAACAGACTCATGGCGGTGGGGGAACAGCAGAAGCTGGTTAAATGGCGGAGTCTGGATTGGAACCCTGGTCTTTTGACTTGACTGTTTTCCTCCCTGCTTCTTCTGGGGCTGTTTGGTCCCCATGTCCCAGGAAGGTTCGGGGCTCAAGTTCCCACAGTGTCAGGCAGAGGAGGCAGAGACCACTTACCAGCCCTCCAGGGTCACAGGGAGGAAACTTGGGCTCTTGCAGAAGCCTGAAGCTTCTGAGGAAGTAGAAGAAACAGGAGGCAGGTCCATGTAGTGGTTAAGAGTGGGAGTGGGGTGAGGGAGATCTGTCCTGAGACTTTCTGGGTTTAATTCCTTATAAGTCCTTAGGGATATCTACTAAATTCTCTTCACCTCAGTTTTTCTTACCTATAAAGTGGAACTAATGATGGTATTTGCCTCAGGGTTTTTATGAAGCAGAAAATGAGATAATGACTATGAAGTGCTTTTAGGATGCTGCCTGGCATAGTAAACACTCATGAAGATAGGGGTCAATGTCGTGACCTGAACTAGTAGTTGAGCATTGCCCGACCACTGCACCAGCACTGATTCAGGGGGAGCACTGTCCAGATGAAACCCCAGAGTGACAACGCCCCCCACACCCAGGGACACATGGTAACATGCACGGGTAGCCATTTCTTCCTTCTCCCACTACTTCCCACGCCCCCCCAAATCCATTTAGGTTGCAGATGGGGAAATTGAGATTCAGAGGGGATAAAGCAGTCAAGCAGAACAGGCACAAATCTGGGAATCAGAGTTGCATTTGTACTCTGGCTTTTCGGTTTGCTGTCTATGCGATCTTGGGCGAGTTTCTTAACTTCTCAGATTTTCAGTTTCTTCTTTCTATAAAAAAGATGGATTGATAAATGACTACCTCAAAGGGTATTGTGGGGATTAAATGAGAAAGGTAAGTGAAGATGCCCCTTAAGATATTAGTGTCTCTTTTTCTTTAAGTGCCTTGCTTATAGTGACACAGCAGAATAAGCAGCAGAGTAGGGTCTAAAATCTAGGCTGTCCGACGCCATAAGGCCACAGGAGTGGATTGGCGGAGGAAATGAGAAGCTAAAGATCTGTGTGCCAAAGGATGTGTTGCTTGCTTACCACTGTTCTTCCACCTACACAAGGAATAAAAGAAGTATAAACTGGAGTCCAAAATGAGCAAATCACTACTGGTGTCTGTATCCTGCCTTGGGTTTCAAGATTAACAGTGGTTGCGTCTTATCCATAACTAATGGGTAGGTAAGCACATTTAGTGAGTGCTCATGAACTCATTCAATCAACAGAAATTATGAAGCATCTGCTCTGTGTGTGAAGCACCCAGCCAGACTCTTGGAGCTATAAAAACTAATAGAACAGTACTGTCTGTGGGGGATCCTACCACGGTGGGTAAGGTAAAAATAAAAGCAAAAGAAAACCAAAAACAAACACCAATCACAGAAGTGTGATAAGAGTCCTGACAGTAAAATAAACATCAAGACACAATGGAAAAAGCCTATATTTGGTCTAGAGCTGTCAGAGAGGATTTCCAGAGGAAGTGGTATTGGAGCTGTCAGAGCTAAGAGGAGGAAGGGGCTGGCAGGCATAGAGACCCGGAACAAGCAAGTAACTCGTGTGCACTTGAGAACTGTAACAAGTTTGCTGTACGTGGGCACAGGGCGTGTGGCTGGGAGCAGAGCTGACACTAGACTGAGTGTCCTCTCTACCAGGGTCTGGGACATGACGCAAAGGAGCCTGGATTTTGTAGTATAGGTGGGAGGAAGCCACAACGCTTTTGAAGAAGGGGAGTGTCCGTGTTTTTAAAATTTCATCTAGTGGAGGTTGGAATAGAAGTTGGACTGGAAGCAGGAGAAAGTGGAGATAAGGCAATAAATAAAGAGGCTACAGAAATCTCCAGATGAGAACAGATGTGACCCTGAACTCTGTGTGTGTGTGTGCACGTGTGTACAGACACACACACACACACACACTCACACACAACCAGCTGGTTCTGCCTTTACTGAAACACCTTGTCATGAATCACAGCTGGTTTCCAGCTCCCACAGGAGCCCCCCAGGCCTGGCTGCTTTCCCTGGGCGGAGGGGTGGTTACTTCAGATATGCCCCGTCCTCTTCCTTCTCCGCTGTGGTAAACCCAAATGGCCTTTCATTTCCAGACCAACCTCAAACCCAGAGCTTGAGGTGATTAAATACTGCCTGTGAGGTTGTGGTCCTAGAAACTTCCTCCCAAATGGTGTCAGTACAGGGAGTTCTGCGTGCCTGGACACACACACAGCACACTCAGGCCTGTGCAGATGGAGAACACAACAGCTGCATTTGTTTCTGCAATCAGACCTTTCAATTAACATGGCAATTACGGCTACCAAGGGAAAGGGAAATCAGCATTTACTATTGATTTTTATAAACAAATGCAAAAAAAAAAGATCACACCCCACAGCACTCACCAAAGGAAATAAGTAATAGTTAGTGTGCCTGCGTTAAAATAAAAGCTCTTACTTGGAAAAACAGACAGACACTCTTGTGGAGAGTAGAGTGAGGGTGGATGACACAGTAGCTTTCAAATTTCTGGAACTCTCGTTAACATGACTGACGTCAAAGCTGGTAAAGGAGCTAACTAGCATTTACAGGCACCTACTATGTATGTGTCAGATACTGGGTTAAGCAAGCACTTCAGATATGCACGTATTATCTCTTTTTATTGTCAAAATGACTTTCGAGGTTGGAATTGTTATCCTCAGTCCCTAGACAGGAGACTGCAGGAAAGAAAGATCAAGTAGCCTTCCCCAAATCATATAGCTAGTAAGAGGCAGGAGCAGCATGCAAACTCGTATCTCTCGCATGCCAAAGCCTGAGCTCCTTCCAGTCCCTTGCTTATTATCTCCTAATAGCAATGCGAACAGCAGCACGCCATAGCTGGCTGGAAAGCTCCGAGGAAGAAGTCACAGTGCCCATTTCTTATCTCTAGAGGTGGTTAGACTGGAAAGAGCCTTGGACACAATGAAGTCCAATCCCCCAGAAACAGATCTCAGGGATGGGCGTGGATACCTTCCTGAGGTCCCAGAGCTGGGAAGGAGGGCTGCCAGTCTCTAACTAAGGTCTCCTCTCCCCCTGGCAGTGTTCTTTTCACTGTATGAGGCTGAGGTTTCCCAACTCAGGCATTAATGGTTCCCCACAGAAGTTTGTTGTTCTTATTGTTTCTTTAATAATGAGATTTCTATGCTCACCTGAGTCTAAGAGGAGCTGGAAAAGTCATACCTTTTCCTCTAGCAGATTTACTCAGTGGAAATGCATGAGCTAATGTACAAAATCTGCTTCCACAAAATGCTACAAGAGAATGAGTAAGGAGTGATTAAATCATAGCAAAATGATTTTATTTACAATCAGTGTTCAGTGTCTTGAAACACAAACTCCCACCCAAATATTTATCCCAAGGATAAACATGTCCCCCACGTGTTGCCATAACCGATTCCTGCTGGCACAAAAGCACATCCTAGCACCAGTTTCCAGGATATAAAAGATGACGTCTATAAAAAGGCCTCACAGGACAACGCTTGCGTGGTGACTCCAGTCTTAGAATCCTGAACCTGAGCTTTCTGTTTGGTCTGGATTCAAAGCTAATTTTCTCTTGAAGGAAAAAAGAATTTATAAACTCAGTTATGCTGAGACATAACTCAATGATGTATTGAACAGACATAGCCTCTCTTTTCTACAAACCGAGATGCTCAATGTAATAAAAATGAAGTTCTACCTTCAAACAGAACTTCAAAGAAAGAAACCTGAACATTCTTTCAAAGTAAGCTATAAACAGTTTTACTCTAAGAGTTATGTGGTTCAAAGTCTCCAAGACAGGCAGATAATTGGGACACAGTCTTCTAACTATGCTTGACACCAGCGAGTGACTGAGGGCAGGGTGTGTTAGGTAAGATGGGAGAGAATTTGAGCGGGTGGAGCTGATGGGAATCAGAATCTACTTCTGGGCATGTGATCTGAATATCTACTGGAAAGAGAGAGTGGACATGAAACCAGAACCGAACTTTGGCCTCAAAGAGAAACTTTAGCCACCTATAGGTTTCTGCTCCAGTTTCTACCATTTCCCTACTAGTAAGAAAGTGGTACAATTACGTGATAACCATTTAACAGGTCCTTGATTTAAAAAAGAAGAGACAATGAAATCAAGACTGCATAACGGTCTTTTGGTGCAGGCCAGACTCCTGCATGGACATTTCCTGGTACATTGGATCTTGTAACAGGGAGTTCAGGCTTGGTGGAGATCCACAGAGCATTTTAACTTCTGGCATTAAAGGCCACCACAATACGGAAGTAAAAAGAGTATGGAGTTTCCCAAGCTAAAAGGCCTCTGGATCTTATTTCCTTGTACTTCAGGGGCCCTGTGTCCCTCAAGCTGCATCTGAATGGGCAACTGCCATGGTCGGCAGAAGTAAGTGTCTGCGGTCCCAGTGTTTGGGGCAATAGCTTCAGTATGTGACTACCATGTGCTCCAGTGACACTCCCTGGGACCACAGGCTTCTTGTCCTGACTGGGCAGGCTTCAACCATCCAGCCCAGTTTGGTTTTCTTAAGGAGCTGCTTTACCTCGTCAAGAGATGTCAACACCAAAACAGTAATGCTCCAGAGGGACCCAATGGTCATTTATTCTGATGTTGAATTATCTCTTTCACCTATTGCAGAACTCAATCTCAACTCGTCTCTGTCTTCTCTTTCTTTCTTCTATGTTATGCTCTCCAACAAGATACACAATCCAGTTCTTCTTGGCTTCCAACACTGGCCCATCTCCCCATTCAGGTTTTCTTCTCTCCTTCTTGGTTTGGTGCTTCTACCATTGATATTCTAGGATACATTCCTCCCTTTCAACTCAGACCCCAGGATCTCATCTCTAGGATGTTGCCCTTTCCCTACATACTCCATACTTGAGCACTTAGACCCGAAAGAAAGAAATGGGGAAGAAAGTTTTTTTGACCCCTTAGAGGCTAACATTATCAAGTTCGATAACTGGGGAGCCAATTCAGCACACATAATCTCGTCTCTGTTTTATTGAGGTCAATGAAAGGCATACATTAGTACATCCCAAAAGAACGAATGTGTAATATATATTTAAATTAATTATAATTTTTAGTAACTCTTATTCAACTTGAATAGGCTAAACAGCATGTCCTGACACCGAGTAGAAAAGAAGAAAGTTGGAAAAAAGTCTCCTAACTCACTTGACAAGGAAAATGAGAAAGCAACAGTAAAATTAACAAAACAATTTAAGATAGAATTATAACCTAAGAACCAAAGGAGAGTACTTCAGAAAAGGTTATTTAACCAAAGAGGCGAATGTAGCACTTTCTGAGTGGGCTGATGGGAACTACACTTCAGAGGCAAAGCCAATGAAGTAAATGCTTCCCCTGTGGACTGGACCGTAGCACCTATGAGTAACTCAGATGTACAAACCATCAGCTAAATGGATGCAAATGTGTTTACAGCCTTCCTTCTTTGAAGCAACAATGTTATGAAATGTTTACAGTGTTAAAAACCCATTATAAAAATTCAACCTTTTGAAGAAGTGAATTAAAGATGACCACTGCGGTTTTACTACACAGAGTAAGTTGCCCAAGATCAAAGACTTGGGAAACTCATGGTGTAAAACCAAAGATCTTTTACAATTCTGCAAGAGCTATAAGACCTACTTGCATTTTGGAAAATTCATTTTAATTATCAGACTTTCTGTGATGTCAGTAGCTTCATGACTAGAGTTATATCACGTGATAGATGATCTCACCAAAATGACACCCAAAAATGTATGAAAACCAAGAGTTGGCTTACTATGGTATTCTTGTTGCTGATTCTATTAAAACTTCATCTCTTTAAAAAATTTTTAAATAGCTTTTTACCTAGCAGCTGATACTGGGTTGAATTAGCCAAGAAAATCATTCCTGCAAGCTTCTGATTTTCTTTTTTCCCTCTCTAGGAGTCACTGTTCATAAGACAAGCCAGGACTCAGCAAAGAGACAGGCAAGCTAAAATTCAATCCAATGGTGAAAGTGACAATACTTTGCCCATGGAGGGCCAAGTTTGTGAAACGTTCATATTGCAGGAACTTCAAATCCTTGTTTCTTTTCCACCTAAGTCTTATAAAAAGAGAGGAAAGACATAAATTTTTAAAAAGGAAGGAAATTCTCATCTAGAAAATATACTTTCTAAATTATGAACATTCTATGTTCAATGGAAAGAGTTATCAGTTTTCCATGAAACTGAGGAAAAACCTAGAAAAAGAAAGAAGTCCCTTGAGCTCCTATGGATATGAAAATAGTCTCACCAGGTCTTTGTGATGGGGGCAGTGATGCCAGTTACTGCATGGAAAGGTGGGTAATGTCTCCATAATGACAAAAATGCCAGCTAATGTGACCATGTACTCTTTACTTTGAGATATAAAATGTGTACCTCCACTTTGAAATATAAAATTAATACCAGAGTGTTGCTTTGTGCGAACAGAACCAGAACAAATATGGTTAGGTAGATAAAGACCAATGATACCAATATTCACAATAAAACACTTCAAGTCAAGACAGCCCCAGTCAGTAAATCCTCATATTTTCACCAATACCAAAATACTCCTTAAGGAATTTCATGTTTAGAGAAATCTTGCATTTGTAAAAATTAATTTATTTTTCAATGTCTAAGACACACACAACTGCCAAGCCCAACTTCTGATACTTGCATGCGATAAACGATATTGATAGTTTTACTTTGTTTAATTCTAGGCAAACACTAAGGAATGCAACGTCCTGGTTAAGCTGTGTAAATTTATGATGGATAAGTATAAGGTTTCCATTAGATTTTTTCTGAATATTGACAATAAACCTTGAACTCCTATTACTGCTAGTATGGAGCCCAAGGAATTCTAGGACAAAAATCTCTGTTTCCTTAACACTTCTCACATCTGTGTCTACCTCATCATTGGCCATACCAGGTCCTCCTCATCTCCCTTATGGGAACTGAATTTCTTCTTAACCAGTCTCCCTGACTCAGCTCCTGTCCCCTCCATGGGACCAGAGTGATTTGTCTACAGCTAGAACCCCAGAGTGTGACCTTCCAGTGTCCCCCTTACCTTCAGGACGAAGGTCAAACTCTTCAGGATGAAGGTCAAACTCTTCACACAGGCAAAAAGCAGCCCCAGACCCCCACCCATGTCTGAGCCCTGCCTTGCTCTCCAGGGGTCATATGTACTCCACATACACTGCCCTCCTTCAGACTCACTCACAGCTCCTCACATACCATGCAGTTTTGCTATATTTGCTAGAAACATCTTCCTCCCACCTTGTCTGCCCAGGGAATCCCTACATATCATTTAGGTCTTAGCACAGACACACTAAGAAAAATAAGTAGTTAACTCAAGAGAGCTAACAGAGTAGAAGCTCTTCAGAGTAGAAGCTCTTTTTTCTTAATACAACACATTAGTTATGTAATTTAATGTAAGGATCAAAGGTCACCCACTTTAAGAAACCTCACCTTTTTTTCTCCCCACCAAGGTAAAAATTACTTGGACATCATTAATAACATACTTTTAATATAATATAAAACCTATTATATTACATTACGTTTATGAGCTTGCATGTCTGTCTTTTCTTCTGAAAGCTAAGTCCCTTGAAAGTAAGCACCATGACTGATTCATCTCTTTATTTTTCAAACCCAGCACAGTGCCTGGAACACAGTAGGTGCTCAATAGATGCTTCTTGAAGAAACTAATGAACGGTCTCAGGGAATCTGGATTGAGGCTTGCTACTGCCTCTTACTCTCTGGGAGACCATGAGCAACTCCCTTGAGCTCTCTGGACCCCAATGTCCCCGCATAGAAACAAAGGTAATAATGCCTGCTTCACAAAGTTTTTGTGGGGCTCAAATGAGATCACCAATTGAGAAGCATGTCATAAGCTCCAAAGGCAAAACACAAACATTCTATTTCCTCATTATTATGAAATATGCTGAGGAAAGATGGAAAGTAATAAACAGTGGTGGTAGCTGCGTGAAGGTGGGAGTCATGGGCAGGGAAAAATACAGACCGAGTGCTGGTGACTCTGAAGGAGAAAGGCGCAGGGGACACTGTTGTGTCTGTTCTACCTTCAAACCCTATTTCCAATTCAACCCTTCTCTCCTCTGCCTTGCCACCCTCCATATCCCAGCCTCAACCTTCTCACGCTCCCATTGCTGTAGAAGTCTCTAATGGGTCCTTCTGCTTCTACTCCTGCCCCTCTCCAATCTGTTCTCCACACGGGAGCCAGAGACATCTTTCATTAATGTAAATCAGACCTCATCATTCCTTGCTTAGAACTATTTAATAGTGTCCTGTTTTTCAGTGGATGAGACCTAGCCCACATCCAGGGGACTCCAAGGACCTACATGGTAGTGAGAGCCCTGAGCAATCTCCACCCTGAGCACAGGCAATGCTCCCCTGGCTCCTCACACTCCTATTGACTGCCTATTTGTTGTCAGTCCCCAGAACCCGCCATGCCAAGCTGCCTGTTGCCTCCAGGCTGTACATGTACTGTTCTCTCTTCCTGAAATTCTTACCTGGCTTTTCTTCCTGCTGGCTCCTTTTTTTAAGTCTCTTCTCAAATATCATTTCTTAAGAGGTCTTCCCTTACAATTGAAGTAAACTCTATGTTATTCTCTCACACTGGACCGTGTTTATTTCTTCTCTATCACTGATAACCATCTGTATAATTTTGTTTGTTTACTTCATTACTGTTTTGCTCACTAAATTATATACTCAGTAAGGAGAAGGATCATAGCCGTCATGTTTATTTACTATGTTATTCCCAACACCTACCAGTGCCTGGTAGAGAGTAGGTGCTCAATAAAAATTTGACGATTGGATGAATGGACAGATGGACAAACAAATGAACAGATGGATGGATGGATGGTAAAATGGGATGGCAGGGAAGTAACTAAAGAAGAGATGAAATCCAGGTCAAGAAAGCAGAACTCTGCAAGGTGACAAGGTCTACTTAGGTTGGCAGTCCTTGGTAGCCTAGGGCTACCATGAAGACCCTTGGGATGTGTTGTGTAGAAATCTATAAGGCAGAGGGGGCCATGGAAATAGGAGATAAGAGAGCTGTATGCAAAATTTACCTTCTCTACAAGTTCTTCTCTGCTTGGGACTAATATATATGTATATATATATATATATATATATTATATATATAATATATATTATATATATTATATATATATAATATAATAATATTATATATATATTATATATAATATATATAATATATATTATATATATACATTGAGCCACTCTGAATATATATATATATATATATATATATATATATATATATATACATACATACATATAATCAGAGTGCCTGAATGGTAAGCATTATATAAGTGTTTATTATTATTATATCTAATATTATTATTCCAGCAATTATGAGTGCCAGAGGAGGCATGTGACTCCCAGAGGAGGCAGTTGACTGGTAGAAGGTCACAGAACATTTAACAGCACAGTTAACAGAAGAACAGCTGAGGCTGTTCAAGAACCTGCCACCCTGCAGCCGAGGCTGGTTACTGGGGACAGGCCCTCCTTCTGCTGGGTAGACCCTCCCTCCTGGCACCACCTGGTTCCTGGTTGGCTGCCCACCAGAACCCATGCCATCATCTCCCCCGGGCATGGCCAGACAGCTTCTGAGGCGTCTCAGACGTGAGAAGAAGCTGCTGCCAACTCTTGGAGTGTGAGTACAGGGGAAATCTTTCAACTCTGACGGGCAGATTACAAAGCCTCTTTCTAAAAATGGCTGTTAATAGGTTTTTCTCCACACCATCTATCTTTACTCCCGCTGTATCAGGTGGCAACTGCATTGCTAGTCACTGTCCTGTGACCCGAAATGATTTCACCAGTCAAAACAAATAATTATGGGCTAGAAGAGACCAAAAATAAAAGAGATAAGAAGGGAGAGTATGACACAAGGGCTGAGCTTTCTGTCCAATGGTTTGTGGACTGTCTTCAAGATCATGTTACTGCAGAGAAAAAATAGAAAGCTTGAAAGGAAGATGGGAGTCAGGAGCAGGTCCATTCATCAGAAACTGACACATAAGGACTGACAGCAGGAGCTGCATTAGCAGAGGTTTGGTATATGACAATGTTTAATATTAAAGCATCTCCTTTCTATGGAGAGAGTGTAATATGAGGTTAGACAATTAAGTTCACGAACTCATCCTAGAAAAAGTGCTACGTACCTCATTGTTGAATATCACTACACTTACGTTCGAAGTCCTCCCCTTGGGAAGCTATGCACCAACACCAGTGCCTAGTCTACCCTTCAAAGCAATTTTGGAACTCTTTTTCTGGAATGGCCATCAGAGCTGTCATCATACTACACTTGGTGTCCTGAACGTCATCAAAGTGTCTTTCTTTCAATATTTCCTTTATCTTCAGATAAAGAAAGAAGTCATCAGGGGGCCAGACCAGATGAGTAGGAGGGTGTTCCAATACAGTTATTTGTTTACTGGCTAAAAACTCCCTCACAGACAGTGCTGTGTAAGCTGGTGCATTGTCGTGATGCAAGAGCCATGAATTGTTGGCGAAAAGTTCAGATCACCTAACTTTTTCATGCAGCCTTTTCAGCACTTCCAAATAGTAAACTTGGTTAACTGTCTAGTTGGTACAAATTCATAATGAATAATCCCTCTGATATCAAAAAAGTTTAGCAGCATCATTGTAACAAGTTTGCAAACTGTCAGACCTCGTATAAAATATACTGCAAAAGGTTGTGGTATTGAATTAAATAAGTGAAGGTATAGAAACTGCTTAGAACAATTCTTGGCACATTTTAGGTCCTAAAAAAAAAAATGCTAGTTCTTATATTATTACTTGAATTTTCTCCAGAAGGCTTTCCACTCCTGAAAGAAATTCAGTATAACAGGAATCTGGGTTGGAATCCTCAATATCTCCTTCAGATACTAGAGGAAGAGGAGATGGAGGCTGTCTACCGTGAGAGAAGACCAAGCTCCACTTTAGTCATGAGGGTACCTGGCAGTCTATCTCCTACTGGGGAAGTCACTGGACAGCTCAGTTACTCAGAAGGGATGTCTTCTTGTGCAGGCATCAGCTCCCTGTTTCTGTTTTGTGAAAGAACCAAGCAAAACGAAACAAAGGAACTAAGAGAGTCTGCCTTTTCCAGACTTTCACACTGTAGGGGAGTATGTGTCGGGTCCAATTAATTATGGGTTCCATGTAGACCTACCACCAAACAACAATACAGAACCGAGACAAAACGCTTTCCAAAAATCAAATTCTCAAGTTGCTCATCATTGAACACTATCCCCTATGGTCCCTCTAGCTCTCAATATCACTTTTAAAAGTACATGCAGCTTTGATTTTTCTCGTATTCAAATTCCTCAAAAGCTGATGATCTTTCCATCAAAAATCCCTCTCCTCAAATGACAAAGTACGTTTTACTCTTTACTGTGTCCTTTTGGTAAGAGCTGTGTTTTGACCAGGCTGCCAAGCAACCATTTGGGTACAGAATGAATGCATGCTTTTAACTGCTGACCTCAGCACCCCCAAAGTAGGATAGCCTCAGATTTTCATCACACGATCATAGAGCATCTTTTGTGCTCTGCATCGGAGAGGCAGTCAGACATCACCCCAAAGGATTTCCCAATGTACTTTCTACACATCAAAGTGAAGGTTTGGAGGCTGACTTTAATCTATGCCTTTGCAAACAAAAGTGCTGCCCATTAGTGACCCCTTTGCAATGGTCACATGAATCAAAAGGCCTTTCCCCCCCTCTCACTATGACACTGGCATTTGTAAAGAAGAGGGTAGATGATGAAAGAAAACTTTAGGAGAAATGACAAAAATGCAGTTAAATAAAGCCATACTCCCTAGAGCCTACAAAGGCCTGAGAGAAACTAAAAGAGGGAGAGTAGAGATGAGTCTGGAAAAGTGTCCACAGAAACAGAGAGAGCCCAGACTCAGATTCGCCTCGATTCCAGTTGGCCCAACTCTGAGTCAGACAACAGGTATTTCTGCATGGGATCTGCCCTCTGAGCTGCTGCTTACATAATCTAGATGTTGTTTACAACTGTTTAGAACAGGCTGCAGGCTCCTACGTTAACATTTTATTATATGAATCTGGACATATCACCTCTAGAAGATATAACTAATTAAACATGGGCAAACCTGAAAATAAAACTATTTTAGAGGTATTTCCACAGGATAAGAATGCCACCCCAGTGTGACAGAGGGATCCACTCCCAAAAGTTGGTCTGAAGGTTATTTACTTGGCTCTAGAAACTTAATTCACAACATACACTGTAACCTAAAATTGAAAAGACAATGGAGCATTAAAGAAAATTATATAGAGAGGAAATAAATCTCCCATAATTCCACTGCCTTAACACAATCAGATGCACACATTTATTTCCAAGTCTTTTTACAGTTACATCTTTTTACGGTAACACTCATGGTTATAGATTCCCCTCGGTATTTTGCATTTTGAATTAAGCATTCATAAACATAAGACAGCATTTCTGAAATCTTCATAAGATCACACAAATGCTAATGTAACACATAATATAGTTCCTTTGGAGATCAATTCAACTATTTATAACAACACGTTTGTGAGGAAATACTCTCTGAATATCAACTTCGGGTTCCAGGAGTAGCAAATCTCTCTGCTGCGCTTCGGCCATCCCATCCTACACTTCCTTGCTTTTCCTGACCCTTGGGAGCTAAGGTGCTTCCTGGTACAGAGTCTTCGTCGACTTGGGCTGCTATAATAAAATATCATAGACTAGATAGATGGCTGGAGCAACAGAAATGTATTTCTTGCAGTTCTGAAAGCTGGAAGCCCAAGATCAAGGTGCTGCCCAATTCAGTTCCTGGTGAAGGCCGTCATGCTGGCTTGCAGATGGCCATTTTCTCACGATATTCTCACGTGGCAGACAGGAAGAGGGGGTTCTCTCCTGCCTCTTTTATAAGGCCCTAATCCCACCAGGAGGGCTCCATCCTCATGATCTAATTACCTCCCAAAGGCCCTACCTCCAAATACCATCACACTGGGGGTTAGGGCTTCCACATATGAATTGGAGGGGCACCCTCAGTCCATAACATGGTTTCCCTTGTCTGTAGTAGGGGTCCTTCAGGAAGGGGGAATTAGCAGTTCAGAGCTGGCATGGGGGCCCCCAGGACTCAAAGTAGAGGGTGAGAGTAGACTCTGGTCTACTCCCTACATATCCTCCTGTTGTAGTTTGTTTTCTGTGGGCATCATCTTCCATCTCTGGTTCCAAGTTACCACCTATGTCTGATAAATAGGGCCTCTTTTCTTCCCCAGCCTTGGTTTAATGCTGGTAAAACTGGAAATAACTAAGTGTGAGCATTTTTGAGTTGTGTTTCTCCAATCCTCATCCTAAAGTGGACCTCTGGGCACACAAACGGCTTAGAGGAGATTTACTCACACTTTAGATATAGGTGATTCTGGGCATATCCACATCACAGAGGGGGACACTCGGGGAAGGGAGGCACCAGGGTGAAAGAGGAGGGCGAAAGGAAGGGATAAGAGAAGGAGCCTCAGAAGATGTCTCACTGAATGAGTCATTCATTCAATAACTGTTTATCGATTGCTAACTATGGACCAGCCACTGTTCTCAGTCCATCAGATACATCAATGAACAGACAAATATCCCTGCCTACATGGAGCTTACAGTAGAGTGGGGAAACACAAACAATAAACAAGAGACACAGTAAGTAAGGAAATTAAACAGTATGTTAGGAAGTATCAAATACTGGGGGGAGGGCGGGGGAAGTAGATCCTACTAAGGTTGACCAAGAAAGTGGAAAGGATTGTTTATGACTTTATATGGGGTGGTCCGAGTAAGTCTTATCAAGAACATGAGAAGCCTTGAAGAAGGTGAGGGAGTTGACCACATGGCTATTTAGTGGATATGTGTAGTAGGAAGACAGAACGGCCAGTGCAAAGACTCCACACAGCTTAGAGTGTTGTAGGAACAGGGAGGAGGCCAGAATGGCGTGGGCAGCAAGTGAGGCTGAGGAGCAGAAAAGATGGGGTCCGAGAGGGTCAAATCAGGTAAGGCTTTGTAAGGACTCTGACTTCGCAAGATTTTGAGCAGAAAAGTGATGTGATCAGACTTAGTTTTGAAAGGATCACGCTGGCTATTGTGTGGCAAATAAACAAGAAAAGCACAAGTGGAAACGAGGAGACCAGCTTGGAGGCTGCTGCAGTCAACCAGCAGAGAAATGTTTGTAGCTTGGGTCAGGGTGGGACCCGTGGTGAGCAGGGCTTGGATTCCAAGATCCAAGAGCAACAGAATTATCTGATGGATTAGATACGGGGTCTGAAAAAGAGAGGTTAGGGATGTATGCAAGGGTTGAGGCTCTCCAGGTGTGGTTAACAGTCACAGAGGATGGGGTGGAAAGGAACAAGGCTGGAAGTTGGGAGACCAGTGAGAAGGTTTCTGCATAATCTAGACATGAGATGATGAAGGAGTAAATAAGGCTGGTGGTAGTGGGGGTGTAGAGAAATGGATGGATTCTAAAGGTTGGGGTAAAGTTGACTATAAAAAAATTAAAGTTTCAGATAAGCATCTGCGGCAGTTTCCCAGTATCCATTCTCTCCCTCTTAATGTGTAGAAGTTAGCTAAATACATGTAATCCCACTAGAGATTACATTTCCCAGGTTCTCTGGCAGCCAGGTGTGGCATATAAGCAAGTTCTGGCCAATTGGATGTGAATGGAAGTGATATTTGCAATGTCCAATTTGTGCCCTTCAAAGACATTTCTCCTCGCCTCCGGCTTCTTTATGGAATTGATGGTAGAGGCTAGAGCAGCTACCTTGGCCCATCATATGTAAATGCACACTGAGGATGGCAAAGCAACAAAATCCAGCCACATACCAACCTGAGACTGCCTACCCAGACTTGTTTATAAGAGAGAAACACATTTTTATCTTTTTGAGCTTCTGTATTTGGTGTGCATGCTGTTACAGTTGCCTAACCTTTAGCCTAATTAATACAAGTTCTTTTAGCTGTTCCAAGCACAAAGCCCTAACACCAAATGTTATCAAACCCATGAAGCCAGGACACTATTCAACAGGAAAGGGTTTAATTCCAACCTGCCTCTGCTTGTCTGTTCTTAAAATATCTGAACAGTATTTGAGCTTCAATGCCCTGAGTCATTGCACAAAAAGTTCAAATCTAGAGTAAACTGCTGCGTATGGAGCTAATGGTTACTTAATAATCCATTACTTCTTTTTCGATCACGGAGGCCCAATTCAACATCACGTCAGAAGTAGACTTCTCAGGAAGACATATCATGTTATCCATCTTTGGGGCAGAAAACAGCATCACTAACAAACTTCTAATTCTCCATACAAGCTAGCCATCATCTTCTGATTGATCGATGAGCCAAGTGTGTGATGACAGACTCCCCCCACCAAAAGGAGACAAGATCAAGTTCTAAGCTGGCACTGAACAAAAACATATACTTTCATCAAAGGCAATTCCTAACCATGTGAGAGTCTAATAAATCACCACTGAATACAGAAGGGGTTAACCTGAAACCTGGGTAGCCTCAGACATGCAGCCAACACCGCAGCGCTGGCCACCAAGCCTTTACATCTTCACTGAGTAAACACATGGGCAGGTGGTTTACACGAAATGCGCTGGTCCTTAATCACAGTGATTTGACTAAGCACCCTTTTCATTCATTCCCCGCCCCCCCAACTGTCAAGCTCAAGAGGAAAAAAATAAAAACAGCCTACAGAGAAGCAGGTGAAAGGTGAAGGGTCAGTGGAATTTTACGGTAAAAATCGTTGGCATGTGGGTCAAGCGGGGAGACTGATGCCCTCTGGGAAATCACACACGCTTTCAGTGGAATACCCTGAAGTCTGGGAAGATTTAGGTTAAGTAAGTGCCTTTCCTCCTAATGGGCCATTTGTAGTCATTTCTTTTAGCAATGAGAGCATTAGGCTAACTGCACTGAGATTAACAAAGTTCAGAGGAAAGGGGTTATGAATCGCTTGAGATCATTTAAAAAGCAAATATTTATTGAGCATCGCAAATCAGACAGAAAGAATGTCATGGGACAAGACAGAGTCTCTGTCCTCAAGGTGCTTAGGGTCTAGCGTGAAAGGCAAACATAACAGTCATTATAACAGGGTACTTATAACAGTGCCCAAAGGAAACACACACAAAGTGAGGGGACTCACATCCAGTTTGGGGAGTGGGAAATAGGACAGCCCTTCCCCAAAGAGGCTATAGGTAAGCTGAGGCCAGAAACATTTTGAGGGCCCAATTCCTACATTAATAGAATGGGAATGATACCTGTCTATGAAGAATCCCCATAAAATGGGGTGATAGTTGCCTGTTTAACGTAAGTAAAATATGGCTGATATCTAGTAATGTGTAATCAAAGATTTACTCTGTTGCCACAATCTACATGGACAAGAGATCATGACATAAATTTTAGAAGAAAGGCAGAATATGAATAAAAAATGAAACAGAAGTTGATGGATTCGTGAATTTGCATCATTCAGAAAATCTAGACTCCTAGAGGGAATTTGGATCATCGAGTTCCAATTCTGTCGTCATTAAGAATATTTCTAAATCAGTCAAAGCAGATGTGAATGACAATTTTCACTGCTATTCAGGAGACTCAAAATCAGGAGGTGGGCTGCTTCTGCCCATTTCTACAACCAATGACAATCTCCGTGGAGTCGCTGAACTTTCTCAACTTGTCTCTTCATCTGAAAAATCAGATGTTGGATGAAAAGGATGGTTTGCAAAAACATTTTTTAATCACAATCCACAGTGAAAATTGGCGTTTTGCCAGGTGCCCTGGTACAATACTTATCTTCATTAATTTTAATGCATTTGCTAATTTTTATTCTAGTCTAATCCATTTCTTTAAAATGAAAATGCAGGTTGGATTCCTAAGCTAACTGCATGTCCCACAGTGACCTGTATTCTGAGCGGTTCCAGGCGAGATCATCTCTAAAGGCCCTTCCAACCCCGATTCTGAGAATTATCAACATGATCACCTAATATTTAGCACTTCACAGTTTTTAAAATGATGCCGCAGGGGCTATTTTCCATGATCCTTACAGCAGTGGGATGACACGGGCAGAGGAGGTCATGAGATTCATCACAGGTTACCTGGCAATGGTATGACAGAGCTGGGGCTGGACCCCGTCACTGCCCAACAGCAGCCATTTGTGACTCTTCCTCTCTCAGAGACTCCCACCTCCTGACGACCCTCTGCCCTCAAGTGTCAACTTAAATGCCTCTCCTGACATGTCAAAATTGGGATGCGAATCTGGTGAACACATTCCAAGAATGCAGTGTTAATTTTCATATTCACGCCCTTGCTAGATCCTTCAGAAACTACCTCCTGCCGGCCACACTGCGTGAAACCAGTCCCTGCCCTGGAGGAGTTCACCGTCTTGCGGGAAAAATATCCACCCACAGACTCACCCACTAAGCACAGCCCCCTTTCAAAACTGTCCTTCTCTCGCTTTCTCAGTGACAAACTAAGTTGTTCTGTTTAACTCAGCAAGTCTCCCCATTTGGCTGATGGACAGCGCCAAGCTTCAAGCCCTCCTTGGAGACCCTGAGTGCTGGAGGGTCAGCAGGACAGCAAAAGGGTAGCATCTCCAGTGGGAGTGAAGAGCACGTGCGGCGGCTCCCAGACAATACAGCTTCCCCTCGCTCCCCAAGGGTGAAGGGGGCCACCAACAGGCTCTCCTGGCATCACCCTAGATACCCTCCTCACTCCAAATTGGCATCAGCTGACTTTAGAGATATAAAAAATTTGTTTTTAACAGCATGAAAAGATCAGGTCCCCTAGATTTATGGACAGTGTGTCATTTACATTATTTAGGAGGAAAATTTTACCTCAGGGACTAGGGACAGGGGCAAGAGTGCTTTTAGGGAGCCATAAGCCTAGGGCTAAAAAAATAGACATTCAAAGGCTTTCTTTATTGTTTTAACTATTCACAAAGCAATAAGTGTTGATTGGTCATATGCCAGTACTTCTAAGGCAATTATTGTCAAAATGATTGGAGTCCGTAGTGGGAATTTATTGTTTTGCTTTCTGGCATCCATCCCACCTCCCTCTGATGACAGCACACAGATTTACTGTGGGGGAACCACATCCCTTTTATTCTAAACCAGTTGGTGTGGGTGGCCCAACATTAAACTCTGTCTTTAACTCCAGGGGTGAGCAGAGATCAGATCTGGATTTCAGTGGCAGAGCTGCCAGAACTAACTAGTTGGTGACCTTGGGCAAGTTCCCTTTGTCTTTTTCCTCATCTGTACAACGAAAGGTTTGAATTAGGATCTCTGATGCCTCTTCAAGGCCTCAAGATTCTACAATTCTAGACTTTCCTGGCCCTGCTCTCAAATTAATCTTTTTCTCAGAATAATAATAATAATCTCAGCTGACATTTGCTCTCGCTGGGTGCCAGGTACCTCCATTTTTCTCTTTAAATCTCACATTCCTGAGACAAGTGTCTCTCTTTTAAACATAAGGAAGCTGGACTGATAGAGGTTAGAGGACCTGCCCAAGATCAACAGAAGTAGCAGGTGTCAAGGGGAGATCTGCCCCCAGGTCAGACTGGCCGTGGGAACCTTAACCCAGTCAGTCTATAGTGTTCTCACAGAAGAAACTGGGCTCTCCGCATGGTTGGTCAGCTCTTTCTAAGCAGAAGAGGGGGAGGGAAAAAAAGCCATACTGAGTTCCATCAAGCCCCTGCAAGGCAAACATGGCAAACCGCTGGAAGGGCGCCTGGGAGGATCCCTCCCAGGCCCAGGAGGCGGGGCGCCGCCCTCCGCCCGCCACGGGATCCGGCTTCGGACCATCCTACCCTTGGGGACCGTTACCTTGTTGAGATGCGGGTTCCTGGTGACATCGTACCCTCGCTTCTTCAAGGGCACGGGGCGCACAGGGCCAGGCTTGGAGTGGCAACCTCGGGCGGGTGCGGAGGGCGGACAGCGCGGCACGGCTCCGCAGGCCCGGCCGGCCAGGAGAGCCAGCCTGGGGCCGGTGCCCAGCGCGGCGCCCATGGTCCTTCCGCAGACCTGGCACCGGGGAGAAACCAAGGTCAGGGGCGCCTTCCGGCCAGGCAGGCCTTACGCGCGCTGCAGGGCGCTGGGCCTGAGCCCGCGACGCGTCCTCAGGGCAAGGGCAGGGGGGTCCCGAAGGGCGAGAGGCGCCAGCCCCGCCCCTGCACCGCGCCACCTGCGCGGCTTTCTCCGCCCGCGGCGCGCAGGCCTTGCCCAGCGCCCGGCAAAGCGAAAGCAAGCCCAGGAAGCAGATTCTGTGCGGGTGACAGCTGCGCCACCCCCGCCCTCATCCCCGAGCAGAAGCTGCTGCGGAGCGGCGCGCAGTCCCCAACCTCCAGCCCTGCTCGGGGGCTTGCCGCGGCCCCTTCCTGCCCCAGCCCACCTGCACTGCGCCCGAAGGTGATGTCTTCACCTCCCGGCGGCGGGGCAGGCGGGGCGAGGCGCTGCGGGCAGTCGCTCCCCTCCTGCCAATGGCTGGACCGCGCGCCGGCGGCCGCGAGAACGCGAGGCTGGGGCGCGCTGGAAAGAGCGGTCCCCGAAAGCTTTGTTCCCAGTGCGGGGCGTCCCCGGAGGACGCGCGTGGAGCTCTTCAGAATCGCGTGCACGTGCCTCTCCAAAGACAAAACGAAGCGCAGAACGGCCCCCGGAGCCTCTCCATCTTGAGAAGCTGAACGCACCCAGGGGATTTAGCATCTAGGGATCCACGTGCTCTCCGACTCTCCACTATTCGGGGAAGGCCCTGGCCCCGGGATGGGATTCAGAGTAGACACCTCAGACACCCAGGGCTCACTGTGGTGCTGTGCTGTCCAGTAGAACAGGCACGAGCTACCCGTGGCGCTGTAAATTTAAATGGAATAATATTTAAAATCCAGTTCCTCAGTCACACTAGCCATATTTCATATGCTCAAGAGCCACTTGCACATCGTAGCTAAGGGATGGGACAGCACTGGCATTTCCATCTTCTCAGAAAGTTCTATTGGACATCGCTGATTCAGATCTGGTCCACAGATACCAAGAGGGCTCCTGGGGACCCCGTGGAGCCCGTCACGGACTGTAGGGACGAAACAGGGGCCTTGAGGGTCATCTAGTCCTGAATTTAATTTTACACTTTCTTCACACAGTAGCCACAAGATTCCTTTTGAAAGCAAAAAACTTCATGGGGTGTGGAATAAAATCCACTCTTTTTGGTGTCTACGCTTATCCCGTAGCCTGGCTCCTGCCAAATTCTTCAGGTTCATCCTACTCCATTCTCCTTCTCGCTGAGCTCTGGCCATACTTACTCCTTCCTGTGCTTCCATCCCATCCAGTTCCCTTCCACCTCAGGGCCTTTGAACGTGCTATTCCCTCTACTTGGGATGCTCATTCTGTCAGGTCTCCACTAAGTTGTCAACTCAAAGGCCTTTTGTCCACTCCATCCATGTTGGCCTCCACGAGGGACTATATAGTGAAGGTTTTTTCCTTCATAGAAATTAAAACAGCCAGTAATTAACTCTAATTGTTAATTGTCTGTCTTCCCTTAGAATGCAAGCTTCTTCATGAGGAAAGTCTCTTTGCCTATAAATCCCTGTGTCCTCACTGCCTAGCTCAGTGCCTGGTTCATAGTTGCACGATAAATAGTTGTTGAGGGAATGAAAGTAAGTGAAAGCTACTTTTATAGGGGTTGTGAACCCGCAGACTGACTTCCAGACAGATGACACGGTCCTCTACTGCCTCCCCTACGAAGCTCGCTGGGTAAGCAGCCTTCAGCATGTGTGCTCTGGCCCTGTTCTAAATACAAAGCAGATATCCTGGTGCTCAGGGCTGCCCCTGCCTGCATCCCCTCCTCTCCCTCAGGAATGATCATCTCCTTCAGTCTCTCCCCTTTCCAGTTCAATCTCCAATTTTCAGCTCTAATGATCTGTAGAAAACAGTGCTTTCCAAAACAGAATCAAAATTACCTGGTGGAGGGGGTGGGGTGGGGCTAAATACGTATTTCCAGGCCCATCCATGGAGATTCTAATTCAGTAGGGTTTAAATACCTGGAGTCAGGTTTACTCTTGGACTGTACATTTATACAAGCCCACAAATGATCTTTTCCCTCCCTTAAATCAGTTTGAGTCAGAATTTTGGTTGCTGGCAAACAAGAGCATTAACTGATATTTTCCTCTCCACACTTGTGTTTTATATTTGCACAGCTTCCTGCCAGCTGACAAACATCTTCTTGAAGGTAGATTGTGTGTGTGTGTGTGTGTGTGTGTGTGTGTGTGTGTTTCCATCTTTGGTACCTGGCACATAGCAAATCATCAAAACCTGTTGTATGAGAATGCCTTTGCCCGATACAATGACCTCTCTCACCTGGAGGACGTTTAATAGGTAACCTCAGTCATTTAAAATTCAGCTAGAAACCAGGATGTAAACAACAAAATTTCCCAAACAAGCCAATATAATTTTTATACAATCTATTCACTAAAGTACTTAAAATTTACATGCAAGAATCTCTTGCGTGTCCCCACCTGTGACCTATAGTCTCTTAACCCAGACATAATTCTAACAATGATTGTTTTTCTTTTGTATGTGTTTGATCTTTGGCTGCAGTAAAGGAAAGATGCTAAAAGCAGGTTTCGGTGCAGCCGCAGAAGGCCAAGAGCAAGAAAAGGTGACTGCTCTGTTCTACAGAGCTGTCCGGGGACCCAGGTTCTTTATCCAGGCTGTTATCCTCCTTTTCACAGAAGCACTAATACTACCTCAGTATCCCAGCCATTGGGAAGGTGGAAAGAGGAAGGCAAGCAATTATCCTCTAGGAAGTGATGTGGAAGTAGCACATGTTACTTCTACTCACATTCTCTTGGTGAAAACTAAGTCACATGAGTACATCAAGCTACAAGGAAGCCTAGAAACTATTGTCTAGCAGGACAAGAATGTATGCGATCCACTAAGGCTCAGTGGGCAGCCTACTACTAAAAGGAAGAAAAGAATGGTTCCTGGGGACTAGTAACTACAAGTCTAGATACAATACTCACTTTATATTAAAGTGCTTGGCATGGAGTGGGTGCTTAGAAATTGTTGGCTATTATTATTGGCATGTGTGATTTCCATCTCTGGTTTCATTGCAATTTCCTTTCTTTTAGAGCTGAACATAGGATTACAGAGGCCAGGTTCAGAGCCATGAAAATGTTTCAGAACTTCTTCCAATTCCATACAATTCTGACTTCCTTAGGTAGCCAGCCTGTGGTCTGCTGCAGCGCTAAATAGAACTAATGAGTCCCCATAATTCATCTTGGCCCCTCTCCCTTCACATCCCATATACTGACTTCTGCCGTCATTATAATGTTGCTTCCTGGGGTGGCAGGAAAGGAATCCCATTCCCATCCTTCCTGGCCAGAGTTTCCATATTCCCAGTGCACTGAGGACCTTTGTTTTTGATTCTGATTACAGAGATTTGCATATCTGTCTGTTGCCCTACTGGATAGATTTCCTTGAGGACTAGAACCACTATTTACAATTCATTGCATTTCCAGTACCTGGGACAGTGCCTGGAACAAAGAATACACTTACTTTGCTGAATTAAATAAAATTGATATGAATCAAATTTGTGCATAACCTTCCAAGGAGTGAACTTGATTGAAACCAAATTGGGTACCTTGTTATAAGGGCATGAAAGTAGCTTCAAGTTAGAATTTTAGTTCAGTTGGCTCTCTTAAAACAAGACCATCTGTGCTCGGTAGGCAGATTTTAATGACCCTACATATGGGTTTAAAAAATAGAGGTGCATTAAAAATTCATTATTTTTTTGGCTAATTCTATTGCTTCACAAATTTATAACATTCTATATAACAATTTATGTTCATGATTGCCCTAAAAGAACTCTTTAATTCACATTTCTGCTAGTAATATTTGGAGATACTTCAACTCCATTATTTGTCTACAGCAGGGAGAATGGTGAGGAATGTCTATTTCCTCTTTGTCCACACAATCACAACTCTGCACACATGCCCTGCACTCTGGTCTTTGTGCAGTTTTCTCTGCTCCCAGAACCTGCCCCTTGAAGCGCTGTCTTTCCTTAACAACTCCGCTCAAATACCACTTCCTCCAGCAAGTCTTCCCAGATTCCCACGTCTATGGCAGCTTGCCCTCCCTCCCGCGTGCTCCCCAAACTCTGTTATTTGTACCTCTCTTATTGCACTTTTACAGTCTATCTCTCTGTGAAGTTAGTTATGTATGTGCCTGTTTACTCTGAGCCTCAAAAGGGCTCATAGAGGTTAAAACAATACCATTAGCTTCCGACTACCCTGACTTCACCAGTGACGAGCTTGTGTGACCTTGGGCATTTGGTGTGACCTCTTGAAGCCCCATTATCTTCAGGGATAAAACTGGTATTCTAATATGCTTCCCACATGGGTTCTTGGTTGGATTCATGTATTTATTTGTTTTTTAAAAAATGCATCATAATGCACTTACCACATGCCCGGCAGGCATTGTTCTAGGGGATTATAAATATTAACTCATTTAATCTCATAACATTTTTATTAAATACTGAACTGATTATTAGGCTATTTCTCTCAGCTCTAGATCTACCTTCCTATACTCTGGTTTATGGCTGCACCTTTGACTTTGCAAACCAGTTCTTCTTAGATGGCCGATTTCCTGTTAATTTCTGCCAATGGGGGGCACTAGAGGGAGACTGAAGGCGGAGTGGGAAGATTCCCTCCTTTCTGTTTGCTTGCTGTTATTATTTCCTTTCAGTATCCCCTCCAGGCACAGTCCTTCACCCACCAGCAGCCACTGGTCCTAGCCTCTTCCATATTCCAGTCGCAGTCTCCCCAGGCCGCACACACTTAGCAGTGGGTCTCTTCCTCGGCGTGTCCGGCTTCCGATGGTTTCAACTTCTTCCCTTTGTTCCTACAGCCTTAGAGATGGGAGGGGCTTCCTATGCTTACTCTTTATGGTTGCCTCCGCATTCACTTCCTTCTCATTCAGCCGCCTCGCATCTGCAAAACCAGTTCCTTCTATTAAATTCTTTTTGTTGAACTGTACCTAACGTGGTCTGGTCTTCTTGACTGGACCCTGTCTGAAATAGGTTGGTACTATTATTATCTCCATTTTATAGATGAGGAAAGAAAACCTGGAGATGTCAAATAACTTGCATGAAATGGACCAGGATTTAAACCCAGGCTCCAGAGACCTTGAGTGGTCACCAGGACACTAAGAGCTTACATGTGGGAAGTGCTTAGCTAGGCCTGGGGCTGGGTGGGCACTAAATATACTAGTCTTCTGACCTTCAGACACCATCCTTGTTGGGACTCTTCAGCCTGGCATCCTACATGGCACCGAGCACAGGGCTGTGTGCTGTAAATGCCCACGGAACTGACTTTGACTCACCTGAACAGGGAAGGACAAGGTGGCCTGGAAGGGCCTGAGTTAGAAAATGATGCCAAGGGGTGCGTGGGGCCATGGAGCCTCTGCATCTGATCCCTGTGACCCCCTTCCTTTGGAGCTGCTTCCAGGGTAACGGATTCTACCTCTCTTCTTATCCTTCTCCCCATCTCCCTGACACCCTCCGCCCTGTCCCATTAAGTGGGAATAAACAGCTCTCTGGCATTCTGAAAGTACCACAAGGAGACATGAAACAGTACTTTTGTTGGGTAGCAGATAAAAACATCTTTTTCTATTTTTCTAATGCATTGCATTCTATTTCTCTGTTCTTCTGTTGCATTGCCATAATTTTTTAATACCCAGTTTTAACAAGAAAAGAATATCTTTGAAGTAACCACATTTCTAATAGAGGTGGCCCACCAGACTCAGTTAGACCCGCATGCTGTTGTCACAAGAACACTTTGAAATTCTTGTTTATAAACTCGTTCAGCCTTCTACTCAAGTAGTTGTTGGACCAAACATAATTGCTTCCAGAAAGCAGGATACAACATATTACATTTCTTTCTCATCAGACTCCCTGCCTGATTCTCATTTAGTTCTGCACTAATCCTCTACAGGCCTGCTTCCCTTCCTGGCCTGGCCTATGGGGCCAGGCCTTATTTTCATGGCTGGTTTAGGCACAAACAATTTATAATCATTTCATACATGCCCCTACATCCACCCTGCAAAAGGAATTCCAAGAAGAAAATGTCCTTAATCAGGGTGGCCACGGAGAGAACGAAGAACCAGCACTTCTTGTGTATTTTCTATGCCTCCGGATTTCCCAGAGGTGGTTTTAAAAAGAAGCTATTTTCTGCCCCTCTTGAAGCACTCTATTCAAGCACTCAGCTCTCTGACAGCCACCATACCATCCTCCATTCTGCTCCTGGCCCTTCGGCCTCCTCCTTCATCACACAAAAGTTAGACAAAAAGGCAACTGTTCGAAAAAGGCAAGACACGGAAACAGAAATCCATGGCAATAGCTGCTGAGCTAAGCAGCTGATAAGGGGGAACAAATTTGTACCCTGAGTGTTTGAAGGACAGGGTGGTGACCCGGTGGGGGAAGGGGAGGGCTCTTTGTCCACGGCGCGATTTACCCATCTGGCCCATTCAACATCCCCTGGTCCACACCACCTGACCCCTGCTTCTCCAGCTCCTTTTCTCCTTCCACTCCAAGCTTGTTCAACTGTAATAAGCATATCTGCCCGCTTCCTCATTGATTTTGCAACAGTCCTGACACGCCTCCATAATGGAGGGGGGAAAAAAGGGTGGGGGTTTCCCTGTTGACTGTCTTATTTCTCAGTGGGATAAAAATCATCATCTTTCTCTGAAGGAATCCTGAGGATCTCATTAGAGCTTGAGTTATCTTTCTTTTCGGTGTGTTTAAAGTATGTTTTCCATATGCATAATTGGTGAGATTGACAGGCTGTGTCCAGTCAAACTTGGGTTCTCTTCAGCTCCTTGTCACTTCAATTGGGTTTTTTCCCCTTCTCACAAGACTTAACCACTCGGCTCCTCCCATCAGCTAATATTCAGCCTCAGGTCCCCCTGCCTGGTTCACTGAGCTTTCCCCCAAAGAGATGTAATTAGTTTCCTTTGTGGATTCACAGGTTAGAGCTCCAGCTTGTATCGTTTATTATTGCACTGGATGTTATCTGTGTCATCAGGCAGCCCACAGAGCAAGCATTCACTGGGCTGTGAAACTGAATGTGGATTCTGACCAAAAGGTCAGTGTTTCTCCCTCCATCCTATCAGTTGATCCCTGCAGGCCACTGGTTATCAGGAATATGCGTGCTTCTCAGGGTAGGTGGATTTAGTTCTCCTTAGTTTGAATTTAGGGCTTGGTTTCCAATCTGAAAGACTTTGCTTACAAAGGGTAGAAGTGGAGACTAATCAGGCAGCTTCCGAATGATACAGCCTGGAGAGACACCTTTTTGCTTTTTAGGCATCACAATTAGCTCAACGCCCCCCACCCTTTTTTTTTTATAGTCTTGACCCTGTTGTTTCAAAGAAGGTTTTGAGACTTGAGCTCCATCAACATGTTATTTAACACTGTAATTTGCACAATAAAATAAGGGATAGAAACCAAAGTCACCATTTCATGTTGTCTCAGATTTTTGCCATTATAAACTTCAAGGTCTTTGTATAAGCAGCTAGAGCTTTCTCTTTGGAGTCAGATCCATCACGCTGTCTCTCACTAACTGTGTGATCCTGGGGGCTTTACTTGATCTTTCTGAACCTCAGTCTTCTTATCTGTAGAAGGAGGATGATAATAATAGTACTTAACTCATAAAGTGGTTGTGAGAATTAAAATCCTGGCACACAGTAAATCTTCAATAAATAGTAACTATTACTATTTAAATATTTCCTCTATATTTCCACAGAACAATTCTGGGCACATAATAATTGCTGAATAAACATTGGTTAAATTGCACTTAACTGAATTTTCAAAGGTCCAGCTTTCAAAGAGTCAGTGTGAAATATTGGTATAACCCCAAGGCACCCGCCTTGGTAGAAGCCGAATGTTCAGTTGTAGTTTAATTATCATAGAACACACACACACTCAGAGCGTGAATCTTTTAGATACTATGTCAGGGTCTATTAAAACAGGAGTCATGTGAATGTCCCCTGGGACCTGTAAGTCTCTTGTTGCAGGTAATTTCACTTGCATCACTGGCCTTTAGTTTGCTAGATCTGTTTCCCTCCACCTATCAAATGCCAGGACCTCAGCTCACCCCAACTTTGTGAATATCTAGGAATCCATCCAGCAGGGAGACAGGTTTTATAACTTGAGCTACACGCTCCTCCTTTACTACCTTCTGTTCACTGGGCTGTGGCCTCCTGGGTCCAGTTCCCAGCACTGCTGAAATGCTGCTCAAATCCCCACTTAGTGGCACAGATCACTGTAACTTCTGAAGCCCCCAGGGTAGGCTGCTTTCTCAGCCAGTGCTGCTTGAAACTCTGCTATTTCTTCCCTTGTCTCCATTTCTGTGGTTCCCACATTTTTTCTCCTATTGGAGACTCTAGAGTGGGGCGCTCTTGGTGCTGGCAGAGGAAGGTAGAGATGAAGGTCAAAGATTCCTCTCGCCATGTTTCTTTCAGATTTACCACCACCTTGGAAGAGGGCGGGTCCCTGGCCGAATGGCATGATCTACGGATTCAGATGTTACATCTCTCCTCTTCTCACAGCACACGTGTTCCTGGGGGAAGATGGGGCCAAAGTGGATTGCAGGACAACCTCATACTGTTCTCGGACTCTCTGCTTCCTCCTGTCCCAGCTTCTAATTCTAGTTTATCCTGCAAACTTTCTTTATCTAAAATGGTTTTTCTGGAGGAGAGGCATTTTCCTTCGAGCTTCATTAGGCCCACCAATTGTAACAGACATATATGTCAGTCCGTGATAATTAGGCTCAAGTTCCTCTGCATGAGTCTTCAAGGCCACATGCAAATCAGCAGTGTGCCCAGGCAGTGATTTAAATGTCCCAAGCATCCCGTGACACATAAAACGTTTGTCTGCCTGGAGCACACAGAGGACCTCCAGTAGAAGCTGGGTAATTCAATATACCTGCTCTTACTCAGTCACGATGCCCTGCCACAGAGCTTTAAAAACCTCTGTTTGCACAGGATGTGTGTGACAAAAATGAAGGGAGGATTGGAGTTTCTTTACAAATCTGCAGAATTACTGAAGTCGAGTTGGGAGCTTTCTAAAACTCCTGATAATTACAGAGTATATGAAACCACGTAATTCTATTGTTGGAAGGGACCATAGAGATCACCTAGTTTTATAATAAGTCAATGATGGTGATAAGATTGAAACGTTGCTCCCTGAGAAGGGATTTCTGGGTGCAAGAAGATGCTCAGCATCCCTGCAATGGTGGGATTTCTAAGGAAGTAGAGAACACCCTCTCCTTTGAGGATGAAGACCATTCCTTATGATTAAAAAACATCGATCCCACTTAGTAGCATTCATTTTGCCCACTTATTTTCTAGCTTTCATCAATTGTCACGTTGCAGAAAGACATTTTCTCCTTTATAAGAAGAAACCGGGAGACCACACTGATAGAAAACCCACACGCTGAGCACTGGAGTGAACTAGCGCAGACAGAAAGTTCATGGCAATCAACAGACTCTAAGTTAGGGATTTTTGATCCAACCACAAGTCCTGACTAGCGCTGAGCAAGCCAAGAATATGAACATCTTGGACAGAATAAGAAGCGATTGATAACAGATAAGAATTAGTAGTGAAGCTATCAGATTGGAATAATATGTTTGCATTTCTTAAATCTTCCTTACTGTTCTATATATTGTATAGCAAGATACTGAATGGGACTTTTCTTACTATCTCCAGATTTCGGCTAAAGACCCAAGCTAAGAACAATATGTGGTAACCCATGTTCTATAAAGAAACCAAGGAGCCATCAGATGTGGCCTCCAATGCTCTAAGGAGTGGCCAAATGGATCCTCCAACTCTCACCCCCCTTAGCAGAACAGTAGAGCCAGGGCTCATTTTTTGTCATTGTTGGTGGACAAAGAAAGAAGCTTCCAGGAGATCACACCTGGAGATGAGCACCGCTGCAAGAGGGCAAGAAAGTGTCTCATTCTCTGGCTCGATGCTTAGTGAGCTGCCCATCTTAGTGGGGCCCCCAGCGTGGAGTACCATGAGGCAGCTCATGAGAAACCTTAACTGTGGCCCTTGGAGGTGGGAAATTCTGTAGCCAGAAGCTGACTGGTGGAGTCAGTGATGGTGGGAGAGGAGAGAGATCGGTTACAGGGTGGGGTGACCTCCCATTCCTCACACCAGCCAGGAAGAGTGAAGATTCTTGAAGGCTAAGGAAATACCCCCAAAAGTAACTAACCCTGAGCCATGACACCCATGAGGATAGCCTGTTCAGGGGAGGGGACTATACCAATAAGAGACTGTGGAGTTTACCACTCCGGCAAGGAACTGAGCAGAAGGTCACAGGACGTCAGCCAGGGAGCCTGAGTCAGGTCGTCATAACGCCATTCAAGAAAACCTGTTCTTGCCAAAGGGGCAGTTGTCTACTTGAACAATTGATATTTTTGAGATTACAGAAAATTTCTAACCTAAATACCTTTCTGTTCTCTCATGCCTTTTAACTGTGATTTTGTTCATTTCAGCTCATGTTTTCAGCTTGTTGCAATCTTTCTAATGTTGACTATTATCCAAGTGTTGTAATATCTCTTATTCATAGTTTTGCATCATATGCACATTTGGTAAAGTGGCCTTCTGGAACTGCATTAACAGGAACTTGGGGACAGGACAGAGATCTGTGGTGAGCCAAGGGAGATCATTGTCATAGTATTCAGTCAGCTAAAAGGTTTCTCATTTAGTTATTTTTTGCAGTGTTGGACGTTTTAGAGAAAGAGGAACACCAACAAAATAAGAAAATATCAAAGTCAGTAAGAAAAAAATTACGCAGTTAATCTGGACTCAATCACATTCTGCCCAATATCCTTTCCCTTCATAGTTACAGATCTGCAAAGTGAAGATCCCTGGTCAGTTTCATGACTCAAAAATTTGAAGGCAAAAACAAAACCAAAAAAAAAAAAGATTAAATCATTTTCATTAAGATGTGAAAACCCAAAAGGATCCATTCAATCCTAATTTAACTGGAAAAAAACAGTTTTCCAGTTAACACTATTTTCTGATGTTTGGTACTATAACCTATTCTCCTTTTCTTTGCCCTAAATGGTTGCAGGTATGATGGGGGAGGGGTTGGAAGGCAGAGAGAATTTAGTGAGAGGGAGAATTGACAAGAGAAGTGTATGATACGCAAAGTTCAGAGATAAAGCAGCTTTAGAGAGCAGGCATCTGGCATGTAGCTCACGGGCCAAATGCCATCCCTCTGATGCAGAATTTTAGCCAAAACAAAGAATGCGCTACCTACTCAGATGACGCGCCTGAACCAGAAATCCCAAATTCTGTAATTACCTGTCTGAGTCCCCCATGGTGTAGAGGAGTCACCCTAGCAAATTTGGATCAATTTATTAATCACTAGGAAGAAAGTGAATGCTCTTATCTAATTTGGAGGTGTTTGAGCTTCATTACATTAATACCCAATCATGATACCAAGGCATTAAGAAGGACTATTAAGTATAGGAACTAAGAGTTGCATCAAGCTTTCTTGTGTGTATGCCTCACACTTGAATCTCATTCAATAACCCATGCCAGGCATGGAGACTCTTGACTCACTATTGTTATTAGTGGAACATCATGCAGACATATGAAAACCCCTGGGTGCCTCTGCCCTCACAGTGTCTGGGACCACGTAGCCTTTTTCAGACAGTCTTGGTTCCTAGGGGAGCCTCAAGCAGATGTGCTCATGACCCTGTCTGACTCATAGGGCCAGTACATGGTCAGTCCCAGCAAACCAAACCACCCAGATGCCAAAACTGGTAAAGCGGAAAAGATGAGCTTTAAATGACTCTTAACTCTAAACCCTTTGCTTGCCACAAGGGAACAAAGTGCACGTTCTTTCTCCTTAAAACTAAGCACAATGGTGACACGCTTTACGAGATTCAAACAGTTACTTGGTTTTTAGGATATTATAAAAGCTTCAGAAGAACAACTAAAACCAAATCTAAACACTGGATATATTTAAGCCAAGTTTATTGATCACAATGGGATTACAGCTTGTTTATTTCTTGGAGCAAATATAAAAACCAGTGCTTGTGACAGGATGTTTAATAGCTAACAAATTTTGTGTGTGTGTGTGTGTGTGTGTGTAATGTATATAAGTAAATAGTACATAAGCAAGTTACATTTTTTTCTGTTTCTTTGGTTTTATTTTAGGTACGTGTAGCTTTTATTATTAACAGCCCTATTTCTAAAATACCTTAGCAATAGGCATAAAATACAGAATAGGAACTATAATATGCTACTTTACTTTGCTTTGGCATTAACAGTCTCATAATTATCTCTCAAGATGTCTGCAATGGAGATTCATCAAGAAAGGGGATGTTGAAAAAATGTATTTCGTGGAGTTTCTTCTCTGAGGCAGGAACCGGGCCACTGAGGCTGGCCTCTCCTACTTGCCGATTGAGGATTACTGCACCAGATTTGCCCTCAAGGACCCTCACCTCGCTCCTCCCCGCTTTTGTTCAAGCTCTTCCTGGAGCGCTCTGTAATCACCAATGTCTACATCATAGATATTCTCCAGGGCCTACTTCCGATGCCATCGTACCCTCCCAGCTTTGCTTAGCACATCTTTCCTCTCAGAATTCCTACCCCTCCATCTGTGCTCCAAGTGGGGAATCCCAAATCTTGATTCCCAAAGACGTCTTCTCCCACGTTTTGAATTCCAGTTTTTGAAAAGGTATGTCTCCCAGGTAAACAGTATTTATACAGAAAAAGTTCATCGATTCAATCAGTGCCTTTTGCTTGAACAACGATGGTGTAACTATCAATCACGCCATTTTTATTTAGTATTATGAATTGCACAATCACATGAGTCACAGTCATGGCTGTGGCACTCGTTATAATAACAAGGGGAAAAGTTAAGTCAGTGGCTAGTGGCGTAACGCCAGCTGTCGGCTATACTTGTGTCCAAGGTCATGCCTGCTCTGGACATGTTCTGTTGGAACTGAAACCACCAAATACGTGTCTGTAACAATATGTCACCCATTGATTGTATTCTAGAAATTCCAATGATGTCACCAACAAGCAATCAAAGCTACTGATGAGCATGAGGTAAGCAGTGTCAGCACACTGAAGAAACTTGACCTTTTGTTTTAGCTGGTGTGACACATTTTCAGTTTCTTCAAAGCTTTATTTAATGCCAAGAATAGCTTTTAAGCCTTCAGCTTTATTTTCTAAACCCCCTGAGGTTCTGGGGAAACTAAAGTGAAAATGAGGAACCTCTATTCTAAGTCTCTCTGATTCTTCTACTAAACTTCAACTGTCATCAACATTGTTCTAGCTTCAAAGGTTCTGGATGCAGAAAGACATTGATCATAGATGACTGTCCATGATGTAAAATCGTAGCTATTAGAGGGAAAATTTTAGAACCAACTATAGTGTCCTGCCTTTCCAAACATACGAGTTTGGAGGGAACATTTCTTATGTTCAGAGTTACAATTTATTGCAGTCCTACTGTCTGCTAGTACTAGTTCAGATACGTCACTGTCACTATCTCTATTTCACCAACAGCTCTCCATAGTAGGTTTTATCTTCTCCATCTAATGCATATAGATTTACATTTTGTGCATTTAATATTTTCCTCTTTAAATGTGGTACCCTTCCTCTGTTCAAACTTGCCGTTGACACTGGTTATTCAAAGGTAATGTTATTACAACAGAAATGAAAAGAAAATCAAAAGAACATGTTTCTTGATTATAAAGTCTGAACAATAAACTTAGAAGAACACCTTAAAAGTGAATTTTAACCGCAACAGAGAGATACAAATTCTGGGGCTAAAAGAAAGCCAGAAAGACAAGAAATTCCTAATACCATCCTTTCCATAAAGACCTGAGCTGTTTCTTATTCACCCTTATATATAGAATACAGCCTTTTGGGACCCCAACTGAGGAACTGGAATATCTACTAGGGTCTCCTTTTCTCTGAGGATCCTGAACTCCAGCTTTGGTCTTTCAAGGAAGGCAAGCTCATCTAGGCTTCTCAGCCTCCTATGAGTTGCTTTCTGTTGGGGCCACGTAAGACTTGGCAAACGCCTCGAGGACTCACTTCTCCACACTTTTCTTCCCTTGAGGTTCTCGGCCCCTCAGGTCCTGCATGGCTTGGTGTCTTAGTCAGTCTAGCCTGCTATAACAAATATACCACAGGCTAGGTGGTGTAGTTGAATAGCCAACATTTATTTCTCACACTTCTAGAAGTTAGAAGTCCAAGATCAAGGTGCCAGCATGGTTGTGTTCTTGGTGAAGGCCCTCTTCCTGGTTTACAGATGGCCATCTTCTCACTGTATCCTGTCATGGCAGAGAGATAAAGAAGCAAGTGCTCTTGTGTCTCTTCTTGGAAAAGCACTAATCTCATCACAAGGCTCTCTCCTCATGACCTCCTCCAAATACTAAAAGCCCCACCTCCAAATACTATCATACTGGGGATTTGGGTTTCAGCATATGAATTTGGGTCAGGGGACACAAATGTTCAGTCCATAGCACTTGCTAACTTTAAACTCTAATTTTTGAATGCTATTTCCATAAGGCTGTCAAAGCTCCGCTCAGCTGCTGCTTTCTGCTTGCCTTTCGCACACCTCACTGCTTT
Organism: Rhinolophus hipposideros; assembly: GCF_964194185.1. NCBI lineage: Eukaryota > Metazoa > Chordata > Mammalia > Chiroptera > Rhinolophidae > Rhinolophus > Rhinolophus hipposideros. The sequence goes on from NC_138056.1 coordinate 58,205,546, forward strand.
TGAATGCATAAATGCCTCAAAGGAAAAGCAGTGTACAATAGGACTGTGGCACACGCACAGTCTTTATGGCCCTCAGTGGTTGTTGGTGAGCAGCAGAATGTTTCTCTTGTGCTGCAATTAATGTGGGGTGGCACCAGTTGCTGGCAGACCTGAGGGACCCTAGAGATGCAGTAGCAGACGATGACCGAGGACCAATTGCTCCATGCCTGCCCCACTCACATACTTCAAGACCTTGTGCTCCTTAAATCCATCCCAAGAAAAGAGACAACAGCAGAGGAGGTAGAAAAGCTTCATTGAGTAGGACTCATTTTCCATCTTCAGGCAGAATGGGAACTCAAGACAGAACTTAAGTTCAAAGTTCAGTCATAAAAAAAATAGAGACAATTACGTATTTTTTGCACATCTGAGTTTGTGGCCCATGAAGGTCATACCACAAATATTGCTCTGTAACATATATACATACATGAGGTCTGACAATTATGCTCATGAACTAGTTGCAATGATGTTGCTAACCTCTTTTGATATTAGAGGGATTATTCATTATGAATTTGTACCAATTGGACAAACAGTTAACGAAGTTTACTACTTGGAAATGTTGAAAAGGCTGCATGAAAAAGTTAGATGACTTGAACTTTTCGCCAACAATTCATGGCTCTTACATCAGGACAACGCACCAGCTCACACGGCACTGTCTGAGAGGGAGTTTTGGGCCAGTAAACAAATAACTGTATTGGAACACCCTCCCTACTCACCTGATCTGACCCCCAATGACTTCTTTCTTTACTCAAAGATAAAGGAAATATTGAAAGAAAGACATTTTTTTAAAATATTTTTTTAATTGGGGAAAGGGGTACAGGACTTTATTGGAACAGTGTGTACTTCCAGGACTCCTTCCTCCAAATCAGGTTGTTGTCCTTTCAATCTTAGTTGTGGAAGGTACTGTTCAGCTTCAAGCTGTTGTCCTTTCAGTCTTAGGTGTGGAGGGCGCAGCTCAGCTCCAGGTCCAGTTGTTGTTGTCAGTTGCAAGGGGCACAGCCCACCATCCCTTGTGGGACTCGAGGAATTGAACTGGCAACCTTGTGGTTGAGAGCCCACTGGCCCATGTGGGAATCAAACCAGCAGCCTTCGGATTTAGGAGCACGGAGCTCCAACCGCCTGAGACACCGGGCCGGCCCTGAAAGAAAGACATTTTGATGACATTCAGAACATCAAGGGTAATATGATGACAGCTCTGACGGCCATTCCAGTAAAAGAGTTCCAAAATAGCTCTGAAGGGTGGACTAGGCTCTGACGTCAGTGTATAGCTTCCCAAGGGGAGTACTTCGAAGGTGATCATAGTGATATTTAGCAATGAGGTGTGTAGCACTTTTTCTAGGATGAGTTCATGAACTTAATTGTCCAACCTTGTGTGTGTGTGTGTGTGTGTGTGTGTATTACATATATATGTAAATTTTCCCCAGACAATACATATAGACCTTTCCCTTTAATACTTGCATAGTATTCCCTAGTAAGGTTGGATGTAGTTTATTCCTCCATTCTACCTTTAATGCGTATCTAATAGAATTTACATTGTTTCTATTATAGAGAACATTATATAGAGAACATTAGCATGTTCTCATGCTTTTATTGATGAATGACAAAAATCCTAGGAGTGGAAGTGACAAATATACCCACATTTAAAATTTTAAGACATCCTGCCCAATTACTTTCTCCAAAGTTACAGCAATTTACATTCTCATCAATAGTATACAAAAATGTCCTTCTTTCCACACTCAGAAAACACTGATGCTATCACTCTCACTATTTTTGTTAATCAAATGGGAAAAAGTAATACTTCATTATTGTTTTAATTTTTACTTTCCTGACCACGAGTGAGGGTGAGAATTTTTTATATGGTTATTGTCTTCTTGTAATTTCTTTTCTATAAACTATTTGTTTCATTGATCCATATTTCTACTAACTTATCATTTTCTTAAAACTTATAGACATTCTTTTTATTGGAAGCCTATTAGTCCCTTTTCTGCTACATGGTAATTCTAATAGCTAATATTTATTGAATATTTATATTGCCAGAGACTAGACTAAACGCCTTAAAATATTATCTCATTCAATGTTTATAAAAACACAATGTTTTTATTACATTCACTAGAATGGCTAAAATAAACACTTGATAATAGCAAGTGTTGAAGAAGTGGGACAACTGAGTCTCACACGTTGCTGATGGGAACACAAAATGGTACAACCACTTTGGAAACCAGTTTGACAGTTTCTTATAAAGTTAAATGTACACTTATCATATGAACCGGAAATCCCATTCCTCCATATTTATCCATGATAAATAAAAACATATGCCAACAAATATATTTACTTGAATGTTTGTAGCAGAATTATTCATAATAACCAAATAATCCCAAATTGGAGAGAACCCAAATATGGTTTTGATTGTGATTTTATCACATTCTCCTACTTTTAAGAGGTTTTATCTTATGCAGTTCACTGCTATGTCATTTGGTATATAAGGGTTTGTGGCAGTTGTATATTCTTTTTTATCATTCAAATATCCTCTTCTGTCTTATTGAATGTTTTGCTCTGAATTCTACTTTATTTGATAATTTTGTCTCCTTGTTGTTGCTTGGTTTTCATATGTTGTATATATTTTTCAGTGTTGCTTTGACAGGGGTAACAGAAAGTTAATATTCACTGATGCACCAATATCAGTTATTTATAACAACAAAAAATCTGTTCTGATTGGTTAGTTCCTATGCCGTATTAGTTAAGTATTCTAAAAATCACTTTTTGGGCATTTTGGTTTTCATCAGTTTCTTACTATAAACAGCTTGATAGCCAGATTTTGATTTTTCTCCCAATTTAGGACTCTGTCATTTTCAAATTTTTTTTATAATTGATGTGTTTCATTTTATTTCTTCTATTATATTTTACACATAGTATTTATTACATTTTGTTGTCACTTTCTGTTTTGTCCTTCTCGCTAGTTTTACCAAGTTTGTTTTTTTAATTACTTCTTGCCTCTGCTTAATACAGAAGTTACATTTTTTTCTGATAATAGTTACTTTTCTAGTTTTAGTCATATTAAACATATATTTCTTTACTGATATAAAAATGCATTATAGTCCCAAAGTAGATTGTATATATGCATTGCTTTCATGTTCTCATTCCCCCTACTCTAACTAAAATGAAACTGGAATATGCTTTTTATTTCTCCATTTCGTGAGCTCTCCTCCCTACAAGAGTTATTTTTTTTGAGAGAAATTACAATTTACTTCAAGCATACAAATAAATTTTTTTCTTATAGGTGCCTCTTCAGTGTCAAGGATCTGTCTATCACTTCTCAATCACATTTTATCACGACATGCTTAAAATTAACTATGAACTTTAATGGATAAATTATTTATTGCCATTTCTTTTTGCTGACCATTTCATTTTTGGTGTTATTTAATATTCAGTTGCCTTGACTATTTCTACAATAATTTCTTTAGTAATTGTACATGAACTGTACAGTGAACCACTGTGGTTTTTGCTTATTCGGCATCCCATTTCCTTTCTTCTACTTGGAGAGCGCTGCTTTTCTGTGACAAATTCATCCCATGGCTTTGGGGAAGGCTGACTCCACCTAACTCTTCTTCCCAGGAAAAGGCATATGATGCAAATATTGGTCTCTATCTTCCAGATCATTCAGTAAGAGTCACTGTGTCTTTGAGGATTTCTTATAGGATTTGAGTCTCAGGCAGTTGGTTGCCTCCTGCTTCTATGTGCAGAGAAAGCTTAAACCAAGAGATGGTGAAACAGAGTCCAAATGACATCATTGATCCATGACTGAAATTTATTAAGGAATATGGAAGTAGATTAGTTGAGTTTCTATCAGTTCCAACCAAGAGTTGGATTAATACAGCGATGTTTTAATCGCTGCATGGCTAAAAAAAACTTTTTGTGTTCACTTAACATTCATAAGTGTAGGATTCTTAGATTATAATCCTTTTGTCTAAATTGTTAGTGAACATTGTTCTACTAACTACTAGATGTTGCAAATGACAAATCTAACATCAATCTGACTTATTTTTGCAATTCACTTTTAAATGTTGTCCAAAGTCTTATTGATTTGTACCCCTCACAAAATATGTCATGATTTTGTTATTGGAATACTATTATTTAAATATCAACCTACCAATGAATGTTTAATGAAATTTTCATTTCCATGATGATTTTAATGTCAATATTTTAATAGTTTAACAACTGATACAAACAACTGGTATACCACAGCAGGTAATGAGTCTCTGGAAAGATGAGGAGAGGAATTGAGATGTGATGGATGTGACTTCAATCGACAGAGAGAAGTAGCTAGGTCATTCCAGTCAGAAAGTTAAGCATGAGCAGAAACATCAAGTCCAAACATTGTAGAGTGTTTAGAAAATGGAAAAAAAGGCTACTGGAATTGAATGAGACTTGATGAGAAATAAGATTAGAAAAAAATTCTGGAATTAGATTGCAAAGGGCCAGGACTGCCAAGCTGAGGAGTTTAAAGTTTATTTTTTCTGCAGAGGGAAGTCTGGTCTGTGGCAGTGAAGTGGAAAGAGGAGATGGGATGGGAGCCATTTCTCTGACCCAGGAGAGATACAATGAGGCCCTGTGCGTGGCAGTGGCAGTGGGAGTGAAACCTAGGCCGTCTACAGTGTTAGCCAAATAGGGTTCCACATGGGATTTGGAGGAGTTTTGCTTCTAACTCTGTTTTGCTCGCATGGAAGATCAGAGTAATAAATATGGCCATGAAGACTGCCTCTGGGCAGGAACTTGCAACTAAGTGACGGGCTGGAAGTCTGGGAATGAATTGTTTTTATAAAACCTCCATCTGCTTGACCCAGTAAATCATATGAGCCACATTAAATCATGTGAATTAACAACAACAGCTTCCTATTGCAATAGGCTGATTTGCACTTTCATAAATTTGCGTATAAAAATTCAGATGTGGAATTTAGGAAGGCTGCAAATCTATACTAGGGTTCAAGATCCGAATATTTTCATTATTTATCCAAAACAATCTCAAGTTTTTAGGATTATAGCATGAAAAAAATGTAGTTGTATACAATTGAAATAAAATAACCTTCCTATCAGAACGTCTACCAATTTATCTAACTTTATCCTTGATGCTTGCAGCCTCTAATAAATGAAGCTGTTAGTTTATAGATATTCATTAATTAATTATTTATTGAATAACTTCATTGTTCAAGGTATAAGATAGACTTTATAAATAGCGTCTCATTTAATCCTCAAAAAACCCTTTGCGTTAGGTGGTATTATCTCCATTTTACAGAAGAGGAATCAGGCTCAGAGAGGTAAGACGTTTATTAGCAGTCTCTCTCTCTCTCTCTCTCATTCATTCATTCTCTCTCTTTCTGCCCACCACCCATCCGAGGAACTGAGCCTACATCTACAGTAGCTGGCCTCTGGAAGCTATTTTTGGACAGAATCTTGCTTCCTTTGTCATTATTGATTGGGACCAACAATGAACGTATAACACTAGCTGAATCAATCAGATCCTTTCTCCTAGAAATTTGAAATTGGAATTCAGAAACTGTAAGTTCATGCTTGTGGCTGGAACACATATACTTGACAGGCTTGAAGAGGTAGATTCCAATAATATGGTTGGAAAAGCATAAGAGGCAGAGAAAATGAGGATGAACCTGCTTTGAAGAGAGAAGAAGAGATGAGAAACAGAGTCATGACAGCCTTCCAGCTCCTACTTTCCATCCTTTCTTGAGCTCTAGCTGTATTCCTAACTCTGATTTCCACAAGACATCTCTATATCCTTGTGATAAATCCCCCCTCTTAGCATAAACTAGCTGAAGTTTGTCTCTGTTACTTGCAGTTAGAGTCTTAACGAATACAGCTTGAATATGACAGAATTTGAATCCAGATATAATTCCAGGCCATGCTTATAGTGCCTATACTATATAAGATTAACTCGTGGACAGAGTATTAATTCTGGATGAAGATATAAGGATCATGCTAATGATTACCTATCATTAATTTATTTCAGTGGTAAAGAAGGATTTCATCAATTTATACTCTTGCTCATATACAGAGTTAAAGAAGCAAGACAACTGAACAAGTTTTGATGGTGAACTCACTGGCTCATCGGGAACACTGAAGCTTAAGAACCCTACTTGCATCATAATGATGCCAGCAAGCGAGGCTGTACAGGACCATGTATCCTGGAGATCTGCAAATATTTTGCAAATTACCTGGTTTTAGATCACTGGCACGCCCTGACATCAGGAACTATGGCAGTTCACCAATCCTGTTCCTTCTCCCCCCAGTACAGTGTTTGATTACATTTCCCAGGTACCCTGGAAGTTAGTGTGGCCATAACATCAGGTTCTAGCAAATGGAATGTGAACAGAAATGACCTGAGCTACTTGCAGGCCTGGCCCATAAAAACACCTAATTGCCATCTTCTGTACTTTTCCCCAAATCAATGGTCTTGGAACCCACATATGGAAGATGGAGAAGCTCCAAGATGCAAGGAGCCTGAGTTCCTTAATTATTACTTGGAACAGAACCAACTGCTAAGTAGGAACACCTATTTGAACTTTGAGTGAGCAAGAAGCACCTCCCTATTTTGTTAAGTTATGAACATTTTGGAGTTTATGTATTGTAGTGGCAAGCATTACCTTAACAGGCATGATCTCTGTGGTTTATGACTAATTAACAGATATCCCAAGGCATGAGAACTTCATTAATGAAGAAGTCTTATAAAAAGGGAAAGTTCTTCAGCATCCAAACAGATTATGTTTAGAATTTTTCCTTTTAAGTCTTGACTACATGGCTGGTTTGCCATGGAAGTAGGATGATTCTGGTTGATTGGCATCCTGGGAATTTGGATCGATGAAAGAGGCCAGTGTTTCCAGCCCTTACTTGATTAATCACATTTCCAACAATGAAAAAAAATTATCCCTCAGTTTTCAGCAGTCACTGTGGCCACAGAAGAAAAGATAACCCATGTCAGGACCCCTGCTACTTGTTTTTGCAAGGATGGGTTTTCGTCAAAGACTTCAATTCAGAGATCAAGCCTGTTACATAGTCCAACAGAGATAGCTAAGTGTGATCAGTACCAAACAAATCCTCTGATGGGGAGAGTGGAGCAATTCCGTGGCTAATCTATTTAACTACATAGATCAACACTCCAGCTAGTTTAGGCCACATAATAGATTACTGTTGTTACCATTGTTATGAATTTATATTTTACAACTTGAGGGCCAATGAGCTCAAATGGAGTAGGCTGTCACTCTGATGCCGGATGAAGGTCCGGCTGTCTGTCTCTTGAAAAAGTTAAAAATCGAGAGACATGGTTGGTGGAAAGAAAAGCAGGTTTATTCAGAATGCCAGCTTTCTGGGAGTATGGCGGACTCCTTTCCAAAGGCCATTTCTCTGTTCTAGAAGGGGCAAGTGGTTTTATAGGTACATAAGATGAACAAAGGAAAGGGGGAGTTAGTCAGGCAGGTCTGAGGGCTGACATGGCTTCTTGGGGTCGGGTTTGTTTTAAGATAATGTTATCTCTGGACTCCAGGCCGGGTCACTGACTCAGCCACTGCGGCCTGAGGCTTTGTGTGTTTTCTGATGTCTGGGTGCCTGAGGATTAAGAAATTGCCTTTTCCAGGTTAGGATTTTGTTAATTAAATGTATTAACGAGATATGGATAATCTTGAGAAAGGTAACAAAACAGAGTTATTTAGTCAGTGAGGGGAGAAACAAAGAGTAAATAGCTGAATATCAGGGCAGACCTAACTCCAAACTAGCTAGGTTTAATTACAGGTGGCTAGATAGCCAGCTAGTGTGTTTCCCCAAAAATAAGACCTAGCCGGACCATCAGCTCTAATGCGTCTTTTTGAGAAAAAAATAGTATAAGAACTACTCTTATATTTTACTGTAATATAAGACTAGGTCTTATATAATATAATAGGTTTTATTTTGGGGGAGACACGGTATGCAGTGAGTCAAACTGCAAACTAGCTAAGTCTAACTGCGTTATTGATTTACCGAATTTCACCCTTACAAGTCTAACAAAAAAACCCTCTTTCTTCTCTCTGTTCAGTGCGTCCTTAATCTTGAATTAGAGTATGTCTGACCAGACATACTGGCCAGCATAGTGCCAATTCCCTGGAGAATGCACAGCTCCATGCTTTACTCCATCCTGATATCCTGGGTTTGGGTAAGAAACCCCAATCAAAATTGGGGAGAAAAAATGGGTTTCATGCATTGGAATTCAGGATCTCAGGTGACATTGGATGGCCAACACTGAAGTAGACCTAGAATGAAAATCTAGTCAACCTGCTAAGGGAGGGAGCAGAGATCGGTGGGTGAATAAATTTGGGCACATAGGTCAGGATCCATTGTTCCAACATAACTGGTTAGACTTGACTGTTCTCATCTGGAAAGGTCTACAAACAGACTTCGGAGCCCCAGGAACTCGGTCACAGGGGGTATGGATGCAGGGAAGTGGACAAGAAGCCAGACACTGGGGCACAGCCACCCTGATTTCCTAGCACCCTGTGCACACCCCTCTCTTAATGATTCTCTTAATGATGAACCCAGAGCCAGAACTGTCTTCATTGCTCACTGTCTTACACAAAGCTTCATGTGTACATTGGTTCCAAATCATGGATTATGAAAATGGTTATATCAGCGAATATTAATCCTGGAAGGCACTCTCAAGGCCAAGGTCACACAAGTATTGATGACAAAGCCAAGACAGGGAGTCTCCCAACTCCCAATCTGGAGCCTCTTCCCTGCCCCCAGGTTCTCTCAGTGGGTGCTCCATACCTTTGCCAACGTGTTGATTATAGATTTCTTTGCAATGGGTGATGATTGTTTCTTGCAAGCAAGATAAACTTCCTGCCCTGAAGGGGTAACTTGTAATGCAGCCACCCCAAGGCCACATGTTGACTTCTCAAGTTCAAGTTGATTTTACTACTGATGGACATTTCCAGAGGATTATTTGCAGGTTGGATGGACCTGTGCTGTTTTCCTTTCAAAACTCAGGCAGGTTTCAGCAATAATTATTCCTGGGGTAACTAGTTTCTAGGATTCTGGCCTGGCTTGTTCTGAAATCCTCATGTGTGCTTATCCACAAACTCATGTGGATAGAGTGCTCTTATTATGGAAACAAAGACAAAAGACTTTCAAATTTATGATTGTGGATAGAGTGCCCTTACTGTGGAAACAAAGACAAAAGACTTCCAAATTTATGATTACCAATGTGCTCTTCACATCAGGATGTTTGCCTTTGAGGTTTGTTTTCCAGGTTTTAATGGTAAAAGAAAAGAGAAGCTAAGTACTTAGAGGAATTAGAATGTGCTAAACTTTCACTGGTGCAGAGATGCTTTTATGCAAATCCGTTTTCTACTTGCCTGGGGCTTACAGCTCTTCCTTCTTGCAAGGAGCTTTCAACCAGGGCACTTAGAGTCAAGGCTTTGCTCAATTAAAATGAAAAGCTAAGCATTAAAAGGCTGATGTGGGGTGTGCGTGTGCGTGCGTGTGTGTGTGTGTGTGTGTGTGTGTGTGTGTTATAGTGAATGAACTCGTTGAAGATAAAAAGCAACTATATATATTCACTAATGTGTATAAACAGTTCCTTTTATCGAAATAATCAGGTGTGAACAGTTTACTTAGACAAGTTAATTAAGAAAGATACAATCCCAAACTGAAGTTGTGTTTAGATGTCAAATAAGTGTGGTGTTTTTCTTTATACTGGTGTCAGAGTTAAAAGAAATAATTCAACTTGCAAATTTAAATCTTCCCTACTTCACTACCTCATCCCCTCTCCCACCCAAGGACTTTTGCTTGCTGGATCAACTTTTGGGAGGAGGAGGGAGGGAGAAGAATTGGAGTTATGACAAAACAGGCAAAAGAAAGAAATCGGAGAGGTTACATTTAGCTACATAACATTGAATTAAGATAAAGGCAAGAAAGGTGATACTAAAATTCCAATGGACTGAATTGAGGAAAATTTTGGAAAGCTTGGAGTGGGGAAGAAGAAATACTTTGAAACAGGTACCATGAATGAGATGATAAAAGGACATGAGATGGGAGGAGAACATATCAAATAATTTTTGTTTTTCATTATTTTCCATTTAGTGCTGCCTGAGAGACTTCAATAAAAATTAATAGTTTTCTTCAATTATTTTGGATGCTGGACTAAAGTTCTTTCAGTATGAAACCATGCAAAGATGGCATCCGTCACTAGGAAGTTGAAACGTACATGGTTTATATACTGAATGTTAAATAGAAGGCATTTGTTTCAACATTAGTTATAGATACACCCTTATGTTTTCATGTATACACACATTTTTTAGTCTGATCAACTATCTAATAAATGCTTACTGATATTCAAGGGGAACTGACAAGAGAGAGGGATGTGTTGGGACAAAACCATTCTTTCTACTGGAAGAAAAAAAATCAAAATACTACCTCTACACTATATCTCAGGAAGAAAAGATAGCATTCTTATATAGTAGTCCCCCCATCCGTGGTTTTGCTTTCTGAGGTTTCAGTTACCCATGGTCAACCATAGTCTGAAAATATTAAATGGACAATTACAGAAAAATATAATGTATAAGTTTTAAATTGTGCACCCGTTCTGAGTAGCAAGATGACCTTTCACACCACCCCACTCCATCCTGCCGGGGTCATGAATCATTCCTTTGTCTAGTGTATCCACCTATATAACTGTCCCTCCCAACGCTCCATCCCCACTCTGATCCCCTTAGTTTCTTAGTAGCTGTCTCAGCTATCACACAGACGGCTACAGTTAGACTGTCGTGGAATCCCAGTGCTTATGTTCATGTAACTCTTCCCTAACAATGGCCCCAAAGCTCAAAGGTGGTGGTGCTGGCAATTTGGATATACCAAAGAAAGGTCATGGAGTGCTTCCTTTAAGTGAAAAGTTTTGTATGTAGGGGAAAAAAACAGTATACGAGATACAGTGTTTAGTATCCTCAGTTGCAGGCATCTGCTGGGGGTCCTGGAACATCATTTGCAGATAAGAGGGGACTACTATACTCGTAAAACATCAAGGGTGTAGACAGGAAACTGACGACAAAGGACTAGACTTAGAGAACTTCAGAAAAAGAAAAAACACATGAATCACAAACATGGACCACCATGTAACTTATCTCATACTCTTGCAACACTACATTTACACAGAATCACTACAATACATCCAGCTATAGAGTCTCTCTGTTCCACGCACGTGGTCAGTTATGCATCTAGAAAGTTCTACAGCAATGATCTTAACTTTTGGCAAGGTCAAGAACATCTCTGAGACTCAGGTGAAAGCTAAGAACCCACCCCAGGAAAAGGCATAGACAACAAATGCATATCGCTTGCAACTTTCTGGGTCCATGGACCCTCCTGGAGACTGGCTTAAAAACTCCTACATCTTTCTAGACCATCAAAAGCTGGCAACAGAGATGCCCTTGTCCTGTCCTGAGACTTAAGCTGGCAAAGCAATGGGATTCTTCTTTCCTTATAACAATACTATCACACACTGAGACAGAGAGAGGAGAAAGTTCTTAGGTGGAAATACTGCTCACTCAGTTCTCATATTTGTTACTAAAATCAGGAACAGTTTTTAAGTGGTGTAGCATATCAAGTCAAAGAAACACTCATTAGCACTCCTAAATAATTGGAAGAGAAAAACGTGCCTTCCTTCCCTACCCCACGTGGGAAGAGGAAGCAGGCCAAAAATCATGCAATAACATTTGTGCATCTTTAAAGTTGCAATGGATTATTTCACTGAAACCTTCTGATGCACATTTCTTTGTTCCATAGCCTTAGGGTGTACTTAAGCAAATTCTAGGGTTATGGATCAAACTACAAATCAGCAGCAGGATTAGGTATTGCCAACTGAATTTAAACACAGACTTTTCTTAATGGAAAAACTTTACAGTCTTCCATTTAGAATGTACTCCTTGGGTTCAGTCATGAAGTCCTAACTGTAATTTGATGTGCATCTACTTGCTCTGCCACCAGGAAATGTTTGTCATGAGATTAAATAGGATACTCTATATAAAACTTTTAGCAAGGAGTCAGCATGCAGAAAGGGCTTATTAAGGAGCCACGTTAGCAGGCTTACCTGCGGCAGTAGGACCCTTTATTGCTGCTGCTCTGCGGATGTGGCTACCACAGCAGAGGGTTTCTGGGGCCTGGCTGCCCAATACTGCCTGTGACTCACAATAAAGCAAAGAAATCCCAAACTCCAGTGCTTGATTTATTCATACCTCCTGGTGTCTGGTCATCGCAGGAAGCACACGAAATAGTAGGTCCCTATAGCTCCTCACCCTTGGTTGAGAGAACAGGTTTATCTACCTAGCGGAAAAAACGATTTCTCTAATCACAATACTTCTGACTCCAAATGTGTGGGTGTCATCCACACCAACAACCAATTCTCCAACTCTCCGGACACAAACGGGGTGTCTAATGAATCAGTTTAATTCTGACACTACTGTGACTATCAGGAGTTCGTGAAGACTCCATGAGAGGAGAGCTCAGCCTCAAAAGATTGTCTGCACCTCGGACACCAATCTCAAGCCCGGGCCGCCTGTACTTCTAATCAACTGGCTATAAATCGGGAGGGAGTTCCCAGCCAACCTCTACTCATGTTCACTAAGTTGCTAGTAGGGCCTCACAGAATCCAGGGAAATAGTTTACTTACTATTACAAGTTAATTATGAAGGACACAACTTAGGAATAGCCAAATGGAAGAGATGCAGGGGGCAAAGTACGTGGAAAGGGGTGGAGAGTTTTCATATCCTCTCTGGGTGTGCCACCCTCCCAGTGCCTCTAGGTGTTCACCAACCTGGAAACTCTCCAAACATCTTCCTTCAGGGTTTTTATGGAGGTTCCATAACACAGGCATGGTAGATTGAGTCATGGGACACTGGTCATTAAATCAACCCCCAGCCTCTACCCATGCCCAGATGTGGTGGTGGCGTGTTAGGGCTGAAGGTCCAACCCTCTCATTACAGAGTTGGCTCCCCTGTAACCAGCTTTTGACTTCTAGAGTCATCTCGTTAGCATAAACTCAGACAAGGTCGGAAGGGGCTTACTATGAACAACAAAAGATGTTCTTCTCACCCCTGTCACTCAGGAAATTCCAAGAGTTTTAGGAGCTCTAGGCCAGCAACCAGGGAGGAAGACCAAGTATATATTTCTTATTTTATCGCAATATTCCCCTTAAGATCACGTGTAGTGTGTTTTTTTTTTTTAATTGGGGAACAGTGTGTTTTTCCAGGACCCATCAGTTCCATGTCAAGTCTTTGTTTTCAATGTAGTTGTGGAGGGCGCAGGCCATTGGCCCATGCGGGACTCGAACCAGCAACCTTGGTGTTATAAGCACCACGCTCCAACCACTGAGCAAAACGGCCACCCAATTCCAAGTTTAAGCTGCTGTTTTCAATCTAGTTGTGAAGGGCGGAGTTGACTGGTCCATGTGGGAAGTGAACCGGCAACATTGTTGTTAAAAGCTCATGCTCTAACCACCTGGGCCATCCGGCCGCCCCTCATGCAGTGTGTTTTCACATGGCCAATTAAACTTCAGGTCCTTCCAAGCAGGAGATAGACCATGCAAGGAGAGTGTCTGGTGACTGTGTCATCTTCACCTGTTGTTGCTTCCTTTCCTTTTTATGGGAGTTGGGAAGTATGTAGGTATCCAGGAGACTTTATGCTTGAGCATGCCGTCATGGGCTGAGGCACTTATTCCAGCACTAAGTGCTGACCCTCATATCTACTCTAGTCCAACAAGTAAGCATCATCGTCATCATCGTCATCATCGTCATCACCATCATGGCCTACAATGTATCTTTCTCTTCAAAATTTATTTAGCCTGTTGCCCCCAACCTGCCTTTGCAGCCCTATTTTCCACTGCTATTTTCCCCACACATTACAGTTCAGCTAAATAAAATGTCTATCTTCTCAAACTTTAGTTCCAGCCTCAACTTCTCTCAAGCAGGCTTACAAGATTTGACAACTAAGTTCACGAACTGATCCTAGAAAAAATGCTACATACCTCATTGCTGAATATCACTACTGTCACCTTCAAAGCACTCCCCTTGGGAAGCTATGCACCGACGCCAGTTCCTAGTCTAACTTTTAAAGCAATTTTGGAACTCTTTTGCTGGAATGGCCATCAGAGCTGTCGTCGTATTTCCCTTTGATGTCCTGAATGTCATCAAAATGTCTTCCTTTCAATAGTTCCTTTATTTTTGGGTAAAGAAAGAAGTCATTGGGGGCCAGATCAGGTGAATAGGGAGGGTGTCCAATACAGTTATTTGTTTACTGGCTAAAAACTCCCTCACAGGGGCCTGCCCGGTGGCTCAGGCGGTTGGAGCTCCATGCTCCTAACTCCAAAGGCTGCCGGTTCGATTCCCACATGGGTCAGTGGGCTCTCAACTGCATGGTTGACGTTCAATTCCTCGAGTCCTGCAAGGGATGGTGGGCTGCGCCCCCTGCAACTAAGATTGAACGTGGTACCTTGAGCTGAGCTGCCTCCCAGATGGCTCGTTGGTTAGAGCACGGCCTCTCAACCACAAGGTTGCCGGTTCAACTCTGAATCCCACAAGGGATGGTGGGCTGCACCCCCTGCAACTAGCAACAGCAACTGGACCTGGAGCTGAGCTGCGCCCTCCACAACTAACACTGAAAAGGACAACAATTTGAAGCTGAAAAGCACCCTCCACAACTAAGATTGAAAGGACAACAACTTGACTTGGAAAAAAGAAAAAGTCCTGGAAGTACACACTGTACCCCAATAAAGTCCTGTTCCCCTTCCCCAATAAAAAAAATCTTAAAAAAACACCACACACACACACACAAAAAAAAACTCCCTCACAGACAGTGCTGTGTGAGCTGGTGCATTGTCGTGATGCAAGAGCCATGAATTGTTGGTGAAAAGTTCAGGTCATCTAACTTTTCCACGCATCCTTTTCAGCACTTCCAAGTAGTAAGCTTGGTTAACTGTTTGTCCAGTTGGTACAAATCCATAATGAATAATCCCTCTGATATCAAAAAAAGGTTAGCAACATCGTTGCAACAAGTTCTTGAACTTAATTGTCAGACCTCCTATGTGTATCCAACTGCCTATTTTAATAACACCACCTGGATGGAGAACAGGAAATCTCAAACTCATCAACTGAAACCTAAACTCCTGCTTTTTCTTTAGTTTTCTGTAAGGTCCAGCTTATATACTGGAGTAGCAAAGCTTCTGCCACGTTTTATTCATCGCCTGTTCTGCCTTAGAATTGCAGTGTGTGTGGGTCTTGCTCAGGATGAGAGGTTTCTCCAATTGAGCAATCTGCACTGGTCTCCACTTTGTATCACTTACCTGGAATGTGCTTCCTTCATTGCCTGGCCAGCCTTGTTCATTATGTCCCAGTCTTGGTGTAATATAATTCATTCCTTAAATCCTTATTTCAGTGCCTACTCTGTTCCAAGTACTGTAAGAAGCAGGACTGTAAACTAGACAAGCAAGGTCTTGGCCCTCAGAAACTATATACACTAGAGAGACTTTTACAATGAAAAGTAAACTAATAAATAAAATCATTCCAAACCATGAGAAGCAACAAGGAGTAAGGGTCAGTATAATGGATTCAGGTGTTTCTGAAGTTAGAACTACTATTCTCTTCTCTGAATAAGGTTCATCTTCCATCTAGGGGTAATAGTCAAATTTAATAAACTTCCTATACCAACTGTACAATTGAATAACCTCTTATTTTTATTTAGGAGAGGAATCTTGGCAATTAGAGAGCATCTGTATAAAGTGCATTTACCATTTATGATTTGCAACAAATTAGGGAAATCAGAGTTTTCCCATAGATTTATTCCCTGTGCTTCTGCTGCCAAAATCCTGCCCAAGTTCATTTAGCTACTTCTGTTTCCATTTGAATGAGTCTACTTATTAGCTCTTCTTGAGGCCTGGTGCAAACTCTGTTCTCTAGCACATTGTCTAATTATTTGTTGAGTTCCTTGTTTCCATTTTTCAAATGTTAAGTTGTTGATTTAGGCTGAATCCTTTCCTTGCTCTTGGGAAAACATCCCTTCTGTAAATTTTTTTCTGTCGTTGTGTCTTTCTGCACTATACAGAAGTTCCTCAATGGCCCTATTCAGATGCTCCTACATGCTGATAAACCCATCAAAAATTGAAAATATTGTAAGTCGAAAATGCATTTAATACACCTAACCTACTGAACATCGTAGCCTAGCCTACCTTAAACGTGCTCAGAACACTTACAGTAGCCTACAGTAGGGCAATTATCTTGTTTCATCTCAAGAGTAATTGTCTTCCTCTTCTCACCAGAAGCAGGAGATACAGGTAGGCATTTTATAGACAGGATGGGTTGGGAAGACACAACACACAATATCGACAGAACACTGGCAACACACTGCACTGTAGAGTATTGGCTGTTTACCCTCGTGACTGCGTGGCTGTGTGGGAGCTGTGGTTTGCAGCCACTGCCCAGCATACTGGAGAGTATTGTACCACCTCTCACTAGCCCGGGGAAAAGAGCAATATCCAACATTCAGTCTACTGAATGCATATGGCTTTTGCACCATCATAAAGTTGACAAATTTTTAAATCAAACCATCATAACTTGGGGACCATCTGTAAGTGAACTGGCTAATCCTAGGGCCCTCAGGCTAGCACAAATTTATCTAGTCCTCGCTCAAAGCATTGTGGCTGATGCTGGCTCTTCCACCATATATGTTACTGTCATTGTGTGTTAGTTGCCTGTGTGCCATTTGGAAATGTATTTTCTATCGAGAAATGTTGATTTCCCCAAATAAAGTGATGTGAGTATAAGTCACTCCTAAGTATATCTTAGTCTGAGTGTGAGAAAGCGCTTCCCAGAACGACCCTTGGTAAATGTCAGGGATTTCATTTGTGGGTGTCTGAGCCCACCACATTACTCCTAGGCTTGTTTCCCTCCAGGTCCTACTAAGATTTGCCATAGCTGAATTCCTCTGCCCATTACATTTTGTATCTAATCTAATTACGGAGTGGTCAGAGAAGGCTTCTGTGACCTCCCCCCATCATACATTCCCATAGCACCCTGTAATTCTCCTTCATGGTACTCTGCTCACATGAAATTATTTGTTATTGTACATATAGTATTTTGTTTAAGACCTGTCACCACTGCTAGACGCTAAGCCCCGTGACGATAAGAATTGTGTTTCTCCTTCATAACTGCATCTCTAGGGTCTAGCAAAGTGCTAGAGGCCAAGTAAGTGCCCAACAAATGCAATGATTTAATTTTCATGTACAAGATAGTGAAAACAGCTGGTGCTATTGGCCATCTCAAGTGTTCACCGATGTTCTCTGGATCACATCTGTAAACTCTACAGTGACCTTTCATTAATGAGATTCTGCCTCAAACCCAGTTACCTGGAAGACCAGGCACACACACAGGCTTCCAACAAGCAGGGTTTATAGGCTCTCCGTGCCTGTATACCACACTTTTGTCACTATCAAGGTTTTTGGCTATTTTACTCAAATTCTCTTTTCAAATGAACACTGTCTCTGTCTTCTCATGTGTTTACAAGAGTTCCCATCATCTGCTGTAATTAGTTCCAAGGCTTTGGGGATTTTTTTTTTTTTTTGAATTCCTCCAAATCAGCAGAACACAAAGAGCAAATTTATATTCCTCTGCCTTGGGCAAAACTGTGAAATGGGAAAACTTCCTCGCTGAGGCTCACTCTCAACTCTGCCCTGCAAAGCCACCTTTCTTTTGTGGGCTCTCTCCCTACTTGGGTCATCTCCAGTGTCACCCTCAGTGGCCAGCTCCCTCATTCTGAGCCCTACCTCTCACCTCTCTCCACATCCCTATTAATGTCTCATCTAGAGCTCTCTACATGAGAGGGGACCCTCCCCCCTAAGCTGTCATGGCCACTAAGCACTAAGGTATTGCCCATCGCAGGTGATGGGTTTGCATTTCAGCGAGGCCTCAGAGGGTCACCTGAGTAACTGACTCTGCCGATAGGAATGTGTGAGTTACAGGATGAAGCAGGACAGACATTGGGACACTTGGAGCACCATGGGAGTCAGGAGGGAACAGGAGAAATGTCAACAGGGGCAATAGACTTGCAAAGGTGGGCGCCCTAGCATATTAGAAACCTGGAGGAGATAACTTTTTAACACCATCCTCTGTAGGAGAAAAATAATTTGCAGTAAATAGGTTTAAATTAGCCCATTTTTATTCTTTCTTCTTTAATAAACATTTGTCTACATGGAAGTAAATTCAGAGAACTCCTTTTGGTTTCCTAATAGTACACAGTCATTTGAGTACACCTTGGGTGCAGTTCATGTTTCCAATCCCTACCAGACTACATATTCCCTCGTGGAAACAATAGATTCCAAATAAACAATGATAGCACAATGATTGAAACACAAAGAAACAGTACTTGGGTCACTTCAAGTCTGTTACCCTGTGCAATCATATGGAATGTTTATCTGTCTCAGATTTAAAACAGGGAAACACACTGGCTGCAGCGACCATTTGAACGCGATGATCCCTTGACTGTGATCCAGGGCGCGCTCTCTAGTTTACAGAGTGTGTCAGAGGCCACTGCGGCTTTCATATGTAGTATTGAAACTCAACAGTAACCTCGTGACAATTGTTTAGAAATTCTTAGCCCAACAAAAGATATTGGGAGAGCAGCATTTTATCACTGACGAAGTTTGGAATTCTCCATGCTTGACAATAATACAAAGCAGACGAACTAAATCCAGTTTTATTATCTTTTTTAAATTCTCTACTGAGTTTGCACCCCCCTTCTTGCTGATCCCCAGGGCAGGTCACTCCCAGGGCAGGGCACCCCTGTCCTTCTTGCTGATCCCCAGGGCAGGTCACGCCCACTGTTGCCCCGGGTATTCACTGAAGATGAAGTCAGATGCATACTCTGTCACTTGCTGTGTGCTGTTGAGGAAATGTACATATTAAAAGCCCTCCCCTTTAAAAAAAAAAAAAGCTCTTTTTATCGTTATGGGGTGCTTATGATGTGCTGAAACCAGGTTAACTGCTTTGCAGACACTGCCTCATTTTACCTCACAACCCCCTTCCCCATGAAGGAGGTGATGTCATGATTTCGGACTGTCGGACTTCAGATCACAGGCATTTGATCTAACCTCTACAAGCATCACTTTTGTCATCTGTGAATGGGGATAATAATGTCTTTTTCACACACACTTCTCTATTACTTGGCCTCTGTGTCTCTCTGTCTCTGGCTTCGTTTCCAGAATCTCCCATCTCTCACTTCAGGATCTGGCAAGACCACACTACTGTCCCCTCAAATCCCTGCCTCCACTTGGTCCTCTCCTACTCACTCTTTAAGATTCAACTCAGACATCATTCCCAGGGAGCATTTCTTGACCTCTTCCCTTGCCTGAATGCAAGCCTGGGCTAAGTCGCTCCCTGCATTGTGCTGCCGTGGTTCCTGCACATCACTCTGCTCCAGCACCTACACGCCCAGTAGAAATAGTCTATGTGTCTGTCTCCCCAGCCATCCTGCATGCTTCTGAAGAGACTTTGTCTTCACCTTCATGCCTGCAGCACCCAGCCCTGTGCCTGGAATATAGAGCAAGCTCAAGAAATGTTCAGAATAATTAGAAACACTAGATCTTAGTCTTCCTGACCTGGTAGGGTACCTGAAACACTCCCTGTGCTTGGCTCCCTCTATAATGTGTTGCTCTCCTTTTCCTGGAGAATCATTACTTCTCAAGACAGACAGACAGACAGGTAAAACTATGAGAAAGTGCTTTGTATATTGATCTTCACCTTGTCTCTTAGGAACCTAAAGATTTCGCCTGTTTGTACTATTTAGCCGTTCATGGGAAGAACATTTTCCAGACTTGCCAACAAATGTATTTAACCAATCCATGGGTGATGTAATTTTCTGTTTTAGTAAATAGAAAACCATGAATCTTGAGGGTTCTATCTCTTAATAATCAACTGGCTACACTCAAGATTTTAGTACCTACCCATCAATCAACAATTACTGATGAAGTCATCTGCATATTAATAGATTTATCACTTTGGGTGGGAATGATAACTGGGGTGTTGTGTATTGGTGAATGGTGGGGAAGCATTTCCTCCTCCTAACTCACTGAGCTCCTTCTGAGGCAGCCTTTACCTACGGAAGCACCCTAAAGTACCCCCGGACAAAGAGTCCCTGAGCTTCTAGTTGTCCAGGTTTCATTAGTCTAAGTTTTCATTCCCCCAGAGCAAGCAACTCTGAGCATTGCCTGTGGACCTGTGGTTAAGAGTGCCTTGATTTGCTATTTGTCTTTTTTTAAACCCAGCTGAGATCAATGTCAACATTCAAGATGTTTTCATCTTATTTGCCAATCGTGATTTGGACAAACAAAAGCCTCCCAAATGGCTTTTGCTGCTCAAATGGTAGGCTAGGCCAAAATCAGTGTAACAAGTATCTGAAAAGGCAGATCTGGCTGGCCTCCTAGATTCCTCCTCGCACCTCTCTAGGGAACCAGATGTTCAGGTGGGTAAACGTCTGGCTGTGATCAGCAGACTTTCCCCAACCCCAGACCCCTTCCGAATCTCAGTGCCATGTTTATTTTGTGTGTTTGCCATTAGAGCTCTGTGTATTGAGCAAACCTTCTAGCCTGTGTATGCATGGGGATGTATTTGCCCTGCTCTGTTTCATACCGAAGGACTATTTACAGTCTAGTCTTCAGCACTTATTGGGAACTGGAAATGGCTGTGAGACCTGGGCCTCTGGGCTGCAGAAGCTGGTATTTTCTGTATCAGGAAACAACACAACAATTGCTATGGTTGAGAGACAGAATGAGAGCATCTCAGAGCGCCTAGATTCACAATATTGTCTTAATTCTGGAGGCCAGCAAAGAATACTGAGAAATTGGCATAAAATACTTTGTGTTCAAAATAACCATAATGAATGGGCCACACCAGCCCATAGCACAGAGCCCCTCAGTTTTCACATAAGTTCTTCTGCTACTACTCAAGCTAGCATCTTGGTTCTGCTGCTTACTTGCTGCAATTCCTGGGAAAGGTCCTAAACTTCTCAGTGCTTCCATTTTTCCATCTGAAATGGGGTTAGTAATACCCACTTTTTAGGATATTGTGATGAGCAAATAAACTAATAAAGGTAAAGCGTCTACCAGAGCACCTAGCATTTAGCAAACACTTAATAAAATAGTAATCGTTATTATATTGTTATTTTTTCTAATTTAAAATTCTTCCTTAGCACCAAAGTTATTTCCCTCTTTCTTTCTGATATTTTTCTGCCATAGCAGTGCTCAGTTGGCTATTGAGAAAACAAAAGCTTCTTTACTGTAATATAAAAAGAAATGAATCTTATCCTTTTGATTATGCAGCAGCACTATTAGGCAAAAATCTTCCTGTAGCATATTGCTTGCAATCATCTTTATATTGTCATGGACCGTAAATGAAAACTCATATACAATCTGAAAGGTAATAGTTCTAACATTCTGCTTTTTGGTTACAAAGGATTTTTGTTTAACTCAGAGGCCTGCATTGCATTTAGATGCGGCAACAGTGACTCTAAAGTTTAAAATTCAGAGAAGAGTACGTAAAGTTATTTCACCTCACTAAGCTTCAGCTTCTTCACCTGTGAAATGGAGATAATATGCAATTCTAAGGATGTGGTGAAGACCTTATAAATTAAAGCCACTAAAGTGGTTACCAAAGGTCTAGCGTAGACTATGCATTTAGTGAGAGTTAGCTATAATCATTACTAATAAAATTTTTGCTTTGCTCAATTGATCCAACTCATTTTTCCTTTTCTTTTAGACTAAGACTACTCCATTACTTTACAGTTGCGCATGCATTTGATTGGTGATGCATGGGAAAAGTTCCTGAACTTTTCTGAGCCTTATTTATTGTGTTTACTTGTTTATTTATTAGTAATAAGCTTAGCGATTACCATATAAATCAGAGAAGCAGAGAGATTAAGTCTGCAAAGTGGAAAGGATGAAGCTGAGGAATAGGAAGAGTGCCATACAGAGATGGAGGGCTCAGTGGTTTGTGGTTCCCATTCCTTCCAGAAGCTGGGATACATGTCTCGCATCTGACCTTGGGATCAGTGCTAGCTGCCTAGGTTAGTTCAACTTACTTTCTGTTACTTGCAACTAAACGGACCTACTATATTTAAGCACCATTAAATGGTTAGTAACTAATGTAAAATTTAAGTTAAAGTTATTTTTTTCCCTAATATTCATGGTAGTCTTGACGTCAAAAAGACATTACATTACAAAAATCTATAAATCAATATCCTTCAAGAGCATAGATGAAAACATTTCTTACAAAATATTTCCAAATAAAACATAGTAACGTATAAAAAAGATAATACATTATGACCAAATGGGGCTTATCTCAGAAGTGTAAGGGTAGTTCAACATTTAAAAATCAATTAATATAATAAACCATATTACAAAATAAAGAAGAAAAACCATGTGGTCAATGTGATAGATGCCAAAAATCAGCGAACAAAATTCAGCACCCATTTATTTTAAAAATCCTTAGCAAAACAGGAAGGGAAAGGAACTATCTGAATCTGATAAAGGGCATCTATGAAAAAAAACCCTACATTTATTATTCTTAATGGAGAAATACTGAATCCTTTCTTCCTACAATGAAAAACAAAGTAAGGATGTCTACTCTTACCACTTCTATTCAATGTTTTTCAGAAGATATTTGCCAGTGTCATAAGGCAAGAAAAACAAATAAAAGGCATAGAGATGGGAAAGAACAAAGTGAAACTGTCTTTATTCATAGATAACATCATTGTTTACCTAGAAAATCCTAAGGAATCATTCACTCCTATTGTGCCTGGCAGTGCACATGGATACAGGGATAACCTATGACCATGTCAGATATAAAGCCTGCCCTCCCAGAACTCAGTCTTGTAGTGGATGAACATGATCAAAGGTATAAAAATACCAGCTTTTTGTATAAGTGAACAACAATGAAAATTCATGAAAGTCCTAAATACAGTTTCACATCTTAAAAGAAACAATGCTGTGAATATGTGTGTATAGCGCTTACATTACTTTATTTTCTTATTACTGAGCAATGAAGAGAGTTGAAAAAGTGGGGTCCCTAAACACAGACAAAAGTTTAGTGGTTACCAGAGTGTAAGGGGCTGGAGGTGGTAGATGAGGGTAAACGGGATCAAATATATGATGATGGTAAAAGAGCTGATTCTGGGCGGTGAACACACAATGTGATATATAGATGATGTATTACAGAATTGTACACTTGAAACCTATGTAACTTTACTAGCCATTGTCACCCCAATAAACTTCAATATAAAAAAGAAAGAAAAGGTGGGGTCAAATAAAATTGGTTGCTTTAATATTGTGACCTCTTCTATTGTGATTTTCTATGTAACACGTTTTGTACATTTACTCCTATCCTACCTAATGATAATTGATTTCAAAAGACAAGTTGGAAAATAAGCCACTGGACTTCTGCAGCCTGGAGTTTTCATGGTTAGCACAGTGTCAGGAGTTTATTTCTGTCCAAGGCTCGATTTGTTTATCTCAGTTCCCAGACATCAGAAACTGCTCTTGCCATTACACTCTTCCCTTCCATGACTACAGAACATTGGGCCAGAGAATACACTCTGGCCAGCCCTCCAGGCTGAGAGAGGGTATAGAGAAGCCAATCCCCAAATGAGAGATGGCAGCCAGCATGGTGCAGAGTATTAAGGGCAAAACATGGCCTCGCAGATTGGCAAGGACAAGGGCAGGCACTCCACCAACCGCACGGGTGGAGGGTGGGGTAGGGGCAGAGCAGCCAAGCTTGAGCAGCTTGAGAACAGAAACCTGAACACATGAGAATTCAAATTATCTGGTAATGCACTGGATTTCATTAGTTCCTGAGTGATAAGTGGGTGGAATTGTCTTCCAAAACCCAATTTATACCATCTTCAATTGTGTATTTAAGGATTTTTAAGTGAGCTGTATAGTAAAATGTATCAGGTTCTTTAAAAACAAGAAAAAGAAAACACACAACTAAGGAATCTACAGAAACCTACTAGAACTAATAAAGTAAATTTGGCAAGGCCACAAAGTCAATATACAAATATCAATTGTATTTCTATATATTGCCAACAAACAGTTGGAAGATAAAATTCAAACAAACATTTTATAATTTACAGTTACAATAGTATCAAAAATACAAAAAAAATGGGGGAAAATGAAAATTTGGGGGAATTTAATGGAGACTATACAATACTGATACCCTGAAAACTACACAATATTACAGAGAATCTGCATTTTACTATACTGCTCACTTAGAAATCCTTCAATACACAACGTAAGATGGTATGCAAAAGAAGACTCAATAATAAAAAAGACATACCATGTTTATGTATTTGAAAGCAGTTTGAAAAATACCGATCTAAATCAATCTTGTTACAGATGAAGACAGGAAAATAAAAAGCTTTAAAATGATTTGTTCAAGTCACCCAACGAAGTGAGGACAGGACTAGAAACTTTGGAGGGGAGTGAATTTGGGTCTTCCTTGTGAGAAAGCAGGAACTCAGGCAAGCACTGCAGAGTTATACTGACGCCCAGCTAGCTCAGAGGCTGTGGATTTGTCATAGCACCAACCAGTGGGTTGAGTAGCACTTAAGGGGTCAGTGGGAAAGCAGAGAAGATGAAATACAGGATTAAGCTGAAGCTCAGGGTTTGCAGAAATGGGAATGGCAACACGATAACCCTGCCTGGGATATGAAGGACATGGCAAGAGAGGTGGTAGTGATTCACTCTCATGGGCTGGGTCTGATCTGGACAAGAGTGAAGCCTAAGGAGAGGTGGCAGGACTCATCCTCCTGATGGGGCTGAAGAGAATGCCTGGGGGAGGAAAGGGATCAACTGTTGTGGTCAGAGCTTGGTCTCTTTTTGGAGAGTCCATTATTATACTTCCTAAAGCAAGATTTTTGATGAGAAAATTTTAACAGATTTTGGACATAACCTAAAAACCTAAAAACCGTCGTCAATAAAAATAATCTTTTCCTTAATCACTCTAGTTAGCAGTTATTTTTGCAAGGCCTGTAAGTGGACACAGCTTAGAAGTGTAATGGGTAGGCGTTACAGCACAAGATTTGAAGTTGTGGTGTCTGGATTTGTATCCTTGAGCAAGTACTTAACCTCTCTTTGCTTCTTAGTTGCCTCACTTGTAAAATGACGGTAACATTAATACCTACCTCACAGGATTGCAAAGTTCAAATGAATTAAAATTATTAATGACACCAGGCTTTGCAATATATTTGATTTAGATACTGAAGCCTATCCATTGGTTCAATGTTCCAGCAATTAATTGGGGAGAAAGTGAAGGAGATAAACATAGAATCTGTGAAGTTAAATTGTCTTCCTAGAACAAGGCAACTAGGTTTCTATAGTGAAACAAGACTCCTAAAAACACACTTGGGCAAGTGTCTATCAAAGAATGAATGGATAATGATGTGGTGTGTGTGTGTGTGTGTGTGTGTGTGTGTGCATATATATATATATATATATATGGTATGTATGAGTGTGTGTGTGTGTATAGATATATATGCCAAAAAAATGTATACACATTTTAAGAGAGGTTATCTATGCTCAAGCAGTAGTGCACTGTAATCAGAAGTGTCTGGACACTAATGGTAACCACTTTGAGCACCTCTTGTAATTGCAGAAGTCACATGTGACTTGTATTCATCTTTTGTTATCAGTATATATTGAGTATTACAATTAATACAGTTTTTTCCTTTCTTAAAATGTATATACATTTTTGGCACCCTCTGTGTCACACAATGAGATATTATTTAGCCATGAGAAAGAAGGAAATCATACCATGAATCTGGAGGACTAAGTGAAATAAGCGTGACAGAGAAAGACAAATACTGTATTATTTCACTTATATGTGGAATCTTCTCTTAAAAAAAACACACAAAAAACTGAATTCATAGAAGCAGAGAGTAGAATGATGGTTACCAGGAGCTTAGGGGTGAGGGTAGGAGAAATTGGAAAATATTGTTCAAAGGGTACAAAGCTGTAGTTATGTAGGATGAATAAGTCTAGAGTTCTAATGTAGGGTGTGATGACTATGGTTAATAACACAGTATTGAACATGGAAATGTGCTGAGAGTTGATTTCAGGTGCTCTCATTACATACACACACAAAATGGTAACTACGTAAGGAGAATGTATGCTAATTAGCTTGATTCTAGTAGTAATCTCACTATATATATGTATATATATATAATCATCATGTGTACCGTAAATATATACAATTTTTATGTTTAAATACATAAATTACATGCTTCAGCATGTTTTCCTTCGGACTTCCATGTCAACGTTGTTGTTGCTTGATGACAGATGTTGTGGTTAAGTTCATGTTTCTTATAAACTCTATATCCTTTCTAATAGACCTAGCATGAGATTGGCTAGAATCTGACAGACATGTGTAAGGCTTGGGAACACAGAATTCCTCAATATATAAAAAAAAACTCCTAGATCAGGACTAGGCATATGGCTAGTTATTAATGAATGCCAGCTATTATTATTCTTACATGACTTGTAAGTAATCCCTTGCCTGAAATGAAAGATTGTTTATACGAAGAGGAAAGAAGGGTATTTAGATTTGTTTTTTCAGCCTAATTTATTATGAAAGACTTACATTCAGATTACATACTGAAGATATGTGATCAAAAAATACAGTGAATGTTTGAATAAAAGAATTACAGTAAAAGACACATTGCCATTAATCCCCCTCACTTTGAACACACTTATCCCATCATTCTTAACACTTTCTGAAGCAGTTCTGGAAGTCCTCTTTTGTGGGTGTCTTTAGTTGAGCTGCCATGGCTGCTTTGATGTTCTGAATCATTTTGACTTTAGGGAAGAGCCAGAAATTGCACGATGCAAGATCTGGTGAATAAAGTGAATGAGGACACACTGTCATGTTTTTATTTTACAGAAACTGCCATATTCCAGAAGCAATGTGTGACACAGAACTTTATCATGATGGAGGACTTTAAAACACACTTTTAAAACACACCTATGGCACACTTTAAAACACACCTTCTCTCAACCGTCGCTCACACCCAACTGACTGCACGGAACAAGTTGAAACTTGTCACACACTGTTACTAAGGTTTGACGTGACGCTTCCCACATTGAAGATCCCTGTCTTTCCGTTGGCTGGCACTCAGCAGCACCATTCACCATATTTGTTGATAACAAAGGAAAGGCTCCATGTCACACATCGCTTCTGGTATGGCAATTTCTGTCAAATAAAAATATTATTGTGTGTCCTCATCCACCTTATTCACCAGATCTAGTACCGTATGACTTCTGGCTCTTTTCCAAAATCAAAATGACCATGAAAGGAAAACGTTTTGAATCGATTCAAGACATCGAGGCAGCCATGACAGCACAACTAAAGACATTCACGAAAGAGGACTTCTAGAACTGCTTCAGAAAATGGCAAGAACAATGGGATAAGTGTGGTTGAAGCAAGGGGGAGTATTTTGAGGGGGATTAACGGCAATGTGTTTTTTACTGTAATACATTTTTTTATTTAAACATTCACTGTATTTTTTTATCACATCTTATATAGAGATGAAAAATACAGGGTTTGCCTTCAAGCTGTTTTCATTTAGTTGGGCAATAGACGCAAAAGCTTACAAAAATAGACTGGTGTATTACATGCAATGATTAACATATTTTAACCATGTTTTCAGAAATGGAAGGCAGGAAGAACAAGACCAACAGGGCAGCAATAAGTAGGAAACTGAAGTGAAAATTGAAGGAAACCATCTCTACCAGCCCCACAATTCCGCCTTGAGGAAAAAGGGACTCAGCAAGCGAAATCCTGGGGTGAGGAACGTGTATTCTTAGCCTGTGCTTTCCCTAAGACTGGCTGAAAGGCAGGAATAAACTGGATGTGTGCATTAATTCTATTTCTGTCACATTCGGGGCATCAACATATACAGAGCTGGTTTGTTTTTCTAACCTGACTGACTTTGTCTAAGGACCTTTGCTCAGAGGGAATCCATCAATCAAGGTAGCCATGTGCCATGCACTGTGGGAGCCCATCCATCCCAGGACCTGAAAAGTGAACATGGTATCAGTTGATAAAGGACTCCTGCCAGTCCACTGCCTGTGGGGGGTTGTTTTCCAAACAATGCCTGGGTATTTGGTCACTATCATGGAGAGAGTAACTTAGTGGGTCTTCAGTATTTTACCTCACACCTTGGGAAATGGCATGGGGCAGAGTAGCATTCTCAGTTGATATGTCACGACGTAGAAGTAAATTGTGATCTGTGGAAGTCATCACAAGTAATTTATTAGAAATAATAGAGATATAAATAATGTTTACAAATTATTTTATTAAAGGATACATTACAGTGGATTTAGGTTACTGTTTATAATAACATTACTGTCACACAATTGTTTACTGATAACATTACTGTCACACAATTTACTGAATTGTTTGAGTCAAGAGAGGGGTTGTATCATACTTAGCATACAAGCAATTGCGTGTAATCCTGGATGTATTGTGGGAAGGTATCACACTTCCTTGACAGAAAGAAGCATTGAATACCATTCATCATTGTTTGAATACATAGTTGTGTGTCTTGGGGTAAGTCATTTGATCCATGTGATCACTCAATTTTTTGGTTTCTTTATAAAAAAGAGACATTTCCTTCCCTGATTATGTTGCTTCTCTGCCTGGCTCTCCCTCCTCAAACCTCCAAACCCTGATGTGTTGATGCCTTATTGTGCTGGAATCATGCATTGTGGGTTAAGCAGAAATGTAAAGGAAGACAGCCTCTCACTCCAGTGTTTTGTCACACGCTGCCCGTTCTGTGGATGTCATGAAAGCTACTAGGAAATGGAAACAATTTCTTTGGAGGTCAGATAGAGCAACAGATCCTGGGCCAACCTCTCTCATGCCCCTCCATTACTCTGCCACTGATCCATCACCATCTATCCATCCATCCATCCATCCATCCATCCATCCATCCATCCATCCATCCATCCATCCATCCTCACATCCACATCCTAGTCCCCAACCATCCAAACACAAAACTTCCTTCTCTTCTATCTCTCTGTGCTCCCCAAGTCCTTGTAAATATGTTGCAACTCAAAATGCTCTTAATATTAAACATTTGTGTCAGGCACCTTCCTATGTGCTTTACATATATTCTCGCCTGTAATTTTACAACACTTGAGAAAAAGTACTAGCCTTAATCTCAATGAACAGAGGAGGAAACATGTATGTACTGGTAGATATTAAGCAGTTTGCTCAACATCAAACTCTTAGGGTCAGATCCTCTGCTGGACACTCTTTATAAGGAAGAACCTGTTTCTTAGGCTTCTATGTAGCTCCGGCTCCCATCAGGGCTTGGAATCTGTAGTATCTTTGACTCATGCATGACAAAATGACTAAGCACATACAATGCCAAACAAAATTCCTAGACAAAGAAGGAAATTAAATAGAAGTGAGATACTAAGTGAATTAGCAAATCAGTTTTCCTCAGACATTCCTTCCTTGCCAGTCATTGGAGGACTCCTCCTTCTTAATAAGGATTAATCCGGGTGTGTTGTTTTTGTTTGTTTGTTTTTTGGTTTTTTTGGTGTGAGAAACATATGTCAATTGTTTTCTTTTAAATTTAACAGTGTGTTGGATTCCAAGTTGGCCATTTAAACCCCTGCAAGCACCAACAGCACAGTCTGTCTTCAAGGTGATTCACTGTCTTTAATCCAGAACTCAAGTTGTTCAACACATGAATACGAGTGGGAACATGCCTGATACCCCAGAGCAAAACAGCTCACTCTGCACAGAAAGAGGACCTCGGGACTGCCTGGTGGCTCTGAAGGCTTGCACAAGTTCACAGCCTTCACAGCCCCCAAAAGGAATGTTGATGATTGTTCTTCTGAGGAATAACAACCACTCCAGAAAAGAGACCGGTATCTTTAGGTCTCTGTAATACTCAACACACTCTTCTTGATCAGTTGCAAGGATCCAGGGTTCTAAAAACCTTGGTACCCAATAGGGTTGAATAAAAATGAGACTAAGAGATATGTCACAAAGATACCTGGTGGGCTACAGCTGGTGAAACATAGTAAAAAGCAAATCCCAGTGACTTCGTGGCCCAGACATGCATGAAGAACCCCAAGGTTTCCTTCCTTCTCACCATGAAGTTCTGGTCAGAAGTAGATTGACCAGGAATCTAATGAAACGAGAGCTTCGGGGTTCCTCTCTTGCACGGGCCCCTTCTGAGGTCCTGCCTCTATTTTCCGATTGATAATTTTGCATCCATTTTCTTAAAGAGCCTTCTTTCCCCGACCAATTTTATAAAAAAATCATCCAGCCTCACAGAAAAGCAATGTTGGGTTTAGAGGATTGTGGCTTAGTCTTCTAAATCAACGATTAGAAATTAATGATTTAATTTGAAAGTGATCTCCATGCCTTGCCTCTTTTGTCTTCACCCTATTTGGTGCTTTGGACAATGATTTCAGGAAACATCTGCCAGTGCCCCAAAGGTGGAGATGAATCCCAGGCAGGAAGACTTTCTGACACTAAAGGGTCGGCTAACAGATGAATTTCCTGTAATTTTCTTAGTAAAGAGGCTTTCCTAGTCTGTCTTTACCATCAGTTAGTACCCCAAAGTCATCCCAGACATGTTAGAAAAGAACCATGGAGACAAGGAAGGATTCTGTACATACTTTTCACTGTGCCCCAAATTCCCTCCATTTATATAAAATTCCTGCCATTCATTGTTTAAGAACCAGCTCCTGTGCTTTGGAGGGAAAGAAGTACATTTTGTTCATCTTTGTATCATTAGTGCCTACAATTTTTATAGGCACTTGATAAATTTTGACTGTGGAAGTGAATGAAAAAATGAATTAATCAATGAGATGTGATTGATGAAACAGGAGAGGGAAATGAACTGGATGTGAGTAGAGAAGAAATGGAGAAATAAAAAGCTAAGACATGTAAACAAGATTCTGAGCAATGTAAATGAAATCTAAAGCTACTGCTAAACAGATATGATTGTCCCTCTTTTGGTTTATAGGAAATAGCACAGATTTCTCAAGGGTTTTGGTGAGGAAAGGTACTTTGAGCCCTTGAAGGAGATAACTACATGGTGTCATTTACCTTACCTTGTAGCTTTTTATCTGATCAGAGGATTTCAGTGTAGCAATAAAATTTTGCAAACAGGGGAAAAGTCAATATTGACCTAGAGAAATTCATTTCTTGTGCCTTACCTATTTTAACTAATTCATTTCTTGTGCCTTACCTATTTTAACTAATTAATTTCTTGTGCCTTACCTATTTTAACTAATAGGTAAGGCTAAAGCTTTAAGAATTATTTCAAATCACTTGCTAAAATAGAGCTGTTAACATGAACATCGACAGAACAGAGCTGGCTTTCCATTTTCCTTTTTATCTCTTTATCCTTGTGTAATACAGGGAGAATAGATAGAATTATTATCTCTATTTTATACACAATAAGAGCTTCCCATAAACTTGGTACATAAATATGATCACATTTCTTTTATTTTTATGATGGTACTTTGAATATCCACCTGCCTTGTTATCTGAAAATCCTACTTCCCAGCTGGTTTAACATTCACAGAGACTTATGTACTATACAAAAGGAGTATGTCATTCTAACTTTCATAGAACAGGAATCTGATCTAATCTAAATACTGGAATTAAAAAAAAGAAATGAAGAAAATGTCAATAAACTCATTAAAAGTAGAAAGGGGAACTGAAAAAAACCCC
This sequence comes from Rhinolophus hipposideros, assembly GCF_964194185.1. Lineage (NCBI taxonomy): Eukaryota > Metazoa > Chordata > Mammalia > Chiroptera > Rhinolophidae > Rhinolophus > Rhinolophus hipposideros. The sequence goes on from NC_138056.1 coordinate 58,237,396, forward strand.
ACTTTAAATAGAAAACAAACAAAAATATAAAAAATAAATTCTAACATATTTGTAGTGAAATTAACTGTCACTATCATAAGACAGAGACTCTCACCTTGGTTTACAAAGCAATCCAAAGACACTCTTAAAGTAAACAATAACCAGAGAGATATAAAAGCTGGAAATGTTAAGAAACAACAGGCAAATGCTATCCAAATGAAAGCAGGTGTAAAAGTATTAATACCAGACAAAGCATATTCACAGGAACAAAAAAAGATATTTCAAATTCATTAAAAGTACAATTCACCAAGAAGATGTAAAAGGCATCAACTTTCACACACATAAGACCATAGCTTCAAACTATATAAAGAAAAATGATGGGCATAAGGTAGATATTGACAAATTCACAATCATAAAGGAAGAATTTAACATATTGTCTCAGAAATGGGCAAACCCAAAGCCAAAAACAAGTAAGGATGAAAAGCATCTGGATAACATTAACTATCTTGATCGCATATATAAAGAGAGAGTAAGAGAATCAGAGACAGAGAAAGAACTCATCATCTATCAAAGGAGAGTAAACATTGAAAACATTCCTTTCAAATACTTATGGATCATTTGTAAACATAGGCTACGTATTTGGCCACAAAAAAATTCAATAAATTCCAAAAATAGAATCATACACACCACATTTTTTGATCACAATATAACAGTGTTTATTAGAAACAAAAGGACAGTGCCCCTCCCAAAAACAACATTCTACTCTTTTAAATAACTCCGATTAAAAAGAGAATTAAAAATAAATGACAAACTTTATAAATGGACGATAATTATTATACTACATATCAAAGTTTGTAGAATGTTGCCAAGGCAAAACTCTAAAGAAATATTAGACTTAAATATATTGTAGCAATAAGAATTATCTGGGTCAGGGGTTGGCAAAATTTTTCTGTAAATCGTCAGACAGTAAATATTTTAGGATTTGCAGGCCATACAGTCTCTGTCACAACTAGTCACCTCTGCCATTATAGTCTGAAAGCTGTGATAGACAATAAGTAAATGAGTAAGTGTGGCTCTGTTCCAATAAAGCTTTATTCACAGAAACAGTGGTGGGCAGGATTTGGCCCAAGGGCCAGAGTTTCCCCACCTCTTGTCTAGGTTATGCTGAGGTAATAAAGAATCCAAAAATCGTAGTGGCATATAAAAATAAAAGTTTATGTTTTATTCACAGTCCAGGCTCTGCCCTTGATAGTTAGTTGCCCTCCCTCTGGGATCCAGGCTCATGGAGCAGGAACCACCTGAAACATGGCCAGCAGTAGTGGTATGACAAAATGTAAACTCCACTTTCTGCCCAGAGTGTCACTTCTGCTTGCATTTTATTGACCCAAATTATATGGGGCAGGAAAACTTAATCTTCTCAGGGAAAACAAGCAGATTCTAGTGGATAGTAAAATAATCTGCCACTTATTTATATTAGAACAATTCTTTTTTGAAGATTCAGATGTTATCTCCCTTCTGTTATGGATTGAATTGTGTTCTACCAAAATTCATATGTTGAAGCCCTAACCTCCAGTACTTCAGAATATGACTTTATTTGGAGATAGGATCTTTATAAAGGTAATCAAGTTAAAGTGAGGTCACCAGGGTGGACACTGTCCAACATGAGTAGTATCCCTATAAAAAGGGAAAAATTAGACACAGAGGAAAGGCATAGAGGGAAGATGTGAAAAATCTTAGGAAGAAGCATGCTATCTACAAGCCAAGCAGAGATCCTGGAACACATTCTGCCTTACAAGCCTCAGAAGGAACCAACCCTGCAAGCACCTTGATCTTGGACTTCCAGTATCCAGAACGGTGAGATAATACATTCCCGTTGTTAAAGCTATCCGTTTGCGGTACTTGGCTATAGCAGCCCTAGGAAACAAGTCCACTTTCTAAGGGAGACTGACAGGAGTGTGTCCCCTACAGTCTATTGAAGGCTACACTCTGGGAGTCCAAAGGGGTTTTCTCATAGTGTCTTTGCTAAAGAATAGGGGGGAAATGTCCTTGATCTCTCATGGAACATCCTGCTACCTAGAAATGAGTAAAGGGAAATGCAGGGAAGTTAAGTCCCTGACTTGGGGTAACATAGGCTGTGAAAATCAGACTATAACAGAAGCCTTCGTCCTCTGACAATGAACAAACCATTTAATGAGCACTAGTGAGTCAGCCACAGTTCTAACTGCTTTACAGATGATATTTAACTTTATCCTCATAATAATCCTGTACAATAGCTACTATTATTTGCCCTCCCCTCCAATTTTAAGGTCAAGCTAACTGAGACTAAGAGCTGAGAAATGTGTTGAAGTTCCAGAGCTAGGAAGTGGGAGACAGAGAGTTCAAACTAGCTACGTACAGACTTCACCAGAGTGACGCCCTTCTCTGGGATCCCATGGGCACTTCAGTCCCGTCCTTATTCTGGTTCTAATCACACCGTGTGGGTAGGTGTCCACACGCGATACTGACAGTAATGTTCTGCTTCGGCCTCTGGATTCCCATGCCTGGCACTCTGCCTGGCACAGATTGGGTATCCAACCAGCGTGTTGAATGGACAAATGAATGAATAAATGAATGAATGAATGAATGAATGAGCAAATGAATGAATGAATGTGTCAATTCATTCATTTCACAGGTAAGAAACATTCATAGGTAAGAAACTTTCAAACCTATGGAGAATTTCTGTAGGAGTTTATCTGAGTCAAATTGACAACATATGCCTGGGAGCAAGATCTCAAATGCTCCGGAGAATAACAGTTTTGCAGCTGCTTTTATGCATTTGAAATTAAGTAGGGACTAAGTAAGGAAGATAACATGGAGGTAGGAGAAACCAAGGCAAGGACTGGATTGCAAGCTAGTTAACAAGATTACGTGCTCTCTGAGGGTGGTTATTTCAAAGGTGTGTTAACCTAGATACAATGGACACCTCTGGGACGTGACTGCCCACCATGGCCTACCTGGTTAGGAATTTATGAGCAGATCACCCAGTGAAGTTACTTTCCATAGAACCCCTTCTTTTATCCACAAGTAAAAATGAATGAATGAATGAATGAATGATGTCTTCACCACAGGGCTAGTGCAGTGCATGGATTGTCAGATGGAGTCAGGTTGGAAAGCATGGCACGGGAAGCTTAATCCCATGCAGGTGAGTGCACACACATCTTTGGGAAATCTCTTAATCTGGGCATGGAGATTTTCTCCTTGGCATGAGTGAACCTTTATCATCCTCTCACATGCTTTATGAATTCATTTCTGAAGTACTGGTATGATAAACACCATAATTACCAGGATGGCGCTGACTTCCAGGTCCCCTATGGGGTCTCTAGATCACTTTAAAATATATTGGAATATGCTTTTTTAAGAGTTAATAAAAACATTGAAAGAGGTGCCCAAAGTCCTTTGCTATCTGTGCTTCAGTTTTTTTCATTTTTCTTAGATCTTTCCTGAGGTGCTTAAAGGACAAAGGCTGACAGCCCTTGATAAACAAGGCCCCCAGCCTGGGAACATGGGTTGGGGTTCTAATCCTGCCTGTCTGTAACTTGATGTGTGACTTTGGGCCCCATACTTTCCCTCCCTCAGCTTCTGTTTCCTTATCTAGAAAATTATGTAATTGTTCTAGATGATTTCTAAAATCTCTTTTGGCTCTACTATGCTTTGATTCAATACTCACTAGATAGGCTGTCTGAGTGGAGCTCTGTGTTGGAAGCAGTGGAGGCAGCAGTGGGGGATCAGGGTCTGGGTCTGCGTGGTGCTGAGAGCCTGAACGGTGGACAGGTCCTACGACAAAGGCCCCAAAGCTTCAAGGGCGCTGACGCACCTGGGGAATGGTGAGTTTTCCAGTGGAGCATGAGATGAAGGGCAGGATGTGAGGCCAGGAGGGGAGAAAAGGGCTTTTGTACCCTGACAAGGAATTTAGACTTCTCTTGTATTCCTCTGCTTGCCAAACTTCGCTCCTTTTTGTACCACCATGTTGGTTTTAGACAACTCTGCGATGTGGTGGTTGGGAGCAGAGCGAGGCACCGAGGCTGCCAGTCTCCGTATGTATCTCAGCTTTGCCATGTACTGGCAGCGTGCACTTGGGCAAATTGCTTACCCTTCTGTGCTTCAATTTCTTCATTGCAGATTGGAGATTACACCTCATGGGATTGTGATACCTCCTAGGACATGTTACTACATGTCAAGTGTCTACAACAGTGCCTGGCACCTGGAAAGAACTCAGAAACTTTGGCTGTTATCTTTATATCTGTGTACCAGTGGAAGTAATTTTGATGTATGGCTGATGAAAGCATAGGACTGTATGTGGAAGGAACGTTTTGATGGATGGCTGATAAAAACATAGCACTGTGTGGATCCATACTGGCAAACCATATTATGACGACAATGTTTACTCCTGAACTGTATACTTCTGAACTCTAGAGGCAGAGATTTTGTTACTGATGTTTTAGAAGATCATTGGACATGGCTAAAAAAAATGCACCTGTAATTCATGTCAACTTTGTAAGGGGAATTACCATGGGATTAACTGTTTAAGGTGCCTCCCAAGAAGAAATATATGCGAAATAACTAATGTAATTGCTGTTACACCTTAAATATATTATCATTAAAATTAAAATTGTCCAACCCTCTGCTACCTAAAATATAGCATTTCTATAAACTAGCAATGAATGATCTGAAAAGGAAATTTAAAAAGAATTCCATTTATAATAGCATCAAAAAAATAAAATACTTAGGAATAAATGTAAGCAAAAGTGCAAGAAATATGTATACACTAAAAACTATAAAACATTGTTGAAAGAATTTAATGAAGATCTAAATAAATGGAAAGACATCACGTGTTCATGTACTGGAAGACAATATTGTTAAAATGACAATACCTTCCAAACTGATCTGAAAAATCAACACAATTCTCATAAAATTCTAGCTGCCTTTTTTACACAAATTGACAGTTGATCGTAATATTCAAATGGAAATGCAAGGATTCAGAAGAGACAAAGCAATCTTGAAAAGAACAGAGTTGAAGGACTTACACTGCCTGATTTCAGAACTTACTACAAAGCTACTACAAAAACAACAAGGTACTAGCGTAAAGTAGACTAATGGATCAATAGAATAGAATTGGAGTCCAGAAATAAACCCTAATCAACTGATTTTTACAAAAGTGCCAAAATAGTCAGTAAGGAAAGAATAGTCCTTTCAAAAATGATGCTGGCACAACTGGATATCCACGTGCAAAATAAACTTGGGACTCTTGCTTCATACCATATACAAAAATGAACTCAAATAATTAAAAGTTCAAAATGTAAGAGTTAAAAAATGTATGAATGTCTTAGAAGAAAACATAGGAGTAAATCATTGTGACCTTGAATTAGACAATTGTTTCCTAGCTATAACACCAAAAACACAAGCAACCAAAGGAAAAAAATTGGACTTCATCAATTAAAAACTTTATGTATCACATGATACTATAAAAAAAAGTGAGAAGACAACCCACAAAATAGGAGAAAATATCTGGTAAGGGACTAGTCACCAGAATATATAAAGAACTATTACAACTTGACAAGAAAAAGACAAATAATCCAAATAATAATGGGCCAAAGATTTGTATTCATATATCTCCAAAGAAGATGTACACACATCAGTTCCACATGCTGCATTCCATTCTCAAGAACTTATCTACATAGGCACACTTACTGCTAGAGTCCTGGGAAATATAGCCCTGGTTGAGAAGCCACAACTCTGCACACAACAGAAGGAAAAGCACAGATTTTTGGTGGAGACCTAGGCAGACTGGCCTCAGTAGCAACTGTTAACCATATCACACTTCCATTATTCAAGGCAGAGAGTATGTAATGCCTTAAGAATCCATTCAATCTCAAGGTCACTCCAGTTTGGGGAGGGTGACCTTTGGCTTCTCAGTGGTCAATGTTCTAACCTTGAAGCCCAGAGCTCTTCTTATTCAAGGTGCTTGGTATGGTGGTGACACTGGGTTTCCACTTATCCCATATGGGATATGTAAACTCAGAGCAAGCTAAATATGTGCGTTATATAATTTGCACATAAGTCATTTCCCCTCTTGCCATCTCTGATGCTAATGAATGAGATTTTTTTTCTCCTAAATACTCTTCACGCTTCATGAGCTCTACTGAAAAGAAATGACATGCTTTGAACTCATTTGAGGTAGGTGCATGCAGATTGAATGTCTTGTCTTTAATTATACTTTTTGAATAGCATACGTGTGATAATACCATTTCCCTTTTATTCTGGAAAGAAAAACTTAGGAGGATAAAAAGCAATACAAAGACTTCCAGCCCAGTTGGTTACATTCGGATTAGTTAGCTATGTGCTGATGCCAGTTACAAAAGGTTGACCCAAATATTCAAGCAGGCAAGCACTCAGAAAGTTGTACTATTTTCAGGGTGAGGGGATCTCAAACATATTTGATCCCTACCTGCAAAAAATAATAAATCTGATTCTCTGAAGTCAACAAAAAAAAAATCTAGTTGCAAAGCCCTTTGCAGCTTTGCAAATAGCTCTCATATCCCTTATTGTAGTGTGGCAGGACACAGCTTCATTCATTCATTTACTATATATTTAGTGATACCTACTATATGCAAGGCATTGTCTTAGACTTTGAGGCTTTTATTGTTACTTATGAGGAAACTGAGATTCAGACATGAAAAGTGGTTTGCCCAGGCTCACAGTCAATGAGCTTACATCAATAGGAGGCTAGAATGGTAGCAGTTGGTTATTTACATGTGCCAGGCAACATTGTAGGAACTTTATATACGGCATCTTATTTAATCTTCTCATCCGTCTTATGAACAGGTATTGCTTCCCTCATTACAAATGAAGAAACTAAGGCTCAGAGAAGTAAGGAGCTTTTGCCCAAAGTCACACCAACTGTAAATGGCAAGGCTGGCATCTATATCTAGGTCTGTCCACCTGGGACCTTCCTTTAATGCACTTTGTCTGTGCTACTCTCCCTCTCTGCTGATTGGCTGTGGCTGCAGCTGATTGGATAAGGACTGACACCTGACACCAGGGCAGCTTTCCTGACTGAGGCCGTTGCTCTGTGTGCTGTCACCCTGGGCACACTTCAAGGCACAGCCCTACTGGGGTGTCAGTTGCTGCCATAGGCTTTGCCTATTCAAGCTGGGTCACCGACCTCTTCCTGGTCTATTAGATTCTAAAATCACTTGATAGCTGCCCCTGGGCCTGCCCTGGAGTCACTCCATCCTTCCCTCTCTCTTCCTGCCAGTTTGTATTTTTGGAAATGAGTCTTTGGTTCAATTCTCCTGGGCCAGGACCAGCTACATGATTTTAAAGGCCCAGCACAAAATTAAAATATGGGGTCTCTGGTTCAAAAATTCTGAAGAATTTTAATACATCAGCACCAGAGTATTAAACCACCCACAGAGCCCTTCTGAGTGTGGGACCCTGAGCAAGCACACAGCTCATACACCCATAATGTCAGCCCAGGCCCTGGCAGATTTTACTGCAATGTTTGACATGACCTAGACTCTGACCGTGGATTGTCCCTCTGTTTTTGCATCCCAGCTCCCTGCTCTAACTGTAACAGGTCTGCCTTCACCATGCTCTTATAGGACTGGGTCTCAGTCTGTTGACCCTTTCCCCCATTTGTAGCTCTGTCCCTAGTTTCCTAAGGCCCCAGTAACCTACCTCCCCGCAGACCAGTCCTCGCAGCCTGCGTTCTCATGGACAGAGCTCACCATTCAGCTTTCCAGGCGATGACTTTGCAATGTGTTCAGACAGGGGACTGACCGGGAGAGAGACAAGGCTATGTATGTTTGGCAAAGTATTTGTTTATAACAACTTCTGACATCTGGAGTGATTTTTGCTTTTTATTAAATATATCTCTGCATTCTGTAGCCGGCTCTCACTTGGCCTGAGCTTCTTTTTTGAGGGAAATTTGGGAGATTTTGCCAAACAACAACACAGAGCTCATATTTATGTTATAAAAGCCAGCAGTGTCATCACAGACAACTTCCTTCCTTTGTGGGAGCAATTTTCAAAAAAACAGCTCACAGCATTATTCAGTACAGTAAACCACACCCTCCACCTCTCTAATGCTATTGACAACAGCAAGGCAGAGCATATAAGTCACATCCAAATGGAAAACACTGGCTGCAGTGCATCCTGTTGGGACATTCTCCAGCCTTGGGTTACAGCACTGACAACAAGGGAAAGATTAAGAAACATCAAGAGGGAGAAGAGAAAAGATTCCAAATGGACAAAGACAAAAGAGGGAGAAGTTCAAAAGGCTGCAGGCCACAATGTACTATGTATGCCCAAGACTCTGGTTCTCTTAAATGCCAGATGATAATAGCAGTACTAGTTGATAATAGCAACTATTGACTGAGTATTTGCCATGTGCAAGGCATGGCGGATTAGATGTTCTATTTATCTTGTCTTCTCCACAACCCCATCAAGTCGGTATTATTTCCCTCATTTTACAGACAAGGAAGATAAAGGTTCAAAGAAGTATGGAGTCTTGCCCAGAGTCACAAGTCCTAGAACTGGCAAAACTGGAATATAAAGCTAGATACTCTGTGTTGAGAATCCTCCATAGTCCATGCTTCTCCCACTCCCTGCTAGTTGGCTGTGGCTACAGCTGATTGGATAAAAGCTTGGAGATTTGACACTAAGGCAGCTAATCCTTGAGGTGGCCAGCAGCCGATGACCTATGCACCCAGGCTCAAAAATGTGATCTGGGGCCATTCAACTGCTCTCTTATGATTTTAGAATCTGGAAAAATCACAGCCAGTTAGCTACCCCAGAGCTAAAGGCTGCTGAGTGGACTGAAGTCAGGGGTGACTATTTTGGGCCATGTGCAAACTAAAGTGAGCAGTGTAGGCAGCAGAGAGGGGAAGACAGGGCAGAGACACAGAGAGAAGCAGAGATGTCAAGAGAAAGTGAGACAGAGAGGGAGAAAGAGATCAGGGTCAGGGACACAGAACCAAAGAGAATGGAGCCTAGAGTTAGCCCCTCCGTTTCTGACCGAGTCGCGATTAGGCCCGAGGAGTCCTGGCTGCATATGGTACCTATCCCTGGGCTCTTGTGAGGTCTCTGAATCCTCATGACAAGCCTCTCTTCCTGAGCTCCAGTGGCCTCTGTTGTTACTCAAACAATTCTGACTTCAATAGCCTGATGCCAAAGCCATTCTTACTGTACGTGACAACATACCTGCTACTCCCTCATCGCAGTAAGGGTGATGCACATCATGTGCCCCACGGACAGCTGAGAAGCCGTTTCCACCGGCCAAGTTCCTCAACTCTGCTGCTTTGGTTACCCTCCCACCACCACTGTCCCCGTCCCTGAATCAGCATTGGGTCTCTGCCTCCAGTCCACTCCCTACCAGCCCACCTTCCCCTCCATGCTATTCCAGGCTTTCTGCCACGATGGTTGTGGCAGCCACCTCCTCAGGTCACTGGTCTGGAGCTCAAGGGACATCAAGGAGCAGGCAGTCAGCCCTGAACATTGCCTCCTCTCTCATTCCTGCAAGTCTTCTCTTCCCCCAATACCCAGATGTCCAGATGTGAGTTTTGTTGAGTCTTAGGATTAATCTGGACATACAGTAAATAAAAGTGGAGGCAGTGTAGTCAAGGGATTAGACATGAGCAGATTCTGGCTTCTTGTCTGGATTCTCTTCCTAGCCATCTGTGTCATCTTGAGCCTGTGGGGTCGACATCTCTGAGTCTTCTCTATATTAGGACAGGGAGGATGGATGACATGAGCCAAGGCTCCTTCCATCTCTGATGTTCTAAGATCCCAATTTAAATGTCATTCCATTTGACTGGCATTTGAGAGAAGGAGACCCTGGATCCTTTCTGGAATTTGTGCTTTATCATCACACCTATTCTGGCTGCAACTATCAAAAAAGCACCGAGAGCACTGCTGATGGGATTGTGGAAATTAGCAAGGAAGATATGGACACATACTGACTGAAAGCTCAAGAAAAACAAAGGGGGATCTCGTGTCTGAGAGAAGACTTGTCATACCAACAGCCCCAGGAACTTGTTGGGCAGGTGTGACCGGCAGAAGTGCAAGGGCACGTGCACTGCTGAATGAGCATATTTCTCACTCACCTATCACAGCAGGCCCAGCTTGCAGGCTTTATTTAGGTAAAAGTCCCATCGAGCTTCAACTCCCAGGGCCCAGTCTGACTCAGAGCTTCAGAATCTTGGCCTGTGGTGCGATGAGTCATGGTGATGAAATTTCAAGAGAAAAGGACATTCTTAAAATTAGCTTTGACACAGCAACTGGCTTTGCTTTTACCCTGCAAGTGCCTTTTCCACGTTATTTCAGTTGGTCTCTTCTTTGAAGGGACCTGGAACAGCTGGGTGAATTCTGTCTCTTATTCGCCTGCCCTTGGCCCCTTGGATTCCCATCACTCCAGGGCATCTTTGTGCTTGCTCCTTTCCGGGAAGCAAGCGAAGGACTGGGGCACTGACCTCAGGCCTGGTCTGATTTTGCTTTTCCGCCTGTGATTTTGTTGTGGTTCCAAGAGGAGATGGAGTTCTCAGAGGAGCCCAAGGCTAGTGCTGGGCTGGGCTGACCACCCCAGTGCTAGAAGTTCCACCATGGAACAAAGATGGAGTATGAGGGTCTCCTCTTATTCAACCTCACAATCCCTCTGTCTCTGCAGAAGCCCTTTTGTGCCTTTTGACCAAGTCTCCTCCCAGGGCAGGAAATCAAAGCTGACACTGAATTTGTAGTCAGAATATTTCCGTAAAGAATGAGATGTGGATGAACAATTTCTGTACTGTTCCCTGTACAACAGAGGGTTCTGTTGAAATTGGACAGGCATGGCTCAGCTCCCATTTTTTATTTACCCTGATGGAGAGCTTGTTCTCTTCAATGTCTCCTCCATCCTCAGGGATGTGCTGTCTCATGGGTGTAATTGAGATTCCCCTCAACAAACCCAAATGGGCCAAGAGCTACCAGGTCTTCAGGGAGTATGACTGGAGCTATAAGTAGAAGCAATGGGCAGAGCCCAGCTGTGAGATTCGAGAAGATCCAAAATACCTAAATAAATGTCTCCCTTTTGCCAAATCCTTTCTACCAACATGTATACATTCATTTACTCATTTAGTTAACAAGAATTGATTGTATACCAATCACATGCCATCACTGTGCTGGTTACAGTGAATATTACCATGAATAACATATAGTTACTGTCCATAAGGAACTCATCTTGTAATATGGGAAATACTGGTAAACAACCAGTTATAATACAAGGGAGTGTGCTATCATAGAGGCTTATACAAAACATTATGAGATACAGAGTAAAGGAGTAGAAAGGTTGGGCTACAGTTAGGTTCAAGAGAAATGTGGAGATGTTTATTAGTAATTAAGAAAATAAATGAATGAAAAACAGGCAACACATTTTCTGGTTTCTGTAACTAGTATGTTGAACAAGCAGGACGCACGACATAATAGAAATACAACTTTATTGTTGACTCCTCCTGTCCGGGTTTTCCACCACACCACTCTTTCCCTCTTTCTCTCTCTGCTGTTTCAGGTCAAAGCCATGGCTGGGAGGAAGGGTAAGGGGATGGGACAGCTTTGACTTGAGCCTGGCCTTTGGCCAAAGAAAGCATCCCTGGGGGGCATCATGAGGTCATGCCATGGGCTTTTCAAAGGTCCCCTTCTGGGATCTCCATCCTAGAGGTCCCTTGACCTTGACAGATGTGACTCCATTCCTGGTGCCACTTGAGGCACCGGGGAGTGGCACATCTCTTCCTGCCCAAATCCCTTCACTCCTCCGGCAGGCACTTGCAGGCAGATCTAAGATGACCCAACCACATGATGGTTCTCCTTCTGGTATGGCACACATCTCATGCAAGGACACAACTGCATCCTTACCCTGAAAAACTCTGGATGTGCAACCCAAACCCAGCCAGCATTCTCTCCTGGTTCCTGCACCTAAATGACAAGTCACCGTTCTCTCATCCTCTACCTCTTGGAGGCAGGAGCCAGGTGCTGCTCATGGCTGGCTTTCTCTAGGGCACCAGATCTCTGTCTCTCTATTGCGAGGAACATCTTTCAGTGTTCTCCTGTGGCACCTCCAGCCCTCCCCTGAAGGGAGAGAGCAATAGTAGACCTCTCCCAAGGAATCTCTTCCCTAATCCTCTCCCCACTCTACTCTGTAGACCCCTTTCTCCTTCTCTTTGATCTAGGTGAGTGCCAAGAGTGAAGGTACATGAGCCCTTTCCCTTGAAAATCTGCATCTGGGGTATGTTGTCGTACTCATTTTTGAATCTTGATGCTTATCATACTGAGGTCTCAGATGAACTAGTGGCAAGAAAAATCCCATTCCAACATCTTGTTACATCCCATTGTCGTAACAGCCTGCTCTGGGAATAACATCTCCCAGAATGCTCAGCTGAGCTATGTCCTGCTTGGAAGCTCTAAAGGCAGGGAACCACTTGAGGACCCAGTTATTCCCGAGATCTAGTCTATGATCCACATCAGCTAACCTTTTGAGCCCATGATCCCTCGTTCACCAGCATATCACTAACCTTATGCCACCTCTCTATAAATCTGTCCCCAGGATCCCAACAGCCAAATTCTGAGCCCTGAGTAGGACATGAAAACTGAGTCACAGATGGGTGACTCACCAGTGAGAGACAACACAATGAGTCAGGCAGAGGAGGCGTGGGGAAAAGTTTTTTAAAATCTGAATTCTCTAGACCACTTCTAGACAACCACCCTTGACAGACAGAAGGCTCCAGGATAAATGGGTGGGAAGGCAGGTTGAGACACCAAACTCAGCATCTGAGAACCATGATGTGTCTTGCATTTTGCACAGCTCACAGATAGCTTGGGGTTTTGTGCAATAGATTCTAATGCTGTTTTGTAATCCCTGACCCAAGTTAGTGATAACAAATCCATCAGTCCCATCAGGCGTGCCCTTAGTGACTCATCCCTGTTCATTTCACTATCCTTCAACAACTACTTGCACTTCAGCATTTATGAAATCCTGATGCACAAGCACTGTCAGGGGATGGGGGTGACAGAGAGTAGCAGTTAAGGACACAGCCTTGCTTATTACACAAACCTGGGTTTGAAAGCTGGCATTACATTTCATGGAATCTTGGGCAAGACACTTGCTTCATTTTTTCCATCATTAAAACAAAAAATAATGGTGTGCTTGAAGGGTTTCACGGAGGAGTACATGAGACGCTGTTTATAAATGGCCCAGAGTATGGTAAGTGCTCTGTAATTGGATAAATATTATATTATTCATTCAGGATTTGTGTTTTCATTGATGATTGCTCCCCCTCACGATTTTGCTATTTGATTACAAAGTTAGATAACTATCATCTATTTGGGGACAGGAAAATTTAAATCTGTGCCAATATACAAAAAAAAAATATATCAAACAGCAGGAGGGATCTAAATCACTCATAGCACAAAAACTCCTTGAGAGAAGGGCTGCATTTGGTTCATTTTATGTCAGCAGGGCCTAGCAAAAAGTGCTTGGGAAGTGGTTATAAAAAAAATAAAAGGCTGAATGACGTGTATGTTCACTAAACATTTTTGGTATTTGTGTCATGCATATCTAGACACATTCATTCATCAGGCAAGAACCTATGAGCACCAGCTCTGTATCAGACATTCTGTGACACACAGCTTGTCTGTCCACAAGCCAAATGACATACAAACAAACACACACTCAGGTGCAGAGAGATTCAAGGCCACCAAGTAACCAGTGGGGTTAAGATGGTCCTGAAAAACGCTTCTCAAACAGAATTAGAAAGTGGGACTTGGGAGAATTGGTGGATTCTGCCAATAGGAAGCACTGGCAAAAGCCTAGAGGCCACACATGTGGACATAACAGACGGTAGTGAGGCAACTGGCCTGGTAGCTAGACTGGGGAATTTTCAAGAACTGAAGGGGAAGAGTGAAAACATCAGAGAGAGAACCTTTTCACCCATTGGAGACAGTGTCTTGCTGCTGTGCTGATGCCTTGTGGTCTTTTTCAGCTGGATCCTTCCTGGGAGAGGAGTAAGTTGGTCTGGCCCTTTGCTTAGCCAGAGAATTAAGACACAGATGGGATAGATGGGGCTCTGCTGACCAAGGTTTCGTGGCCTTGGCCCAATCACTTTCCCTCTCTGAGCTTGAATTCCCTCATCTATAACATGATTGGGTAGACAGTTCAGCGTGTAAATGACTCACTGAGAGAATGTGCCTGGGCCCCATTGCTAGATAAGTATTCCTAGATCTGGGGTGCATTTTACAAACATCCCCAGGACAGTCTAGGAAATGCAGGCCTAGAGGAAAGTGTCATAAACTTTTTTGAATATGAGGATGCACTTTTTTACAGAAAAAAATTTATAAACTATATCCATATAAATGTCGATGGATTTTATGTTGGTTGTTTGAAAAAATACATAACAACTAAAAACTATAATGAATTCAGTAAACTTTTGAGATTCATTTGTAGTTTATTCATCTCGACGAGGGCAAATATGTTTGAAAAATATTGTTATATGTGATTGGTGTGTCGTATTTATTCAGAATCTTGACAATGTTGTTTATCAACCACAGGCACCGGATATCTAGGCCACAAAATGAAAACCACTGACCTGGGCAGCCAGTTAGCTCAGTGGTTGGAGTGCAGTGCTCAAAACACCAGGGTCACCGGTTCGATTCCCACGTGGACCAGTGAGCTGCACCCTCCACAACTAGATTGAAAACAATAACTTGACATGGAGGTGATAGGTCCTGGAAAAACACATTGCTCTCCAATATTCCCCAATAAAAAATTTATGAAAGAAATAAAGAAAGAAAGAAAGAAAGAAAGAAAGAAAGGAAGGAAGGAAGGAAGGAAGGAAGGAAGGAAGGAAGGAAGGAAGGAAGGAAGGAAGGAAGGAAGGAAGGAAGGAAGGAAGAAAGAAAACCCCTTACCTAAGTTATCTATAAATTCCCTTCTCAAAACTGATAATCTATGATTCAATCAGACGTCTCATGGCTAATAGGCTAAATACTGGTTATTTAGTCTATCCGAAAGAAATATAACATGGAATTCTGGCTGAGCAAGAAAGACTGCTTCAGGTAATCCTGGCCAGAAAAAGGAAGTAACACTGTTCCTTTCCCCATATATATCCATTTTTATCTACTGATTTGCCAGAGAGCTGGGGAGTTCATCTGGAGACTAAAAAAAGACTTGAATCCTGTTTATCTGTGACGTTTAAATGCAACACATACAGTCAGATAAGAGCCAGTTTTACCAAGACAAACTATGGTTCTCCTGACCTGAATCACCCATGAGAGAAAGAGGGGTTCTGCAGGCAGCCTGGCCCAGCACAGCCAGGGCTAGAGGGAAGCCATGTTTCCAGATCTACTCTGTGAGCTGTTATGAGGCCTTGGCACCTAAATAGGTCTTTTATTAAACACACAAACTCTACGTGGCTGAAGCTGTGGAGTCCCGGCAGAGGGTGACATATAAGGAGCTTTCTCTTTCTCTCTTCATGAGGGTGGTGGCAGCATCCGGCCCCGGGACAGCAGCTGCAATGTTTGGCAAGAAACCAGCACCAGCACAGATTCTTGGACACATGTCAGCATTCCTGGGGCTTCTCCGAAATATTTCAGAAGGGTTTCTGTCAAAGACTGGTCTTCTGACGTTCAAGTAGAGAGAGGCTCAGTGCCATACAGACTTGGGTACTACATGTAAATGGGATTGCCTTGGTGATGTTCAGATGGTGGAAATATAAAACAAGGAACAATGTTCATCAGATAGTATTCTCTGGCTTTGTTCATTAGGTTTCTTTTGATTTCACGATTGTGCATTATCATGGTAACTGGTCTCAAAAACAAAAGCCCGGTTCTCATACCAGCCATTGAGGCCCCACAGTCGCCATCTCTTTTTATGTCCCTAAGTCTCCAGGTGATGGAGGTGTACCCAAGTGAGCCTTCTCTCCCTAGTGCCCCTGACCTCTGCAGATGGCTTCAGGCTTCCCGGGTAACAGCTGGTGTTTAGCTTCAGAGCTGCAGGAGAGATCCTGGGGATTGATTGCTGTGGAGTCCACTGGGCTCAGAGGCATTCTCCCCCTCGCTCTGCCTCCTGGAGTCTACCCAGGGTTTTGATGAGGGTAACTGCAAAATATCGGGTGTGGCTGCACAGTGTATTTTTAGGCTTCTGCCATAAATAGGTCAGGGAGACAGTGCAGAATTGTTAAAGTGATGCAGATTTTTTAAATGATGCCTTGGTTTTGAATCCCCATTCTGACACTCACCAGCTGTGCAGCCTTGCAGAAAGCACTTAACCTCTCTGAGCTTCGGTTTCATCCTTTGTAAACTGGACTTGATAACCCTATCTCACCGGGTTGTTTGAGGGTTACTACGTAAGGTGCCTGGCACAGTCATCGCCCAGGCAATGTGGTAGGGTTAGGATACCAGAGAGGGAAGCCTATTTCAGAGCCTGCATCACAGGACTGCACCTCTATTCTTTCATTCTCAGTATGCCAGGCATCATCTTGGGCACTTAGTTATAAACATTAATGAAACTCACCTCCCATCCCCCCACCCCAAGCCAGGAACTCGGTCCAGTGACAGTCCAGTCTCCTTCCTGGTGGCACAGACTGAGCTGAACTCTTTCTATCTCTGAGTAGGACCCATTCTAGATGCCTCTGACTCGGGTTGTGCTAGGAATGAAAGTAAGATGGCCACAGGACGTAAACAACAGATTGGTGTAGGGCTGAAAGCCATCAGCAGGAATGTGAAAATGAGATCTTGGTTGACTCATTGTGGCAAATATTCTTGAAAAACGTTCTTCCTCCGTCCTTAGAGTGAGGAGGAGAAAGAGCTCTCAGCCTAGATTGTGGGGGTGGAAAAATACACTCTTTATTAGGGAGACACTGTGTGCAGAGGGCCCAGCCCTTTCAGACAACCTAGTAGTTATAGCCTGGGCGCTGAGAGGCTGAGGCCAGCTCTTCCCAGCACTGGGCACCAGGCTCCAGAACACTGGAGGCGGCTGACAATTGTTAACAGAAACCATTAGATCTTTCTACCCTTCTATTTTAGTCAAAGGCATGTTTCTCATTATATTCTCTGTAGCACAAAGGGAACAATCCTCATCGCCACATTTATTGAACACTTACTCACCAGACATTGGACTAAGAGACTCCAACATCTATAACCAATCTTCTGCGTAGTCTAAGCTTTACTCTTCCCCTCTTTTACCTGATATCTTGCTTAGTCATTCATTGAGAATATATATCCTACCAGGCAAATGCATTTCACTTATTGCCGCAGAGTCCAACCAGAAAACAGCAGCTCTCTAAGTATTTAAAATACAGGAATCTAATACCAGAAAGTCACTACAGAAGAGATGGAGATGGGAGAAACAACACAGGAGGTGAGGAGACCATCCAGAGGGTAACCGCAGCAGGAAGCTGCTGGCAACTCTGGCTGAAGGAGAAAGGAAAGAGGTGGTATTCCTTGAGACGACACTTGCTGACCCCAGATCATGGTGCACATAACTGCAGGAAGCCGGTGCTAAGGGGGAGAAGCAGCTGCTCTGGAGCTTTCATCCAAAGAAGGAGGGAGGAGGAATGCCCCTGCATCTCCTTTCCTCCCACCCTATAATCGCCCATTAGCACCTCCCCTTGATCACGTCCAAATGGAGACGGGAAATGCAGGCGGTGTCCCGTGCCATGCAGAATCAGTCAGGGGAAGGGCAGGGAACAATGTCAAGGTCAGTTGGACCAGGGGCGGGCACATTCACATTATTTTATTTAGTTGATGCATGCATCAACAGTCACTCTCAGGTCGGAATTGCCATTATCCCATTTTTCTGATGAGGAGGTTTAGAAGAGTTCAAAAAATTTTGCCCGTGGGCCCTTACAGCTGCGCTATTTTGCAATCTGACCTAATTGAAGTTCTGTCTGAGAGTTTAAACTCTAAAACCTTGTCAGGAGAGCCTGACAGGAGAGCTGGGTACGCTTTCCTGAAAGCTAGCCAGATCTATGTTTAGAGTAAATCAAAGGATTTTCATTGCAGTTTTGAAAACCACAATTAATGGGAAATACATTCATTCCAGAGAGGCAACAATTCACTAAAACAGGCCTGTGGACTGCTGGAGCTTAACAGTCAGCCTGGGAGAACAAACGTGGGGCCGCCAGGGACTGCGCCGTGATTGTCTCATGTGGATAGAGCACCATCGGTGTCAGCTCTCTGACCGGCCAAGGCTACCCGAAGTCTCACCGAGTCATATAAGCATTTCTGCCTCGCAACATTGTTCTAGAGTTCTTCTAGCTGTGTCAGTGATCCATGAAGAAGCCCGCAGGGAAGGCTACACCATGCCATCACAAGCCCCTGCCCCCTGGATACCTTCTTTGACCCCCTCCCCCATCATGTCATTTGATGCCCCTCTTCACCCTCCCCACAGCATTCTGTGCCGGTCTTCATTCTGGGACTTGATGTACTGCTTTTTAAGGCCCTGTATGCGCCCTGTGCATACCACAGCACTGAACACGTGCAATAGAAATTTGAGAAATGAATGAGTAAAGGGACATATAAGAACCTAGGGTATTCTTAACAGCGTGGTTCAGAGGAAGGAATGTGCAATCAGGTATCCATGCGACCTAGAATTACATACCAGGTGTACTATGCACGAAATGTGCAATCTTGGGTAATCGCTTGAGGTCTGAACTTCAGTTTTCTCCTCAGTAAAATGGGATTAATATTACCTTCTTTGCAGTATTATTGTGGCTGTTGAAAGAAATAGACTAGCTCAACAATTATCATTTCCTTTCTCCCTTGATATTGTAGAAAGGAACTACAGCACGTCCTCTCGTAATGTTATCAATAGGTTCTGCAACTTCCAGTGAAACGACGTATAGTGAAAGCAATCTTACCATAGGAAAATTGATATAAATAAGAATTAAGTTCCTATGACGTTATTCGAGGACCTGCTACACTCTGTTCTCCCCGCAAATGTTTCTGAGTCACCAACAGAATTAAATATTGGGATAGATGGGCCATGGTACAGACTATGATTCAGCACAGGAAATAGAAATCACTTGTAATTTGAGAAGAAAGCGATTTGATGCAGGGAATTAGGGAAATACAAAATTGTCAGAAGGGCTGGAAGAGCAATGTCAAGGACCACCACTGGGCTATTGACTTGAAGAGCATCCAGCCCTGTCCATGTCAGGAAGCTGCCACCCCACTCTCACACATGCTGCCACACTGCCCCATCACCTTCAGTGTCTGTGAGCTTGTGGGTTCGTTTTCTATTGCTGCATGGCAATTTCACCACAAGCTTAGTGGCTGGAAACAACGCGCAATATTATCCCACAGTTTCTGTGGGTCAGGAGTCCAGGCACAGCTTAGATGGAGCCTCTGATTCAGTGTCTCGTGAAGCTGCCACTATAGCTCGGAGTGGTAGCTTCTCAAAGGTGGGCAAAGTCAGTGACTGGCAGAGCTCGCAGCACTTTGTCATCCGGCTAAACGACCTCCTCTTGACTCTTTCAAGATAGATTTGATTTTTGTAAATGGCCGTAGTTATTTTTGTCCAATCATAATAACAGGAATAATAAGAATCCCTTCAACTGTGTAGAACTTGACAGTTTACAAGCTGCTTTCTCACTTGAGCCTTCCACTAGGGTGTCACAATATGTATTTGCTGTTTTGTTTGAAAATATTCAGTTCTTCAAAAGAAGAAAACCTATTAGAGAAATGAAATTCATAAAATCGGCATATGCATATTTAACATAGGTAGAAAGGGATGGCAGGGTCAAGAGGTATCTAATATTTATGAGACACTAAATAGTCACGAGGCACCTGAGCCCTGACTATGTATACAAGAGACCTAGGAGGCACTAAACACTCTGAGTGCACTAAATATACAAAAGCAATCCATATTCATGAGGCCTTAATTCAGCTGTACGCTGATGACACCCATTCTGGCTCCAGGTGTTCTCTGCCAGCTCATGGCTGCTACTCGTGGCTACTCAGCAGGCTAGTTGCTGTACTTGTCCCTGCATCTCTCCAATAGAGCAAATGTGTGTTCTTGGCCAGGGCACGTTCCATCTGTGGGCCCCTTAGCTTGAACCTCAACTCAGGGTCTGTAACCAGACCATCAGTGGGGAAGGCTGATGTGGCAAAGAGAGAAAGACAGGATAGGACACAAGTAGCGCGGCCCTTCCGCTCCACTCACACCCTCAGTCAGAGTGCTAATACATTTCTCCTGCTTCTCACTGTGTGCTTTTAATTAATTTTATAATCTGCGTAATTAGAACATTTTAATTTAGCTAGTGCGCCCTTTTGTGACCTCTGGTAGGGGACACCACCTTGCCTGACAGTGACATGGGAGGCTACTATTGCATCAGAGTAATTTCCCAGGTGATAAACAATGGGAAGTAGGTAAGGATTGCGATCCCCTCTTTACAGACAAGGAAATTAAGAAACACAGAAGGTATGTAATTTGTCCAAGGTCACATGGTCATTAAGCACATGAACTGGAATTCACACACAGGTTTCTCCAACTCCAAGACTACTTCTTTGTATTCTAAACAAGATCCTCATTCCAAAAAAAACATCGGAGAGTACTATAAAAAAAAAAAAGAAAGAAAGAAATGAATTCGTTTCTCTATTGGGCCTCTAACAACAGTTTGCAGAGAAGTTCAAGGCTGTTCTGAGCAGCGATGTCTGGACAGAACAAGACATCACGCTGGTAAAGGCCTGATTTTAATGGAACCACACTCACTCAGCATGCCCATGCTGGGATGCCCTGAAAAGGGGCCTCTTGTTTCACATTTACAGCTGCCTTTCCTCTCTTCCTCATTGATTCTGTAAACACTGTCTCCTTATGGGCAAGGCTCCCAGCCAGCAGCCAGGTGGAGGCTCGGGTACTGTCAGGAATGAAGTCCAGAAATGGGAGACTTGAGCTGAAAAGTGTTCCATTGTCTTCGTGTCCTTCCTAAAGCTGGATCACCCTCAGAGATTGGCCCTATGTGTTTGCTCTGGCTCTTTTAACTGTTGACTTTTGGATCAACTCTAGATTGGCGTGAGTATAAAACTTCCTTTATCCACATTAATAGTTAACTTGAATCGGCACTTTTTGGTCCTCCTCCCACTCCCTTCCTTGCCATCTTTGAAACCATGCGCACATAAACGTTGCTGGCCAAAAGGATTTGGGACCAAACATTGTCACCAAGGCCCTTTGAGAGAGGAAAGGCTCTCTAGGAAGGACAGTATCAGATCAGATACCCTCGTTTCATTTGTGTCAATTCCCAAGCTCCTGTGGGAAACATCAGTCTTTTCAGAGGAGGAAATGGGTAAGCCTCAATGGACGCTTGCAAATAATTTTAAGTAATCATCAGGCCCCCAAAATGTGTAATTTTTCTGCAAATTTGCACTGGCTTTGTTCTTGTTTCCATTTCATCCTAGCCTCCTTCAATTGCTCACCAAATTACTAGGTTAGAAAAACATCACAATAATTACAACTCATGGTTATGAAGAACTATAGTTATTAACATGGAAAACAATCACAACACAATCCTGTATGTGGTGTTTCTAAACTGTGCTTTTGTGCCTCTGTGTTTGCATGTGTGCAAGCATACATATAAACAAAAAGGAAAAAAATCGGGAGGGAGAAATAACAAAATGCTTAAACATACTTATGGAGGAATCATAAGTAATTGTACTTGATGTCTTTTATTAACTGTATTGCTTAAATTCTTACAGTCATCTTTCATTGATTTTAGCATTTCTTTTTTGGAAAGCTTCTCTATTTCTATTTTGAATAGAAATAACAATACTCGACAAAGTCTTTACTGTTATCAAGGAGCTTTCCAAAAGCTAAACAATCTTAGCTGAACTTCCTCACGTCCCTGGGAAGTCAGTTTCATCTTTACATCCACTTTATAGGTGGCTCAGTCTATTGTATGCCAGGTTACGCAGCTACCAAATATCAAAATTGAGAGGCAAAGAGAGATGTTTTTAACGTCAAAGCCCATGCACTTTCCACTCTGCCATAGCTGCTCTTTATAAATATTTTCATCATGTGTCCCTGGTTTCAATCAACAATGCTGTGAGGGGAGAATGGGGTGGGTGTCCAGGTGCTCCAGACTGGTACAAAGAAGAAAATACTGCCCCCAGGAACTCTCAGTCTCAGCTGCTCATTAAAATCCCCCTGGGCCAGTTTTAAATCTCTGGATGCCTGAGCCATACCACAGATGTTTTTTGAAACTCCTCAGGTGATTCCAGTGTGCAGCCAAGATGAGAACAACTGCTCTACCAGGAGCTGGCACATCCATAAATACACAGATCCCATGAGAAACAACATATACTCACTCATAACAATTCACTGTTTCCAGTAATTGCTTCCTGGCATTTAATGGGTCTTTGGCATGTGGATCTCTTTGCATGGATGTCCTGAGAATTTAAGACTATAAAGACTATAAGCTATAAACAGCTTTTAGTGTTGATGCTTGAAATTAGTTGTGAATAGCTTTTTCATCCTCTAACTGCACATGTACTTAGGCAGTACCATGTAGGAAAGGGAACTCTAGACAAGAGACTCAAGAAGACAGGTTTAGTCCTGACTCAGGCTACGAGAAACTGGTTTGGGACAAGTCATTTCTCTCTGGGTTTCAGTCTGTTTCTCTCTAAAAGAAAAGCTTCTCATTAGATGCTGCCTTATGGTCCCTCCGGCTCAAATTTCCTGTGATTCTCTATCATGTAACCCTAGATTGATAAGAGGCAGGTAGCCTGAGATAGATAATGAATTTAAAACCTACCTATTTCAGTTATCGATTGCTACATTGCAAATCGCCTCAGAACTTAGCTGCTTAAAACAATGGTTCTTTTCTGATTGCGTGCATTGACAGGGAGGTTCTTCTGTTGGTTTCGCCTGGGCTCACAGGTGCAGCTGCAGGCAGAGGAAGCTCATCTGAAGCTGGAACATCCAAGAGGTTCTTACCCAACTGGCATTTGGGGCTGGATTGCCTTAGTTCTGTTCCACATGACCTCTCATCCTCCAGGAAGACAGCCTGCACTTCCTCCTAATATGGCAGTCTCGGGATCCGAGATGGTAAGGGGAAGATGCAAAACTTCCTGAAGTCTAGGTTCTGACGCAAGTCACCGGATTATTTCAGATTCCGGGGGAAAATAAGAAGGTGGAGCAATAGACTCCATCTCTTGATGAGAGAGGCAGCAATGACAGGTGGCAAAGGGATGTGGACACAGGAAGTTGTGATTCCTGGATGGTCATTATTATGATGATCCCTCGTGTTCTTTTTGCCTGGAGATGCCATATAATGCAGCAGTTAAGATCACAGTCTTCGGATTCAAACAGTCTGAATTCAAATCCTGCTATTGCCATTTACTTGTGATATAGGACAAGGGACTTAAATCGCTCTGTATTTATTTCCACATTGGTAATTTGAGGAGGATAATAATAGTGCCCAGCTCATGGAGTGACTGTGATAAATAAACGTGATCATGTCTACAAAGTCCCTAAAACATACCGTGTTTCCCCGAAAATAAGACCAGGTCTCATATTAATTTTTGTTCCATGAGGGCTTATTTTCAGGGGATGTCTGATTTTTTTCCTGTACAACAATCTACGTTTATTCAAATCCAGTCATGTCGTCTTCTGGAACACAGTCATAACGTACTAAATGCATCCGTCTGGCTGAGCTCTTACCTGGGGCTTATTTTCAGGAAAACACGGTAGCAAATGTGTCCTACAGCTCCCTGCTCTTACTGCTGGCCCTGATTTTCTGCAAGAGGTAAGGGAGCTGTTTCATGTTTCAAGTAAAGGCAGCAGCCTTTATCTTCCTCCTTCCCAACACTACCATCGCTTAAACTGACTGTGGCCATTTGCAAACCTGACGGGTTAAAAGTTGGGGGGCTACTGGTTGTCATTTGGCTCATTCACATACACAGCATCTCTTCCATGAAAGGGCCAGCTCTGGGCACTGATCTTTAAACGAGGAATGTGACTTATGGCCTCGGTGGGAGAAGTGAGCTTCTGGCATGAATGGCTCTTGTTGTTCCCTGGCAGCCCCCTGGTCTCACTGCCTGGCTGATCGTGGCTCCAGGTGAGAGCGGCCCTCCGCCCCCTGGGAACTTCAGCCCCGACCTGCATTCAGCATGCCACTATGTGCTGGTCTTGGCTCCCACCTGGACTCATCTAACTGAGGGCTGGAGGGGCACTCAGATCACCGGTGTGATCCAACCTGTTGTTAAGTGCCTGAAGTGCACAGATTCCCTAGGTCAAGACTTACCTGTGACTTGCTTTCTGGAATATACGACCTAAGCTTTCTTCAAGGCAGACCAACCATACTCAGCAGTCTGACTCAGGGCTTTGGAGTCTGACAGATGTGGGTTCAAATCCTAAAACTGACACCTGCTAGCATCATGATTCAGGGCAAGCAGGATAACCTCACTGAGCCTCAGTTGTTTCCTCTGTAAAATGGGGGTAATATTATCTAACTTGCGAGGTGGCTGTAAAGATTAGAAATAAGTATTAAAGTACCCAGCAGAGTCTGGATATTAGTAGGATTAAATTAAATAATTTGTACAAAGTGCCCAAGAGCTTAGGGTACATAACAGGTTCTGAATAAAATATTATTTCTCTTTCAGTATCAAGGTTAATCTAAGCCTGGAGCTATTCATTCACTTATTAATTTATTCAACAAACCAGTACTAATCTTGCATAAAATGACAAAAATATATCAAATTCCAAACTGGAAGCTCCATGAAGGCAGGAATCCTGCTTTTTTGTCACTCATTGTGTAAAAGGTATCTAGTCCAGTGCCTGAAACACAGTAGGTACAGAATAAGTGTTTGTTGAAGGAAAGATAATCTAGTCTCTGCCATCACTGAGTTTGAGTTTAAAGAGATGATGAATATACATTAAAAAACTGTAATTCTACGCTGATGGATTCAAGTGATCAGAGAGGAGCAAGAGTTGTGGATGACACCCCTCTGAGGTCTAAGACAAGGCTTCAAAGGAGAGGTACATTTAGAAGGAGCTATAAGGAAGGGGGAGGATTTGCAAATGCAATATGGGAAAGAAGACTGAGAACAAAAAGAAGGACCAAGTTTAACCCATAGCTGAAAGTTCAGAATTGAAGCTGTAAGTGTCTCTCTGTCTGTGTGTTTATGTCTGTAATTCAAGAAGGCCTCAGAGAACTTCTCATTATGTGAGAGTCTAGTATTTCCCTACCACTGGGTGATTTTACCAAATTAAATTGTGAAATTTCTTAAAGGAGCTCATTGTATTCTGATTGGCTTAGAGGAAAAAAAAAAGCTCATATTTAAATTGAATGTTCCTAAAATTCCCAGAAATAAAGGAAATTGTGCCTGAAATACTTTCACTGTGAAAAAAAGGCATTCTTATATAAACTAAGACTTTTTTTTTTTAAATTCAAGTTCTCGGATTGTAGGTAATACTTTGGCAAACAAGACTAGTTCAATAATTTCAGTTACATAAAAAGAGCTCTGTGTTCTCTGAATTAGGGTTAAGTATAATTCAAACATACATTATTATTCTACTTGAATATCGTCTTCCTAAACTTATCCAGATTTGCTGAGGTAATGTTAGCATTACTTCTACTAAATATATAAAATTACAAAAAATGTAAATGTTTAACCAAATCAAATCATTATCCTGACAAATTTTATTTTAATTGTAATTAGGTTTCTGTAGTATGTCAGTTTGAGGATAATTTCCAAGATCTTTAGGTAACTTAAAACCTAGAACTGATATTAAATTGAGTTAATTAATAGATATTCATTAGATATTAAGATCGTATCTAAAAATATAAAATACTGAAACAGTGTTACTAAGCATAATTTCAGTCTATATGCTTTTGCTTCTTATTTTTATATGCTATAGAGAACATACATATATATACATATATGTTTAGTTTTACCACTTTGAGAAGTTGTATTATAAAAGATGTGTAATGGTATAGAAAGTTGTAGAAGGCTCCTGAAAAGGGACTTGCTTGTGATGAGAGCTGACTGTATTGGATGGGTTTATTTATAAGATTTTCAGTGTCTTTCAGCTATTTTACACCTCTCTGTAAACTGTAGGTGATAAATATGCAAACTCTGTCTTATCTGGTCAAGACTGACTTCCTTTCTCCTTGTGGAAAAACCAGTTTTGGTACCTACATGTAAATTGGACTGGAACCTGTTACCGTGCCCAAATTGTCAATCCTTCTCGAATTTTCAATTCTTCCAGATTCCTTCAGTATCTGGCTACAACCTTCCAAACTAACTTTTCCAATTTATCTTCCTCCTGCCTGGTGGAATTATTGAGAATTACAAGGTCTGACACTTAAGTTCGCGAATTCATCCTAGAAAAAAATGCTACATACTTCATTGCTGAATGTCACTACAGTCAACTTCGAAGTCCTCCCCTTGGGAAGCTATGCACCAACACCATTGCCTAGTCCACCCTTCAAAGCAATTTTGGAACTCTTTTTCTGGAATGGCCTTCAGAGCTGTCGTCGTATTACCCTTGAGGTCCTGAATGTCATCCAAATGTCTTCCTTTCAATATTTCTTTTATCTTTGGGTAAAGAAAGAAGTCATTGGGGGCCAGATCAGGTGAGTAGGGAGGGTGTTCCAATACAGTTATTTGTTTATTGGCTAAAAACTCCCTCACAGACAGTGCCGTGTGAGCTGGTGCATTGTCGTGATGCAAGAGCCATGAATTGTTGGTGAAAAGTTCAGGTCGTCTAACGTTTACATGCAACATTTTCAGCACTTCCAAATAGTAAACTTGGTTAACTGTTTGTCCAGTTGGTACAAATTCATAATGAGTTATCCCTCTGATATCAAAGAAGATTAGCAACATCATTGCAACTAGTTGGCAAACTTAACTGTCAGACCTCGTATCACTTGACTATCCAGGTTCGTATTAGGACTCCAAATTGGCTTGCAGGTGGCTATTTTCTCCAGGATCTGAAGAAGCTCTGCAAACTGAAGCTCGTTGACGTGCATAAATCTTGAAGGAGTCACTATCACAGCAGACCATGCATGAGCTGGAATTCTCTCCGGACAAGCCGCTCACTGCCTGGACTATAGAGGAAGCCTGGCGGAATGTGTGGGTCATGCACACCCTTATACGAGAAGTAACACAGACTGTGAACAACATCGCTAAGAGCTGCAAGCAACTCAATGAGCGGTGCTGCGTAACTGAATGATTTCCCGTATTGGCCTGTTGGAATCCGCCAGGGTTAAACTCCTGGTTCTTTTTTTTAATACAACCTTTTATGTTAATATTTCCCCCTTTCATTTTAATCATCCTTCTTTTAAAATGCCTGATCTCCCGGACCCTAAAACAACCAACCTTGTCATCACCTCTCTGCAGATGGTTCGACTGGTTTTGCAGGAATAGAGGCAACAGAAGTCTTTGAAAGACTATTTTAGACCTTGCTTCACTCAGTTCAGGGGGTTCATGATCACCTCTGAGTTGTTCAGTGAGAAGCAACATTCATTCATTTTGAACAAAAGGACAGACTGACGATGCTGAACTTTACCTGAGCCCTCTGTTCTCAGAAAACAGAGATGGTTAAGAAATGCCCCACACTTTTGTTCTCCAAAATCCCTTCACTCTTTTGTGTTCCGAGAAACAGTTACCCGTAAAGCTCTCCCATATGCTGAAATAGACTCATCTTTATCCTTCTCTATGACTCTCATGAGATTGGATGACTCCATTTTTTACCTCCCTTTATTAAAATCCAAGGACCCCTTCTTTTCTTTAGAGAACCTACTCATTGATGAACATTCTCCCTATTGCAATAGCTTGAATAAAATCATCTTAACAGTGTGTCTTGTCTTTCACACTTCTTGTTATGGGAAATAATATGTAAGCTTATGCTCAGTCGCTTTCCATTGGGTCTTTTGTTTTGAAGCCCCAAACACCCCAAGAGGATGTTTGTAGGCTTCAACTATAAAGAACTTGTGCCATGGAAACTGGAAAGACAATCAAGAAAAAATGTCTGTCTGTTATGTGTAGGCGCACAGGGCTTTAGAGAGACTCAGAGGGTTTCTTTTGTCTCTCTGTGGCGCTAGAGTCATAGCATCCACCCTGAGAGGCCAAGACTTCCATAGACCCAAAGGGGGCTTTTGGATAGGAATGAAGAACAGCTCAAAAGTAATCTGTGTGGATAGAGGACTGAGGGCCCAAAGAGCTATTAGACATCTCAGCAGATGCCAGCACAGGTGCATAACCTCACCGATGAAATGCATTCTGTACCTTTACCTCGTATTTAGAAGTATCACCAGGGAAAAGTGGGATGCTCTAATGGACCGAGATCAACTTTCTGCCACCAGACAGGAATGATAGCTCAAAATAGAAATTATATACAATACAGAAAAGAAAGTTCTTTTGTAGATTATTTGAATCTATTAAGAATGTGTAGGTCACTAGGCTTCAGATAGATTCAAAATCAAAACCCCATGTAAACCCAAATCTTATAGTGATTAGGCCAGGAGATGTAAGTGGCGCAGTGATTAGTGGGAGAGTGAGAACAGAATTGTCTGGGCTTGAGGCTCCAATAATCAACACCCACGCCCCACACACCCACACACACACCCATGCACCAGGGAAAGAAAGTTATTGCTGGAACTGCATGCCCACCGCTGTTGCTCTTGCCTTTGTGTGCTTGGGTTGGCAGCCTGTGTGGGCCCTGCCCCTGGTGATAGGCAACTAACCCGAGCCTTTACCCTTAATTTGACCTGTTGATATACCAGTTTTCTGGCTGGGAAACAAAAAAGTGAAACAGGGCTGTACTGTTATGTTTTTCATGGGATTTGGGAACAAGGCAAGAATTTGAGGAAGATCTGGTCCTCCTGATTTTGTGACTTATTTGCTGTATATAAGACGAAACTGCCTCAGACTGAGGCCTTCTTGTTTCTTCCTATATCTTCAACCATATTCATTTCCTTTTTATCCTGTGAAATACTTTTGGATACTTTCCTAGAAGCTTAAGGGGTCATTTGCAATGCAATTCCCACCCTCCACCCTCATTCCCTTCTGGCTGAAGGAACTAGGTGACGAACGAATGGGACTCATTCGTGTAGGCCAAGTTTAAACACAAAACTCCTGCCAGCGAAGTTCTGAACTCTGCCACCCGTTCGTCAGGCTGTGGACTCAGTACCAAGGATTATTCCCGGGGCCAGAAAAACTCCAGTGGGCTCATCCAATTACATCTGACTCCCATGGATCTTGTAAATCTGATCTGGAAGCAGAGCAAGACCCATGCCATTCAGGACTCACCGAGGCACAAGAGATATTGCCTCTCCCCTCAACAACTCCATACCAGGCTCCATTGAAAGGAAAAGATGTACCAAATGATAAGGGTATAAAAAAGAGATCTTAGCTAATAAGAGAAAATAACTGAGGTCATACCACTTAAAGAACGTCTACAGAAAACCTGACAAGGGAGAAAGAAGAAAAAGGCCAGAGAAGATACCCTAATGGATTCTACTTTCCTCATGGTGGCCTGATGGAGTGAAAGGAGAGAGCTATTTCCCTTGCTCAGCCTTACCGATGGACTTGGGGATCCATCGAAGGTACCTCATCAGACCACTTGGCAGGTCAGTAAGGTGCAACATCCTGTTCTGAAAGCCTTGAAGCCACTTAGAGGTAGAATCTGTACCAAAAGTCTCCACAATTCAGACCCTTCATCACCTTTCCCAGGGACCTGTGGTCTTACCATGAAAGGATATTTCAAAATGTTTACACACGCAATCTCCAGACTCAGGAGGCAAGGGGTTTGAAGACGGCCATGGGGGGTGCGGGGTTGGGGGCTTCATACTGAGCTCCTTCAATCTCTAGAGTCCCAGGAGAAGCTTTGGAGTCTTGATATGAGATCAGAGGGGTGCTGTGGCAAAAGGGGTTTCCTGACCCCCCCGTTGCAATTCAACCATAGCAATTTAATTTTATCTGTTTTATATTTGGGGCTTACAAGTAAAATTTTACTTGAGAAAGGATTCCAATGCTAGAAACAATTCTCTTGAAACCTCTGAGGTAGAAGATGCATGCAGTATACCTCTCCCATCCCCACACTCAGGCAGACCTGGAAGGAGTGGGTACATGCTTGAGGTTGGAAGTGGATCGATGAATGACAATGAGATATCTGAAGGGCTGACATCACTCCCGGAGCCTTTGTCTAGGCGCTCACTTTAAAGTTCCCATCCTGTTGCCAAATGGGTAATGCCATATTGACACCCGCCACCTAGGATCTTTTCTTAAACATCTTGACTCTTTCCATTGACAAGCTCAAAAAAGAGTACCCTTTCTTGCCTATCTAAGGTTGGTTCTAATCAACCAGAACCTAACACATGCTTAGAAAGTAGTAGAATCTCAATAGATATTTGTTGAATTGAAAAACTTCCAAGGCAGAATATAAAAATGGAAAGGGAACAGAGAGACACATACTCCCCCACCACCCGCCCGGGGATTGATAAGGATAATTTCATTCTTCAAGGAAGATTTCCCACTATAAACACTGGTGTGGCTCTACCCTTTCAGGTCAAAGAGTCTACTGTTGTCTTAATCTTTTTATAATCAGATAGGAAAAATTATGCACTACTTTCCTGTGATGAAGAACATTGTTTTTTGGCCTGAAGGTTGTGGGAGATGGGACAAAAAATTTGAAGTTCCAACAGGTAACAGGAAATGAGAAAAAGTGCCTTAGGCTGGATATTGCATGAAGGAGGAATTTGAGAACAGGAATGTCTAAAAGTGGACTTTGGCATGACTGCTTAAATTTTTCCTTTAACTCCTTTAAAAAATCTTTCTCCTTTAAGAAATGTTTCTCCTTTAAGAAATCTTTCATAAATTCTACAATGCTCATGTGTGCTTTTGTGTGAGTGAATTCTTTTAGACATTGACTTTCATGTCTGGTTGGGGTCATCCTTGGTGCAACACAAGGCAGCACTGGAGGAAGACAAAAACCCAAAGACAAATGGGCCATGAGAAAATAAGTCCTCAGGAAACAAGTGTTGTGGGGTGGGGCACAGAAGGCTTCCCCAGGCTGTGAAATCGGAGCTGTGAGGTGAGTTCAGTGGGCTCTTGTGGGTCATGGAGGCCCTAGTGACTTCAGAGCTACCGTATGATAAATGAGCACCACAATTCTTCACGGGCTCCCCACTATCTAAAGTCCATACTCCTTGGTGGAAGAAGGGCTTCTCCTCCAAATACCTTTCTATCTTTCTTCAGATAGTTTTCTCTTTTCCTCCTAAAACAGTAACACATCTCTTCCACAGATTATTTAGCTAAGACTGGAATTTTCAAAACAATTAAATATTAGGGGAGAGCAAAAGGGGAAAAAAACACGAGTATAAATCAGTGAAATGATGCAATTCCCAGGCTACAGGGCTCTGAATCTTTGTATGGATGACACATAAAGCCTGTTAAACTCTGGCCTCCCCCACTCTCCATTCTCATCTCTCCCAGCACTGGAGCTTATTATTGTGAAACAGCATCACCACCCTTAAGAAGACTGAATGACCATCCTCTCAGCCCACTGGGTGGGACTGACCATTCTTTCCTCCACGCCTCATCAGAGCAGAGCACTTCAAAACACTCTGTGTCGATATTTATTTACATGCTTTCCTCTTCCAATAGATGGTGAGTTTCTAAACCCAGAACCTAACAAATGCTAAGAAAGAAGTAGAATTTCAAGAAATGTTTGTTGAATTGAAAGAATTCCATAGCAGGCTATAAAAATGGAAAGGAAACAGACAGACTGGGTTAGAATGCCAATTCTGCCACTTACTGGCTGGATAACTTTGGAAAGGTTCCTTAATCGTTCATGCCTCATCCATTAATAACAGCTACTTTGTAGAGAGACATTTAAAGTATATAAAGTACCTGGCCCAGAGTAGGTACATAATAAATCGGGGGATGCTATTAATCAGTAGGCTGTGGTTTTCAAGATTTTTATTTTCTAGCAATGTGACCCTTTAAAAAATGAAATATTTCACAGAACTAAGTAAGAGCAAAACTGCTCTAACTTAGGGGTATAGCCTCAAAGCCCCATCTGCTACTGCCCCACCTGCTACTTCCCAATCTTGATGCAGCTCATTTTCCACCCCAGAAGAAGCCAGGGCTTCCAGAGCACAAAGTAAATTCTACTGCCTTAGGCCAGCATGGGAAACATATGAAGTCTGACAACTAAGTTCACGAACTCATCCTAGAAAAAGTGCTACATACCTCATTGCTGAATATCACTGCGCTCACTTCTGAAGTTCTCCCCTCGGGAAGCTATGCTCTGACATCAGTGCCTAGTCCATCCTTCAAAGCAATTTTGGAACTCTTTCTGGAATGGCCAACAGAGCTGTCATTGTATTACCCTTGATGTCCTGGATGTCATCCAAATGTCTTAGTTTCAATATTCCCTTTATCTTCTGGTAAAGAAAAAAGTCACTGGGGGCCAAATCAGGTGAGTAGTGGGGAGGGTGTTCCAATAGAGTTATTTGTTTACTGGCTAAAACTCCTTCACAGACAGTGCTGTGTGAGCTGCTGCATTGTCATGATGCAAGCGCCATGAATTATTGGTGAAAAGTTCAGGTCGTCTAACTTTTTCATGCAGCCTTTTCAGCACTTCCAAATAGTAAACTTGGTTAACTGTTTGCCCAGTTGGTACAAACTCATAATGCATAATCCCTCTGATATCAAAAAAGGTTAGCAACATCATTGCAACAAGTTTGTGAACTTAATTGTCTGACCTCGTACAACTGGTAATGAGATTATTTTTATGTGACATACAGACATAGCAGGAAATAACTCTGATACCTATATTTAAAAAAAATTATTCCCTTTTCAATACTTTTTTAATTTTTCTGATTCTTTAGGGGAAAAGCTTTAGTTTGAGGCTAATATATCTTTTACTCCTCCTAAGACTCCAGTATTAAAAGACAATAGACCATGGGCTCAGAACCTTCAGCAGCCAATAGTACCTATCTAGAATTTAACACTGTGGATTTGTTCAGTTCCTTCCATACTTGTAGCATGCTCTGCAAATTTGGGCCAATTATGGGACAACAGACTTCACTTTCTATATTTATAAACTGAGGGTAATAGTAATTGTTCACTTGTGAGGATTAATACGGGTTCATTCTAAACATGTTTATTGAGATATTTCTGTGTGCCAGTAGCCTCATGGAATACAGTGGTAAACCAGATAAACGAGATCTTTGCCTTCAGGGATTTTCCACTCTAGAGGTAGATACAGTGGTATCTCAGTTTTCGAACGTAATCCTTTCCGGAAGACCGTTCAGGTTCTGAAACATTCAAAAACAGCCGACAGCAAAAGGGAATGCTTATGCACTGTTGGTGGGATTGCAGATTGGTGCAGCCACTATGGAAAACAGTATAGAGGTATTTCAAAAATCTGAAAATGGAACTACCCTATGATCCAGTAATTCCACTCCTAGGTATCTATCTGGAGAAACCCCAAACTCCAATTCAAAAAACTTTATGCACCCCTATGTTTATTGCAGCACTATACACAATAGCCAAGACATGGAAACAACCGAAATGCCCATCGGTAGATGACTGGATTAAGAAACTGTGGTACATTTATAAAATGGAGTATTACGCAGCCATAAAGAAGAAAGAAATCTTACCATTTGCAACAACATGGATGGACCTAGAGCACATTATGTTAAGTGAAATAAGTCAGACAGAGAAAGACAAATATCATATGATCTCACTTATTATATGTAGAATCTAAAGAAAAGAATAAGTGAATGAACTAATCAGAAACAGTTTTGGAGACATAGAGGAAAAACTGAGGTTGCTGGAGGGGAGGGGGGTGAGGATAAGGGGGAAGGTGAAGGGATTAGAAAACAGTCAGTAACCACAAGATGGCCACGGGGTTTTGAAAATTAATTTGGGGAATGTAATCGATAATGTTGTAAAGATTGTGTAGGGTATCCGATGGACACTTGTCTCATTAGGGAGACCACCTCAGGGATGGTGTAGATGCCTGATCACTGCACTGTACACCTGAAGCTGAAGCTGAACAATAATGAATGCCAACTATAATTTTATATATATGTATATATATGTATGTATATACTTACAAGAAGTGGAATACAGCATTAGGAATAGAGACAATGGAAATGTAATGGCTCTGTGCGATGTCAGAGGGATAGTGGATGGAGGGTGGGGGGTTCACACAGTGTGAGGGATATAAATGATAAACGTCTAAGTATTACTTTGTCTTGTGCACCTGAAACTAATTTAAAATAAAATAAAATAAAATAAAATAAAATAAAATAAAATAAAACAGCCGGTAGGTAGGCCTCAGGATCTTGTACTCAGCAGAGGCCACGTGACATGTTCGACTCCAGAGCATTTACTTCTGGGTTTACGGAGTTCGTAAACCAAAATGTTTGTCAACAGAGACATTTGAAAACCGAGGTACTACTGTATAGATAAATAAATAGACAATTCGTGTATATTGTGTGGTAAGTGCCACTGGGGGCACAAAGGCTGCCTGGGAAACACTTAAGAAAGATGCCTAGCTTGGACTTGGGGTCGGGGTAGTGAAAGAAAACTTTTTGGAAAAAAACAGCAGTTCAGCTGAGTTCTGAAGAACTATTTAGTAAAGAAAGAGGAGAGGAAACAGCATGTGAAAGGTTTGGAGGGAAAAGACACTGAAATAAAATATGTCTAATCCTTAGTGTAATGCCTGGAACACAGACATTTATAGACAGCATTCAAAATGGCAGCAGCCTTTAGAGCTCTTATAATGCCCTTGGCCTTAAAAGGTATTAGATGTATCTCTGTATCCTTAGCATAAAAGCAGTCCCTGCCACATAGCAGATGCCCAATAAGTGTTGAACCATGAATGATTGAATAAATAAATAAGTGAGTGAATAAATGAATGGATTATTTCTGTCTGCTCTAGAGACCAGTCTATATCAAGAGCAATGTTCTTATTGAGACCTTAGCTGGAATAGTCTGGTTCCCAACAGTGCAGAGAGAGAATTCCTATAAGCCAATTCTGGAGAATTTGGGAGATTTCCAATGAGGTCAGCTGATATCGCGTGGTCTCTTTCACCGCTAGCCCAGGAGGGGGAATGCTTTTCCCTCCTTATGACACTGATGCTACTAAAGAGACCCACCTAGCTGCTTTTGTTTGAAAGCCTGTCTGCATGGCATCAATATGTCATCCCACAGAGCTAGGCAACTAGTAATATTGTAAAAACAACATGGCTGTCTTATCTTCTGGGACCACATCTGATCATGGCTCATGGACTAATGGAGGAGCTTAGCAGGTTAGAGGTCATTAAAAGCCGAGAATGAGCTAAGGGAAGTGAGGCTAAAAATAATAATGATTAACGCTTATTGATCACTTTTTCTATTTGCCAGGCTTTGTGCTAAGTTCTGTATATGCCTGACCTCATTTAATTCTCACAAGGAAACTTGGAAATAGATACTGAAATTATCCTCATTTTAAAGATGAGCAAACTGAGGCTTGAAGAGTGATATGATAATTTTAGTCAGGGATAGCTGGGGTCAAACCCAGTTAGTGCAACAGCAAAGCTGGCACTCTTAATCTTTTATTTAGCCACAATGCCACAAGCAAGCAAGCAAGCGAGCAAGAAAGAAAGCACAAAAGAAAAAAATGAAAGAAAGAAAGAACGAAACAAAGAAAAAGAAAGCTTGTCTATGCTGTCTGCACCTGGGAACATCCAACAAAATCAGGGACATGCTAACAAAACCCAAACGGTGTTTTTGCTGACTTTGAGGACCTATTAGAAGACTGAATAAATATTTGTTTAGGAAAATGGGAGAAAAATAAGAAACAGATTGAAGTAAAGCCATGCCTTGAGCTGTGCTCTTTCCCTGCTTGATCCCATGGACTTTCTGAAGGCAGCGTGGGTCCTGTCTGAGCTCCAAACGCCCTTTCATGTGGTCTTGCTCGGCAAGCCTTCTCTTTCTAATGCCACTATTGTCCTCACCCTGTCACTTTCAGCAGTCACCATGCTGCATACTTCTTAAAGGAAATGGGGCAATGAGACAACAGCTTTCCTTTCCCCGTCCACCATCAGTTATGTCTTCCTTTCCAATAACCTCTTGACTAGCTGACCTGAGAGATTTCTCTCTCAAGCTCCTTCATGGGCTCTTTCCCACAGCCCTTTGGGGTGAGGCCCTGGCCCATCTCTCAAGCCCCATCTCCCACCATGCTCTCCCTTTTACTTCACCCTGTGATGACGCT
Source organism: Rhinolophus hipposideros (assembly GCF_964194185.1). Taxonomy (NCBI): domain Eukaryota; kingdom Metazoa; phylum Chordata; class Mammalia; order Chiroptera; family Rhinolophidae; genus Rhinolophus; species Rhinolophus hipposideros. The sequence continues at coordinate 58,273,646 of NC_138056.1, forward strand.
TGTGTGTCGCTGTCTAAACACACCACACAGCTGCTCGTCACCATGCCTTTACTCGTGCAGTTCTTCCTTCTGGGGATGCCCTTCTCCTCACTTTGTCTAGGTAACTCTCACTCATCTTTAAAAGGTCAGCCTGGACTTTATCTCTGTTTTGAAAACTAACTTGTCCCCTTTCCCTTTCTCTCCTAGGGCTCACCCCTTCCTGGACTCCCAACAACTCAATAGCACCATTAGTTTCCATCCTTTGTCACATTATGTTATGTTTTTTTGTTTTGTTTTACTTTTGTTTTTGATTTTGCCTCTCAAACACTCTCAATGGAGAGCTCCTGGATTCAGCTCTGTGAGGCCTGAGAGACACACAGCAACCAGATGGTGGCATGTGTGGCACAGGGCAGAGCAGAACGGTGGGTTCCTAATCAATTAACTGAATTAGGAAGCTCAGGTGGGAGTCGCTAAGGTCTAATGGGAAGCCCCCTGCCCCAGAATCTGGTCTTGGTGCAGCCAGGCACTTTCTGTTTTCTCTCTGCTGGCTTTGCTCTCTGTTCCCAAGCTGCTCAGTGTCACTAGAAAGTCATGAAACTGCCATGATTTGCATGACTACAAATCCCTGTTATCTAATCTCACTCAGCTGGGCCATCAGTGCCACTTAGAAAGCCTCATTCCTCAGAGCACATTTTCCAACTGCTTCCACTTTTCTAAAGCCCCCAAACCACTCCAGCCCCCTTGCTCACATTTCCTGCTTTGCCCAGAAGACTGAGGTTGTTGACATCCTTCCCTTCCTGTTAAAAGCCTTCTCGGATCTCCCCAGCCTTTCCTCTCTCCTCCCTGCCCCTCAGAGAGGCCAGTGCCCCAGGCTTGATGAGACGCCCCCTTCGCCCCCATCCTAGAGATCCTGCTCCCAGAATCTTCCCCTTTGTGCATCTTCTCCTTCTTCAGCAACCCCAGGCCCATCTTCTCAGCTTACAATCAGGCTCCAGCATTTCCCACCCAAATAAATACATAAATGGATGAACAAACAACTTTTTTTCAATATGCTTCCCATTTAAAACATGCCCCACCTTTCTCTTTAATAGCTGCTTTTCCCCCTCTTCACCTCTTGGTGATATATTATAGTTTTGAATTATATAAATAATCTATGTTCATGGTAAAAAGTTAGAAACTGCATAGAAGCAACAAGAAAAAAATAATAATCTACTATTACAGCCTCTCAGAAATAACTCTGTTATCGTCTTGGAGTATATCTTCCAAAATGTTTTTCATGCATATATGTACATAAAGTTAAACAGATTTAAAAATAGATAAAATCATATTCCACATTCTTATGTCAGAATAATGGAGCATCTTTTCATTGGGCCCGCCCAGATAATGCACTCAGCTCTCATCTCAAGATTCTTAACTTAATCACATCTGCAAAGTCTCTATTGTTATGTAAAGTAACATGTTCACAGGCTCCAGGGATTAGTGCGCAGACGTCTTTGGGGCAGGGGGTCATTATTCTGCCCACCTGAAGAGGTCATTAGCCTAGGAGGTGGAAAAGGTCAGAGTGGTATGTGGGGGATTCCAGGCACAGGGAACAGCAGAGCTACGAGGGGACCTCAGTGTCTCCTCATCCCTCAAAGTCTCCATGACGATAAATACAGATCAACACTATTAAAGAAAAAGTGCAATTATGATGGATACCTTTTTTTTGGTCAACTCCATCTTCCTTCCTTTTTGAAAATGACTTTTCCCCACAGCATGTGGTTCTGGTGGGTTTGTCAAGGAAGGCACACGTGCTCCAAGCTGACCAGTCACAGTGCTGTTTTGGGCACAGCAGTTGGTTGAAGGATGGGAGCCTGATCCAAAGAGGGCCAATAAGATTCTTGGGGGCGCGCAAGGTGGGGCTGGTCTGGATGTGAAGACAAAGAAGTGTTCTTTCTTGTGGAAACTCTGAGCTCTAGAAATGCTGGACCCACTAGGGCCATCCTTCCCGCCATGTAGAGAGATCCTATCTAAAAATGAAGACATCCTAGAGGAGAAGAGGGAAACATAGCGAGAGAGAGAAAGAAAGAGAGAGAGAGATACCTCAAGGTCACAGGACATCATCTGACCATTTGGTTCAGACTTCCTTAAAGTCAGATAATGTCTGAACTCTTCAGTTGCGTCAGCCGGTAGATTCATTTTTCCTTTCTTTGCTAGAACTGGTGTGATTCAGGTTGTTATTATTTAAAATAAAGAGTCCTAACTGATATAGTATTATTCTATAATATGGATGCATTAAAATCAAATTAACCAAATTCCCTAATATTTTGCCTTTTTAGACTGTTTCAAACCTGTACTAGCACTATTTTAATAATACCATAGTGAATATCCTTATATATATATATATATATATATATATATATATATATATATATATATATATATATATATCTGCATATGACTGGTTATTTAGAGTACATTCAAGGAAATACATTTAGAATACATTCAAAGAAATCTATCAATTTAACCTACTGCAATCTGTCTGCACCCCACAGCTCTGCTTAAACTGCCCTTTCCTAAGGCACTAAACATCTAATTGTTGGTGCCAATAATCCTTTTCTCCATCCTCACATTCATCTTTTTCCCACTCCTTCCACTTAGAAAATTGCCTTAAACTTCAATGAGTCTTTTTCCGAGTTTCTCTTCCTACTTCCAGATTGAACATGGATGCCAATTCTGAAGTATTGGTAGGACTACTGAGAGTTCTGTGTTGAGATAGGTATTTGAAGAGAATGTGTGAATAATTAGCAATATTTTGTCCAACATGGGAGGCGGTAAAGATTGCAGCAGGAGAGTAAAGCATTTGCCATTGCTATAACCAGAAGTTCTTAACCTGGAGCAAAGAGACCAGGAAATTTCCCCGGGGGGTTCCAAAGTGACCCAGGAGATTCATGAATCCACTGAAGTTGTATGGCAATATTTGTGAGTGTGCATTTTTCTGGGAAAAAACAACAACATAGCTTTTATTAAAATTTTTAAAGGGATCTGGGACCCAAGAAAAGATTCAGAGCCACTTCCATGGACAGTCTACTACTGTGGGTTTTCCTCAACCCTACCACTGTGGGGTTTCCATAAGTGGCCTTATGGAGCTCATGGTTTAGAGAAGGAGAAAGTCAAGTAAGCTAGCAATTACCAACCAACCTGACAGATGCAATGATGTCATGAGGTCCCTGAGAGATTCTTCAGGAAGATACACAGGAGCCACTGAACACTGCCCTTTGGGCAACTAAGAATAACAGTGGGGAGGACATGTGGGCAAGTTAAGCGGAGGTACAGCTGCTTTCCATGACCTGAATTCATCCTTTAACCTGTTTTCCCAACCCTCTCCTGTGCTGCTCTGCCTCAGCTTCTCCCAAAACTACCCCTAGCTCTCCAATACCCAGGAAGTCAGCAGAGTACATAACCAGGGGCCCCCCCTCCAGCTATACCCCAAAGCACAGTAGTTTGTGACATCTGGAAATTTGCACATCTGGGAAACAGTGCTCAGACCAGCTACATTTCACTTTCAATATGATTTCCTTCTACTCTGTCTATTGCAGGCCTCTTAAATCATGTTGCCTACATCCAGACCTCCTTATCTTAGTGACTATCTATGTTTTGAATTCCTTGCTCCCGCCCCCTGCCCCCACCCGCCCCAAGTTTAATTGGAAATATTTCCTGTTAACATTTCTTCTATCTGTCCTTTCTGGTGACTCCGCCAGCCATTTTGTTATCTTGAGTGCATTTCATTAAAAAAAAAAATGATGAGCCTGTGTTCCAAGATCACTAATGGAGATATTAAATGAACTAAGATTGACCCTCAGACTCCATCAGATTCTCTGGAGACCTCCCAGAATCCAGTCTAATAACTGTTTGTATTTCTGTTTAGTCCATGGTCGTGGTTCCACACTGCGCCTTGACAGACCACATTGGATTCCTTCCAAAAATACGATTTCTTGCGACCAGTTCAATGTCCCGTTAAAATTTTAATCTGCCTCTTGTTACCCATAAATATTTCTAACCCATGTTTTCCAAATACCATTCGATCTTCCACAGAGTATCTATATTTTAGACATTTTCTCCCCACATGCTTACATGGAGCACTGCTGTACACAAGAGAGGATCCATGCATCTCACTCTGGCATTCACGACCCCACAACGTGATGCCTTCTCCTTCAAGATGCATGTCCTCCACAGGGACTTGAACTCTGGACTTAGATGACCTACATTCAAATTCTGGCTCTTATGTTTTCTAACTGTGACTTGGGCAAGCTGAATCATGTCTCTGGGTCTGTTTCCTCTGTCATAGAGTGACTTACAGAATTAAATCGGGTAGAGTTATTGAGAGGATTACATGAGATAACACATGGCAAGCATTTAGCAAAGTGCCTGGCCCATAGAAAGTGTTGTGGTAGGGAGAATTCCTCCCCCCAAAACAAAATATGTCCATGCCCTAATCCCTGAAAACTGAGAGACCAATAGTACAGATATAATTAAGATTAAGAACCTTCTAATGGGGAGATTATCCTGGATTATCTGGGTGAGACAAATCTAATTATATGAGCCATTAAAAGCAGGGAACTTTCTCTGGCTAGAGGCAGAAGAGGTACAGCAGGAGAACATGAGAAAGACCCACCATTGTGACTTGCAGAATGGAGTGAGCCACCTACGAGGATTACCTGAGATTCTCCATTGCACCTGCATTCTTCTGCCTCCAGTCCAGAGAAAGTTCCTTCCCTCAAGCAGCCACCTTCAAAGCCACCTCCACCATCATGCCTTTTACGATCCTCCCGTGAGAATCAATCACCCTTGATCTTCCAGAAAACAATATTATATGCTTTACTCCTTCCGAAATCTGCTACGTTTTAGAGCTCTTTACCTACTTGTCTTCCCAACAACACGGTGAGTGCTGGAGGAAAGACTCCGTGCCATGGCATGTATAGTTTGCCCTACGTATTTATCACAGACTCCTTTCTGAGATACAGAAGAGGGGAAAGGAAACTAACACTCACTGAGAGTTTTTTCTGTATCAGGCCCTGAGGACATGGATCACTTTATTTAATTCTTACAAGAATTCTGATAAGGTTAATAGATAAATACCTCTTTTTATAGATGTCTCAGTGACACAAACTTGCCCAAAGTCCAACAGCCACTAGAATAAACGCTATGATTTGCCTTTCAGTGAATTCAGGCCTGCCTGATCCAGTTTGTTGTTCTTTCTACTGTCTTAGGGTGTTTTGCATAAATACCGCCTTTGCCGTCCTCACAAAGGACATCCTTATGGTCCCTTAGAAAGCAGTTCATGTTCACAGCAACACTTTGAGGAAGGTTTTATTATCCTGATTTTAAAGATGAGAAAATTGAAGCCCAGGGAGCTTAAACGATCTGCCCAAGTTCACACAGTCCCTGAGAGACACAATTAGGACTTGAGCTCAGGATTTCTGACTGCAAAAACACTTAAGTGTTCTTTCCACCAGACCACAGCTAGTTCCAATCAATGTTTACGAATTAAATGTTGTACGCTCTCAGGCTTGCTCTTTCTCTTTTCTAAAATTACTTATTGCGAGGCAGTATTTCTAGCATCTCTGAGTCAGATTTCTGTTGTTTCTCTGTTTTAATGATACATGCCACACCTCCCAATGCTGGGCCAGCTGCAAATTACATTTGTGTCACACTGACTTCTTCCAGATTACACACCCAGATCGGAGATCGGGGAATAAAATAGATTCTGACGCCAGCTTCTGAAGCTTCTGGGCCCCACCTTTTTCTCCTCCAATACAGGCAAACCAGCTCAAATTCCCCTTTGTGTAGGGTCTTTTGGTCAATTTTTAATCAACATGCCTTTTTATAAGTGAAATAACACAGTAAGTGTTATTTTTTAACTGTTTTAACCAACTATTAAAGAAAATTAAACATCACATTTAATCACCCTACTCAGAAAACCAAAGGAGATTACCTTTAAATTGAAATATTCCTAAAGTTACTTTAAGGATTCTATATCTAATACTGTAAATATGAACCCTTTAAATGAATAATGATGTTTTCCTTTGCTTATTTAGGGAACTAATATTTTAAAAGTAATTTCTTTGATTTGATATCCTTTCTTTAAAAATAGGGAAAACAAAGAAAACTTCTTCATGGAATTTTGCTTGTTTTTTTTCCTTAAAGTGTCTATCTAGGCTTCCTTTATAAGTTTCATAGTGGTCTCATTAATTTTTCTACTTGATGAAACAGGATCTACATTCCGCCTTGAATGTAAATCACCTTTCTGATTGTGACCTCCAGAACTGCCTGGTTTTCTTTACTTTATACACATTAATGCAAATACCCACTTCTAAGGCCCCTGAGAACAAACACATAGCTCTGCGGATTCTGCAAAGTTCTCTTTCCTAAGTCTCCCCAGCCTGTTTTCCATCAAAAGTTACAACAGTGTTTTCATTACTTCCTAATTCTCTATACTACTGGGCTCTGGGTTCCTTGTGAGTGGAAGCACATAATCAGTGCAGTGGTGTTTTCTGTTATTTCTACTCTTCATCTATAGAGTTTGACTTAATGAAGCATTTTCTGTTATTGTAATTATATATAATAAACATTTTCTCAAAGCTCCCAGCTCATGCTATTCACTCCCTCATATTTTGGCAATCCCTGATCCTATTTCAGTATGCCTTAACCTAGATGTGGGGACAGAGCCAGGAGTGCAGTTTCCAGGCTCTCAGCCTCACATGGAAAGGTGCTGGCTCAGGCAGTAAATGGCCATCAACTGTGATTGGATGGCCATCAGCTGTGGCTAGTTGGCTGTCAGCAGTAACCAGTGAGCCATTGGCCACTAATATAAATGCCGTGGCTACACTAGCAGAAGATGGGGGCCAGCAAGAAGATGGTGGCTGAGTTAGCAAGCACGGTTTGCAGGTAGCACAGCGCATTGCAGCTAGCAAGTGAGGTTGGTTGGCAGAGAGAAGCGGACAACAGGTTGCATATCGTGTGGCTCTTGCTTCCTGTGTCTCCAACCCAGCTGCCAAGGAAACTATAGTGGTATGACCCCTACTATGGCTCCGTGGGTGTTCCTTTTTGGCCTCACCATATCCTGTGTTCTTATGTGGGGAGCGGGACTAGAGACCCCTCATGACACCCTGCGTGACACTAGGTTACTAGGTTTTTCACGTTTCTCCTTTTTATAAAGTGAGGGCATTGTTTTTCCTACGTTAACTTCACAAATATGGTCCAGCTTTAATTACCTCAAAAGGGAACCGTTTAATCAAATTTCACTTGCGGAGGGTGTGCCTAACTCTTCAGTCACAAGAGTCTATTGAATAGACCTATTGATATTTATTGATGATCCAGCTTGTTCTTTATCATTTATTAAAGTATTCCATGAATATGTACTATGTGCCGAATAACATTTTCTGAGTGTTTATTATGTGCCAGGCATTAGTTTAAACACTCTACATATTTGAATTTTTTCATCACAAAGAATTTGTGATAATGGTCTTTAGTTTATAAACAAGGGCACTGAGGTGCAGACATATTAAGTGTCTTACCCAAGGTCACACAGCTAGGAAGGAGCACAGCCACAATTGGTACTCGGGCATCTGTTATGTTAGGTGTTGGTTCATGTCAATGGCTGTCTAAAAATATACACACATTTTCAAATAAGTATTATTTTAAGAATTCATTAGAGAATATATCAATTTGTTAAACAAAACAAAACAAAAACACTTACTGAGTACTGACTCTATGCCTTCACTGTCATAAACACTATGGAGAACAGAATTAACAAACCACTATCTACTATTGAGGGAATTTAAGTCTAGCTGAGGAGATCCAACACACAGATATGAGCAACTAAATAACAACAGAATCAACATTTGAGTAAAACACTATGCAGAACAGCTTATCTGTGATACTGGAAATTATAAAATGGAAAAATAATTGTGGGATCCATTTTGTCAAAGCAGTAGAACGGACATGCTGTAATTTACTACATCATGGGTAAAGTTAAAAAGATAAAAAGAAAATCTTGATACTATGAATTCATTCAGTTAATTTGAACGATATTTATTGGGCACCTACTATGTGTCAGGCAGTGTTCTTGGTACTGATTGCTAAACCACAGAATGTATTATTGAGAGAAATTATAAAATTACTTTCTCTTGGAGAACTTAAAAAGGCAGGACAATCTACATTTAGTTATGCCAAGGGGCAGGTAGATGAGCTGGGTGGTGATAATGGTACCTAATAATACCAGGCTGATCTGAAAGAGGGACACTTCATAGCCCTCTCTCTTGCTGTCCCATTGAGATCCACAGGAAGAGTCATCAGGTCATCTCAGGAGCTCATAGAAGTTCAAGGCTGGTGCTACCGTGTTTCTCCGAAAATAAGACCTAGCTGGACAATCACCTCGAATGCGTCTTTTGGAGCAAAAATTAATATAAGACCCAGTATTATTATGTTATGTTATGTTATGTTATGTTATGTTATGTTATGTTATGTTATGTTATGTTATGTTGTTATGTTATGTTATGTTATGTTATGTTATGTTATTCCCGGTCTTATAATAAAATAAGACTGGGTCTTAAAATTAGTTTTGCCCCAAAAGATACATTAGAGCTGATTGTCTGGCTAGGTCTTATTTTTGGGGAAACACTGTATATATAAAATTTTCAATCATCCAACCCAATCTTTCACCCTTCACTTTCCTCCCAAACCCATTTCTAGAGCCCTCTGGAACTAAATCTGTGATCAACAAACTCCCATATGTCCTCATTGCTCTGATTGCTCCTTCTTCTCCTGGCTTTTTTGCAACCTGAGACCATTGTTTCCCTCCAGCATCTCAAAGCCCTGTTCTCTCTCTCTCTCTCACCACTTGTAGTTCAGGGCTGGGGGTGGGATGAATATCCTCTTTGCATCTATTGCGGTTTAAACCATTTCTCTCCCTTCCTTTCTTAAAAACTACAGCTCCTGCCTTCAGATTACACAAATGCCTTATAGTTGTCAAATATCTGCCCCTCCAGTCACCAGTCACTCATCATCATTCTTTCATTGAAGGCTATGGTCATGGGCTCTAGGTCTTATTCTCCTACCACACCTCTGTCATCTTCTTGATGTCTTCAACATACAATGAATGGACTATCCAATTCCCTGGCCTCTCTCTGTCCCTTACCTTTCTCACCTTCCTCAGTCACAAACATCCACTGCCATGGTCACACCCTAGACCCAGCCATTGGTGGCAGCTCCACACTGATTTCAAACATCTTACTCTTCAACAACCACCTTGTCAGAACTTCCAATCTACTGGCCTGTTGCTTTTCTGCTATGTATCCCCCGGCCCCATCCTCACATTCTTCTACTCAGTTTAAACATTTCCTTGCAATCACCCTCAATTGCTTTGTTCAACGCTCTCTCTACCTCTCTCCTCCCTCTCTTTCTCTCTCTTTCCCTTTCTGTCCTCTCTCTCTTTCTCTCTCTCTCTCTCTTTCTCTCTCTTTCCCTTTCTGTCCTCCCCTCTCTCTGTCTTCATCGTACTAACCCTGGAAAACTTCAGCAATCACTGAACCAAGGTATCTGCCTTTTCTGTGCCTGTACTCAAGCAGCTGAATATTCCTGGGAATAAAAGCATAAAAACTAAGCCAATTGGTTTCTCTTTAAATCTGATCCCACAAGCCTCAAATGATCGCTGCCCGGAAAGCACACTGTGCTTCTGCAGCAAATTCATGCCCTACTTTTAAAGCCAACAGGCTCACACCTTTTCTTTCTCCTAAAACTTCCTGTATCCATCCTTCCTGTATCCGTCCTTCCTGTATCCTTCCTTACCACTTTTCCTTCTTAATCAAAGACCTTGTCTTATATTTCACTGAGGAAGTAATGCTGTCAGAGAAGAACTGCCTCAAATCATTTACAGTAAAGCGTTTAACTAATCTTCTTGCCTCCTCTCTTATTAAAATGGAAAAACCGTCACTTTTCTATCAATGCTCAACCCTTCTGTGCGTACTCTCCACCCCATTCCCTCTGGCCTTCTTAAGGATCTCACTCTTGTTATTCTCCACATCCCCTATAGTAGCAGTTCTCAAATTTTAACCTCTGGTCCCGGAGACTCTCAATCCTGTTCTTCCTCCACCCTCCCATCAGTTGTCAGTGAGCAGCACCAAGCTAAAACCTCGGAGTCATCCTTGATTCTTCCCGTTCCATCACCCCATTTCAAATCTGCTGCTACCTCTTGTCAATTCTTCCATCAAAATTGGGCATGTGACTCCGCCTCTTTCTCTCCTGTCTAAGTCACTGTCATCCCTCCCCTGAACTTGCTTAACCGTCACCTAACAAGCTTCACTGTTTCTGTTCCTATCTCCTATAATCCATTCTCCAGGCAACAGAGTATCTCCAGAGTGATCTCCTGGTTCACTGGCTGAGCACAGACCTTCTTCCTTCCCTTCTTTGGAGCTCTCCGAGCTCTTTCCACCTCCTGGATTTTGAGCTTCTTTTCTCTGCGAGAATCCTTGTCCAGCAGCTCCTCAGATGATTGGCATATTCTCATTCTTTTGGTCTCAATTTAAATATCTTACACAGAGAGACCTTCCCTGACAACCCTATCTTAAGTGGCCTCCTCAGATTACTTTCTATCTGATTACCTGATTATTTCCTTTGAGACATTTATTATAACACACAATTATGTATTTCCTAATTTATCATCTGCCTCTCAAATTAGATTGTGAGCTCCATGAGGGCAGAGACCTTGTTTCTTTTGGTCAGCCCTGAATTTCCAGCATCCAGAACAGTACTTGGCAGAAAGCAGGTACTCAATCAAAATGTGTTAAATAAACTGTGAATGAGTAAGTTTTTGTTAACATTTATGTACTGGTCCCTTGGCTATGTTCCTCAAATGCATTATCTCATTTAATAACCATTACAGTCCTATGAGGTAGGAGTACTATTATCTACATTTGACAGATGACAAAACTGTGGTTCAGAAGAATATTTGCTCAGTCACATAGCTAATACCAACTGTCTTAGCTCACACGGCCATAACAAAATACCAAAGACTGGGTGGCTTAAACAACAGTAATTTATTTTCTCACAGTTCTGGAGGCTAGAAGTTCAACATCAATTTTCCAGCTGATTCAGTTTCTGATGCAGCCTCTCTTCCTGGCTTGAAGACAGCCGTCTTCTTCTGTCCTCACATGGCCTTTCCTCAGTGCATGTGCGCGGAGACAGGGTGGAAGCTCTCTGGTATCTCTTCTTCTAAGGACACTAATCCTATTAGATTGGCACCCACCCTTATGACCTCATTTAGCTACTTCCTTAGTGATCCCATCTCCAAATACACTTGCACTGGGAATTAGGGCTTCCACATAGGAATCCGAGTGGTAGGGAGACACAAACATTTAGCCTATGCCCCAACAGAGTCAGGATTCAAACCCATACTTGTCAAATTTCATAGCTCATACTCTTAATTACAGAATCATATTGTCTCTGGGTCCCCAGCCCTGCCCTCATGCCGAGCCTTTCACTTCATCCACACCAGGCTTCATCCATTGCCAGAGGTTGCTTGTCTGGTTCTCTCATGAAGCACACCTTCCTTGGAGTTAGGAGCCAAGGAAGCAAAGCCTGGCTTCCCTCGTTACTAGCTTTGTGACCTGAAGCCAATAGCCTAACAACCCTGAATGTGCCTCAGTTTCCCCATCAATGAAATATGGAGAGTCACAGAAGGTACGTCTCCAAAGTTCCTTCCGGTGGTGAGAGAAGAAAATAATCGTTCTATGAATCCACTGGATGTACGTGATTCCAATGTCTTGCTGTTATGCCTATTTCCCTGAGTAACAGTAACAACTGCGTGGTCAGGCTGTGAGAAAGCTGCCTCCACCCCAGCATGGTGATACAGCCTGTGGGAAGGGCCCTTACATGGCTGTGACCCATGTTTTCTTCTTCCTCCTCACGCTGAATCATCCTGCTTTTGTTTTCTTTGAATTTAGTATTTTTCTGTTTGGCTCATTTGCTCTATAGCCTAGGAGGAATTGCCCCCAGGGGATCATTCCAACAGATAGCCTCATCCGGTTGGGTGTCACCCTAACTGGAAATTCTCAGGAATGTAATTTACCCACTTAAGGTGATGGTTATCTGATGGCCGACTAAATACCAACCATAACAATGATCATAGCTAACACTTACACAGCACTAACTGTATACAGGCACTGTTCTAAGCACTACGTAGATATGAATCCACTTACTCCACTTACTCTCGACAATGATCTAGGAGAGGACACGACTGTAATAATCATGCCCACAGCTAGTAAGGGGCCGGGGTGGCGTGGGGGTGGGGGGGCTCTGGGGCTAGAGCCTGTGCTCTGAACCATAACAACACAAGGCCTCTCCTGACACCTGGTGTCCTCCCGCCTGACCTGTAACCCCTAATCCTGGGAGAGGACAGGGAAAGGAAACGCAGGGCTCTGCGGAAGAGGAGAAAGCCAGAGGGCACCATTCTGGGATTAGAAGTGAAGCGAGACATCTGTGGGATCTGCAGTCACCACCTAGGAGGGTTGGGGGTTGGTGGCTCTCTGGGGCTCCCAGGTCACCCTGTACTTTCCCCCTCTCAGCACTAAGCAGCCTGCATCTGGACTATTATTAGCTCAGTATCTCTTGCAGGAGGTAGTAAGTTCCTCCAGGGCAGGGATGGTGTCTAGGTCAGCTCAGTGGTCCCTCAGCAGCAGGAGGGCAAGGACCTGGTTAGTCCATCACTGAATAACTGATTCTGGGTCTAAAATAGTGCACTACGGAACAGGCATTCATGGATAAGTAGATGCGGTAGGCCAGCAGATACCACAATGAGTACTGGTATAAAAGTTTTCAATGCTTATGTTTTCTTTATCTTTTGTTGATTTTCACTTAGTGCAAAAGCCCTGAAACTTAAATCACCTGTGGAGTTCAGTAAGAATGCATATTCTTAGGCCTCAGACCCGTGAGATTCTGATTCATTTAGTTCATGTGGTTTTTTAAAACATTTCGCTGGAATATAATGTACAACTAGGAAAGTATACAGAAGTAGTGTACAGCTTGTTGCATTTTCATAAATTGAATATACCTAAGCACCCAGCACCCACATCAAGATGCAAAACATTATTAGACTAGTTTGGGGAGTTTTAAACAAAAATCCTGATGATTCTCATGCAGGTCCCCAAACACTGAGAAACACTGGAGTGTGATTAGCTGTAAAACTCTTAAAATGGAAACAGCTTGTGTTTATGTCTTTGAGAAAAACAAGGACAAGAGAACTAGGAAGGGTGCCCTGGTGACCAGAAGCCCCAGGGACACAGTTGGTGGTATGGTCCTGGAGGTAGGGAGTGGAGTTCAACTAAGTCACCAGCTGGCCTTCTGGATATAGGAGCGTGTTCATAAACTCCCAATACCTGAAGACTCAATGGGAGAGAAGTCCATGGATATAGGCGCAGGTCTTCCAGTTATTAAAGCACTAAAGCAAACAAGTTTTCAGAGCAAAGACAGAGGGGCCCTGTGGACAGTAATCATTGAGTTTCTCATTTCCAAAAGGAATGAGTGACCTTCTTACAAATTCCATCTGAACCAGACTGGAAGAAGGCCGGCAGAAATTCAGTCTCAATCTCTCTCTCTCTCTCTCTCTCTCTCTCTCTCTCTCTCTCTCTCTCTCTCGCACTCTCGCACACACACACCCAAGACTTACTTTGGAATGTTCTTTCCCAAGCTCCAACTATAAGGTCTTTCATTAGGGTCAGATTCATTTTGATTCTTGAAATACCTCTGTCTTTTTCCTAATTTTCCTTTCTTCAAAATTTTTTTGATTCCTGGTGTTCAGACCGAATGAGAAAACTAGAAGTTGTAAACCTCCACAAAACTAAAAATAGTGGGTGGTGGGAAAAGAAGAGAAGGCATTATCCTGATTACCTCTTAATCATCCATCTACAGATTCTCAGAGGTCTGAAATGAGCCTGGGTATCCAAGCCGAGTCTAAAATTCCCCGTGTTTTACGTCCTCTAGAGCCTAGCCTTTTAACTGGTACAAATATAGACGGGGGTGAGGGGAGGAAAGTCCTTTTGGCATTAGACCTTAAACAGTTTCTCTAGCTTCTGTTGTTAACCACTAAGAATTTTTCAACTTCCAAAATTTTTTAAGTGTTGTATATTCCACAGAGGGTTGGACCATTTTTTTTTTTTTTGGTTGTTTTGTTTACTGGGTTTGGCTCCTGAATTCTTTTCCTAGAATTTGTTTTCTGTGGGAAAAGAGGTTGAAGCATTTCAAGATAAGTTTGGAAAGGAGCTGCCTGGGTCCTGTAAAGATTTCAGATGAGTAAGATAAGTAAGTTTTCTGCATAACTCCTTGTCGCCCAGCCAACCAGTAACCGAAATGACAGTCTCCATCCTGTGGGCCTACAAAAAGTTCAAGTATAGCCCACTCCCAGAAAAGTCACCAGAAGGAACTTTCCACATTCTACTATCCATGCACCCAGTCATTCATCCATTCACTCATTCATTCAACAGATTGTTGTTGAGTGTGGGCTCTGTGTCTGATACTATGCTAGGTGCAGATCACCAAATGCAAGCTCCCTTCTCTGGTCCCTCCTTTTTATTTCTTGGTGGGGGCACTCAAACAAAAGGGAATACAGCTCTCTAAAACCATCTTTCCCTTCCAGCTGCCTCCAGTCTTCCCAGTCCCCAGCTAGAAAGCTGCATAATTCAGGGAAACGGGATTCCCTCCCAGCCTGGGTCTTCTCTCAGTGTCGTTGTTAATACCTGTGCTTGTTTCAGGGTGACTTTTAAGAGCCTAATGAGGGCCACTAGTCTCCCGGGTTTGCAAATCAAGCTGACACATTACAGCAGGCCCACCGGCTCCCAGGACCTGTTGCTGGCAGGACCTGTTGATTGTTAGCGGGACGACCAGCTTTGGCTAGACTAGTGCACCGACCTACTTTGCAGAATCAAAAATCAAGGGTTCCACCCAGATTGTCTTTTCTAATTTTCCAACTTTTGATCTCATGCCAAATTACATGTTACAGCAATTCACATCAGCAGGATGATGATCATTCTGGAAAGCTGGAAGAGCAGCGCGGCCATATGTCTAAAAATGTGCACATGGCAGAGTGATTTTTGGATAATGACTTGATTCAGGCCCCATTTGTGACTTTAACACTCAAATCGACATTTTCTCCTTCATAAAAACAGACCCTGAACTTAAAAATCTCATAAAGGAATTCAACAGTTTTCCTTAATGCTGTTCAGGTATGTGTACCTGGCTTTAAAGCAAATCCAGTAATGTGAGAACGGATGTGCATCTGTCAGTCAGCGGGCAAGAGATTCACTTTACAGGCTGATAAATTCATGTCACAGAATGATTCTTTTCTTCACCAAAGGAATGTCCATAGGGTCCTTGAAAGGGGCAGTCTTTCCTAGTACTTCGAACACTTTGTAAAGTTTTAACCTAAAATGCTGTTTAGACATCACAAGTACTGCGTAAAGAGAAGACTTCTCAGATCAGGCAGATGGCCCTAGGTTATTTTTAGCCATTACCCCCTTTCAAAAGGAGTCCAAATGACTTGTCAACATCTGGTTGGCATTCGGTGCCCTGCCTCCGGCAAAACTCAAGTTCTGAAGCAAGGCTTATACTTGGATCAAGACTTAGGTCTGTAGCTACTCCTTTCCTTTGTCCAGCTCTCTCAGACAACCCTCACCGCTTTCCCAGACTTGAAATCTTTCTGGTACTTATGTAGTATTTTGCACTGCCCAATTTGAATATTGCCTTAGAAATGGTCTTGATTTTATTCATTTTATGAGTTCAGCTATGTTCCAGGTCTTCAAGAAACTTGCCTAAAAAATAATAGCAGTCAAGGAAATGGAGTGAGAAGGAGCCATCACTGTTCTGAATCAGTGTCTTTCAGTTAGCAAGAATTTATCAGAATGAGAACTGATTTTCGTCACAAAGCAATGTTTCACAGTGGCCCATAGTTAGGCTGTCTTCATGGAAACATTATTAAAATAATAATAGAAAATAAAAGACCACATATAGATCTCAGCCAATCAGCAATAATCTCTTGCAGCCAGAGGGACTGCTTAAGGAATCTGCAGTGGGAAACAGACCTGGGATGTTTGTTGGAACTGATGGGGAGATGAGCTCTCCCCATCGTCGTCTCTTCCACTGGATTTAATCCTCAGAAAATATAAATTGGCAGGTTCTGGGGGTTGCCCTAAAGTGAAATCAACATAGAAGAAAAACTGAGCAGTAGAGAAGCCCAAGTCCTGATGGTATCATTTGAGCTCTAGCATCCTTCCTGAGGCTACACCTATTTTCAAGTTTTTAGTTAAGTGAATAGGCAAATTCACGTATTTATTTAGACAAGTTTGGGTTGACTTTTTGTCATTTGCAAATGAAAGACTCCTGACTCCCCCTCCTCCTCAAATGGTCTTTATATCAATTACCAAGATCTATGGTTTCTCCATCCAAAATATCTCATATCCATTGGCTCATCTCCATTCCAATGACCGTAATTTAGTTCAGAGTTCTCATGACTTTTTGTTTGAACATGCAAACTCTGAGTTTGTCTTTCAACCTCCACTTTCCCCTCCTGTCTATCTTCCCAGAAGCTATCCACTTAATCCTCACAAAGCACAGATATAATAAAGGTATTCACTCCACTGCCCAAAAACTTTCACTGACACCCCATTGCCTAATGAATGTAAAATCATACAGTCTTTTCCTCCTGTGTGTCTCCTGTACTACATACAGGACACTTCACTTCTGACACTTCTGGTAACCAAATGTGGGGTGTGGGGGTTCCCCACACAGAGCAATTTTCCATGGCACCAGTCTGGTATCCTACAATTTATTTCACTTCTGACACTGTCTACCTAGAAATGGTATCAGATCCCACAGGTTAAGGGCTCAGTCCCCAAAACTGACCCCTCCCACTTCAGATGCCAATGGCACATAGTAAGTCCCCAGACTACTGATAACTTTTGTCCCATTTAACTACAAATGGGAGGTCCCCACAACGCCCTCACTATGTTTGACTAATTTACTAGAGTGGCTCACAGAACTCAGGGAAACACTTAACTTAGGTTTACCAGTTCATTAAAGGATATTATAAAGGACACAGATAAACAGATACATAAAGGCAAGGTCTGAGAGGGTCCTGAATGCAGCAGCTTCTGTCCCCATGGAGTTGGGGGTACCTCACCCTCTTGGTATGTGGATATGTTCACCAACCTGGAAGTCCCCTGAACCCCATACTTTTGGGATTTGATGGAGGCTTTATCATGTGGGCATGACCAATTATCAACTCCATTTCCAGCCCTTCCCCCTTCTCAAGAGAAATGGGGGTGGGGGCGGTGAAAATTCCAAGCTTCTAATCATGGCTTATTCTATCTAGGTGCCATCCAGAAGCCCACCCAAAATCACCATTAGAACAAAAGACACTCCTGCATATCACCCAGGAAATTACGAGTTTCAGAAGCCCTGTATCAGGAAGCAAGGTCAAAGACCAAACATTAAAACAAAAGATAGGAGTGCCTTATAATTTAGGAAATTACAAGGGTTTTAGAAGTTCTGTGACAGGAACCAGGGGCATAGATCAACATATATATTTTTTCTATTATCTCACAGCTACTGAATTAAGTTCAAATTCCTTAGTCTGATATTTCAGTCCCTCTATAACCCAGCTGCAATCTCTAGCTTTCCAACCTTTATTTTCTGCTGTATCTCTCATGCAATTTATACTCAAAGTTATGCATTCTGGTTGGGTATTCAAGTCTTCAGGGCAAGTTTGATGTAGAGCCAAGTGAACTCGCTATTCCTATGTCCAAATCCTCCAATTTCCAGGTCAGATATAGCCTTGTCTTGAAGCCTTCCCTAAATCCTACAGCTGGGAACCTTCTGCACTCTTACAGCCCTTTATCTCTTCACTCCTTGGGGCTCTACATATCACTTCCTTTTATCTTTCTACATTTTATTGTAGCTACTTGTAGATTTGTTCTATCTAGTCTGCTCTCTAGAATTCTTCCCTACTAGATAGCTACTCCCTTCAGACAGCGTCTGTTTCAGATTTATTTTTGTGTGCATTCCATCCCCTATCCCCAGTCATATTCCACATATGTTTATCTAATTGGTATAAATAAAGGAATGAGAAAGGTTAGAGCTCTTCCCATTATTCCATGCTACTTACCTTAGGCCAACAGATAACCTCGTTCCCTTGCCACTGAGTGATTTAGGATTTATGACCATTGAATTCTGGCCATTGCCATATGAAGAGAGGCCCGGGGACTGGTATAATTTTCTTGCTCCTAAGAGAGAGACATAGGAGGACAAGTCCTTCCCCTCACCCCGCCCTTTTTTTTCCTCCTGGATATAACTATACATCGAATTTGCTTGTTATTTCTCCTTCCATCTTGCCACAAGCCTGAGTACTTTTACAAAAAAACATACTTTTTTAAAGTATAACTTTACACAAAACAGTTTTATTGGCTCACTCATCCTTTCTCCATTAGTCAGGCAAGTAATACCGTGTTTCCCCGAAAATAAGACCTAGCTGGACCATCAGCTGTAATGCATCTTTTAGAGCAAAAATTAATATAAGACCCGACCGGGTATACTATACTGTACTATACTATACTATACTATACTATACTATACTATACTATACTATACTATACTACTAGGTCTTATATTAATTTTAGCTCCAAAAGACGCTTTAGAGCTGATGGTCCAGCTAGGTCTTATTTTGGGGGAAACAGGGTAGTTTTCATACAAAGGTTGAGTCCTATCAAGCCTAGATCAAGAATACCCAACCTCTGAGTGAACTTCATTTCCCTGATGCTTTGAGATCACTGGGCAGGGGATGAAAGAGTTGATATTAAAATTACGATTGAAGCTGAGGTTGGGGGGCTGCTACCAAGACTGGAGTTGACCTTGAAGTCAGCAATCAACCCTTCACAGTATAGTCTAACAAATCAAAGACTTCTCATTTATTTGTTTTTAATTTTTCTGCAGAAAGGGTCTTAAGGATTTAATAGTTCAATTTTATTGCCTGTTAAAAAAAGAAAGAGAGAGAGAGATTGCCATCTGTTGTCCTGAAAGATAAGATTGTTCAGATAACCTCATTTTACCAATATGCTATTTATACACCTGTGAAGTCATATAGTTTAGGACTGGGCTGGGCCTTCCTGGATCTTCCTGGATTCCAGCCAAATGCCCTTTTCATTTCAACATGAAAACAAAACATATCATGTCGTTTTGGAATGGTGTCACATTGCTAAGAGGAACTAATTTTTATTGGCAGTATGATTCCTGGACTACCCTATTCTCTACTCCCCCTCTGGAGTGGACCCACTGCTTATCTGCAGAGGATGTCCTCACCCTGGCTGCACACAGTTGTCTAGACAGGACCTCAATGGCCCTGAGTAAAAACAGACAATGTCTATGTGCAAAAACAGGGCCCACGGAGAGTATGACGCTTGTGGACGTAGTGACCTCAGAACCATTGCACAGTGTTGGCTTACGTCTTGATTTTCCAGGACAAGACAATAATGTGAACAACTACTTATAGACACCACAGGATCTAGTGTTCTTCTCCCTAATTTTAGTCTGCTGAAAACCCGGATAAAATGTCACTCCTCCTTGAAGGAAATCCCCACCTGCAGCTGCTGGTGTCAGTATTGGAATCTCCTCCCAGCGTGACCTTCATTGCTCTGTCAGGGTGACAGGCTCTCCAGAGCTGTCACCCTCCGGACTTGCCCTTCCTCCAAGAGAACAAGCTACAGTGGAGGGCACCAGTGTGGCCACAAACTGTGACATCCTCTTGCCTTCATGTGGGTAAGTCCTACCTCACCCTACCCCCAGCTCCTCTGAAAGGGCTTTCTCTCAGTTTGACTTCCCGGATCGGGGAGAGCAAGCCCTCCACATTGTTCTGCAGGATTTGAAGTGAAAAGAACATGGATGATTATTATTGTGGTTTCCCTAATCTATGTACCCAGGGCATCAGGAACTGGTGATCCTGTGTTTGAACTAAAACAGGTTACTGGCCTGACACAGCAGGAAGCAAATTGCTTCTATAGATACAAAGCCTCCTGCTTTACCCTTGGGCTGGTCGCCCTTACTTTGTATTCAAAATATGAGAAACTGGCTGCCATTCCCGGGATGGTGGTGAGGTGCTAGTCCTGGCAAGCTGGCTTGTTTTTCAGTAACTCTCCCTTCCACCAAAGTAAAGGAAAACCAGAGGCTTCCGACTATGTCTTAGAAGTGCCCAAGCTTCTGAAAACTAAAAATAAGTCTCAAATTTAGCTCACTGTGTGTTTTCAAGGTCAGATTAGCTGATGATATCAGTCAAAACAGCCAAACTAGGCTTCCCCGTTACCTCTGTTCCAAAGGACACCCCCACTGTCTACAAAATGCTGTCCATTTGGGGCCTTGCTAGGGCGAGTGGGGTTTTGTGCTGGATGTGTCAGGGCTATAAAAAAACCAACACATGATACCGTCCTCAATTAGTTTTTATATTAGTAGCTATCCGTAGAGTTGTTACAATTAAAATAAACAAATAAATAAATAATGAGTAGCTAACATAGTTGGAGAATCAGAGAGCATACAGCATGTTAATATTTTGATACGTGTCCTAATTTAATCCTCACTATAGCCCTATGAGGAGGGTATTGTCACTACCCCATTTTGGAAATACGGAAATGGTGTGCTTGCTGGCTATTCTCCATCTGCCCCGCTCCCAGCAGTTCTCCACCCTTCACTGCCCTGCTTTGTGCCCGGAAGGCTGAGCCTTGCAGACAGCACAACCTGGCTCCCTTCTGAGCTGGCTTTGGCAGGCTCCAGAGATCAGTGGGTGGAAGAAGAGGTTGGAGGACTTCTTTCCCACTCCCTCCCTCTTTGGCACCAGATTCCTCGCAGAGCTTCATCCCTCCCCGGATTGCAGGTCCTGGCAGCAGAACTCCTCCATGGTGCTCATTCTCACCACTAGCTTCTTTTGCGGCATCTCCTCCCATCTACCTCCTGCCCTAAGAGCAGCGAGGTCTTCCCCCGTTGCTAGGTCCCGGGTGCTCTCTGCTTTGTTTGTTCCTTCAGCTCTGTCCTCACCTCCATAAGTAGCCACTTCATTAAAGTCTCTTCATTTGAACCAGCCAAAGGCAAACTGTGTTCCTGTCAAGAGCCCAGCAGAAGAGATGCAGATCAGAGATTCAAACCCACAGTAAGCAGTAGTCGGGGAGAGGAAAAGTAAACTGACAACAGAAATAAAATAATTACAGTCAAGAGAAAATGGTAGAAAGTGTTATGGGAAATCAAAGGCCAACAAATATATTCTGTTGAGGATGTGACATTGTCAGGCTTTTTAAAAATGAATAGAATTGAGACAAGTGGATATGGAGGAAAGAGTTTCAAAGGCGAACAAAAGCATTGTGGCAAAAAAAGCATAAGCCACATGTCGGGAACAGAAGTGGTTCAGTCCCAGAAATGCAGTAAACTATGGATTGTGTTTCTCAAACTGCACCCTGTACAACTCTGGGGTTCTATGAAATGTTACTACCACACTGAAAAAAAAGAGTCCACAGATCAATCGGCTTAAGCAGATTTTCCTACTCAGGACTTGTCAGAGCATTCGAAGGGCTAATATGTATATTTAACCACCTTTTTTTCACAGATAATTTATTGATATCTTCCAGAGTATGGGAGGAAACAGAGTTTGGGAAACACATATTGTCCAATAGGATTCTATAATCCTTAGGAGTTCCAGCAGAGAGATTCAGAACACCCTATCAGAGCCAGAACTGAGCACGTATTTCAAAGGGTTCTGCAGAAAGTCGCTGGGAATGTCACAAGTCAGGGATAAATGATGCCTAAAATGTCATCATATAACCATAGCATGATTAGTGAAATGCAATTAGTAGGCCAAGTGTCAAATTTGTTATTTTGACTCGACCCATAAAGAAAGAATGGTGAATGGGCATCAAACAGGAATTCTCATTTATATCCTGGAAAATACTGCAGCCCCAGTGGTAAAATTTCATACACAACGGACCCTGTTCTTGTGGTTGGCAAGCCAAGTTATTTCAGACCTGATATTTTAAGCTAATTAAAATGAGCCAGGTTCTGTGCTAGATTACAAAACCAGACAATAACCACAAAGATTCTTAAAAACTATAAAGACTAGAAAACCATAAAGAGTAGAAAGAAAAACAAGATAAAGTTCCTGTAAGGAACTCTGGATCACTTGAAGTTGAACATTTAACTATATAACTACAATGTAAGATATCATTCCAATACAGTTCTCTGAAAACACAGAATGAACTTACCTATCTAGCACTGAAGGGTTTCAGAGAAGAGTTGATATTTGAGCTTGAAGGACGAATAGAATTTGCCTGCAGAAAAAGGAGAAACTTCATGAAAAATGCCAAATTTGAATATCCAGACCCCATATTTAACCATGTAAAAGCTTACTCCTTATAAGACAGAAAAGAAAGAGTCCAATATTTATGGATAAATATAAACATAAATTAAAAACAAAAGGATTTTCCAAAAAAATGCCTTTTAAAGCATTGGAGGTGTGGTATAAAATTGTATAACATAAATGTAAAGAGACTGCCAAAAGTTTATTGAAGTCTGTTTCAAGATCAGCAGCTCTGCTGCTTCTTAAAGAAAGAAAAAATATCTTTATTTTCTCTTTTGTTCTTGATCATGAGATCCAGTAGGCAAACAAGTACATCAGAGAAGTCCCCTGCTGGTCTCTGGAGACTTTCTGAATTTGACCAGAGAAAATGAGAAACACACAGTTATTTCAAAATGTTTCTAATTTTTCAGTTTAAAATAATGCCCACAGTATACAGGAAATTGCTAATGCCAAAGCCTGTCTTTCTTCCTGATAATTTTAGCTTGCTATATTCTATTAAGTAGGATTAGAGTAAAGCTTTCTTTGCTGTGTAGCTTTTTTTTTTAAGGTACCATATGTACCAATATGACAATTTAACTATACAACTGTTTTATATATTAAGCTTTTATATATTACACCTTCACATATTTATATTCAGAGTGTACTGACTACTTTTCTTTCCATACACTTAAAATGAGTAATCTATACTTAACAAAAACAAGAATTTTTAAAAAGTTTTAAGTGCGATACAAATACATTTGTTTTATTAAGTGCTGTAAAGATTTTTTCTAGTGGTTCTTTTTGTTAGCTTTTTATTAATAATGGGAATTTGTTGTGGTTTCATTTTTACCACGTAATAGTTTAGATCTATCATCATAAGAAAAAAAAATCTGGTTTTGCCCTTAAAACACTGACAAATATGTGGGTCTGACAATATTAGTTGGCTCAATAGATGTTTGTTGAATAAATAAACTGATGGCACCCAATCTCCATAGGGGAGATTAGAAGACAAGGCAAAAAAATACAATCCTGGCTCCAATTTGAATCTATAGTTTTTCCTAAGTTCAATACTAAGAAACTCTTTGTTGCCTACAGACCAGACCTACGACAAGAAGTTTGGGGGCTGAATAGGAATCCCAAGATAATTTCATTTTACAAAGACTGGATTAAACTTTTTAGCAGTGATACTAAAACAACTTGATTGATTCATTCATTCATTCAACATATTTTAAAACGTTTATTGAGCATTCACAGTAGTAGTATTAGTAATAATATTAATAAGAGGTAATGCCAATTTAGAATTTATTTTGTGCTGAGCCCTGTGCTGTGTGCTTTGGACTGATTATCTCACTGAGTTCTTACAACAGCCCTGAATTAGCCCCATTGTACAGATGAGGAAAGTGAGGTGCAGAAAGTTGCATGGCTTGCCCATGGTCACCCAGCAATGATATGAATCCTAAATTGAATCCAAGTCAGTCTGACTGGAGTTCCACATTCTTTGCTCCCCCAGGACCCCATGGTAGGGGTTCTCCCCCCAAAAATGTGGATTATCTTCCATAGGATAACAATGTCATGGACTCAAAGACTGTAACAGCAGGTCATCTAGTCTTTCTTTTTACAGATAAGAAATCAAGGCCAGGCCAGTAAATGAGGTGATTTACCCAAGGTCACAGAAATAGGTTTAAATGCTCCTTCTCAACCCTCTGGGTTGTTTCTCAGTCCATTTCTCCTTTCACTGACTACATGGAGCTGAAAATCCCCTTACTGAGTAAACCACTAGATCCATATTATCACAGAAATAAGAAACCATATGGAAATGATTTTTAAATATGGAATTTTATCCCCTTAGAAATAATCCTCATTGATAACTTTCAAATTGACAAATTATTGAAGCTGCATATGAACCCTGGCCTCAGGAAAATAAGCACTAAAATTGAGCTTAGCAGGTTAGAGTTGACGTTGGGTCTCTCACCTCCCTGCCACCCTAAGTTTCCAATTGTCTTTCGGTGCCGTCTCATCTCCTGCTCTGAGACCATTTAACAGCCTGTCACTAAGTGATTGCACAATTGGAGCAAAAGCAAAATAGAATCAAAAGGATGTTTAGAGCTGCAACAGACATCAGCAACTGATTCAACCTTGTCATTGTAAGCTCCAGAAAAAAGAGGTCTGGGAAGCAATATAACACAAAACAGAACCTGGTAAAAGAGTCGGACCGACTGAGCAGAAGTCACAACTGTGTTACTTAGTAGTAAAGCACTGAGTATCCTATTTAACCACTTTGAACCTCAGTACTCTACAGATCTGTCATTGCAAAATGGAAATAATCATAGTGTCTATTTTTCTGTTTGTCTTGACGATTACTTGCAATGACGTATATTCCACGCTACCTGACAAACAGCATACATTCAATAAACATACCTAGAATTATTACAGTCCAATCCTCAATCTATCCCTTTCATTCACTTAACTGATTTTCTTGTTTCTCTAGTGGGAGAATCCAATGAGATAATGTTTGGTAAAGTCTTGCTCAGATTTTCTTCCTTTGAGCTTCGGCTCAAATTCTCCCACTTTGTACAAGGCCAAAATGGGAATTAATGATACCCTCACTCTTCTATGCTCTTTAGCTCTAGCCTGATCCAGCCTATGTCTCATTTTGTCTCCTCTTTGATTTTGCTTTGTTTATATCCATAGCAAAAACCCCTAGAGGTGAGGGATTGCTTTCTCTCACACAGCCCCTGTACAGTCACCTAATACACAGCACATACTCAGCAAACGTGTGGGCCTTACCCTGAATGCATTTTTAACAACTCAATTTCTACGCAGATGAAAAGTCTTTGAGAATTACGATTATGGAGTTGAACTGAGTTCTTAAGAAGCAGTGAAGGTTTTCTGGGTTTTTCTTTGTTTCTCTTTTTTTTTTCAGGGAGGGGAGAGGGCAAGTACAAAAAGGAAAGCAAATATCTAGCGAAGCTCAGCATGAGGACACCTGCTCTTTACACAAGTCTTCTCTTAGAAGTCAAAGTACTCTACAGATCTGTCATTGTCCTTACAGCAATCACAGTGACAACCTAAGAGCCAGGTAGTAACCTCTCATTGTACTATTGACAACTCCAGGAAGCAAAAGAAGCTAGCGGTGCTTGTTCAAGCCGTGAGCTCCCCTGGGTCATCTGTTGTTAGAACTACTGTCTGGGTAGGGGGCAAGGGACCTAAGACTGGCTGTGGGAGTGGCGATAGGGGAGGGATGTGTTCTTTGGTCCTTCTGTGCCTCGCTTTATCTCTCTGAGTGATGGGAATAACTATCTTATTGTCTATGATTGTACATTCCCAAACAGGTTACCATGTAATTTTTAAAACTGCCAGGACAAATGAGCAATGACTATCAAAGTGGTTGAGGTGGTGCTCCAAAGCAGAGCTAAGGTACGTTCTTGTTGCCTAACAGATATAACAAGAGCTAACATTTAGTAAGTGCTTGCTGTGTGTTAGTCAGTGTGCAAAGCATCTTATTCACTCAAGCATTAACACAACCCTATGGGGCAGTCTCCATTTTACAGAGGAGGAAACTGAGGCACAGAAAGGGTAAGCCAAAGGCTACACAGCTGGTAAATGGCAGAGCCTTGAACAGCACTCACATAGTTGAACGCCACTGGCATTCTCTTAATTATGTTGCTATTCTGTCTTCCTGTGGCCATCTCTTTAGTTTGGAGGCAAGCACAATGCTTTATGTATAATATGTGCTAAATAAATATTTGTTGAGTTGGAGTAAAAGTAATAAAACTCAAGCATAATTGGGACATCTCTCCCTTTTTTCTCTCCTTCCAATTCCACCCTCGGCTCCTCTATTCAGTATTTGACTTTTAATGGTGTTTCTCCAGTTGGGAGCTACAGGTCCTTGGAGGGCCATAATTTTTTTTTTTTAATTTATGATAATAAATGAATATAAACACCTTCTGGATCATTGAGATAAGCTTCTGATACAAGTACTGCCTCGTGATTTCAGTGCCTGTGTGTGCTATGCCTTGGCACCAGGAGTTACCACTTCAGTCGTTGTGCTAATAAGAAAGGAGCAGCTCAAAGTTAATCGCTAAGTGATTGATTAGAGTCAAGTGAAAGTGAAATTCTGTATTACAGTGACACAGGGTATGAGGAAAGAAGGTGTGATAGCTGGAACAGGGGAAAAGGTGAGAGAGTCGGGTCAATACAGGGCACCCCTCACACCATGAGAGTGGTAAGGCTACACAGAACTCAAATGTACCCGACCTAGGCAGTCAGCACCACATGATGCTAAGTAGCAGTTGAGTAAACTACTAATTTAAAATGTATAGTCCTGGGAGGAGATTTTTATAGTTATAAATTTGTTTTGGTTTTATTTCAGAGTTGTTCAAAAGCTGTAACATAAGCTTATACGTGGTTTTACTCATATTATATACAGAGGGTGCCAAAAAAATGTATACATTTTAAGAAAGGAAAAAAACTGTATTAATTGTAATACTCAATATATACTGATAACAAAAGATGAATGCAAGTCACGTTTGACTTCTGCAGTTACAAGAGGTGCTCAAAGTGGTTACCATCAGCGTCCAGACACTTCTGATTATGCTAGGGCTTGAGCATAGATAACCTCTCTTTTTTTGGCACCCTCTGTATTACTACAACATTTAAAAAATAAGCCAATGCTAAGCAAATTGTGCCCTTAAAATGGTGGAGAATAGTGGTTTCCCTCCCTTTTGAGACTCACCACACAGTAACATGTATGGAGGGCTTTCCTATTTAGATTACCAACACAAACACATTTGGCATGTTATTCAAACTTGGGTGTGAGACAGTGTGTTAGGCCCTCTTTTTGAGAGCAGGTGTTGATGGGAGAAAAGAAAGCTAAAAGGCCTGATAGGAAAAAACGTGCCCTCTGTGCTTTGGGGCAAGTCATCAGACCTGTAAAACCCCTCAGGTTCCTCGTCTGTAAAACAGTGGTGATCTGCACCTTCTTCACCAGGACGGCCTATCTGTAAAGCTGGTTCACAGAAGGTGCCCAGTAAATGGTCATCTAAGTAAAACACTGATGCAGCTGGGAAAGAATAGGAAGGTTGTAGCACTAGGTTCTGAAATGGCACAGTGACCCGCGTGACTAGAGGAAGACCACGAATGGTGGGCCCTTGGAGTGACTCTAGGAAGCAGGCCCACTGGCCGAGGACGTGGCTCCACCAGCTGGCGCGTCGGGAAAGCGCTGAGGCCGAGGGGCTCCCCAGCCAGCCTGCCACTCAGGAGCTGCCCAGCGCCTGCCTTGCTCCGGACCCCAAGCGCCGCACTGGGTGCAGTACTGGAGCCAAAGCATTGCTGGTCCTGTGTGCAGGATGCAGGTTTCCGGTTCCTTGGAGGCACCTGAGACACTGGGTGTAGCGGGAAGGACCTCGGCCATCACCTAAACACTCTCTAAGCGCTTGCAGGGGAGCGCACGGGGCTCCGCGTGCACCAGGTGTGGCCTGCGTCCCCAGTTCTGTCGGACTTGGGGAACCCCTGGATTTTGTGAGCCGGCAGCGGACTCGCAGGCGCGCTCCGGAGGCTGCGCCCCTGCCCCGGGGGGTGCGCGGCGTTGCAAGGGTGAAGGCGCGTGGGACTTGGGCAGGGCCGGCCCTCCCCGAGAACCGGCGCTGACTGGCTGCAGCCGAGAGGCCGGGGCGGGAGCGTGCGATCGCGCCCCCGGGGCCCACCTGCGCGGGGCCCCACGCGGACCGCGAGCGGGCGCGGCGCGAGGCGTGTGCGGGGTGGGAGCGGAAGGCGGGCGCGCGGCCTCCCCGAAGGAGGAGGCGGGGCGGGCGGGCCTCGGGAGGCGCGGGGGGCGGACCCGCTCGCGGCCGGCGCTGCTCCCCCGCCCGCTGGCACTCCGTCTCGCCGCGGGTCAGGCATGGGAGCCGCGCGCGCCCTCCCGGCGCCCACACCTGTCTGAGCGGCGCAGCGAACCCGGACCCTGGCGGGCATCTCGGCGCGGGTGAGTGCGGGCGCGGCGGGGGCTCCCTCGCGGACGCGGGGGAGCGCGGCGCGGGGAGGAGCCGGACAAAGGGCCGGTGCGCGCGGGGTCGGGTGACCTCGCCCAGGCCGCCCTCGGAGCCCGAGGGCTGGGACCCACAGCCTGAAGGAGCTCCGCGCTGCAGGGCACTTGCATTCACGCAGTGTTTCCCGCGAAGCGGGTGGGGAAAGACGGTTCCGAAACTGCGATCTTGGGCGCCTGGTGGGAGTAGAGA
Organism: Rhinolophus hipposideros; assembly: GCF_964194185.1. Classification (NCBI taxonomy): domain Eukaryota; kingdom Metazoa; phylum Chordata; class Mammalia; order Chiroptera; family Rhinolophidae; genus Rhinolophus; species Rhinolophus hipposideros. The sequence continues at coordinate 58,302,251 of NC_138056.1, forward strand.
AAGAGCCGGCTCTGGGCAAACTCTCTGGCTGGACGGTGGCAACGGCCCCCACCTCCTACACACAGACACACACCACCACCACCACCACTTGTTTTCCTTGAGTTTTGCATATGGGTATCCCAACATTGAACATTAATGTTTAACCTTGGGCACGTGACTGTGAACACACATTAGCAAGCAAGGAAAGTGCAGCAAACACAGGTTGGGGAATAGGATCTTTTCTCTGGAGCCTTGATCGACGACCGTGTGATTCCCTAGAGAGTACTGTCTGAGCTATCAGTGGTTGAAAGCAAATGTGTCTTCTTCAGCCTGTGGCCATTCATCACGAGTTAACTTTTAAATAAAAGGTTGGAAAAAAAAGTTTTAAAAATGTTTTAAAAGAGGAGAAAGAATTGTTTAGGTGAAAGGAAACCACCACTCCCCTCCTGAGTACAAATTGGGTTTGCTTTCCAACATCTTATGAGAAATCCTATTTGTTTTATTGCCCTGTGGGCAACACCCACGAGACTTCAGTAACAGCCCCTAGCGGGTGGAAAGCTCCCGACTGGTGTTGGCATGTGGCTGACTTCTCTCAGCTCCTGAAATTGAACTTGAGGGGTCCCGGAGTGCTTTTTAGGAGCAGATAGCCCAATGCCAGAATTGTTTTAACATGGCTGTGTGAGAAGGAGTTGAATTTATAGTTTGAAGTCAGCTGTGGCCAAAAGCCAAATGCCAAATTAATATCAGGGTATTCATTGCACTTGTTTCAGGATTCTACTTGTGTTTAAGAGCGTCTAAAATAGACCTTATCACTGTGTCTCTCAAGAAGTCTGTTAGATGTGAGCAGATTGGAGGTGGAGTGGGGAGAAGGAACTTAGGAAATGCCACAAAAAAAGCCATCATATTTACTTATGAAAGTGTTGTGATGATATGCACGCCATCTGCATTCGAATAAATTGTTTAACTTGTGTTTGTCCCACTTAAAGTCAGGAGATAACTTGTCATGCTTTCCTGTGCCTGAACTGGAAAGAAGCATTTTTCCAGGGTAACTAATATAGATCTCAATTTGTAACACTGACAACTTATTCAGGTAGATGATGAATGGTGGGCACATTTTTCTGTCTGTAGCATAAGTGCCAAAGTGCCCATTAGTGGATCTGAGAACATTACGGGCCCGTCTCTGCAATGTTTAATAAGAGTCTCAGTTTCTCCTGCACATTTCTTCTCATAGATCCCTTCTGATTCAATCCACCAGGCATTATTCGTGCAGAACTCCCACTGAGTCCCGGGAATTTGTTTCTCGTGGACTCACAATTGACAGTTTTATACACTCAGTTCTTGTTCTGCTTCCAGGTTTGTCCCAGGTCTGTGGGATAGTTCATTTTGCCTAAAATCTGACAGAGAAGAAGTCAAGCTTCGTTTGACCACAAGATTGTGTGTAGGGTGACTGGACTTGTAAATGCCTTGCATTTCTTTCTTGTACAAGACTATAATTTTTAAACCATTATGTGATCAGGTCCGTTTTCCTTTAACAGGTTCTGTGACTTTGGAAAATGAGAGCAAGCCTGGCTGCTGAGTATTCACAGAGCTTTGTTCATTTTTAGGTATTTGCTTTAGGAATTAGCATGGTTTCACTCTTCAGTATCCCACGGATTCCATGGAAAACCCTTTGTCATCCTTCCAACTGTTGTTCAAAATTTTTATCTTCACAAATTTTCCCATTGTTTCTTTCTGTCATTACTGTTTCTAGTGGTCAGAGGAGTTCATACATTGTACAATAGAGAATGTATGTCCTAAGGATTCGATTTCCCCTCCTTGCACTTACTTGATTTCGGAGTTAGACCAGTCTCCCAATACTTGCCCTCTTGAGGAGACTTGTGTTGTTGCAGTTTTGAAGACTAAGGTACAGGGAGAGCTAGGAGGCAGCAGTTTCGGTGCCATCTCAAGCAGACCTTTGATGTTTTCACATCTGATAATGTGCAATGTCCCTTCACCGTAAGGTTAGTAGAGGTCTTATGAGGTGGCACCATCCTCATAAGGTGTCCGTATTTTTAGATAGTGGACAGCGGAGCAGTGGCTCCTATTGAGTGATGGAGCATGGAATGTGTCAGATGTACAGAGTTGGAAAAGGAATACAGTTTCCATATTACTCCGCATGGTGAGAAAATATTTGCCTACCTTCATTTTCCATTCTGCTCTGCCCTTTAGGTGAAGGGATGCATGAAAATACTTAGTTGGGAACTTTAAAAGATAATTATGTGTAGGAGGAATCCTTATCCAGTAAAGGCTTATTCCTAGAAATGAAATGTTGTAGACCCGAATTTTCTACATCAGGATTTAGATATAATGAGGATAAGACCTGGAAATCTTCATTCCTTTTTGAAAGAGGTGATTTTTCCAGACAGTTCTTTATGGATAAGGTGACTCATGTGGAAAGGCAAAAGAGAATTTAAAGTTATGTAACCCATTAGTTACCTTTCCAGTTGTGAGCTTATGAATGTTTTTATTACATCTGTTTTGCATCCTAGAGTGTTTATGTTTAAATAAACTGAAATGGGCATAGTGCAAGCTTACCTAGAGTTTATAAAAATGGAAACAATAATTATTTGTTTCCTGGGGAATTATTCTATTATCAGGTGAGTTGAGAAATTAGTGGAAAGCCACCAACCTAATTTTAAAGCATCACAGTTATCCTTGGTGTGTTATTAGTGGGGGAGGGGTCAGGAGAAGGTGGGAATTAGTGGGTAGTAGGATTGGGTCTCCTTCACACTTTCCTGGCAGCACTGACACCCAGCCATCCCTCCACTCCATTCTTGAAAGCCGCCCTCTGCTGGAGGCCTTTGTTTCCTTTGAATACGAATCAAGGAAATCTTATCACCCAGATAAGTGAGAGATTAGCATGATAAATTTTCCTTTTCCTTTTTCCCAATGCCTCCACCCTCCATAATTTTGTGGTTAAAAGCTCCTGAGAGGCAAATGACATTGCAGCCGCTGTCTATAAACAACATCGTGCCTGACCTGGACTTTTGTGACCCTGGGAAATTACAAAATTAGAGAATCCTAGGCCTGAAAAGACAAGAGCTGAAGAGCCTTAAAGAGATCATCGGGCTCAGGTCACTCTTCATAATTTCTCAACCACCTCAAACACATATTTGATAAAGGAGTGAGCAGTTTATGAAGCTTGTAACTTTAATACAGATGTCAGTTTAAACCCTTCTGGGGACCTGAGAACAACTTTACCTCCCAATTTCTGATTAGTACTTAAAAACCAAATCAATCTGGAATAATTTAACCGTACCAATTTTTACATCTGAATTACAGTTTGTTTGGGGTTTTTTTTATGCAGTTTTATAGATTTGGAGTTACATAGAAACTTTAATCAAGATAGAAAATGTCAGAACACGGTTTGATCCCACAAGATAATGAATGGAGTTTAATAATACAGAGAACTTGTAAGCAATGTTTCAAATGAATAGAATTAGTGTTTTTTGAGGTATTGGACAGTTTATTTCTAAGAGATTAGAACTTCACTCTGCCCTATGTTTTAGCAGTCCTTTACTTACCTGGCTGACTTCTTAACTGGTTAAATGACTGGAATTTAAGTTGTAATGAATCTGAATTAGTAATATTATCTAATATTAATCTAGAAAAGTAACAGTCTAGTAATATTCTGTGGAAGAGTCTTCAGCATTCTCTAATAGCATTTTGTGATTTTTTAAGTGATCCTGGGGGGGTCCTTGGCATAGACATCCGTCATTTTTGCTAAAAAACAAAGTTGATCCTCTGTATTGAGATGTTGGAATGAAGCTTTGGTCAGTGAGAGAGCCTAGCTGACTGCCCAGCACTCACACCCAAGAAAAGACTTGTTCTCATTTCTCTATAGCCATTAACTCTCTTGAACTAGTTTCTAAAAACGTTGTTTCTTTTTGAAAGACAGACATTTAAAAACAAACAAAACAAGCGGTAAGCCATGGTGGCACTTGTGAAATGAGGCATGCTTCAAAGCCTTTGAAAGTATTTTTTAAACAGGGGTTTGCTATCCAGGCAAAACCCTTAGAAAAATGAAATTAGAGTTAATTTTCCCTGACAGGGAGTTCATTCATTAATACCAAGTTCCTAATACAAAGCTTTTTAAAAGTATATTTGAACTAGTTTCAGACTCTTTCCTGCCATTCTCTTGCCTGACACCCTTGCCAATGGACTATTTTAGTTTTTGGATAAATGGCTAAAGCCAAAGGACGGATGCCCCTGGAGCTGCAGTAGATAATTCAAACTCTATGTTCCCAGGATCCAGTTAACATACAGATTTCAAGTTTGGGATTTGAAAATGCATGATCTAGATAATAATGTGAGCATACGAGTATGTTAACTGTCATGTTTGTCATGCATGTAGAAAATATTATCTACAACTTATGATAATACATAGTATAATACTATCTCATCTCCTCTCTCTCCCCAAGAATTATATTTTGAAAACAGGAATACTTGGCAGCTTGCCCCTCTGTCTGGATTCTGTGTTTTCTTTCTTAAGATAAGCTGAAGTAAAACTTGGCTTACCACATCTGCTGCACAATGCTAGCTAGCAGGCATTAACATTCTCCGCATTAGTCAAAGGGAGGAGGAGTGGTGTCTAAGGGTCCAAGATACAGCCCGAAGGGAGGTACATGATTCCTCCTAGTACATATCACATTTGGCAGGGATTCTGGTGTGTGGGGGCTTTAGTCACCTAGACAGCAACATACATAGAGAAAAGGTAGTCCAAGCCCTAGATATATCCAAGTGCTGAGTCCTCGGCAAAGAGATGTGAATAACCAGATACAGAGCCATCCCCCAAAGTCTCCTCAAGGGTTGACCTCACCGTACCTCCCCCACCTGTAAAGTTCCCAGTGGGGAGGAGGCCTTTACTAGCATTAGCATTAGCACCCCCTCCCTCCCTCAGTCTTGACAATACCCTCCACAAGCACATACAAACGTGTGTATGCACATACACTCCACCGCGATTTCAAGGATTTAGAGAAATAATTAGATGTGTTACCTCCCCACAAAAGGGCCCAGGAACCCTTCTTATTTGGAAAAAGTGGAGAGAATCTATTTCAAGGAATCGGGAAGTCCCAAGGAATTGGCTTTTCCAAGACCCCATTTCTTTCTTTTCCCTGTTCTCCCTGACAGGGTGGAATCAAAGAGAGAGAGAAGCTAAAAGATCCCAGAGGTGCGTGGGGCACCATACATCTTAGAAATATAGTCTGTGTATATGGGTTGGCGTGCTCAGCTGGACTAGATCAGCTCAATGGGATTTTTCAGTTTTACATAAAAGAAAACAAAGGCACCCCAAAGTTGCCAGCAAGTCTGTATTCTCAAGGAGGAAGAGGGTGAGAATAAGGAAACAGTTTCCTCCTGACTCCTGCTACATTCCACCAGCTTCTTGAGACCTAAACCCTCCTTGTCCTTGTTTTGGGATATTTGATTTTGAGTGAATTATCCCACCTGCTAAGTCAGCTTCTCTTCAACAGAAGATTGAGAGCCGATGGATACTTGAACATTTATGAAAGTACTACTTCCCGTCTTGTTGTTGTTGTTGTTGTTGTTGTTTTTCTTGTGGGGTGATTGATCTTGATCTTTAAACATACCTTTCAGGATAAACATCCAAACTCCTTCATTTAGTACCCATATCCCTTCATAATCCAGCTCTTGCCTGCTGCTTCCACCACAACCTCTGTCCCACCCTTGCTCAGCAAAGCGTAATTCCTGGAGGGAGTCGCACTTTTGCAGGTCTCCCTGCTCTTGCACAGACTATTGTCCCCTCTCTCTCTAAGAGTTCCCTTCACTCTATCATACGCTATATAACTTCTGTTGAACTTCAACACCCATCGCAAGCACCACCGCCCCTGGAACACCCCCCTGTTCTTCCTCATCCCCTCAACTGATTTCGTGCTCTTTCTCTGAGCTACCATATCATCCTCATACATCTCTGTCATGAGCACTCAACAAGCATCATTCAAGAAAAGTATTTTTTGAGCCACACCATCCATCCACTCCTTCTTCCACTAATACAGGCCTTCATTCAATAAATCTTTGTTGAGCGATCGCTAGCATAGGCCCAAATTCAAGTCATGTAGACTAGCTGGGAACACAAATACAAAGAGCTGAAAAAGTAACCAACAGTAACCATCATAATGTGATCAACCTTTGACAAAGGTCCTGGTACTATATGACAAAATCCAAAAGAAAAAGAAATCTTTTGTTAGAGGCCTGACTACTTAGAAACTAAATTTGTAATAGTTAAGGTTGTTTGAAATTCAAAGAAAAAAGTGACCGGAGTCCCAGTAAGTGGCCCTGTGGAGCCATCCTTGATGCCTTGTCACTCAGTGAGCTGAGTAATTTAAATTTACTCTCTCACATGGACAAGTTGCTCTGAACATTACCCAAATAGAAGCTATGATGAGAATGAGAGAAAAGAAAGGCAGGGGGACCAAAGCGGTAGGAAAACACAAAGGTTTAGAATGAAGCACAAAAAAGGCTCAGAATTACATGGAAATTGGGGCAGGTCCTTCAGTTCATCCGGGGATCAGTGAACACATTACACACACACACACACACACACACACACACACACACACACACACACACACACACACACACAGCGCTGCAGTGGGCCGTCACCTGGGGCATCTTAAACATAGAAGCGAATGAACACTCGATTTCATTTTGGGCACCCAGCCACAGGAATGTTCCAAGGTCAAGCCCTTGCATTGTAAGTGAGACCATTATCTAGGGATTCCTCTCTACACCCTGATTCCTGAGGAGGGTTCACTGACTTAGAAACAATGACAGGCATGCCGCCGACCTCTTCCGCAGTCAACCAGTGCCCAGTAAACCCTTGCCCTCCTGACCCACTTGTCTTTGTTCCTACAGAGTGGTGCTCAGCATGGCGGGGATTCCAGGGCTCCTCTTCCTCCTCCTCTTCCTCCTCCTCCTCCTGTGTGCTGTCGGACAGGTGAGCCCCTCCAGTGCCCACTGGAAACCCACTTGGCCTGCTTACCGCCTCCCTGTCGTCTTGCCACAGTCCACTCTCCGCTTAGCCAAGCCAGACTTTGGGGCCGAAGCCAAATTGGAAGTGTCCTCTTCATGTGGACCCCAGTGTCATAAGGGAACCCCACTGCCCACATACGAAGAGGTCAAACAGTACCTGTCTTATGAAACGCTCTATGCCAACGGCAGCCGCACAGAGACGCAGGTGGGCATTTATGTCCTTAGCAGTGGCGTGGGGGAGTCTTCAGGAAAGTCTCGGAGGAAACGGCAGATTTATGGCTACGACAGCAGGTTCAGCATTTTTGGGAAGGACTTCCTGCTCAACTACCCCTTCTCAACATCGGTGAAGTTATCTACAGGTTGTACCGGCACCCTGGTGGCCGAGAAGCACGTCCTCACTGCTGCCCACTGCATACACGATGGGAAAACCTATGTGAAAGGAACCCAGAAACTTCGAGTGGGCTTCTTGAAGCCCAAGTTTAAAGATGGTGGTCGAGGGGCCAACAACTCCAGCTCAGCCGTGCCCGAGAAGATGAAATTTCAATGGATCCGAGTGAAACGCACCCACGTGCCCAAGGGTTGGATCAAGGGCAATGCCAACGACATTGGCATGGATTATGACTATGCTCTCCTGGAACTCAAAAAACCCCACAAGAGAAAGTACATGAAGATTGGGGTGAGCCCTTCTGCCAAGCAGCTGCCAGGGGGCAGAATCCACTTCTCTGGTTATGACAACGATCGACCGGGCAATTTGGTGTACCGTTTCTGTGATGTCAAAGACGAGACCTATGACCTGCTCTACCAGCAGTGTGATGCCCAGCCTGGGGCCAGTGGCTCAGGGGTTTATGTGAGGATGTGGAAGAGACAGCAGCAGAAGTGGGAGCGAAAAATTATTGGCATCTTTTCAGGGCACCAGTGGGTAGACATGAATGGTTCTCCACAGGATTTCAACGTAGCTGTTAGAATCACCCCTCTCAAATATGCCCAGATTTGCTATTGGATTAAAGGAAACTACCTGGATTGCAGGGAAGGGTAACATGGTATACCTTCCTGGCGGCACTTACTGGTCTTCATGTACTTATTTTAGGAGAGGCCAAATTTTATCATTGGTGTGTGTGTGTGTGTGTGTGTGTGTGTGTGTATAAGTGTAATGTGTCATAATATCTTTTACCTAATTTTTTAAAATTGCAAGATGACTGGCTTTGTTATTTGAAAATTGGTTTGTGTATCATATCAGCATTTAAGCAGTTTGAAAACATACTTTGCATAGAAATAAAAAAAGCATACTGATGTTTGGGGCAATAGGGAGTATTTAGTGGTTAAGTTAATCTTTTACTTTTTGAGAACTTCGATTTTTATTTCATCTGAACTTGTCTCAAAGGTTTATATTAAATATGTGGCATACAGGAGATATAAGTTCTTATGTGTGTATGTGTGTATTTTCTCCTGAGACTCATCTTGGTTTTGTCACCTTTCTTTTTCTGTTTTAATGCCTAATCACTAATGTTTCCAGATGGCAGTGTTCCCTACCACATACAACTCTTAGGAACTTTCATAATACTTCTTAGATCGGCAGTTATAATATTTTGGATTTGGGGGTGTTTGCATAGTAGTTCTTGATCAGTAAAATAATTTGCTGACCGTGTTGGTACACATATTAAACTAGATCTTGCAGTCAGTTAGTATCAAGTTGCTTTCAGTGTTGAAATAGTTTCTCTTCCGAAGATTGTTGCTCTTCTTTTGGGGAAGACTGCATATGGCCCTGCCAACTGTGCAGTCACAGCAGAGCTGGCAAGATTGTTTATGCCAATCCTTCCATTTAACAGGATTTCGCTCAGATTTTTTGAACTAGCTGTTTTTCAGAAGACAATAATCAGGGCCCTAATTAGAACAGGCTGCATGGCTTCCCTACTAACAGTTGTGGTCACACTAAAAACAATCATTGTATTTTACCCCCGGAGTGTAGCACATCTCATGTTTTATCATTTGGACGGAGTAATTTAAAATGAATTAAATTCCAGAGGACAATGGATGCATTGCTCGGCAGATGTCACAACAGAATAACCACTGTTTAGAGCCTGGCACAGTCATACAGCCTCATCAAAATTATTCCTCATGGTTTTCAATGTGCTTTTGGGGATCTGTGTACTTGAGCAATTTGGAGACTTTTTTCTCCTACTTATTTTATAGTAACAATATTTGGAAGGTGCCTTGAGGAAACCAATGTACCTTTTTTTCCACTAGCTTTAAAAGGTACACTTTTACTGGACTACTCTAAGCTACAGGCACATATAATCAAGTACACTAGTAAAAATGAAAATTGGGAGAATGAAAAATGGATCAGAATCATCACTCCCATAGATGCCTTTATGAATGTTTTATCAATGTGATAACCCCAGTATATAAAGAAAAGACTTTGACTTATTTTATGTTTTCATTTTATGCCCCTCGGCCTGAGCACTTCTTTCAAAATGTATCATATCAGTAGAGAAAAAAAGCCAATGAACTATAAACAGATGTATGCTGTTCTTACACCCAGGGTAATTTTAACCTGCAGTGTGGCTATCTGTTTGTGAGGACATTCGAATACAGCACTGATGTTTAAACTTCCTCCAGGTGGCTTTTGGCTTGTGTTTCTTGAGCTTTTTCGAAGGCTAATCCTGATAAGGCACTCATTATAAGAAATGTATAACCATAGTGCTTTCGTCAAATCACATAAGAAATACTTTGTGTAGCAAAGAGATGCAGGGCTGCCAGGAATTTTCTGAGTTCCAGTACAATTAGCTTTGGAATCTAGCAGGAATCTAGCCTGAGGAATAAGAGAGGTCTCCATCTCAATGTCTGGTATTTGGGGTTTTTGTTTGGTTTTGCTTTTGCTTGGTGTGAAAAGAAGTTCACTGAACACCTAGATCAGAACTGATTTTTTAAAGTAGATGCTCCTTTTAAAAAGCAACGTGGTGTTTTATTTTGATTTTTTTTTTTTTTTGTAAAGTTGAAACTTAATGAAACTTCCCTCAGCAAAGGTGGGCAATGGCACAAAATCAAAATAATATCAATGTTTAGTTCACAGGTAGCTGTAATTTACTAAAGAATTGTACCTACATGATTTATACAGTGTAATTCAGACTGTAAAAAGACTGAAAGAATTCAGTATGTCCATCTTTTCAGTGGTAATAAAAGAAAGCATGGTATTAAGCTATCATGGAAGTGGAAATAAAAAAGGGCTTTTAACATTATTAACGATATTAATATGTTAATATAATTAGTGCTTTACATGTGTTAGTTATACATTGTAAGGATATAGTCCCAGTAAGGCGAGTAGGACGTTTCCCAAAATGTGTGCCTTAAACATTGATCCCTTAAATATTGATCCCTCCAGATGTTCTACCAAAAATAAAAAGGACACCATCATCAGGGAGGAGGGAGCTGCCTCTCAGTAACCCCCTCTCTTTATCAGGGATTCACATGCTTGTTTGCACATTGAAAGCTCTAAGAAGTCCTGTAGTAAAGAGATGTGTTAATGTTTTAAAAATCTGCATTTCAATAAACATCTTTGATCACGGAACCTTTGTTTTCTCCTATGATGCCTCTGAGCAATTTAGTGTTCTAATAAATACATTTTGGGGATCACTGTAAAAGCCTTGGGGTCAAGGTGATGATGAGCCCTGAGTGGTGTCAGGTATCAGTGCCTTTGGGATTTAATCAGAACCTTGTATCCAGATTTGGAAATATTCAGAGGGTAAAACAGGAGAGAATAAACTTGAAAATCATTTGTGGCTGAGAATCAGAAGGTCGTGGCAGAATTTGGGATCCATTTTTTTCATAGACTTTATTCAGAATTTTAAATTTTAGAAAGGAGTTAGTCGTCCCCACCCCCAAAATGGGAAAACGGGATGAAAGAGGGAAAGAAATAAGAGCCAGTCAGTGGCAGTCATATGTGTATTCTTTCTGTACTTTCATTGGACTAGAAATGGATTAGAAAACAAAACACCTAGGGAGTAAGTTGGAACATTGAGATCACGCTTTTCACTGTGTACGACTCCACCTGCCTGTTCTGTGGGAGCGCAAGTCCCCAGTGACACCTGGGCCAATAAGGTAGCAGTTTCTCTCTAATACCTACAGGAGCCTTCGGTTCAGAACTTGCTGAAGATGACAAGCCTGCACTGGAAAAACGACTCTCTAGTCTGCCCACCATGTGCTAACTGAAGGGTCAACGACAGCCATCCAGGGTGTCCAGAGGAATTCTGCTCACGGCCCTCAGCACTTCCTCTCCAAGGGCTGGTCGCAGCCCTGGCCTGGAGCGTCTGGACAGCCCCTGCACTGCTCTGGCTCTCCTGCATGCTTTGTCTGAGTTCTCCTGTTCGTGTCTGCCTTTTCTTAGCCTTTGTCATGAACCCACTCAAGGACGCCTTGAAGTTGCCTCTGGCACTTGGTGTCTATGGGTATTAGGTAGAGTGCCCATTTAATTTATCACCTAGAATGAAATTCTTTTGAGATGGACTAAAAGGGAATTCTATTAAAAATGAGGCTATGACAGCAGTATACCCCAGGTATGTCCTGGGACATCCAGCCTGTCTGGTCACCTTCATTGGTAAACCCTGCAAAGCACTGCGGGGAGTACAGACTGACAGCCATACTTTGTAACCAAGGAACAACGGTGGGGTGTAGCTCCCTCTGTGTCTCATCTCTGGGCTTTCACATTGGTTCCTACTGCATACTTTCTTGGCCAGGATCAGCATTCTGTGGGCCTCCAATAGGGGAAGGGCATTTAACAATCCTTTTGATGGGGTGGGTTCTAAGGATATACGTGATCAACAAGGACCATTTCTAGCAGGAACAACACATCTGTTTTTAGTCTGATGTTTCCCCAGAGAAGGAAATAAATTAGCTTCCAGGACATGAGTAAACAAGGCTGAGAGCTGGGGCAGCAGACTGGTATGGGAAGATGATGGCCTCGGAGCTGGGCAGACTGATGCCATAGTTTTCTGGTTCTTTTCAGTGAATAAATCTCAAGACAGTTTATTTTAAAACTTAAAACCCTCCTATCTGATTCAAAGATCCTCTCTTCTGGGTTTCAGTTCCTCCAGTGGACTGGGGTGGAGAAAGGGCAAACATCTGTGTCCTCTTCTCAGTGGTTGCTACCTCTTGGGTAACACCAGTTCTTTCATCCTCCTTAGCTTTTACATCTGGTGATGTAACCTTCTGTCTCCTGCTGTTGGGTCACCTTTACCTAGCAGACAGCCCTCTTGAGTAGTGAACTAGCAAAATATCCCCAGCCCAGCTATCTTCTTCCATGCCAGCATTACCCAGTGGAAACTCACAGGCTTGCTATACCCAACTGTGAGCTGCCCATTGATAATCTGGGTGGAAGATAATCCAGGCTGAGGGAGCTGCAGTGCAAAGGACCCTGGCAGGATCAAAACTGGTCTATTGAAAAGGTTAAATGGGTAAAGGAGAATAAAACGTCATGAGATATAACGTAGAATATGGTAACTATTGTTAATACTGTGTTGCGTATTTAAAAGTTGCAATGATCTTAAAAGTTCTCATCACAAGAAACAATTTTTGTAACTGTATGGTAACCGGATGTTAACGAGACTTGTGGTGATCATTTTGCAATTATACAAATATCCAATCAGTATGTTGTACACCTGAAACACAATATTATATGTCAATTGCATCTTAATTAAAAAGAAAAAGAATAACACTTAATTTTGAGGCCTGAGCATCCAGGTAGATTTCAGGTACCATTTGCTGAGATGGGAAAGATTGAGGAAAAGAGGATTGGGGAGAATGAAAAGTAAATGATTTTTGTGTTGATCACGTTAAGTTTGAAATGCCTTAGTAGACACATAAGTGGAGATGTGAAGGAAACACTCCAGTTGTGAAGGAAGGGCTTCCGACTGTGAAGCTCCGTAGAAAAATCTTGAATCAGCATGTCGATGTCACTTAAAGCCACATATGGAGATAATATCACCTGGGGAGAGAATGAGGAGTATGAGTGTTGAGAAGAGGGCTGAGACAGGTTCCCGGTCCACCAGCATTTAGAGGTTGCATTCAAAGAGGAAGAGGAGAAGGAGGCAGTAAAGAGGCTGAGAAGCAGCAGCTGATGAGGTTAGAAAAAAACCAGGAAAGTGTGGCCTCACAGAAACCAAGAGAAAAACGTTTGAGGCCAAGTAGGGGAGGGGGAGGGCAAAGAGCAGGACAAGATCTGGTTGTGTTGTGCTTTAGGGTGTGTTGAGAAATGTCCCTGCCTGCTGTGGGCAACGTGCATGGAGGGCAGGAGACCCGAACAGGTCACTTAGTCCTCCAAGCAGAGCCTCTCCTGTGCCTCTCTGTGCTCCCACTGCCTGAGCTCAGGCTCTGCTCCGTCAGCGCCTGACAGGACTGGTTGGTTAATGACCGGAATCCTCCTGTTGAGCCTTGGGACAGCTCTGCCCACAGGAAGGGCAAGGATCCTCCCTGGGAGAGTCCGGGCTTCTATGGGCCCTGAAAACTTGGGCTCAGGGAGGCCCATGGCTGTCCCCTTCTGTCCAGCCTGATGTTTTCTGAGGGTGGAAAGTGCAGCATGACTCTTCTGTGTGTGGGGGGTGTGTGTGTGTGTATCAAATGTGTAAAAATACCCCAAGTGCGCTCTTAGTCTTGATTTATCACTGCCGCTTGTCTTCAGACTCTAAAAGGACTAAGGCTCTTTAAAGAGCAAGGCTAGTTTTGAGAAGTGTCGAGTTCCTATCCAAGAAGCAAGACAGAAGTGTTTACACTGGAGAGAACAAGGGGAATCTCAGAAAATGAGATAAACAGAGCAAGTGGCTGGAACAGGAGCAGCAGCCGTGGGAGCAGTGGCTCAGCCTTGCCTTGTCAGGAAGGCCTTCCCGGCCATCTTCTCTATAGGTTCCACCCTCGCCAGCCCCTGCCTCAGAAGGTTCCTACTTCCCTTCCCTGCTTTATCACCTGCTTAGCACTAATCGCTCTCTCTCAGACCCTATATTTATTGCTCTTATGAAGGCGGGGATGTTTGTCTGTTGTATCCCCACACCTAGACCAGTGCCTGGGACATAGGTTCTCAATACATACATAATGTTTTTTAAATGAATGATTGAACGAATGATCCCAGTAGCTTTGTACAACCTTTAACACCACGACTCGGGATTACCTGGGCTTGGATATTTCTTGCATCCAAACATACTCCAGAATAAGATTCTGGTAACGTACCATACGTATTCTATTCTAGCATGTATTACATAGCTGTTGCTATTTATGTGTCTGTCTCTCCTATTAGACTCTGAGCCTTGTACGAGCAGGGGCTGAATCCTATTCTTCCCTGTATCTCCCATTGTCTGGCCCCCAGTCTAGCACAGGAAATATTTGGTGAGAAAATGAACGGATGTCTGTTATGACTTAGCCTGTGGCCCAGAGACTGCTTCCCGCCCACCCCTCCCCCACATCTCACATGTAATCAAGTAGCATGTCCCTTCGATGTCTAGGCTGTCACATCCTCTCCAGCTCCTCTGCCACTGCCCTGATTCTGGCCCTCATCCTCTCTCCTTTAAACTATTATAGTAGACTCGGAACTGGAGCTTGAGCCTCCCAATTCACCCACAGCTGCCCAAGGTATGTTCTAAAGCAACGACCTGATCAGGTCACTCCCCTATGTGACCTATTGACTCGACTCTGGCCACTAGAAGGTAAATCTTAGTTTTCTTAGCCTCGGATTTACCACCCATCCAATACGGTGGTCAGCTTTATCCACCAGTCATACAACCTGGCCTCCAGCAAGTTGTACTGAATATATCTGTGTTTTCAAGCCTCTCCCATTGCCCAAGTTCTCCTCCTCTGCCTAGGTTGCCTTTCCTCATCTCTTCAATTATTGAATCATTCAGTTATTCATTCAGCAGGAAGGCCTTCTTGATGCTAGTCACTGCGCTTACACTGAGCTGCAGAGATGAATGAGACGCATCCCTGCGCTTGGGATATGCATGCGTCTTCTCCTTTTGAGGCCACAGAGTAGTCATGACTCTTGCTCTACCTCCCAGAGTGGTGTGGCTCAGTAACTTCCCTCTCTACAAGAATATCTTGTAGGTGTCAGTGAGATGGAATTGCTACTTTGTAAACTGAACCAATTGACTGTTCCCCTCACATTTTAATAACTCTTTGAGTTAGATTGTCCTGCCTGGTTACTGCATTTCTTTTCTGAGATTTATTAATACTTGCCCTGTATCCAGTTCCTTGATGGAAAATGCCATGTTTGGTAAACCAGTGTAACTCAAGCATGACTAATATCCTCCATGGATAAGCCATTCTTGGACATAAGGATGTGGTCCTTTAAAAGTGACACATTTAACCACTCTAGGATATTTGCCAGACCAGCCAGAGTTAGAAGATCCCACAGAAATGTAACCATTCGTTTTCTATCCTCATGGGAAAAATGTGTTTGCTGGTTGACTATAACATGATATCAGGAAGAATTCATTGAATTCCTTCATTGTACTTTTATTGATCAGCTTCTTTTATGCCTCAGTAAGTCCTTCCTGCTGTTGACTGGCACGCATTCTCTCATTTCCATTCATCTGAAATCTCAAAAATGGTAAAATGCTACGGACATTCATCTGGAAAAAAAAATTTGACTTGAAAATCTAATTATTTATAATACCCACTGTGTGAAAGGATAAGACATGTCCTGATCACACTTGAGTCTATAAAGCTATACATTAATATTTGTGATCAGATTTCTTTTTAGTCTATATTTTTTTTAGAATGACCCATTTTTACTTGAAAATATTGTTCTTTGGAGTAAGAAAGAGCATGTGATTTGACTTTTAAAATTACCTTCTTTCTGTGAGTTTCTGTTTACCTAGACATTTTCTACTTCATGTATAGTGTATCTTGGATCATGTTTTTCTTGTCTCTGGAGGTCTGTAACCCCTTTATATAGTATTTCCTTTAGATGCCATTTTAAACACCTTTTTTTAAAAAATGTTATCAATCTGTCTAGACTCTAGAGAATCAAGTTGGTAATTTGGCCATTTGTAGGTGCTTTAGATGATTACAATTGAAAAGATGAAAAACAAAGCAAGAAATTCTGTGACCATAGATAGAAGTTTCCTATGTGGTAGGCTGGCATTTTTGAAACAAAACTCTACACTTTTATTGAAGTGCCCTATATTTCTGGCTCACTGATTGTCACCATATTCTAGAGGTGAGACAAACAGCCTTGTCTGATGGACCTTAACACCAGTGACGGTGTCTTTTGTAGAGGATATCACCATTAAATTCTCCTGTTTGCCTCTGGCCCCTTGACTTTGAATAGCCCGTGAAAACCCACCCAAAGATCCTATTGTTTCCTCATGATTTTTTCTTTTAATGAATTTACATTAGGTTGAGGCAAGTATCAGGTCATTCATTCATGAAATCTAGCATTTATTGTATACCTATATGCATATCTAGAGATACAGATAGATATTGTATATCTATATGCAAGACTCTTTTCCAAGGGCTTTACAAGATTTTCATTTATTTACTTCTCAGTACAAACCTATGAAGTAGGCATTGATTTTATCTTTGTTTCAGAGACGAGGACATTGAGGCACATAGAAGTTAAGTAACTTGACAAAACACACAGCTAAAACTGGGATTCTAGCAGTCTGCCTCCAGAGCTCATGTTCTTGTTCTATGTATAGCAAAGTGCCATGAACCTGAAGAGAATGTATCAAGTAATCATGTCTCCAGGTTGCAGGAGGGGGCATCGGGGTATGCAGCATAGAGCAAAAGATGTTGGATCCTTGACAGAGCTTCCATTTTAACCCCTGTGGACAACTGGTTACCATACACTGAGTTATCTGGAAAGAAAATGCACTAGAGAAAAATATGCGCACATATCTGCAAAGCTGCATTACACACCTAAGCACTTCCAACATCAGTACAAGTATAATACAAATCACGCATGATTCTATTCATTTTATATGCTAATGAAATACTCTCAGATTTCCTTACACTCTTGTATGTAACATCATATGTATATCATTAGTTAAAATCTATTTGAAGTGGCCAACATTCAGAAGTTTCTCAAGTGCCTTGGAGAAGGGATCTAAGTTTTTAAAATATGCTGTTGTTCTAAATTTGTTGTTTGTCACGATAACATAACTCTCAACTACTCTTATTTAATAAGTGATTCTGACCATTTAAGTAAAAAAATAACCCCCAAAATAAATGACAGTTTGAAATACCACCTTGGTTTGCAGATTCAGACTAAACGATCTCAGATTTCAAGATTTAAAATATATACTGTAAAAAATAATCTCTCCCCAAGTGAACTTTCCTTTGCCAAGTGTGCTGACGTTTGCACATTCTTGGATCGCCCCCTAGTGGTTTATTTAACTTACGACTATTTTTCAGATACCAATAGGTAACTCCTCGGTGCTTTGGATATTTGTTTTTAGTTTTGCCCCTTCCACACTGTCTCTCATTTGCAGAGAGAGGCCTTCAAAAACAGTATCTTGAAATGAAAAGTGAACAATGTGAAAAATGGCCCAGACACTCAGTGATGATCAAGACATACTCTTGACAATAATGGCTGTGAAATCCTTCCTCCAAGTTGATGTTCTCTCTTTTCCCCTTTGCACCATGGTACCATGTTTTTGCTTGTCCACTTCTCACTCTCTTCCCTTTGTCAACAGCCCACTGGAATGGTGCCAGGCAATCCTGGGATGCAGTGATGACTTACAGGCAATGCTGTGCCTTGAAAATACCAGTGAGGCCCCTGGAATGCTGCTGTGCAGAAGCCTCATACTCTCACCCACATAAACAAGCCACCAATCTAGAGACCTCAGTTAACCCCATACTTCTCGGCTTCTTCTGGGTAGCTAGGGCTGTGACTTGATGGCCCAGCCATTTGAGTATCATCCAAATAGCATGAGAAACCTTTGAGGTTCTTCAGAAAGCTAGGGGGGTTGCCCGGCCCCCATCATGGACTGACCTTCTGCAGAATGCTGGGTCCCAGGCCCTGTATCAATTAGACCAGAAAAAGGAAACTCAGTGAAACATACGTTATTCCTCCAAACCACCTTCTTTAATAAACAAACGCTAACATTTGGCTCAATTCAATACATTTTTAAAAAGTAAAATGGTTTTATTAGAAGATTTTAAAGAACACTTGCTTTTATCTGAACTTTGAAGAAGGATTGACATTACCAATGTAATGAAGATGAGTGAAGAAGAGAGGATCCTTGAAGATCCAAAATAATGTCTATAAAATGGGACTATGCGAGGAAAGCAGCACCCTGCTTATAATCAGCACTGACCAGGAATGGGATGGGGCTGCCTCTGAAGGCAGAGGGTGGGTGGGCTCGGGGTTGTTCTGTTGGAAGAAGTGTGTCGTAGGACCTGTAGGACCTGCAGTGGTCTCTGCAGTGTGGGCAAGGTGGGAGTACGTGAAATCTAAGTTTCCTTCTACATCTTTGTTCCGAGCTGCTGGGACTGGGATGGAAAGCCAAGGCCGTTGGCCAGACCCAGGCTGCCACTAAAAAGGTGAGCTGGGAGTATACATGAAAGGTCTGTGCTTGCTACACAGGGACTAGGGCCATAGATTCCTGTCATTTTCTGCCTCCAGACGTCAAGCCCCTTAGGTCTGGACCTGACTTGGTGGGGGGAGACCTTATCAGGAGGTGGGGGCAAGTTACTTTTCTAAAAGAGTCAGGAGGGCACATCTAGCAACTGGACACAAACACGGAAGTAGAGGGTGATAATGATTATACCTACAATTAATTCAGTGCCTGTTTCTCTTACTATAGTATTTCTAATCTAAACTACACCCTGGAAAAAAAAGTATAGTTAATCCCATTTTGCCAAACGGAGGTTAACTAATTAATTAGTTAATTAATTAACCTTGGGTTAACTAATTAACCTAAGGCTATGTTAGTAGTGAAGCCAGGACTTCAACTTGCTGTCCTGTTTTTCCTCTACCCCATGATGCCTCGCTAGTGAGTGGAATGAACACTGAACTGAGACAGGAGGCCTTATTATGAACAGTGAGCTCCCCTCCTGCTCTGGACCTCATTTTTTATCCCTCAGTGAGAGGGGTAGGTTCAATAATTTCTAATTCAATTCAGCAACCACCTCCTGAGTACCTACTAGGTTCCAGAACCTGGCTAGCAGCAGAGGTACCAGGATAGAGAAGACGGTGTTCTGCCCTCCCGGAGTTCACAAAAGAGTAAAGGAGATCAGTGCATAAACAGACCGTTGTGAAAGAATGTGCTTGTGATGCTTACATCTGTTCGGGCTTCCATACTCTGTAATTCATTTCACTAGCGCAAAGCTTGCTCACTAAGGTTACATGGAGAATTCAGAGCAGGGGGTTTGGGGAAAGAGTGGTTGAAGCTCAAAGAGGGTCCTGCTCTCTTTGAGAAGGGGAATTGTGGGGACTTTGAGCTCTGAAATTGTGATGGAACCCACTCTTTACTCTTGAGTTCCTAGGCCCACAAAACCCAATGAGCAATGGCAAAGGACCCTGTGTGGCTCTCAGACCCTATTTTAGAGGTGCCTAGATTATTTACTTCATTGTGATTTAATTCTCACCTTTTTCTACCACGTCTCTCCTCTCGTCTCCTCTATTGATTCCTAGTGAATCCTTATTAGGAGCAGTGAGCTGAGACAGAGTTGCTTACCAGTCTTGCCAGGGTGTTGATTTGATTGGTTGTGGCTCCTTAACTCTGTCTGTGTTACAAAGTATTGCTAACCCAATAAACCCATCTTTCTGAGCCTTTGCAGAGTGGGATAGTGGGAAGCCATTGCTTCCCTCTGGAGGCAAGAGCAGATGGGACGGAGATTACAGTTAAATATCTACATGAACAGAGCAACTTGGCAAACAGATTAGCATAACCAACAAGTTTCCAAAACAGGAGAAAGTGCAAGCCTCTCCTTGGTCTCCATGGATGGTGGCCCAAATTCTTCTGGGGAGAAACAGCTCCGTGGCGTCACTGAATCTAGAATCCAAATATTTGCTTTAGGAGATTCTAGGAAGGCTGTTAAATCATAAATGATGTCCTGATTTTGTACTCTCATATAAGGTCCCTCTTTGTGTTTATTGAAATGGAGGAGGGTGTTATGTCTCTATCACTCTTTATTCTTTAAAATGTTTCTTCCAGCCTGTCTATTCATCATTTCTCTTAATTTGGTATCTGGATTTTATAGAATCATTTACAATTTGACACCTCTTTTCTCCCCTCCCATAATGGCCCTGATCATCACCTTCATAATCATATTTTCTTACAACCATATATTGCTCTTCACAGTTCATAAAACACATACTCATGATCTCATGAATCCCCCAAAAGCCTCACGAGGCCAATAAATCAGTTGCTATTATACAGATTTTACCAGTGAAAAAAACTGCAGGCTAACAAAGTTAAATCATTGGCTCCAGGCTGCTAAGCTCAGTGTTGGAGCCTGGTCTTGAACCCAACCATCCCACTGCCAGACTCAGTGCTTTAGCCACTGCCTTACACCAACAAGGTCCCACATTTAGGTTGTGACAAGCCTTATTCAGGGTTTAGTTTCTTCCTTCATGATTCTTTTTTAAAATTTTAAACAAATCATGTGATTTATAAGGCAAAATATGTATATTAAAACAAAATTTATGTATTTAGAGCTAAATAAACATTTTAAGGTGCAAAATACCCTCTTCCCTCACCCCCAAGTCTCCAAGACAGATTAGCATCATTAGCCATTATTCAGCACTATGTAGTAGCTGCTCAGTAAATATTTTGTTGGGTGGCTAGTTGGGTGGATAGGTAGATGGATGGATGCATGGATGGATGGATGGGTGGATGAGGCTGGCCCTATTCTAGGTCCTGGAGATACAACATTGGGCAAACCAGGGAGGTACCCTGCTCCACATCACTCATAGTCAAGTGAAGAGATAGGCCTCCCACACTCAGTTATGTCTGATGAGTGTAATAATGTTAAATGTTAGCTTTAGTGTAGGGTCAGTATGGGCCTCTGAGGAAATACTGTTTACTCTGAGACCTGAAGCCTAAGTAGGCATCGTCCAGAGGATGGAGATGGTGGGCCTGGTAGGGACTCTCGAAGCAGAGAGAACAACATAAACAGCAAACAGGAAGCTCCAGAAGTGAAAAGAGTGTCGTGTATTTAAGGAACTTAGAGGATTTTCACGTAAGTCCAGAGTAGCAGGTGGGTGAGGAGTGACGTCAGGTGGGCAGGGAGGAGGTGGGGCCGGATCAGCAGAGCCTTGTGCACCGTGGTAAGAGCCGGGACTATGCACTGACGAGCCTTAAGCAAGGGGCTGACTTGATCCTCTGTGTTTTGGAAGTGTCACTGTAGAGAACGGAGCAGAGAGGCGCAAGACAAGGGGCTGGGAAACCACTAGACCAAACCATACGTGGTCTTTTATAAAAGCAGGAGCTTTGGAAGGAGGGGTTGGGAAATGGGAGTGGGGAGGAGGGTGACCTGGGCAGAGGGGGCAGCGCGAGCAAAGGACGGAAGGAGCAAATGTGCAGAGGGTTCCAGAAAGGGTGAGCAGCTCACAGTGTTCAAATGCAGGTGTAAGGAGGACAGCGGGATGTGAGGCACATCACAGAAGGTCCCGAAGGCCAAGGTAGGCATGTGCAGGCATGAGTGCATGGAAAGTGGGGAGTCACTGAAGCTGTGGGACCAGGGAAGTAGCGTGATCACATCTGCTCAAGGATGAGAAAAATCCACAAGACATAATAATGGTTTTCACATACACATCGTAGTTCGCTAAACATTTGCACATACTTGACCTCCCAGAAGCTGCGAAATAACCCCATGTTGCTAATTTATTTTTTGTAATTGTTAACAGTAGCTACTATTTACGAAGTGCCTAATATTTGCCTGGCACAGAGCTAGGGAGGGCCTGCACCTGTATTATCTCATGTAAATCATTTGTGTGTGTGTGTGGTAGTTTTATCCCAATTTTAGATGAGAAAATTGGAACTGAGAGATGTCGAGTGACCCATCCAGGGACAAACACTTCGTAATCACACAGCTGTGACTCAAAGTGGGCCAGGTCATTTTATCCATTAGGCCTACAGGTATAGGACCTGAGTCCCCCAAGCCTTTAGGGAACTATAAAAACATTTAAGCCCATTAAACAGCAACTGATACAATATGCAATGGTTCTAAAATACTGTAGGGAATTTGCAAAATCAAAAAGAATAAAATTCTATAAGATGTAATATATCAACCTTATTAAATGAGATTTACTAATTTTTTTCTTTATTATTTGTTGAAATTTTCATTACATTTGTAAACAATGTAAGGTTAGACTTTCTCAAGTCATAAGATTTCCAGAGACTGCACAAAGATTTCCCAGATACCACAAGCAATCCTAGAGTAAATAAGTAACATAATCAAATAATTTCAAAAGCATAACTATAAAAAAGCTCAAAAAATTTACATGATGGGGATGAGGGGAGAAGGTGAAGGGATTAGAAAGTACAAATTGGTAGTCACAATAAAGTCACAGGGATATGAAATACAGTATGGGGAATATAATCAATGATGTTGTAAAGATTATGTAGGGTGTCAGATGGGTACTAGACTTACCAGGAGGATCACTTCACAGATTGTGTAAATGCTTGACCACTGTGCTATACACCTGAAGCTGAAGTAGAATAATATTGAATGTCAACTATAAATATATATATAAATATACATATATAAATATATAGGTGTGTGTGTGTGTGTGTGTGTGTGTATTTCTTTTCTTTTTTCACAGATGTAAAGTATAGCATAGGGAATACTGTCAGTGGTATTATAGTAGCTATGTATGATGTCAGAGGGGTAGTAGATTGGGGGGTATCACTTTGTGAGGGGTGTAAATGTCTAACTATTACACTGTTTTGTACACCTGAAACTAATAAAAAATAAAAAAACTTACAAGATTTGTACATGCATTTTGTATGTTTGGTACAGCTACCAAAAGTGAGAGTACCTGGGTTCTGGGTTTAAAACAATCCCTGACTGATGGAAACAGCCTAACTCTGGGCTTCTCATTTCAGAGAACCATTGGGTTTAGTTATTCAGTTAATATACTCATAAGGTAATCTTTGAACTCAGAAAACTAAATGAAAGGAGAGAGGGAGGGAAGGAGGAAGATAGAGAAGGAAAGAGAGGGAGGGAGGGAGGGAGGGAAGGAGAGGGAGAGAGAGAGAGAGAGATTTTAACATTTTTAAAAGCTTGACTTTGGCTGCTGCCCTCGGTGGCAACATATATCCTTGCCACGTCCAAAGGAATGAGTGGCTAAGATATGGCTTTGTTCTCAAATAAGTATGGCAAATACATAATTTACTTTTCTTAGCTCTAGTACAGGATGCCCTGGCCATTCAGACACCTCACAGGCACTGGCATTAATCCAGCACCTAAATAGCTGCCCCACAGCAAAATGGGGAGGGTGTTACACAGGATGATTTATTGTGTTGAGCTCTTTCTCCATGCCTGAGAGCAGGGCAGCAGGGCCCTAATGGAAAGAACAAAGGGACTGAGCATCAACTCTGTGCAACCTTCAGATTAAAGGAGACTACGGAAGTGACAACTAAATGCCATGCCTAATCCTGGACTGAAGGGAGCGGGGGATTGTCACAGTGGACATTATCAGGGTGGTTGGTGAAATTTGAATAAGGACGGTAACGTAGAGTATTATAGCAATGTTAGTTTCCTTATTTTGATAGAGAATATTGTTGTTTCTCGGAAAAATGCTCTAAACTATTTGGGGGGTGGGGGGATTGGACCCGTTTGTTACTGTAGTGATAATAACAATAATGATGATAATGATGGTTCTTGTACGAACATGGACACCTACTTGCTAGAGGCTGAGGACATGGTGAATACCTTTTTGTGTCCAGAGACTGCCATCTCCGCAATTGTCAGAGAGTAGACTCAGAAAGTCCTAATCCCTGTCATGATATAACTTGTTGATGAGGAGAGTAGGTGGGATGTTCCAGAATTTGAGGAGTGGTGGCCAGAAATTCAGACATTCAGGGCAGTAAAAGTAGGTCACTGGCCCTAACAAGGCAGGATTTGTTAATGGCAGGGACTTTTCTGGGAGTGGGGAGATAGGACAGGCCACGTAGGCAGCACCCTCTTATAAAGAGACAACAATCTCAAAGTCCTCTGTACTTCAATTGAAAACTTGTTAACTCACCCTGTTTAAAGGAGTACGACAGAAGGTAACTGAACTGTAACATCACCTATGGCCAACATGGTGGTTAATTTTATGTGTCAACTTGACTGGGCTAAAGGATGCCCAGGTAGCTGGTAAAACATTATTTCATGTGTATCTGCAAGGGTGTTTCTGAAAGACATTAGCATTTGAATTGGTAGACTGAGTAAAGAAGATCACCCCACCAAAGCAGGTGGGCACCATCCCACCCGTTGAGGGACTGAATAGAACAGAAAGGCAGAGGAAGGGAGAATTTGTTCTCCGCTTGAGCTGAGACATTCATCTTCTCCTGCCCTCAGACACCAGTGCTCATAGTTCTCAGGACTTTGGGTTTGGACTAGAACCACACCACCGGCTTTCCTGGATCACCAGCTTGCAGACAACAGATCATGAGACTTCTTAGTCTTCATATTCCATGAGTGATACAATTAAAATTGTAATACTCAATATATACTGATAACAAAAGATGAATACAAGTCACGTCTGACTTCTGCAATTACAAGAGGTGCTCAAAGTGGTTACCATCAGAGTAATTTTAATACAGTTTTTTCCTTTCTTAAAATGTGTATACATTTTCTGGCTCTCTCTCTCTCTCTCTCTCTCTCTCTCTCTCTCTCTTTCTCTCTCCTTACACACACACACACACACACACACACACACACACTCACACACATACACCCTATTGGCTCTATTTCTTTGGAGAACGCTACCTAATACAGCCAGGTATTGTGCTAAGCACTTCACCTGCATATCACTTCATCTTTACTACCCCTGTTTCACCCATGAGGGGACAGAGGCTCAGACCACTTAAGTAACTCACCTAAGTTCACACAACCAGTGGGTGTCATAAGCGTGTTCTAACCCAGCTACATCAACTCAGGCCTCTAGCATTTTTATGTGCAGTGAAAAGCAAGAAGCCATAAATGTATAGTTGAGACACAGCCTTCAAGAACCATGGCAGGGACCCAGAAAGTCCTTGGAAGAAAAACAGAGCTGGGATTTCCCTTGCGACTTTGAAGACTGTCTGAATTGAAGCTAGCAAACTGAGTGCACAGCGTCTGTGTCTCATTGGAAGAAAACAAACCCCAAATGGGGGCTGAGGCTCCTGTGTGGTCACTGCTTGGAGGACATCCAAACCGACAGAGTAAGTGAAAGCTCAGGAGAGTCCTTTTGCTGTGAAAGACAATGAGTGCATTGTCCAAAGCACGAGGTCTCACTCTGCCACCTACCCATCCTCTGAGAGCTTATGAGAGTCCCCTATCTGCAGGTCCCCAGCCAGAGGGCATGGATCTCAACCATGAGGAAGTTCTCTGTCATCGTACTGTATGGCCAGCACCTAACTCACTCACCCATCCATTCATTAACACATTCACCAAGCATTTATGGAGTGCCCATCACGTGCCAAACAATGAGATAGAGTCTGGCGTGAAGCAGAGCAATCCCTAACATGGAGCCTTTGTGCGTATTTAGGAGTGAAGTGGTAGTAATTATACTAAGTAAGAGTTAGATTTAATCTGTGATGCTATGATAACTGCATTCTATTAAGAGCACAGTGATACCAAGCATTTTGCTGATGATACATGTAGGTACAGATCATTGTACAACGGCCTAATTATATATGTGTGTATACATGTAATTATATATCATTTAAACCTCTCTACAACACTCTAAGTTAGATGCTATGATCATCCCTAATGTACAAGTGCGGAACTTAAAATTTGCTGAGTGAACCTAAGTTATTTGTCCAGGGTCACATAACTGCTAAACAACAAAATGAAGATTTAAAAGCAGGTCCATTTCACTCCCAAGCCCAGACCCAGCGCTATGCATATAGGGCACCGAGGCTTGAGAACATGAATTCTGGAGGAAAACTAACTGGGATCCAATGCCAGTTCTGCTATGTCCAGGTTGTGTGATCCCAGGCAACTGACCCACCTCCCTGTACCTCAGTTTCCTCATCTGTAAAATGAGGGCAACAGCAATATATCTGCCCCATGAACTTGTCATAAGGTTAAAATGAGTTAATAAATGCAAGATGCTTTAAAAGCTCTATGCTTTGTGTAGAGGACCCATCATCTGGATAGGAGACCTCAAAAGCTAAGCAGGGCTAAGACCAGAGCTAGAAGAGAAATCAGGACCAGTAGAAAAGGAAAGGTATGAGGAAATGGGAATGTGGGCCACACACATTGGGCAGTTAAATTCAGATCAAGAAGGGCAGGCAAGTAGGGATAAGAGATCTGAGGTAAGACTGGGTTTAAAGCAATAAGTTATATTACAGTTGCCAGAGAATATGTTTCTAGAATTTTTTTCCAGCGTTCTGGATATGTTCAAAAAAAGCTCATTTAGAAGAAGGAATCCCATTTGCTTGAGCAAAATGAAGTCACTCTCTACTGTATGCAAAGTTTCTTCCTAGGCATGTTCCCCATGATGGATTAACTGGGAATGGACTTTGTGTCTCGTTGTTTCTAGTTGTCCCACCATAAACATCTAGAAACTTGGACACAATGTGTGAAACCACTGTTTTAAGACATTGAATAATAGGCAGCACAAGAGTATGACCCCTGAAAAAGAGTATGAGATGAGCCCGGCTGTCACCCTTCTCTCAGCCCTCTCTCCAGACCATGGTCCTATGTGGGGGGGTGAGCGGGTGGGCAGATCCCAAGCAGAACACGCTCAGGAAACAGAGATCATTGAAGCTCAGGTGCTTGCATTGTGGGGCAAAGTACCAGAACATTGGATGATATGTAGAGAAAGAGCCATCAAAGTTTTCTGTAAGCTGATATGGCATCACTTCTAGGATATATTGTTAAAAGAAAAAAGCAAAAGGCAAAATAATATAGATAGTATGCTACCTTTTGTGTAAGAAATAAGGGAAAATAATGCATACATGTACCTGCTTTAAAAAAAATCATAGGTAAAAGCATCAGAAATCTGCATAAGATCCCCTTGAATCTGTTGTTGAACATATGTAAAGAGAAACTACAAAAGTAGGGAAGGTACCAAGTAGCCTAGAGCATTCTGGGAGGCCAGAAAGTAAGGATGTGTTCAATAATAATAGGGGCAGACCAGAAAGACACCGATTATAATCCTCAAACTGCCAAATATGCCACACTTTGAGGATCATAAGAACTAAGGACCATAAAGGCTTATAATTTATTGAATAAACAAGAATTCATGAGATCATGCTGATATGAAATGGACAATAAATAAAAAAACTAATTAATTAATAAACGGGGCAGAAAAGAGAGCTCTTTCTTATAGTATAAGCTGAGTGCCAATTGATCAATATGGAAGGAGAGGAGGAGTTAGAGGGGGAAAATCTCTATTTTACAAACATCATAGTAAAGTATAGGACAAGTAAGACTCATCAATAGCTTCTAAATCTAGGAGGAAAAGTTTTGTGAGGTGTAAAATATTTGCATGATTAAAAAGTGACTCCCCCAGATTGCTAATCAGTTGCAAGGGGGGAAAATAATAATCTTACAGGGGAGCAACTGAACAATATCATCACCAGGTCCTCAGCGTTTTCCTCACCTGTGAGGGACAGTCAGGTAATGTGTGCCTCCAGACAGGACACCCAGGAAGAGCACGTGACCTAAACAGTCAATCAGCAGGGGACACATAATCTCAATCTACTCTTGAGAAAACATTGGACAAACTCATAGAAAAAATTTTGAGGGTCAGCCACCATCATGAACGACACAGTAACTATTCAGACCAGGAAGTTCATGACCAATTGACTACTTCAACGTAAACAAATGGTCATCGCTGTCCTTCCCTCTGGGAAGGCAACAGTACCTCGGATAGAAATTTGGGGAAAACTAGCCAACAAGTACAAGACCACTCCAGATGACATCTTTGTATTTGCATTCAGAACCCATTTTGGTGGTTGGAAAGACAACTGGCCTAGGCATGATTTATGATTCCTTGGATTACGCCAAGAAAAATGAACCCAAACATATACTTGCAGGACATGGGCTGTATGAGGAGAAAAAGATCTCAAGAAAACAGTGAAAGGAACGCAATAACAGAATGAAGGAAGTTAGGGGGACTGGAAAGGCCAATGCTTGTGCTGACAAAAAGTGAGGTGGAAATTAGACAACAGAAGGAGTAAAGATTCCTCAGTGACTTTTTCAGGGGTGATTGAGTAGATTTTTCATGAGGACTAATAAACTAAAAACTTAAAAAAGAAAGTTCTATAAAGTAATTGGACTATATTCTTTCAACATGTCAGTATCAAGACAGACAAATAGGGGCTGAAGAATTTTCTTATTTATTAAAAGAAACTAAAGAGACATGACCGTTAAATGCAATACTAGATCCTGGACTGGAGGGAGAGAAATGCTATAAACGATATGGGGATAATTGATATAGTTGGAGTCTAAACCACCAGTTGAATTATATAAATGGCATATGAACTGTAAAAAATAATCTATAAATGCTAAGTTTCCTGACTATGATACCTGCATTGTGGTTTTGTAAGAGAATATCATTGTCCTTAGGAAGCACACCCTTCAATGTTGAGGGGGGCGTGATATAGCAACTGCTTTCAAATGGTTCAGAAAAAATTGTATGTGGGAGGGTGTGTGAAGAGAGCGAGAGAGGAAAACAGAGGGAGAGACAGAGATTATTAAAATACAGAGAAAAATGAAAATTGATTAATCTAATTAAAGGATATGTGGGAGTTGTCTGTCTGTCTTTTGCAGCTTTTCTGTAAATTTAAAATAACTTCAAAATAAAAAGTTAAAAATAATAGAGACTGGCCTCTTGCCTCATGGGGAAGAAATCTGTGGTCTGTGGAGCATTTATGTTCTAGAGGCCACTGTCTGGGTGTCAAGTCAAGACAAAGGCGTGTGGCCACATCCCTGCTCGTCCTGCTTCACTCTCTCCTTGGCAGAATTCTCCTGAAATACTACATCACATGTTCCCAAATCTCTGTCTCAGGCTCGTTTCTAAGGATTCCATCTAAAACGCCTATCCTGACCAGCTCCGTCTCCTTCACTCTTAATTCCCTGTGCTCCTGTGGTGAGCTGAAGCACAGTCCCCAACGTGTCCACATTCTAATGGCTGGAAGCTGTGGATGTCAGCGTATGGGACAAAAGGGCCTTAGCAGATGTGATTAAGTTGAGGGTTTTGAGGTGGGGATTTTATTCTGGACCCTCTGGGTGGGCCTGGTGTAATGACAGGGATCCTTATAAGGAAAGAGGCAGAAAACCAGAAGGAGGACCCACGCGGTAATAGAGGCGGGGATTGGAGTGATGCACAAGACAAGGAATAAGACAGCCACACAAAGGTGAAAAGGGCAAGGAAACAGATTCTCCTCTCAGAGCCTCCAGAAGGAACCAGCCCTACTGACACCTCGACTTTACAGCCGGGTGAAACTTAAAACTGATTTCTGGCCTCCAAAACTGTTGTTTCAAGCCACCGAGTTGAAGATAATTTGGTACAACAGCTATAAGAAGCTAACACATTCCCCTACCTTTCCTTTTTTCTATTAAACTTATCACCTTAGATTGTGCCATATAATTTAATTGTCATGTTTTTACTTTGTTCCTCTCCTCCCACTAGAATGTAAGTCCCACAATGGCAAGGATATGCGTCTGCTTTGCTCTATTCACGCACCTAGACCAGCGCTTAAAACGGAGCAGGTGCTCAGTTCTTATCTGTTGAATATCTGATGTTCCTGCCTTGCCTCTCCATCCTCCCCTCCAGCTATCCCAATTCTAGCCATCCTTCCAGGCTCAGCTAAAACCACAGACTCCACGAAGCCTTCACTGCCCTCTTCAGTTTAGGGTTGTCTCTCCCTTCTCTGAACTCGAAGAACACCCTCCGTTCCATTGGTTCACACTTAGTCTCAGTAGCTGGCATGCGGTGTGAGCATAGACTCTGAAATTACACAACCTGGTTTCAGAGCTTGGCTCCATCGCTTATTCATTGTGGAACATGAGCAGAGGGCAAATATGGGAGTTAAGCAGTTCATGGAGGTAAAATTCTTGGCACATAATAGACGCTCAATAAATGTTGGTCTCTATGATAGACACCCAATAATTGTTGCTAAGAGTATTATTTCTGTCTTGTGATGTCTCATTTGATGCTTTTAAACTCTCCTGCTTTCCTATAACCTTTTCTTCTCACTAGATCAGGAGCTTCTAGGAGAGAACCTTGGCTTTCCTAGTACCCTCACAGCACCCAGCGGGACCCAGGAAATGCACCAGGTCCTCATGAAAGCCCAATGGTAGGCCTCCTGAGCAGTTAACCTGGAGTCAGGTTAGAGAGCCAGGAAGTTGAATGGACCTGGGTAAATCAGCCCTGACTGCGCACTGACTCAGAAAGGGCACACCCGGGGAGCTCGGAATATTTGAGGTCACAGGAACATCCCTCATGTGGCAAAATCTTAACTTTCAGAACTGAGAGTCGCACAGCAGCTCCCATGCCGACAACACGAAGTCCTTTCCCTCTTTATTCTCCATTTACCAGATTTTCCCTGACCTGTGCTCTCATCCACAAAATCCCTTCATAGACTTCAAATTACCGTGGCAAACCTCCACCAAATAGGTAAAACATTTTGTCTTTCTAATTTTAAACCTAAAAAGAAGAAAGATAAAGCTACGAGCTGTGGGTAGAAAAACTGACATCCCAAGTCAATTCTGTTATGGAACGAGCAAGCCCTGCCTGACACAAAGGACTCACATGCTTTCCACATACCTGCGTGGGTATTAAACCTGAGATCACTTTGCAGTTCATGTCATGACTCATGTTCAAAATGTATAATCATAACCATGATAGCGGTCATTTGGGGAGATTGACTTGGTGCCTCACACTGTGCAGTGTACTTTGCATACATCATCTAAATTTCCCCAACAGCTCCATGAGGTATATGTTCTTAGCCTCATTTTACAGATGAGATCACCAAGGCTGAGACATTAGAAAATCTGGCTTTGGGCCTGTGATTGTAGCCATTACACACGCTGCATAGCCTGCGACAGTGATTATTTTAACTGTTTTTTTTTTTCCCCCTAAGCCTAGTATTCCTGGGTTGACACAGGATCTGGCAAAGGTGGAAAGGGAGTGGGTGGAAGAGCCAGTGCTGGAAATGAGGCAGCTGCAATAGGTTCAGTCCTGGATGGGAAGGGCAGGGTCACGGGAGGGAGCCAAGCCTAACACAGAACTTCCTGAAAGCTGAGCAGCAGAGGGCTGAAGGGGGAACCCAGAGGAGGTGCCATGCAGCTGAGCCTGAGAAGCACGGAGGTGGTGCTGCCAATTCTGGCCAATGACATTGGTCTCTCGTGTTGCCTTTAACAATCACTCATTCTCATGGTGGCCCCTGCCTAGCAATGACCTTCAAGTCACCTCTATTCATTGGGCAATTAGTAATATTTTCCAGGGTATGTTAGTTTCCTATTGCTGCTATAACAAATGACCACAAATGTAGTGGCTTCTGCAACACAGATTTACTATCTTACAGTTTTATCGATCCCAAAACGGGTGTTACAGACTAAACGCAGGCCTGTGGCACTGTGCTACGTCAGGAGGCTCTAGGGGAGAATACAATCCCTTGCCTTTTCTAGTCTGAGAGGCCAGCCTCATTCCTTGGCTCATGGCCCTGATTTTCATCTTCGAAGCCAGCAGCATAGCATCTTCTAGTCTCTCTGATTCTTCTTGCATTATCATACCGCCTTCTTTGCCTCACTCTTATAAGAACTCATGATTACATTGGGCCCACCCAAAAAATCCAGGATAATCTCCCCATCTCAAGATCCTTCACATAACAAAGTCCTTTTTTCCACGTTAGGTAAAATATTCCAGGTTCCAAGGATAAGGACTTGACTATCTTTAGTGGTAGTGGGAGGGGCAGAGGCATTATTCTGTCTTCTACACAAAGGAAGCAATAGGAACTCAGTGGGTATTTTTTTTATTTTGAAGCTGGCCCTCCTGCTCATCATGGTGCAGAGGGGAGACCAGTGGCTTTGGAGCCAGACTGATGCGAGACTTGATTTCTAGCTTCACCATTTATGTGGTCTTGGGCAAATTACCACACTATTTGACTTCTCAGAATTTCAGAAAACCTCTTGTAGGAATGGCTATAGTACTTAACTCCTGGCTTGGAGATAATGAACGCAAAGGACATTCCTTAATAAATAAGGAACCATCATGATTGTCATTCTGATGGTTTTTAAGCACCTTCTGTGCCTGTAGTAATGGAAATGCTACCTCCAAATGCTTTGAGGCAGGGTGGCGCCCTGGGCCTCCAGGAATGCCGTGATAGCCTTTCTTTGCCAGAAGATAGGCCAGTGGAACAGCAGGAGGGACGTGGTAAGCTGTTCTACAAATCTCAGGATATAGTCAGACTCTCTCTGGTCATCAGTACTTATCTATTTCTTGGCAGTTTCTGCTCAGGTGGCCAATTCCTGATTTTGGTCCCACTGGGGACTCCACGGACAATGCTGGCAGCTCAGGTACCTTCTCCTACACACCTAATGATGCCAAGTTGTCCTCCAATCAGTGGAAACAGTGGCCAATTGCAAATTCATTTTCCACTCATGGAACAAATGGAAAAGCTAATGGCTTACATATAATATAGTCCTTTGAACTAAAGTTACAAATGTTTCTCAGAGAAGTCCACATGGTATTGAATATCGTAGTCATGGCTGGGAAACTGGTCATCAATCATCACTCCTTCCATTTTATCGATGAGGATATCTGGGCGGCATGCTTCATGTTGCTGGAACAGGAGAAAAGCCTTCTCTCTTCCCCTCTTGCAATGCCTCCTAGTTCTAAATTGAGCTGGAATGTTTCACAGGTTGAGAACCAGCCTGATGTTTTTCAATTATTCTCTTGTATTTATAAACGGAGCCCTAAAAGGGTGAAATCTGGCCCATCAAAGTGACATAACCCCAAGTTGATCGTGCAATGCAACACCATAGAGTAACCCCAACATTACTGCTACCCCTCCACCCCAGAGAAGCATATGGCCAGGGGAATGTGAATGGAATTACTACATGGAACTGGGGTAAGTGGAAATAACTGTAAGGTCCAGGAGTAGGAGTCAGTGCATACAAGAATGGAATGAAATTAGGAGAGATGGGGCTCTTATAGCTACACAGAGAATTCCCCGCACATTTAAGCAGTAGTGCCCTACTACTAGATTCGTTAGTTTAAAATTCATCCATCTCTTCACTCATTAATAAGCTCTCCAACATTTATTAAGCACCTTCTATATGCCAAACACTGCACTGGTGCTGGTCATTTAGGGGTGAGCAAGATACCATGGTCATTGGTAACTTAGAGAAGGAGACTCAGTACACCAATGGTGTGGTATTCACAGAGCGAGGATATCTAATCTCCCCTCTTCCCAGAGCATAAATATTTCACACGCACTAGCAAGTTTCCATGCCTTGGTTTACCTCACTCTCACCATCGTACCCCACAACTTCTCTGTGATAACATCACCCTCATCCTTGACGTCCTGGCACAAAGCCTCCTTCTCCTTGAAGTTCTCTCTCAGAACTGTTCATCAATCTCTCTCGCTCTCTCTTCTTTCTCTCCCACTGTCTCCCCTCTCTCACTTTTTCCCACCTTTTCTCCCTTTCCATCTCTTTCCCTCTTTCTTCCCATCTTTCCCTTCTTCTCCCCCCTTTCTCTCTCTCTTTAGACACAAACACAGACGTAGACGTAGATGTAGACATATGGTGAAGCCCAAGGAAAGACCCTAGGGGTCCCAGGAGAGGAGTATCAAGGGATTGAAAAATACCAAAAGCCAAGACGCCAAACGTTCTCCTCCCTCACCAATTGTTTTCACAGAGCGTGCTATGCTCCATCTAGCCAGCAGAGGGCAGGCTCGGATGGACCGAGCATCCCAGCCCTGCTGACAAACATCTTCATCTGAGTCTTGGCGCCGCAGACATGAAGGATTTTTTTACAACAGGGGAAAAACCACCAGAACTAAAAGTCTTTTCCAAATTATCTCACCGATGTCAGCATCTCCTGTCCTGTTTCTTAGAGAGTTGTCAATAACGTAGTTGCTCTTTAATAGGAGAATGATGGAAGGAGGTGTTTGCGTGAATCAAGCTCCGTTGTCTGTGTATAGATTCCGAAGCCAAAGCAGTGACATGGTGAACTAGCTGGGACCAAGGAAAGAAATCTGTGCTTATCTTTTTAAGTTTAAAAATTTGAACTGCAAGGGACTTTTAAAAATCATTTTACTGAGGACTAGCAAAGTTTCTCTGATATTACCCATGAGGTCAGGGGTTATGGCGGACACTCACCTATGATATTATCTATCCAACCTTCTCTGTCTTTTGGGGAATAGTTCTTCCCCCAACTGCTACCATGTAATTTGCCCAGGAAGCGCTATATTCTTACAGACCCTGTCCATAGTTGATTGGTCCAGACGTGGGCACCTAACCTAAAAGTGAGGAAGAGAGTAAACATCTCTCCGATGGTGAAAGTTGCAAGATGCGGAACTTGGGGATTTTGATGACCATGTTTCCTTATCAGATGAAGGAAGCCAGTCTGTAGAGAGAGGAATGAACTTATGGGCAGAGAGAAGCAGAAATGGACACCAGAGAGAGGGACCTGTGGAGGCATTCAGGTTCTTGGCACTCAGCTGCATCAGAGCCCTTTCTGTGATTTGGTTTCTCAAAACTTCTTTCCTTCAGTGTGAGTTTCCTGTGTGATTCCTAGTCCTGAGAAAAGTAAATTCTGAGATGAGATGAGAAGTGCAAGGCATTGATGACGGAAAATGCCTGTGAGGGGAAATTGTGCAGGGAGACAGAGCGGTCTGGGAGAACCAGTAAGCCAAGATGTAGGTCTACCCTTTGTGAAGGGAAGAAAGGAGGGGCAGTTGGGTGGAACAGCCTTGGACTGTGATGCAATTCTAAGAAAGTTCAGCAAGACCAATGGAGAGTCCTTGAGCCAAAGCCACCAGTCAGAAGGAGTCTTGTGTCTTCCAGGAAGAGTCTACCACAGAATCCTGCCACATCCAGTCATTGGCTAGGAGCAGCTTGTGTAGGGTTGCCCAATTAATATAGGACACAGTTAAAGTTAAATTTCAGGTAAAGATGTCCCAAATATTGCTTAAAATAAACCTCTCTCTATATACATACACATCTTATCGGCTCCGTTTCAGTGGAGAACCCTGACTAATACATAAGAATCTTTTCCATTGGCATATGCATTGGCTCTCTCATGCTGCTAAGAGGACATAGATTATTTTAAGGGAAGAATTCAGAAAATAGATCTAGTGGCTTCTCTACAAACAAGCAATTTATTATATTCTTGCTGACAAGACAGCAAGTATGGTGGTGATTGATGATGATGATGATAGCAGCTAACATTTATTGAGTGCTTACTCCTTGACAGGCATTGTGCTAAGTGTGTTACAGGTTCTCAGTGTGTGTAATAGGTAATTTTGAGAGTATCAGACCACCGTGACAACTTTCCAAAAATTGCCCTCAGCTGGAGAGAACAGGCTCATCCCCGGCCATACTCCCTTCGGAAAGGGGATAGCCTCCTTCCAATAACAGGTCAATGCAGGAGACCCCAGCTCCCTCCCTACATTTCAAGACAACTCTGAAGAGCCACCCAGCTTGAGACTATCCTGTAGGATGGGCTGAGGCCTTTGTCAAGAGTGTATTGCAGCCCAGCTTCTCCCTTTGCTCATTCTTGCTTCCTTTCCTCCCTTCCACTATTAATCCCCAAAGCACTTCCCTAATAAATCTCTTGTCTGCTAATCTTCACCTCAGCGTCTGCTTCTCAAAGAACCCAACCTGCAACAATCCTAATGTGAAGATGAAATGAAATAACCCCCATACAGTGCTTTGCCCAAGGCCTGCCAGAGAACAAATATTCAAAGAATGAATTGATTGTTATTATTAGCCACCTACCTACAGAGGTCGGTACTATTGTTATCCCCATTTTGCAGATGAAGAAATTCAACTTTAGAGAGGTTAAATAACTCACTCAAGATCACTCTGTAGTGAAATTCAAGATGGGATTCAAATCCAGCTGTGACTGATTCCAAGCCTGTGCCCATCGTTATTAGGCTATCATCCTGACTTCTTTCAAGTTATCACCATGGAGACTCTCCAAATGCAATATCTAGAGGAAAGTACAGGGCAGGTGGGGACTGGGCTGCTGAGGCAAAGTTCAGGACCAGCTTGTATTGGTAAAGAACTGCAGTGGAGTACCAGCTATGCCCAACATGGGAAAGAGTAAATGGGAAACGATCAGAAGGGGACAGGAAAACAGTTAGGAAAACTCAGAAATATGGAGGACTGGGAGAAAACCAGGAGCATCCCAGAAAGAAGATTTCTCAGCCCCAGAGGCAAAGGTGAGGGAGCAAGTGAGAAGGTTCAGGGAATTTTTCCTTCAGGGACTTAGATCACACCTTTATGAAAACGCCTTAAAAAGTTATATACCCCTGACACCCACTGTAAAAAAAAGAAACAAAAACAAGAAAAAAAAACAAAAACCTGAGCCAGGATTCAAATTCAATTCCCCACATATTATTTATTGGTAATAATATTACCTCCGTGATCCCTGTCTGCAAGGAGCTCATAGTCCAGCTCATTGGGAGTGGAAAGGACACAGGCACACATGACAAATGACTAAATATTACATGATGTCAAGGGGGTAGAAAGACTGAGCTGCCATAGAAGGTGAGGTTAATTCTGCCCAGGAGGACCCTGGATGGCTTTACAGAGGAGGTGACATTGGAACAGGGCCTCGAAGGATATCAGGGCTCTCTGCCATCAAGGAGAATTGGAGAAGACTAGATTATTTTCAAAGGGGAAGGATACATGCTGTTGTTTGCTTTTCTCCGGGTGTGGAGAGCCCTCCACGAGGAATAATCACTGTATTGTCTTATAAGCATCATGGGCACTTGGCACTTTTCATATTTCAACGACTGGGGGAAATCACCATAAATCCAAGCACTTCAGCCTTTGTAAAGCTTGTCCTGGGGCAAAAGAAATGGTCCTTTGAATTCGCGTGTCATACAACCCCAGCGGGAGCAGCATGTGCATGGGGAAGGCAGAGTGGGTTCGGTGGAGCTGCACAGAGGAAACAGATGTGCTGTATTCCGAGAGACTATTGACCATTCCTGAGAGATTGCGTGAACATTTCTGAGCCATGTCCCCCCAGACTTAAAGGAGAGCCCCATCTGTAAGTCCTAGTAGCAGCGTTTATGTCTGGACCACAGGAATTCTATCCTCAGGCTCTGACACTGGGGCACTTGAAACCAAACTGGGAAGGTAGCGTCATGCTGACAGCACAGTTACCAACCAGATGCTTTGACGGGGGAGGATTCATCTGAATTGCTTCAGAAGAAAGGGTTTTCCAGTTCCCAGTACTGCCTAACAGATGGCAGGTTTGCACTTGGGAAACATTTGCTGCAGGATGAAGTCACGTCTTTCAGCAGTTACGGTCTCGTTATTTTTATCGAATGTTGATGCATTGAAGCACCTTAGAAAGACCTGGTCTCTCATGGTGGGCATGCGTCTGGTCCTAATCCTTGGGAGGGAAAGCTTGTAGGAAGTAAAAAGAAGTAGACGTGATACTTTCTGTTAAGAAGTAGCTGTGGTTAAGTGGCCTTTGACAAGTTCCTCAGTTACTCAAACAAACTTGGGTGTGGAAAGTGGGTACCAGCAACCCTTATGCTTTTTATTACAGGAATGGTGGATGTCAGCAGGCAGGCACAGCAAGTTCCTCTCTTGCCAATGCAAGGGAGGAGCCCTCTGAGACCCAGAGATCAGGGCAGTTTGGATTCCTTCAGCCTGGAGCTCTGGGGAGCAGGCTGAACAGCCAGACAGCTCCACCTGTCACTCTGAAGCTTATTCATCAGACATATTAAACCCTGGGTATGACCCTCGGGTGACAGATATCTCCCTTTCCCTTTGAGTTTCTCTGACATGCAGTATTCCTGCCCATTAGAATCATCTGGAAAACTTTAAAAAAAATATCAGTGTCAAGGACCCCACCCCAGAGATTCAAATTTAATTGGTGTGGGGTGGGGCCTGGGAAACCCTCCCCAGATGAATCAAATGGGCGGCTAACGTTGAGAAGTATTGCCCTGGAATCTCATACCTTTGCATGAAGCATTTTTTGGTTATTTTTTAAACCAGTTTTATGCCAGAACAAAAGTTTACATTGGTTGTTGATAACACCACCAACAAAAAGTATTATTAATAACAATTGCGCAAAGTGTACTGACTAGCAATTTAAAGTTACCATTCTCAAAATGGCCTTAGACTCAATGAACTCAGTAGCCAACCAGTAAGCACCTCATATGCAGCAGAACTAGGTCTAAAACACCCAGATTTTCTAATTATTTGAACTCAACTCCTTCCACTGTTTCACCCTGGCTCCTAACTTACTGAGCCTGTTTTCAGTTATCAGACTATTTGAGGCCTGTGAGACATTTACAGCTGGCCCTCCACCACCAGACTGAATTGGAACACTCAGGTAATTATCTGAGTAATTTAGGCAATGTCGTTTATTTTTCCTGAATTACCTAGATAATTACCTCAAGCCTCAGAAGATGGAAAGAAGCCAGAACCACATTCTGATGGTTTTATTGCAACCCCCCCCCCCCCCGAACAATGCATTCTTATTTAAAATCTTCCTGATTTGAAGAAATAAGCTGCTGAAGTTTGGGTCTTCCTCATTTGTCACAGGATACCCCATTAATCATCTGGGGGTGATTTGTAATCCTTCAGGGTTCCTGTGCCGTGGACTGCTCCTCCAGGCTGAGGAATACAGCTGTCCTGAACTCCTGACTTGTTCCCTGTGTCTCTGGGAGTCGTCACCTCACC
This sequence comes from Rhinolophus hipposideros, assembly GCF_964194185.1. Classification (NCBI taxonomy): domain Eukaryota; kingdom Metazoa; phylum Chordata; class Mammalia; order Chiroptera; family Rhinolophidae; genus Rhinolophus; species Rhinolophus hipposideros. The sequence goes on from NC_138056.1 coordinate 58,341,266, forward strand.
TAATGAGGTGACAAGACGAAGGCTTCTGGGCACTGGTGTTTTGTTTCTGCTTTCCATATTTCTTTCTTACACCACATAACCCAATGTTCTGCACCACTTCTTGTGTTCCTGGGCTGGGCTTGGCCTGATCTCGAAAATGGAGCAGCTTCTGCATGTGTCAAGGCCCCTCCTTTTACATCAAGCCTCCTGGCCAGAAGCTGGAGAATTTATTCCAACTAAAAGGACAGGAACGCCCGGTTTCCGCTGCTGTCACTATCAGCCCTGTTAAAATGACCAAATGTCTCAGAGGAAGAGGTGTCTGTCCTAATTCCTACGGGGAATTCCTCTTCCTGGGCACTCGGCCATCTCCGTGGAGCCTCATTTTGTCAGTCATTCCTTCTCTTTCATTTCCCTCAACCTTTGCTCTCTGCTGGCTCCTTCCATTCTGCCTACAGATAGGCTTAAACCTTGATAGTCCCTATAAGTAGAAAGCAAAGAAGCAAATGAGATTGGGTGGGAGCAGGCCACAGCCAGAAATGAATGGAGTGACAATATTAGGAGACAGGAAGAAGACAATACAAGCCAGAAAATGGAGCCAGAATAGAGACACTCGGACAAATGCAATAATATGGGAGCTGAGGGAGATGACAGTTAAGAAACACGACGTAGTGGGAGAACAGGTTTGGGACTGAATTCTAGTCCCTTAACTTTCTGGCTGTATGCTAATCTTTAAAAGAGTGAAAAATTTAAAACCCACCTTCTAACGTGTTATGAGATTGAAATGATTTTTTGTGTATAAAACTGCTTATGTTTTACACTAATGATACATTTTATTATTGCAAAAAGGGAAGGACTGGCCAACAATGTTAAATACTTCTCTGGAATCAGAGTGGAAAAAGTAGTGGGAGTCTTCTAGTCCCATCCCTTAAACTTTTAGACCTCTTCCTATAAGAAAAATATTTTACACAGTGATGAAGACTATATATATATATTTGAATAGGGTCCCCCAAATTTATGTCTATCCTGACCCTTACAGTATGAGCTTCTTTGGAAATGGTGTCTTTGCAGATATAATTTAGGTAAGGATTGAGATCAGATCATAGTGGGTTATGGTAGGCTGCAAATCTAATGAGTGTGTCCTTATAAGAGATTTAAAAAGAAAAAGACACACTGAGAAGGTGATGTGAAAATGGAAGCAGAGCTTGAGGTTATGCTATACAGGCTGAGGAACACCGGGAGCCTCCAAAAAGTTGGAAGAGTCTGGGAAGTCTTCTTCCCTAGAGCCTTTGGAGTGAGCATGACCCTGCACACCTTCACTCCAGATTTCTCACCTCCAGAACTATGATAGAATAAATTTCTGTTGTTTTAAGCCACCTGTCTTGCGGTCATTTGTTACAGTAGCCTTAGGAAAAGCATGCAAGTATCTTAATCCAAAGCTTCACAAAATATCCTCACTATGTGTGATGCATTTTGATATTTTCTATTAATAACGGTTGTGATGCACTAAATTGATTTCATGACTCGCTGATAGGTTATCACCCACAGTTAGAAGAAAACACTATTCTACTTTGCCTCTCATTAAGGATGAATGTTGACTGAGAAAACGATATTTGGATTTGGTGATTAAGAGTCAGTGCTGGATTCTCATTAAATGAACACAAATGGATAGAGGAAAATAAAGAATCAATGCTGACTCGCAAGGACGTAAATTAAAGTAGAGTAGTAGGAGCTATTAATTAGGATAGAGGTTTTATCATTCTAACTAAGACCCAAAGTAGCAGTGGATTAAACAAGATAAACATTTATTCCTTTTATCAAAGAATGATTTTTAATAAGACGTAAAATTTCAATTCTAATACCAATATAAATGAATACATTTCAGAGATTTTAATTCATTGACTGATGAAGAAACCAGTAAGTTGTTACTTCTAGTTCAACAAAGAATTCAAAGCGTCACACTTACAAGTATATAAGTCAGCCAGGAATGCTGAAATGAATTTACAAATAGATGTAAAACTGGGTTTTTCCATAGGGCAGGAGTTGGGGAACAAAGAAAAAGGGAATCACTGTACTTCACTGGACAGAACTTGTTTTCATGTAAAAAAGAAATAATCATTTTTATCACTATCAGGTACCTAGAACTTACAAAGTTGTAAATAGTTCCAAGACAATGAATAGTAGAGATAACCTGACCATGTAAGTTCCCCAGAACACCCATGAAATCTTTTAATTGCTCATTTCAAATTCTTTCAGTTTTTCCTGACACTTGCTTATGTAAGAATATGAGCGTAAGTATTCTAGAACTACTATGACAGCTCCCAGTGCCAGGGCACCAGCTGTTTCTGTCTTACTTATTCCCCCTCCATCCATCCGTAGGATGACACTTTCACCTGCATGGACCAAGATGGCCCACCAATGCGACAATTCTATCAAAAGGAAGGGGGGTAAGGAGAATAACCTAAAAGTCGCATCAATTAAGTCTGATCATGTTCTGTTGGCCAGAACACAGTCATCTGTCCACTCCTTGCTTCAAAGGAGGCTGGAAAATGTAGACTCAACAACTGAGGTCTCTCTAAAGAACACAGAACAGATAGAGGACAATTAGTAGTCTTAACTAAAGGACCTAAGCCAGGATCATGGGTTTTTAAGGATTAGTAAATAATAAAGAAATGAAGACAGAACATCTTAATTATCTTTTGAGAAAGTTGGTGATGAAGGGAAGGAAAGGTATACCAGGAACAAGAAGGTAAATTCACACTGAAGGAAGGAAGGACTGAACTTGACTCTGAACTCCAGAGCTCACAGTATGAATGCCATCTCCTCCATGAAGCCTTGTCTAGTCACCAGGGCTAAAACTCTCATTCTCCCCTAAACTCCCATATCCTTGATGTATGCCCTTCTTCCTCAATGCTAACTATTTGCATATGTGTCTTATCTTCCCTGTAGGCTCTCACTTACCTTTTAAAGCCTCACAGCTTCTAGTACACTGCCCTACCCAAGCTGACATCTATCTCATTTATCACCTTTCTCCCTATTGGTCTCTCTTCAGTATGAAGCAAAACAAACAAAAAAAACTAAAAAACAAAACAAGAGTCTGATAGTTCCCTGCCATTCTCAACAGTACAGAGTTAACAGTACAGAGTGAACAGTACTCTTTGAATGTGAAAAATGACTGTTCACAGACCTCAGTGATATGAGCATTGTTGCTCAGAAGTGACACAGTTGTTAATATGTAGAAGAAATGAGTGGTATTTCCTGCTTTTCATGATGCAGGTTTCTGTATATTAATGATTTGTTGGGTAGCCATTAAGGTACTAGGATTGATAAATGTGTACAGGGTGCTTTTGCAATGAAACTGGTATGACTTGAAAAAGCCTTGAGACTTCAGATTCTGAGTTTGAAAATTATGCCTTTAAATCAGATTCCATTTTGATATACAATAACACATAAGATTTAATCAAAGAGCTAAATGTCTGTTCTACCCAGGACAGGACAGCCCAGGATATTAGAAAGTAAGAGGAATTTTGAATACCACAGACAGATCCTGGTCCTGCTACTTACTCACATATGTGAACTTGAGCAAGTCACTTAACTTCTCTGGGCCTCTGTTTTGTCATCCATTAAATGGGAATAATACATTCATCTTGCAGGATTATTGTGACATGTAAGGCTATTGCACATATGGAGTCTGTCATAAATCCAATGGCATTCATTATTATTTTAACACTAACCTGAGAATATTTGGATTTTTTTTTTACTGCATTCATCCTTTTTAATCAAATGTATAGTATTATTATCACTGGATACCCCATTAATCATCTGGGGGTGACTTGTAATCCTTCAAGGCTCCAGGGCACAGCTATAGTTAGCACAAGATAAGTCATATTTATGTCATTTATGGGCCATATACAAAGAGGAATTAACAAACCCCCTGCTCAGTCCATCAACTGTTTCAGGCAAATTACTAGGAAGTATCACCATAATTTCTTTAACACAACTAACAGTTCATCTTTCTGAGAAGTGGGTAGTGTAAGGCACTAGTTTATGGTAGAAGCTTTATAGTTTTTAAATTCTACCTTTGTTTCTTATTTACTTTGGACAAGGGATTTTTCAGACTCCTTAGAACTTTTAAGTAATTCTCAGAGATCCCAATTAAAACCACCAATTAAGTTTGAACAGAAAACCTTTCTCTTTCCAATTGTAATTATGGAGCAGATATTTCGGGATGTATATAAGTGATGGTATTTTAATAATTTTGTGGAATCTTTAGATATGGTCTCGAATACTGCCCATTCCTTCCAGGTTGGAGTAGGAAAATGGGAAAGGCAGAGTGAAATGACTTACTCAGCCTTCCTATTCTTTAATAAGGCATTGACCCTTGTCAAAGAAAACACATATACACACACACACAAACAAGGACTCCCATTTACCTTATTTTCAAATTTAAATTATAGTATCCGGTCATTCATCTTTGTCACAATCCGCCAAACACTTTTGCAAGAACATGTTTCATAAACAAGCTCCCCTTTCAGCATCAGCCAGGAAGGTTAAGGTTTAAATCCTGTGTGATAGAAACTCTTTTTGTAATTCTCCCCCAAACATCTGTTCAGTCGCTCATCATTAACATCTGTCACCCATTTCTAGGCTCAACCCAGACAAAGCTATGTTTTTCTAACACACTCCATTCCAAATTGTTACCAAGTGATTCCTACTCAGACTAATCTTACACAGGGATTGAGAAGATATCTTATTGGGTCAAATTCGTCTTCTGCTAATGTAGCATCTACCCTGCAGTCTTGGCAAAAACCCAATGGCTCCGAGGAAGGGAAATTCCTCGAAACATGCTAATACTTTCCTGACTCAAGTTGTTACACTGAAAACTTTTAATTCTCTTTAACCCTTCAGGGTTAACAAATATTATCCTGTATATCACTTACATGTGTGTATCTTTAACTTCAGCCCATCATGTGCCCAATTCAAGACCCAGTGGGGTTGCTTTGCAAACTAACTGAAATTAGAATATGTGCAATGTTTTCTAACATTTGACCCAATTATTTGCATAAAAAGACAAGAAGTGGTGGTTCATTTGGAAAGACAGCACAGTGGTTAAAAGCATGCAGAAAGACCTGAACTGATATCTTGGACATGTCACCTCTAAGTCAGGTATCCTTGGTACTTCATGTATTTAATGGGGAAAAGGTGTACCTCATAGGATTATGGGAGTTCAAGGGGATATTGCATGTAAGGCACTTGGCACAATGACTGTCACATAGGGACAACACAGGCAGTGACCACTCTTGCTCCAGCACCACTATCATCACCATCACCACCACCACCACCAACACCACAATCATCATCATCACCATCATCGTCACCATCATCACCATCATCATCATCAATATTGAAGAAGTAGAAAGAGACCAGAATGGCTTTGCCTTGCTTTTTCCTCCCAGCATGTCCTTTCACTTTCTGTTCATCCATCATTTATGTACTGCCTCTTATGGCCTCAAGCATGTGCCAAATATCAACGTAAATGAAGTAAATTCCTGATGCTCAAGGAGCTCTCTCCTCAGTAGCAGAGATAGACCTACACTCTACTTCAAATCAGACTGCAGTAAGTGTTATAAAGTTATAAGTAAAACTCCCACCAACTATTTGAAGATGTTTTAACACCAAATCTCTGTTTCTCTTATGAGAAGACTTTAATTGGGGCTCATCTTACACAGTAAGTTCGGAATTTAAACCCCAGGGCAGACCTTTCATTTCAATGGTAAAGCTAATGGTTATAATTTAGGTCAATGTTTATAATGTCAATAGTGCAGGGAGGAGGAGCAGAAGGGTTTTCACCTCTCTTTCCATGGATGTTAAAAAAGATAATAATGAAGAAGGCCCCAAACTGAATCAGATGGAGCAACTGAATTATTATTTTTTTATTTTCTTCATGAAGTATATAGTACACAAAAGATTTCAAAAACTGCCATGACTCATTAAAGCCAATTTGATATTATAAGGGTGATATATATATATATATATACACACACATATATATATATGTATGTATGTATGTATGTATACTTTTTAGATTAGAGTCCACAGACTCCATTTTCCATCAAGTGTAGTCATAAGGAAAGAGTCCCTTTGGGAACCCCACCCTGGCCATAGCTATGGCCCTTTCCACATTATCTGGGGAAAGAGCAAGTGGAGCTGAGCACCTTTCAAATCCATATCCTTCTGCTGTCGTTCTCTCATGTGTCCCTGTCCTGGGGGCCTAAGTCTTGTGCGCAAGAGAAGTGTGATGTACAAGGTGTGACAATTAAGTTCACAAACTTGTTGCAACAATGTTGATAACTATTTTTTTTTTTAATTAAAGTTTATTGGGGTGACCATTGATAACCTTTTTTTTATATCAGAGGGATTATTCATTATGAACTGGTACCAACGGGACAAACAGTTAACCAAGTTTACTATTTGGAAGTGCTGAGAAGGCTGCGTGAAGGGGCAGCCAGTTAGCTCAGTTGGTTAACGCATGATACTTGTAACACCAGGATCGCCAGTTCGATCCCTGCCTGGGCCAGTGTGAGCTGCACCCTCCACAACTCGATTGAAACTACTACTTGACTTAGAGCTGATGGGTCCTGGAAAAACACACTTAAAATAAATAAAAGTTAAAAAAACATAGAAAATAAATAAATAAAAATACTTTCAGTAGTGAAAGTTAAAAACTTTCACTAAAAAAAACAACAACAAAAAACGGCTGCATGAAAAAGTTAGACGACCTGAACTTTTCACCAACAATTCATGGCTCTTGCATCACGAGAATGCACCAGCTCACAGGGCACTGTCTGTGAGGGAGTTTTTAGCCAGTAAACAAATAACTGTATTGGAACACCCTCCCTACTCACATGATCTGGCCCCAGTGACTTCTTTCTTTGCCCAAAGATAAAGGAAATATTGAAAGGAAGACATTTTGATGACATTCAGGACATCAAGGGTAATATGACGACAGCTCTGATGGCCATTCCAGAAAAAGAGTTCCAAAATTGCTTTAAAGGGTAGCCTAGGTGCTGGCATCAGTGCATAGCTTCCCAAGGGGAGTACTTCGAAGGTGACCGTAGTGATATTCAGCAGTGAGGTGTGTAGCACTTTTTCTAGGATGAGTTCGTGAACTTAATTGTCCAACCTTGTATGTGCTGAAATCAGCAGAAAGAATCTGAGTTCCTCAGAAGCGTGGATGGAACAGGCAGACAGAGGAAACTGCTTGGGAGGGGAGGGGTGAGGGCTCCTGAGAGTAAGTTTGTGTGTGGGGGGGTGCAGACGAGGGGTGGGGAGTGGGGTGACTGAGACTGGAGGGAATGGGCCGGGAGCAGCTGTCCCCAAGCAAAGCACACATTTTGTGTTTATCAGGACAGCTTCCTAGGAACAAGTGAGATCCAAAGCCTATTCTAGAGACCCCCTCAAATGTGTGCACTGAGGCCCTCATGTATCACATAATGCCACATGTCTTCATGGAAGTTTCAGTGTCTATATTGTTCCTTCCTGCTTTCTCATCCAATGATATGTTACTATCCTCTAACAGACTGAAAAATTGACGCGTACCAGCTGTCTGTCTTTGGGTCACTCAACTGTTCTGAATTTTCATTTCCTCACCTTTTAATGGAGAAAACAACACTCAGCTTTTCGAAGGCCCAAGAGCATGTATTCGGTTGGTGCAAAACTCATTGCGGTTTCTTCAATTATTTTTAACCTTTTAAACCGCAATTACTTTTGCACCAACCTAATAGGTACCTTGTCTGGTGGTAACAGGCACTCATTCAGGTCAATTACTTTGTGGTCCACAGTTAGCAACTAGGAAGTGATAAGAAATCAAACCCAGGTGTTCTGACCATTAAGTCACACAAATTCTGTGCCTTCCAGACACACCCAGCAGACAAAGTACACCTATGTTTACAGCATTAAGTTGGGAAGTATTTGTCCCTCACCCTTTAACAGCCTCCTACTTCAGCAAGCCCTGGCCCTGCCAGCAGGCCTTCCTCTGCTGACCTCTACCCAACCCCCACACTCTGCCTATGGGGAGCGGAGAGAGGAGAATCAAGCTCAGTCTGACAAGTCAAGGAAAAAAATTACCCCAAGGGAGGCCTCAGCTATGAAGTAAATTGGGAGGGGAAACTAATGACAAGTGACACTAAAAAGACCGGATTTTTCAAGATGTTTTTACTTGTCTTAAAAAAATTACAAAGGCAAATCAGATAACTAAAGAATGCATGGTCTATGAGGGAGAAAAGTAGGAAATTGAGTTAGAAAAGGGAAGGGGCTGACTAAACACCACTTTGAAAATAGAGATGTTTCTAAATCAATGGGCCCTAAGGACATGTTTCCTGAGATACTTGTAGCCAAAGGCACTTCTTGCACTGAGAATTACTTTAAGACTGGAATCTTGTTCTTTAAGTTGGTGAGCTCTTTAAAACTTGATTTATTGTTTCCTCCTCAAAAGCTTCCCCTGCTGCAGTCACAGGCACTTTATGCTTCAGTTCGGGGTCTGCAAGCCACTTTCTGCCTCCCAAGAAGGATACTTGGTGGGCAAGGCAAGAGGCGGGGGAAAATGCAAGTAGCCATGATCTGCCCACCTTTCATGCCCACCCAGCCATAGAGTTTGGAAAAGAAAGTTGCCCAAGACACAATGCAGGTAAGCCAGATACATATTCAATGACTCAGGTGATGTAATCTGTTTTTCTTAAATGTGTATTTGATCAACTCTACGCACAGGATTCACAGATACTTTTTAGTGTAAGTGATCATACTACGTCCCTACTTACGACCCTTCTGGTGACTTCCCATACCACCCAGGTGGCATAAGGCCCTGCATTGTCCAGCTCTGAGCCACATCACCACATTCGTTTTGTGCCACTCTTCTCCTCCATGACTACGCCACAGTCGTATTTGCCTTCTGACAGTTTGTGAGTGACATCCTCTTCTTTCCAGCTCACAGTTTGCTCGTATGCTATTCCTTCTGCCTGGAATCTCTTCCCCTGACTCCTTGGCTGGCTGGTGCCCACTCCTTCAAATCTTAGTATTGTTGTCTCTTTCTTAAAGAGGCTATCTCTGTGGCCTAATCCAAATTAGGTTTAATGTCTGTCACCCCTCCCCTGATAGATGGGGGCACTGACCACATCTATTTTATGTGCATTGTATACCAAGAATGTAGCATAGCTCCTGGCTCAGCACAGTGCACGACAGATATTTAGAGAATCAATGAATGGCTGGCTTGAAGAGAACTACCAGATTATCTACTCCTATTGCTGGAGCTGAAAGAATAGGGGTGGTTTCTTACCAAAATCACCTGACAACAGAATATCAGATTAGAGGCAAATGGTAGGGCAGACTGTCTTTTCCTTCTAGCCAAGGAACTGAGATAAAGGGAGATCATTGGTCTGAAAAGTTATGAAGAACTCTGAGAAAAATAAAGCCTAATTTCCCAAACCAGGAAGCTTCTAATCAGAAGTCTCCTGGGAAAGGTAGTCACTCAGGTGCCTAGTCATACAGTCACTCGTATTAATGTCAAAATGTCAGAATTTGAACTTGATATTTGCAAGAGAAGCAGCTGCACTTCCAGAGTAGCCGGGACCCTGCCATATGGTGTAGCATTTCCCAGGGTTATCCTGGGAAGCCCAGCTGTTCCCATAACTAAAGGCACCTTCCATTCATTCCTTTGGTTTTCCACCGATTATAAAATATTATCATAAAGGCATAGCATGTCAAGCCATAGTCATTTATGAAAAGCAGGACACTTCCAGGGAAAAGTAGATAAAGAGGGAACTCATGACTCATGTCTGTCTCCCTCTACTGAACCAGGACTGGCAGCTCCTTCGAGGCAGAAACTAGATGCTGCTCGTCTTTGTTCACGTGAAGCCCAGAGCAGTGCTGAGCATGGAGCAGATCGAGGCCTACTGAATGTCTACTGAATAACGGACGGATAAGAGTGTGTCTATGCGATCTGTGAAGTTTGTTTTCACAGAAATAAGGTTGACTCTCCAAGCATTCATTTAAGAAGGTGGTGTGCTTTTAACCTAACCCACCCATGCTCAGACCCTATGGGGACATTCCCTACAATCCCCATAACCCCCTCTCTTTACTCCCAACTTCTCTTCTACTTAGACTCAGCCTATCTCCTGACCTTTGACAGTATCTCCCAGCTGCCGTCTCCTCTCCCATTGGATATGGCATTTTGTACCCAATTTTCTACTTCCTAAGAACTGTAACTCAGAATCTGTCATTCCCATTTGGGCTGACTTGGATAAGACTCTTCATTCCAGCATCAGCCACTTCACGTCCACCTACATTCCCTCAGCGCGAGCCCTCTAGGAGATTTTAAAGAGTGAATCCCCTAGAAATTGGATAAGTCGGTTCACTGGCACCAGATGTCAGGTAACAAGCATGATGTCAGAGGCCCAGCTATTAAACTACCTCCAGATGTGAAAAACTGAGGAGAAAAGGTTAGTACACATGATGCCACTACCTATGGGGTGTTTTTTTTTTTCCTAGAAAGACAGTAAAGAAAACAATCCCAAACAAAATAACAAAATAACGAGGCAGAGATTGGTGCTTATTTTTTCTGATATCAACTAATTCCAAAATGCTTCTCTCAACCACTTTATGCTTTTAAGCCTGAATTGGAAATGTCTTCCCTTCTTCCCAAGGATAAAATATGTGTGGCGTAGTAGTTAAGAGCTTGGACTGTGGAATCTGGGAGGCCAATAGGAAAATTCTAAGTTTACCCATGAGTGGTGTGAGAGGGCTATGTAATTTCTCAAACCTCAGTGTCCTTATCACCAAGACATGGACAATGTCAACACAGAGAAAGACTGCCCACTGGGAGTGTCTGGGACCTCACCTGCCCAGAATGAGTGACATTTCCAAAGTTTAGACATCTTATTTTCTTTTTTTTTTTTTTAAAGATTTTATTGGGGAAGGGGAACAGGACTTTATTGGGGAACAGTGTGAACTTCCAGAACTTTTTTCCAAGGCAAGCTGTTGTCCTTTCAATCTTAGTTGCGGAGGGTGCTGTTCAGCTTCAGGTTGTTGTCCTTTCAGTCTTAGTTGTGGAGGGCGCAGCTCAGTTCCAGGTCCACTTGCCGTTGTTAGTTGCAAGGGGCGCAGCCCACCATCCCTTGTGAGAGTCGAGGAGTCGAACTGGCAACCTTGTGGTTGAGAGCCCACTGGCCCATGTGGGAATCGAACCGGCAGCCTTCGGCGTTAGGAGCACGGAGCTCCAACCACCTGAGCCACCGGGCTGGCCCTAGACATCTTATTTTCAAAACAACTTTTCCTGCTACCATTTGATCTAGCTCCAGCGTCTTCTAGCTGTATCTCCTCGCCTATCCCCCTCTTCCTCTTCCTCCCTCTTCTCTCTTTCTCTATCTTCATTCTGATTTATTATACAGATTACGGGGTCAGTTTGCACAATCACAGTTAAAAAGTATAAAAGATGTGCTACCTTACAAAATATGATCGAACAGGAATCCTCCCAGCTTCTGTTTTACCAGCTCCACATCAGAAGGTCACTAATCACCTGTAGAGCTTCACACCCCACCATCTACGTCGCACAGACTCAGGCACGCCCACCAGTCATTTACTACCCAGCCAGATGCGCGACTACCACACCAAGTTGTTCCTCCATCATTGTAATATTTTAGTGGTTAATCCTTTAAAGTATTTTTAGAACAATTAAAATGCTTACCTCCAGACCCCAGGGCAAATGGTCTATTCATCTACCGCCCTCGTAGCCCAAAGGTAAGGATTACGAGAGAGAAAGCATGGATGGCCAATGACCACGTGGCAGAGGCAGGTGAATCGCCATACGTTAGAATGCTCTGAAATGGGACTGCTTGAATGTGTAGCTTTTGCTTCTGAAGCCCTTTTCTGATAGCATCAGAGGAAAACCAATCTAGCTGGAACGACATACATCGGGGATAGCAAATAGATTTCAATGTGTGTGCTACTTCGTTGGTGGCTGGTGGCTATCTGAGTACCAGTAAGGTTGAGAAACTTTCTGAAGCTGCATTTGGCCCAACAAGAAAGAGTTCTATGACTCTCACTCATACACTGTTGGTGGGAATGCAGACTGGTGCAGCCGCTATGGAAGGCAGTGTGGAGGTTCCTCAAGAAATTACGAATAGAATTACCATACGACCCAGCAATCGCTCTCCTGGGTATCTACCCAAAAAATCTGAAAGCATTTTTCTATAGAGACACGTGTACTCCAATGTTCATTGCAGCTTTGTTTACGGTGGCCAAGACATGGAAACAACCAAAATGTCCTTCGATAGATGAATGGATAAAGAAGTTGTGGTACATATACACAATGGAATACTATTCGGCGTTAAGGAAAGATGATATAGGAGCATTTGTGATAACATGGATGGATCTTGAGAGTATAATGCTAAGTGAAATAAGTCAGACAGAAAAAGCAGAGAACCCTATGATTTCACTGACATGTGGTATATAAACCAAAAACAAGAAAAGAACAAGACAAACAAATGAGAAACAAAAACTCATAGACACAGACAGTAATTTAGTGGTTACCAGAGGGTAAGGGGGTGGGGGTGGGTGATGAGGGTAAGGGGGATCAAATATATGGTGATGGAAGGAGAACTGACTCTGGGTGGTGAACACACAATGGGATTTATAGATGATATAATACAGAATTGTACACCTGAAATCTATGTAAATTTACTAACAATTGTCACCCTAATAAATCTAATTAATTAAAGAAAAAAATAAAAGAAAGAGTTCTATGTCCAATTAGCACTAACTGCCCTGGGCACGGGTTGAAGGAGTGACAACATGTATGCTGTGTATTGGCTGTCCTCCATGCCGTTATAAACAACTAGGATTGAAAGTCAGAAAATCTGGATTCTCATCCTGCTCCACCTAGATGATAATCTCCAGCAAATTATCTAACTCCAGACCAATCCTTCATCTGCTTCAGTCCCCCTTGTTCACTTTGTATCCCAGGAGTCATAAACTACTTGTAGTTCTCCCCACATATTCTGTTTTATATTACCTTGGCTCAATTAAGGAAATTTTTTCCTTTTTTCCTATTCACATAAAACATGGTTAAAAAAGAAAGCATCTTGTAATATATGTGTATATATGTAGTATACATATATCTATATATGTCTGTATTTAACAGTATTCTATATAATTGTTATATAGATAGGTCGATAGATAATTTTGTACATATGCCTAGATAAAAAGACTGTTCCCTGTGCTATCCTCAATGCATAGCATAGTACCTGGCACATTCTAAGTGTACACTAAGTGTTTTTTGAACAAATTAATGATCGAAAAAAAAACTGAAAGCATCAAAATGTCAGCAGTGGTGTTAGGGCAATTGTCATTTTTTATATTTTTCTATAAGGAACATGCTTTTTTTTTTATTGTGGTAAGAACACTTAACATGAGATCTAACCTCTTAAATTTTTACATGTACAATACCATATCGTTAACTGCAGGCACTGTTGTACAGCAGCTCTCTAGAACTAATTCACCTGGCATAATGGCAACAATATACCTCACTAAGCAACAACTTCCCATTTATCCCTCTCCCAGTCCCTGGCAACTGCCATTCTGCTCTCTGCCTCTATGAGTTTGACTCCTTAGGTTTCGTATAGAAGTGGAATCTTGCAGTATTTGTCCTTCTGTGACTAGTTTATTTCACTTAATATAATGTCCTCAAGATTCACCCATGTTGTCACATACGGCAGGATTTCCTTCTTTTTTAAGGCTGAATAAATATTCCATTTGATATACATACCACATTTTCTTTATCTACTCATCAGTAGATGGACAGTTAGGTTGTTTCTACACCTTGGCTATTGTAAACAATGCTGCAATGACCATGGGAGTGCAAATACCTCTTTGAGATCCTGATTTCAATTCCTTTGGTAAATACCAGGAGCGGAACTGCTGGATGACATGGGAGTTTTAGTTTTAATCTTTTGAGGAAACTCCATATTGTTTTCCATAGTAGCTGCATCATGTTAGTCCTGCCAACTGTGTGCAAGGGAAACATGCACTTTCAATAATCAGAATATGTGCAGATCATTTTATTGGCCTGTAAGACAGTAGTAATACATCAAAAGTACTAAGAGTTCGTGAAGATGGTCATAGTCTTGAGCTAGTTTTCTCTTTCAGATTTAGCCTAGAGAGGAACAGGAGGAAAGGAGAAATGCCCTGCAACTGTCCCAGGAGCACACTGCTTCCTTAGCAGTCACCGCCCCCCCACCCCGCCCCACTCCACTCCCATGCCGACTTACTGGCCCAACCATGGGCAGGGCCCAACAGTGGGGATAACTTCTTGCCCAACATTAAGGAATTGGCTGGATAAGTGATCCTATTTCAGCACTGTGGGATATTGTACAACTATTTAAAAGTACTAATTACAGAAACTTTGCAGCCTTTATAATTCGGAGATGCATGGAAAATATTTAAGACGCAATGTTAAGTGAAAAATATCAGAAGTAAAAACATCAGAAGTATAGTGTTTTTTCACGTTAAAACACTTTGAGCAGCAGCAGTACCAGCCAGCCTCACCCTGGAAGTTGTTAGAATTGCAGGATTTGGGGTCCTACCCCAGATCTACTGAAGCAGAATTTGCATTTTAGCAAGATCCCCAAGTGATTCATAGGCACATTATGGTTTTCATTATCTTTTTAAGGGAAAAGAAAAAAAAAGATGTTTGTTGATTGAGTATCCTCACTTTGATCTTCAAACAATCCTGTGAGTTGTTAGCAGAGGAGGAAAAATTATTGGAGTTAAGTGACTTCCCCTGAAACAGGCATGATTTAGTGTGTGGATCACTTCTCAAGCCGATAGCCCCTGATTCTGAGATTATATCCTCCAGTCCAGCCACAGCCTTGTGTTTATGTGCCAAGCTTTCCTACATATGGCCTGAGGTGGGCTACCCACTGTCACCTTCCTTGGGCTCCACAGCACAACTGCTTGTCCAATGGGGCCCCTGTTTCAGGGAGACGAAGACAACCTGAGGTTCATGAGTACCTTCTTCTCTCTCCCATTAGACCCTGCTGACCTGTCACTGACCCCCAACCCAGGAGGGTGTGGCTGTTTTTCTGAACCACCTTGTGGTCGTGGGGATGGCGTTGAGCAGGGAAGAGGTCCACCACACATCGGTTTGAAGTCCCCCTAACTCTCATCTAATCCAACCCTATCCATCTTCAAAAAGAGAAACGGGCTCAGAGAGAGGAATTGACTTGCTCAAACAACAGGGCTAGTTAGAGTCAGAGCCACGAGGAGAGGGTGGCGTGGAGGACAGCCCAGCCAGATACTGGAACACAGCCAGATACTGGAGCCCAGCCAGATACTGGGTAGTGTGACTGGCAGCACCAGCAAATGCACTGGTGGTGGAGGAAACCCCTTATCTCCTGACCAGGTGGAGAAGGAGCAGGTGGTGTCCAGAGCACTCCCTGCAGAGTGGTCTGCAGTAGCCTCCCCCTGTGCCAAGACATGTGTCAGTCATGTACTCTCCTCTCATCAAAGGTTTATCCTAGCACCCCTCACTGAGGAATGTTTCTGACCTGTTCTGTGTGTTGTACATCCTCCAGCACTTTTACCCTATTCAACCACTGACAACACTGAATCATAGTCCTCTGAAAGGTAAGCTTAAAGAAATAAAGTAAACCTTTTAGTTAAGGTCTGCTAAAAGGCACAATGTTATTTCATATCCACAATGTGCCAGGCACTGTGCGTTTTCATACATGCTCTTTTCAAATAAAATTTGAAGAGAGTCTTCTTCAGAAGAGAAATTTACATTCAACTAAAAATATTTTTTAAAAGTCAACTATTTTGAAGTCGTTTCCAAGAGAACTTCTATACAACCCACAGGAAATAGAAGATCATTAAAATACATGATTACTTAGAGATCAATGGACAGATGGAACAGTAATTAATATTGCTTGAGCTCAGATTGCTCTCGTAAGATCTGCAGAAATTGCATGACAGGGCAAGGTTTTGTAGAACAATATTTCATCAGGAGTAATAGCAGTATCTCATTAGACTAAAGGGAGATGATAGATGATGGAAGATCAATTTTCATTACAGTTCGTCTCTGATTGTAATAATACTTTCTATTTTCTCCAAGTGACAGAGAAGTAAATTCATACTCTGTCTAAATGACACCAAAACACTGAGTCAATTCAGGGTTTTAAAAAATTGGTCAAACATTATTTGGCTTCACAGAAAGACCCAGCCACAGAAACCTAGATTGTACCTATGTAGGATAAACTTTAGCATTTTACAGGTAAAAATAGCATACACTTAAGTATAAATAAGGTGTCTAAAAGCAAATAATTATAACTTTAACATTTGTACTTGAAGGTAATTTCTGAAGTATGAGGTATGATCAAAAACTACAGTGAATATTTAAATTACAAAACGTATTACAGTGAAAAGACACATTGCCATTAATCCCCCTCAAAATACTCCTCCTTGCTTTGAACACATGTATCCCATCATTCTTGCCACTTTCTGAAGCAGTTCTGGAAGTCCTCTTTCGTGTCTTTAGTTGTGCTGTCATGGCTGCCTCAATGTCTTTAATCAATTCAAAATGTTTTTCTTTCATGGTCATTTTGACTTTGGGGAAGAGCCAGAAGTTGCCTGGTGCCAGAACCAGTAAATAATGTGGATGAGGACACACCGTAATGTTTTTATTTGACAGAAATTTGACCAGAAGCAATGTGTGACACAGAAGGCTGTCGTGATGCAGGATGAAGTAAAGACACTCATGAAAGAGGACTTCCAGAACTTCTTCAGAAAGCGGCAAGAACGATGGGATAACTGGGTTTCAAGTGACGAGGAGTACTTTGAGGGGGATTAATGGCAATGTGTCTTTTACTGTAATACATTTTTTTAAATTGAAATATTCACCATATTTTTTTTGATCACACCTCATATCTAGAGTGAGTAAAGCAGTTTTCAATTAAAAAAAAACAACACAAGACTTCTAGAGGAGATCCAAGATGGCACAATAGATAAAGGCTGTGCTTGCCTCATTCCGTGAACACATCAAAATTATAACTAAATGATAGAACAATCAACCTGGAGAACCATCTGAAGTCAAACTAAACAGGAGTTTTATAATTAAGGATATAAAGAAGCCACATCAAGACTGGTAGGAGGGGCAGAGACGCAAAATAAGCTGGTCCCACATGCATGTGTAGCAGTTGAAAATCGGGAGAGATATCTCAACTACAGAGGTTCCCCACAAAGGAGCAAGGGACCCCAGCCCCCTACATCAGGTTCCCCAGTTCAGTGTACTGGTGCAGGGAAGGGAAGACCTCATACCTTCTGGTGAAAAACAGTAGGGATTCCAACCATTCTATTGTGATGGAAGAAAACCCAAACATCCTCTTAAAGGGACCGCACAGGCACTCACCCTGAGCTCCAGCGGAGGGACAGTGACTCTGGGGCCATCGGAGACATATGGGTAGAGACTGTGTTGTGTAACGTCAAATTGAGGACTGGAGGGACAGTCCCCATTTTCCCTGGGTGGGGTCCTTCTCCCATGCAGCCAGCAGGAGGGTGCCATCTTTCCTGTGTTGAGCCAGCCCCCACAGGCCAAATCTGAATCTGATTGGCCTGGTGAGCTCTGCTGCTCCACCCTGCTGACTCACTGAGACCTTGTCTCACCCAACTTTCATTCCACATGAGGCTTTATCAGCAGCTGATCCTTATGGGAGCTGGCAGGGGATAGCAGTTTCCTGGCTTTTTGTGGAGCTACCCCAGACCCCGTACTGGTGGTAACCATTTTGGGCTCCCAATGTGCACTCTCCCACATGCCTCCAGGTATAGCACAGGCAACAACCAACTGTGAATTGCTTTATAGCTCCTCCCAAGTACTCTCTGGCCAGGCAAGGCAGTGGCTGACTTGGGCCTGCACCGGAGCCCCTCCCAAGAAGCCCCAGAACCAACATACTTGGAGGTTGGCTTCAGACCACAGCAGAGCACCACCCAATTAACACACAAAGGACAGCCTCAGCAAGCACCAGAGCCCACTGGGGTGAATCCCACTCAGTAGGGTAAGCTCCCTGCACAGCAGCCCATAATCTGTGGACATAGCCAATCCCCACAGCCAGTCAGTCTGAGTGTCAATACCACCATTGACATGCCAACAGCAATCAAGAATCAACTATAACAGCAGGGAACACACAAGGGACACTCCTGGAGCACCAGGTTCAGGAGACCAGGGAGACTGTGCCACTGGGCGCCACAGCACGCCTACTACATAAGGCCACACAGCAAGACTAGGAGACATAGCAGCCCTACCTAATATGTAGAAACAAACACAGAGAGGCAGCCAAAATGAGGAAACAAAGGAATATATCCAGAAAAAAACTAAACAAACAAACAAACAAACAAAAAAACAAAATGGAGGCAAGCAACCTACCAGATACAGAGTTCAAAATAGTAGTTATAGTAAGGATGCTCAAGGAACTTAGTGAGAACTTCAACAAAGAGATAGCAAGCATAAAAAAAGGACATACTAGAAACCATAAAAAAGAACCAGTCAGAACTGAAGAATACATCAACCTAAATGAAGAATGCACTAGAAGGAATCACCAACAGACTAGGTGGAGCAGAGGATTGAATCAGCGATTTGATGACAAGGTAGCATAAAACACCCAATTGGAGCAGCAAAAAGAAAAAAAGAATCCAAAAAATGAGGATAGTTTAAGAGACGTCTGGGACAACATCAAGCATAGCAACATTCGCATCATAAGGGTACCAGAAAGAGAAGAGAGAGCGCAAGGGATTGAGAATCTATTTGAAGAAACAACTAAAAAGTTTTCTAACCTGGCAAAGGAAATAGACATACGAGTCCAAGAAGTGCAAAGAATCCCAAACAGGATGAACCCAAAGAGGTCCACAGCAAGACACATCATAACTAAATTGTCAAAGGTTAAAGACAAAGAGAGAATCCAAAAAGCAGCAAAAGAAAAGCAGTTAGTTACCTACAAGAGAACTCCCATAAGACTATCAGCTGGTTTCTCAACAGAAATTTGCAGGCCAGAGGGATTGGCACAGAATATTCAGTGATGAAAATGAAGGATCTACAACCAAGGTTACTCTACTCAGCAAGGCTATCATTTAAAATCAAAGGACAGATAAAGAGCTTCCAGACAAAAAAAGCTAAAGGAGTTTATCACCACCAAACCAGTATGAGCCAGCAGTACAAGGAATATTAGAGGGACTTCTTTAAGACGGAAAAAAATTTAAAAATCAAAAATATGAATAATAGGGAGCCGGCCTGGTGGCTCAGGCGTTTAGAGCTCCATGCTCCTAAGGCTGAAGGCTGCCGGTTCGATTCCCACATGGGCCAGTGGGCTCTCAACGACAAGGTTTCTGGTTCAACTCCTCAAGTCCCGCAAGGGATGGTGGGCTCCACCCCATGCAACTAAGATTGAACACAGCACCTTGAGCTGAGCTGCCGCTGAGCTCCCGGATGGCTCAGTTGGTTGGAGCACATCCTCTCGGCCACAAGGTTGCCAGTTCGACTCCCGCAAGGGATGGAGGGCTGTGCCCCCTGCAACCAGAAAACGGCAACTGGACCTGGAGCTGAACTGCGCCCTCCACAACTGACTGAAAGGACAACAACTTGACTTGGAAAAAAAAAAAGTCCTGGAAGCAAACACTGATCGCCAATAAAGCTCTGTTCAACTTCCCCAATAAAAATAAATAAATAAAAATATGAATTATAAAATGCC
Organism: Rhinolophus hipposideros; assembly: GCF_964194185.1. Classification (NCBI taxonomy): domain Eukaryota; kingdom Metazoa; phylum Chordata; class Mammalia; order Chiroptera; family Rhinolophidae; genus Rhinolophus; species Rhinolophus hipposideros. Next base: position 58,361,023 of record NC_138056.1, read on the forward strand.
AATAACTATATATCTATCAACAATTGCTTTCAATGTAAGTGCATTAAATGTTCCAATCAAAACCATAGGGTGGCTGAATGGATAAGAAAACAAAATCCTTACATATGCTGCCTACAAGAGACTCACTTCAGATTGAAAGACACACACAGACTGAAAGCAAAGGGATGGAAAAAGTTATTTCATGAAAATAGAAATGAAAAAAAAAAGTGCTGGGGTAGCAATACTTACAATTAAGTTTGCGAACTCATCCTAGAAAAAGTGCTACATAACTCATTGCTGAATATCACTACAGTCACCTTTGAAGGACTCCCCTTAGAAAGCTGTGCACCTATGCCAGTGCCTAGTCCACCTTTCAAAGAAATTTTGGAACTCTTTTTCTGGAATGGCCATCAGAGCTGTCATCGTATTACTCTTGATGTCCTGAATGTCATCAAAGTGTCTACCCTTCAATATTTCCTTTCTCTTCAGGTAAAGAAAGAAGTCATTGGGGGCCAGATCAGGTGAGTAGGGAGGGTGATCCAATACAGTTCTTTGTTTACTGGCTGAAAACTCCCCCACAGACAGTGCTGTGTGAGCTGGTGCGTTGTCGTGATGCCAGAGCTGTGAATTGTTGGTGAAAAGTTCAAGTTATCTTAGTTTTTCATGCAATCTTTTCAGCACTTCCCAATAGTAAACTTGGTTAGCTGTTTGTCCAGTTCGTACAAACTCATAACGAATAATCCCTCTGATATCAAAAAAGGTTAGCAATATCCTTGCAACGAGTTCGCGAATTTAATTATCAGACCTCTATGCCAGATAAAATAGACTTTAAAACAAAAGCTATAATAAGTGACAAAGAACGATCCAGTAATCCTACTTCCTGGTACATATCCAAAGAAACCCAAACAATACTTCGAGGGGATGTGTACATCCATATATTCATTGCAGCCTGGGTGTCTGGCAATGGAAGAATGGGTAAAGAGGAGTTAGTATTGTATACTTGCAATTTTATAAGAGGGTAGATATGAAGTGTTGTCACCAGGAAAAAAAAAGTAAAAAAACTGTGTGAATTGATGAATGTGTTAATTTACTTTTTTGGGGTGATCATTTCACAACATACGAGGTCTGACTATTAAGTTCATGAACTTGTTGCAATGATGTTGCTAATCTTTTTTGATGTCAGAGGGATTATTCGTTATGAGTTTGTACCAACTGGACAGTTAACCAAGTTTACTATTGGGAAGTGCTGAAAAGGTTGCGTGAAAGTTAGATGACCTAAACTTTTCGCGAACAATTCATGGCTCTTCCATCATGACAATGCACTAGGTCACACGACGTTGTCTGTGAGGGAGTTTTTAGCCAGTAAACAAAGAACTGTATTAAAACACCCTCCCTACTCACCTGACCTGGCCCCCAATGACTTCTTTCTTTACCTGAAGAGAAAGGAAATATTGAAGGGTAGACACTTTGATGACATTCAGGACATCAAGGGTAATACGACAACAGCTCTGATGGCCAATCCAGAAAAAGAGTTCCAAAATTGCTTTGAAGGATGAACTGGCATTGGTGTGACTGTAGTGATATTCAGCAATGAGATATGTAGCACTTTTTCTAGGATGAGTTCACGAACTTAATTGTCAGGTCTTGTGGACATATTACTCGGCCAGGAAAGAGAATAGGTTCTTGCCATCTGCAGCGGCATGAATGGAGCTGGAGGGTGTTGTGCTGAGTGGAGCATATTCGACAGAGAAAGACAGATGCAATGTGATTTCACTTATATGTGGAATCTAAAGAACAAAATAAACAAAACAGAAACAGACTCATAGATACAGAGAATATTTTGATGGTTGCCAGATGGAAGGGGTTTGAGGGGGATGGGTGAAAAGGGGAAGGGATTAAGAAGTACAAATTGGTTGTTACAAAGTAGATATGGGGATGTAAGGTATAGCATAAGGATTATAGTCAATATTGTAATAACTACATGTGGTATCAGATGGGCACTAGATTTATTGGGGTGATAGATGGGGAAGGGTTGGGCGGCAGGGTGAAAAAGGTGAAGGGATTAAGGGGTACAAATTTGTGGTTACAAAATAATCATGGGGTTGTGAAGCACAGGGAATGTAGTCAGTGATATGGTAATAACTATGTATAGTGCCAGGTGGGTACTAAACTAGTCAGGGGGATCATTTCTTCAATTATATAAATGTCTAACCATATGCTGTATACCTGAAATTAATATAAAATAATATTGAATGTCAACTATAACTGAAATTTAAAAAGAAAGGGAAAAGAAAGGCAGTAAGTGGTCTAAATTTTCAAGTATAAAACAAGTCATGGGGATGTAACGTACAGCATAGTGTATATAGTCAATACTATTGTGCTAGCATGGTACTGTGTCAGATGGTTACTGGACTTATCATGGTGATCACTTCTTTAGGTATATAAATGTTGAATAACTATTGTGTGCACCTGAAACTAATATCATATTATATGCTAACTATATTTTTAATAAAAATATTTTAAATAAATAAATAAAAATAAAATGAGCATGCCAAAACAAAAACAAAAACAAAACTTATTATAAGTGTTCACTTTTAGGGTTCTAAATATTCTCTCCCTTGTTGTATTTGTTCAGCACCACTGCATTTTCTTGAAGTTCTTCAATATTATATCACACATCTATTGGTTATTTTCCTCTTGTGTAACTCACCTACTAGAGTGAAAGGAAGGATTTTCTTTTAATGCTTTGTTCCCAGTACCAGTGATAGTCCCTGTCATATAACTGGTGCACAGTGAATAATTATTGAATAAGGAATTCTCTTCCCTTTGCTCTCCTCTATCTTCTAAATGTCCTATGCACTTCTGTTATAATAAGAAATATAAACAATAAATTAATTTAGAAGTAACAGAATCCAAAAATGACCACTATAGACCATCACATGATGAGCTCTGAACTGCTTTCTCCTTTCTTGCATTGTCTACCCCTCCCCAACTTACAGCTGCTATGGTTACCCTGAATGCTTTCCTCTGGTTCTTCTTTCCATTGAGACTGCATGCTTCTACTGAGTTTAGCTGTCCTGCTAAAAAACAGACTCACTGCGGTGTTCCCTCAGGAAAAAAATTCATTAAAAATGTGAAACTCACACATGACATTTCCTCCTTCCAAGTGCTGACTTTTGTTCACTGCTTTTGGTGCCTCTTCAGGTAGTGTTTATGTTTTTTTTTTTATAGTTCATAGTTGTTATTTATAGGAGAATTGGTCTCATAGGAACTACTCTGTCATTATCAGGAGTGGATATCTAATATCAAATTTCCATGTTTTAGAAAGTAGTCTACAGGAGTTTTGTGAATGGATGGGAGATGAGACTAGAAATAGAGAGAGCCATCGGGATGTTACGCTAGAATGCCCAGGAAAAAGGTAGTGATGGTTCATAGCAGCAGCAATTTGATGAAAAGGAAAGCTCATCGTTGGAGAGTTTCGGACTCTGAAATTCCAACCCTTCAGGAAAATGGCCAGCAATTGAGTCTGGACTAAAATGTCAAGAGTTTCTGGTTAAAGATGTACATTGTAGTGAGAGTGGATACAATGATCTTGGGTGGTACATTCTCAGGAAAGAATGGGAAAGGTGAGAAGGGAAGTGGACCAGGAGCTAAACCCTTGGAGACGTGACAGAGAGTGTTTGGGCAACAAGGTAGCTAAGAAGAGTCAGAGAAGTAGGAAAAGCAGGTCAGTGGTGGTGGTGATGTTGAGAGCAGAGTCGCAAAAGGAGTGTTGTTGGTTAATAAATCAAATACCTCCAATTAATCCAGTAAGCTCAGGTCCAGAAAGCTCTCATTGGATTTGTCAGTTGGAAAGATGACCAATGTTAGTCAGTATTGCTGACCTTTGTGGGAACCTTATCAGTGGAAAAACCAGACTGGAGAGGGTGAAAAAGTGAATGGAAAGAGAGAAAGTGCAGATCGCCCTGCTTATGTAGGTGCCTTCAAATCAGTTCACTGGGTTTCTCTTGTTCTTTTTCCATACACCAATTTATAATCATGCACTGTATCATTTTTTAAAGTGTAAGTATATTAAGCCATTTTTGTTCCTATTTTTATGTGAATGTCCTTGAAAAAGGTGCCATCTGGTTATGCATTTAAAAGCATTTAGAAGCAAACAATTGGCAAAATTATTATAATGTGGCAGACACTTTCAAGAGTGTCCCTCTACAACTTTCCCCTCAAAAGATGTTATCATTTTACCTCCACTAAAGCAGAGGTGTCTTTCTTAATTCACACTTCCAGTTAGTTGGGATCCCAGGCTGCCAATTACTAGCTATATGTCTCTAAACTTCCTGACCCTCTATTTTCTGCCAGAGATAATAATAATGATAACAGTAACAATAGGAGGTAAGCATTTACACAGGCACTGTTCTCAGTTCTTCACATATAATAAATAATTTAATTCTTCTGACAACTAGGTACTATTATTATCCCCACTTAGATGGGAACCCTGAGGTACAGAGAGGTTAAGATACTTGCCTAAGCTCACAGAGCTAATAAGTGGCAGAACCAGGATTTGAACACAAACAAGGACCACATTAAATGGCAACCGAGATTGTTATTATCACAAATTATTCATTCACTCAACAAATACTTATTGAGTATTTATACTAAGGCAGACATTGTAGAGTACCTGGATATATAGTGGAGAATAAAAACCTGATCTTTGAGTTAAATCATTCTAACTTAATCAGGGAAATGAGCAGTTAAAGGGTGAACAAACAAATATGTAATTGCAACTTACCATGAGTGCTAGGAAGAAAACAAACGAGATGAGCTAATAAAGAATCATGGAGGATTGCTTAACCCTGGGTGATAAGGAAGGCCTCTTTAAGAAGGTAGACATTTAAACTGCCATCTGGATCCAGCCATAAGGGGTATTAGGGAAAGCATGTACCAGGCAGAAGGGTCTGTACTGTGAAGTCTCCAAACATGGAAGACCTAGGGGGCTGCTTGGGCAAGAGGGAAACTGAAATAAGCAAAAGTTGGAGACATGGACGGGTTGCCAAATCATGCAAGGTCTTGTAGGCCATGGCAAGGAGTTTGAATTTTACTCAAAATATAATGCAAAGTTCTTGAAAGCTTTGAAGCAGACCATTACCATAGTGCACGTTATATCTTTAAAAGATCACCCTGGCTCTGATGTGGAGAAGCTATCAGGGAAGGGGCAGGAGTTGGAGAGAGAGGAGATGAATTAGGAAGTGGTTGAAGTAGTTCTAATGAGAGATGATGGCGTCTTGGATTAGAGTAGTGGCTGGAAGATGAGGAGTTTCAGGCAGGAAGCAAGAGGTCCTCCACTTCAGGCTGAAGTTGTACCAGTGGGAAGCTGGTAGAATTTTGCAAGTAACTGGTTGCCACAGAGATAGCTACAGTAAAAAGTGAGGCCAACATGACTTGACGGTCTGTGCAAGAGAAATGCTCTAGCAGACTTCCTTACGTCTCACTGACCACCCCTTGTTGGAGGTCAGAATGTCAGTATGCAGCAGAGGAGCTGAGATTGCTGTCATCGACTTAGACCAATCCTGGTTTCACCTCTGGTCTGGGCATGTTGCCCCCAAACAAAATCAAGGTACTGTGAACTAAGGAGGAGGCAGGGAATGGCTACCGCCCAGATAGCCAACACTGCCTGCCACAGACAGATTTGGGAGGAAAACATCAAGACTACTGATTCAGATGTGGTAAGTTTCAAAACATCTCGATCAGAATGTCAATTAGACTACTGGGTATCTACATCTGAAATTCAAAAGAGAAGTTTGAACTTCATGTACTTTTTTTTATTCTAAGTTTAGTATCCTGTTTACAATGTGCTGAGTTGCTGAGGGCACCTCAGATCTCGGAAATTTTTGAGAATATAAATAAGAATCCAAACGAGGCACAAATAACCATAAGGGCTTTAGGGAATATATCAGGATTCAGTTTTACAACATGGAGACGTGATCAACCTCGCAGCCTGTCTATCTGAGAACAGCTGAGAAGGAAGGAGAAAGAGAACATATGGCCCAGCAGTTGGGAACCATCAATCGCATCAGCCCAGCTGCCTGGGAACTTTCAAATGGAGAGTGTTTAATTGGAAAGACTTGAATCTTATTAAAGGACCAGGGTATCCATGGGAATGTGAAAGGAGTGAGACCAGAATTAAGATTTTGGACAAAGGAGAGTACAAGAAAACTCTTCCATCATAGGTAATGATGCTCTGGGAAGACAGAAAACTCTGTGTGACGAGGAGAGAGCCAGGCACACGCAGGGTGAGATAATGGGTACGGCTGGCTCAGAGTTGGAGAGACCTGGCTCTGACCTTGGGGCAGTTCCTTACCCTCTTTGAATTCCAGTTCCTTCATTTCTAAAACACTAATTACACTTCCTCTGGAGCTTAGGATGAGGAAATGAGATAATATAAGAAAAGAGAACAGTGGTGTTTCTCAACAAGGCAAGTATCTGCTTATAGTTGTAATAATATATAAGATCAAAAAAATGGGGGGACATTTGAATGTCCAACAATAGATTGACCCACTAAATCACAGAGCAACTGCATGACAGAATGTTATGTAATCATTTATAATTATGTTGTAAAGAACATAATTAATGGGGAAAATTTGCCATACAAAGTTATGTGAGCAGAGCAGGATGTAAATCGTGTATAAATATAGTTTTAAAAAAGAAAGTATATACTTCAACATGTTAACAGTGGCTGTAGTTTGGACGGAGAGATTATTGGAGATTTTAGTATCATTTTTACAAAAACCCCAACAAATTTGTATCATTTTCTGTGAGAATAAATTGCTTTCATAGAACATGGAAATTTAATTGGAGATAATAAATGGTGGATGTTTTAATGTCACTGTGATTGTTACCCTTATTAGTGTATTGTTCTGATTTCTGATTTGCTTTTCTTCAAATCCACCTCTGGCTTAGTTCCTGGGAAAATGGCAACAATCCAAAACATGTACCTAGAGGAATTAAAAGGGTTTTTCTTCATTTAATTCTGATGGTTTCGACTGGCTGGGTGTGCCTCATCCTGACAGGAAGTGTGTGTCACCAAAAAAGAATTTAATTCTTTGCAGCATAAGTTAGTGGAGGGAAAAACACCTGTGCGTGTTCGCAGGGATTCTGCTTGATTGTGTCAAACCAACTCTCCCTTGTAGCTGATGTCACTCAAAGAAGAGACACCTACATTCAGGGGCCACTTTGTTGAAACTGAGCAGGGATATGCTGTAGGGACCTCCCTTGGTCCCTGAGCTCTAAAACTGCCTTTGTCCCTTGAAAGAGCCTTAGTTTTTCAGCTGCCAAAGATTTTGTATCCGCCACCCTTCTGTCCCTAGAAAGAGAGCCCTTTTGGGGGTGGGGACTGTTTCATGTCTTCTGTAGCCATAGAGACTAGGCTCAATTAAAGTCTGTTAACTAAGTGACAAAGTTGTATTAAGTGGTTTTTAAATGTCCTATCTAATCTTGGCAATTAAATTTGTGAACACAACCCTCCAGGGTATATTTATATATGATGTTTTATCTCCAAAAAAAAACAATCTAAGAGAAATACGGTGAAATGTTGAGATCAATCTGGATGGTGGATACGTGATTGGATCCACATAATACCCATTTTTAGTTCATTGATTCTTGGTTTCCTCATAGGTAAAATAATATCTATCTCATTGAGTTGTTTTGTGCCTTGAATGAGAAATGTTTTGTAAAGGGCTTAGCATGTTTGTGTACTCATTTAATGTTCATTTTCTTTCAGCAAGGGGACTAAAAGGTAGTTCTCACTAGTTGGTCTTTTTATAAAAAATTGTGTTTATTTTTGTATTAGTTTCAGGTGTACAAAACAGCGTAATAGTTAGACATTTACACCACTCACAAAGTGATAACCCCCCTCCCCCAATCTTCTACTCCTCTGACATTGTATATGGCTAGTTGATCTTTTAATTCTAATGTTAACATTAGATTTGAAGGATCTGACTATAGCCATCCTGGCTCCTATCCCATTGGGGTTGTGTCTGATAATAACACAGATTTTTCACTGGAGAAGAGGTTGGCTCCCATTAGAACAGCCCATAACATTGATCTCAGCCAATATCCCATCTAATGTGGGAAGCCTCCTGTGGTAACTTATGAAAGTATAATTAACGCCTGTTTCTTTACTGAACACCCACCATGTGTTAGGCATTGTACCAGGCACTGAAAATTCAGGGGTGAGAAGATATAATCCCTGATCTCAAAGAGCTCACTGTCCAGTAGAAGAGACGGAGGCAGAAACAAATTGTTACAATATAATGCAGCAAATACTAGATTAATAGCCCAGGGGAGGAAGTGAAACATCCACTCACACTTAGCCATAAAATGCAGCTATTTCATATTAGTAATAAGGCTCCTAGATCTCATATACCTCTGACGTCTAGGAAACATTAAGAAGATCCTGTCCACCGAAAATAAAAAGGCCCCACTTCACAAAGGATGACCTCATTTATGTAGGAAATAAAGTAAAATTAAATGTGTGGGTGATACATACAGAAATGAATGTTAAATGCAGAGAGAAAGTTAGGAAGGGACACCATTGTCCTAGCGTTTACTTGGAGGGAGAAGGTAATAGGAGGGTGGTGAGAAGGATGTTCTTATCCATATATTTCTGTGTTGTTTGAAGATTTAACATTGAGGATGTAGTCATATATTGGTTATGTTATAATTGCATGATTATTTAGGCACGGAAAATGAAAGGGAAGGAAAGAGTCTTCCCCCAGGATTTGCTCCCTCATCTGCTTCAGGTTCAAATATCGCTTTCTGAATATTCTGCTTTAAATTGCCACGTCACCACCATTTACATTGCTGTCCTCTTCTCTGGTTTATTTGCCTTCAGAACACTTACCACAATCTGACATTCTATACATTTTACTTCTTTTTAGAAATTGATTATCTGTCTTCCCCAAATACCGTGTTTCCCCGAAAATAAGATCTAACCAGAAAATAAGCCCCAGCATGATTTTTCAGGATGACGTCCCTTGAACATAAGTCCTAATGTATCTTTTGGAGCAAAAATTAATATAACACCAGGTCTTAGTTTCGGGGAAACACGGTAGAATGTAAGCTCTGTGAGAGCTGAGGTTGGTGTGTGTTGTTTCACAACGTGAAATCCGGTACCTCAGACACATGGCAGGTGCCCTACAGGCCAACTGCCTGAATCTATGCAGCAATATGTTAACAGTGATTGTTTCTGAATGGAGGGGTCACAGATCTTTTTAGTTTCTTCTTTCTGCTATGTGGCACCTGAATTTTCATAATGAGCTCATATTGATTTTATTACCTAAGCAAACAATTAAACTCTTTTAATTAAAATAAAAGGTTACCTGGGAGGCAAGAAAAGGAGACTCCACTGGAAGCCATGATGGGAGCAGAAAAGCCAGGTGGAGTCAGGCCAGGGAGGACAGGGAACACCTCATGAGATACACGGCAGGGGAGGACAAAGTCCCTCTCCTATGATTCCTCTGCTGCCTCTTTCTTTCCAGACACTGGGATAAACGCCTAGTTTGGGGTCACTGGCTCACAAAGGATCTTCTGCCCTGTAGCTCCCCATTCCCTGAACAGCAGGGCCCAGAAACTTACCCTCATCCTTCTATCCAGCAAATGTTTTTATCTGATTCCTACTTAGGTTTCAGCCAATTCTTTGCTGAAGCAAGTTGGCTTCTTGTTTTCCTTGGGAACCAGACTCTTTTCAAGTCAAAGCCATAAAAAGGATGAAATCCATTACCTGATACTTTTCTTTTCAGCTATTCAAACCGTGCCACAGATGGAGGCCCTGTGTGCCACACTCTCTTTGTGGGTGATGGCATCTACACTGAACACTTTGAATAAGGCACTTTTGAATAAGACACATGTGAAAGTGAATGCTGAGGGGTTTTCTATTATCCTTCTTTCTCCATTTCTTCCCTATTCTACATTCAATCTAGAGCCATTGTCTTGAGCAAATGATTGTAGAGACAGCTTGGTCTTCCTCTCCAACTGCTGCCCTAGGAACAGTGAGGGAAGGTGGTCATCTTGGTCCCAGGGGTAAGGAAATTGAATTCTCATAATTACTCTGCTAGTAACTTGCTACATGATCTTACCCCAATCACGTGAACTCTCTGTGCCTCAGTTTCTTCATTTGCAAAATAAGGGTCTTTAAAGTGTTTGTGAAGTCCCTGCCCAAATCACTTTTTGTTTAAATGAAGATCAACAGTGACACCTTGTGGAACCCCTTGCGAGGTCTTCAGTTTTTCCAGCCCACAGCCTACCTAAGGCATCCGTGGGGAACCAAGTGCCCCTTCCCCACCCTCCCACCCATCAGTTTCACAACTTGTCTCCCACCAGATTACAAAAAAAGTGCTTTCGCCTTTTGCTCACAATTTCCTTCCCACCTCAATCCCTCAGGTGCCACTAAAATCAAGGTAAAAGACCACAGACCCTAGTGTGATGGCCTGTGCTTCTGTGGCAAAGTTCAAGACTTGATGTGAACATGAGGGTGTCAGCCCTAAGTGACTTGTGGTTTGGTAGCGCAGCTCTAGAGCAGGACCTTGGAACAGCTAATGGGGTAAGACAGGAGATTTAATGGTTTTTCAGGGCTCCTCCTAATCTGTGAAATAATGGAATTCCAAATTGCTCTATGCCTCCATCTTCCTGTTCATAAAAGAAAGTTGCCACTTGAGCTGCCTTCAGATTCATAGTTTATTCATTCTTTTCCTTATTCATTCATCATATAGTTAATGAGCATCTTCCTAGTGCCGAGTTCTGAGGACATACCTGTGCCAATGATACCACCTTGAGAAGACACAGTCCCTGCTTTACCCAGTTCTTGTTCAGTGGAGAAGACAGACAAGAGGTTCTTCCATTACCATGCAACAAGATAAGCTAGGAGGCAGGCAATGTGTACACAGAATGACATCTAACTAGGCCTGAAAAGAGGCTGTTTAATAAAAGACTGAAATCTGAGTTTTACAGGATGAGCAGAAGTTTGCCAGAAGAGGTACTCCCCCGGCAGAAGGAACAGGGTAAATATGGACCCATAAACAAGATCTAAATGCCCGATCTGAAAATCAAAAACAAAACTTTCTTGACCCAACCCATCTCCTTCCAGCTATCACCCTATTTCTCGGCTTCCTCTGTGGGCAAATTTTCCAAAAAAGCAAACTACATGCTCTGTCCTCACTTCCCCAATTCTTATTCAAACTTCACCCCACCCTGCTTTAGCTGCCACCCCTCAATGACTAACCAATGTCACCATGATACCATATCCAAATGAGACTATTTTGTTGTGTTGTCATCATCTTACTTTCCCTCTCAGCAGTATTCGCCATAGTGAGACATTATTTCCTTCTCGAGGCACTTTTTTCTTTTGGCTACCATGATACCCACTCTCCTGATTATGTCCCACTTCATGGTCTTCTCCTTCTCAGTCTCTCATATCAGCTCCTCCTACTCTACTCAACATGAAATGTCTATTCCTTGGCACTCGGTCCTGGACTTTCTTTTCTTTTTTGTACCTAAGGAATCTCATTCATGCCCATGGTTTTAAATATTATGTATGAGCTCTTAAACGTGTATATCCAAAGCTGACCCCTGAAATCTAGACTTCTCAACCATTAGGATCTCAGCTTAAATGGTACCTGAGTGCTGGGGGAACCTTCCCTGGTGTTTTTCTTCTTCATATCTGCTGCCTGCCTAGACTGAGAGCCCCATGTGGGCAGATTCATCTTTAATTTCTTCAAACTTGTATGTTTAGTTAGTACAGTGCCTCGTGGATACTCAAAAAGTATTTGTTGACTGAATGAAATACAAATAAACAAATTGTTTCAAAAGACAGAATAAACCTGTGATTTTGATTTAAAAAAAAAATACTTTAATCAATTCAGTTCAAGTTCAGCCAGACAAGCCTCACAGGGAGTCCCATGCTCTGTTTCAGGATGTGATCTAATTTTGAATTGTTTCTTGATGCAAAGTATCACCCTTTTCTAGGAGCTGGTCCTCTCCCTCACACACACACACACACACACACACACACACACACACACTATTTTCCTCTAGTGGGAGATTTCCTCGTAAAATCACACTGATGATCTTGATCAGAACATTTCATTCTCCTTGTTATTCCAGGTTCACAGACTTTTCTGTCTGTGCCCCTCGTGGTAGCTGATATTCTTTGAGGAAATACTGTGGCTGCAGCAGGCCATATTCTAGTCGGGTGGGTATTCACATTCTGGGTGCTTTTTACCAGGATACACAATTCCCAAGTGGGCAGGAGCGGAAGCCAGTGGTCCATGCTATGGAAAATGGAAAGCCACTCCCTAATTGGCCCCTCAGCACCCCAGCCGAGGGAAGTTGTGTGCAACACGCTCAGTTGAGAGAAACGAGGTAAACCCTCCTTGAGGTGAACTTGAGGCTGAGATCCATTTCAACGTGAGGCCTCCGATGGACAGAGTGGCTCCCAGCAGCCGAGGAACTGAGAAATGGAACCTCTTCATCTCTTCTTTCGCATCCAGAGCCTTCAGGCAGGCGGAACTTTGGCCACCTGAGATGAACAGTTGTTATTCAAATAAAGCTCCAGTCCCTTTATTCAGGAAACTCTGGGAATACTTATAAGTAGGCCAAAATAGTAATGACCACAAAGCACCCATATCTCTTACATCTTCATGGGGTGACGTTGATCAAGTCACGCATGCTTCCTTTCTGAGATTGGGTCCCAGCTCCACCTCTCATAAACTGTATGACCCTTGGACAAGTTACTTAACCTCTCAGAGCATTTAGTTTTCTCTTCTGTAAAATGGGTAAAACGATGGCCCCACATGGTCAGTACAAGGAGTAAATTAGACAATACCTGTTGAGTGCAGAACACAAGGTCTAAAACACAGTAGCAACTCAATACCAATAAATGCTTTTCTATCCTTTTATACTGGAGCAGAGGGAAATGCCCCAGAGGGATAGATATTTTCCCTGGAGAATTTTTTTCTTGACTTGCTCAACCAAACAAGGATGAATAATTCAGCAGCCTAGATGGGGAGAGACTAACTCCCCGCCTTGGGTTATGGTTTGTGGTTTCCAAGGCTGTCCACCCTGTTCCCTGCTGTGTTTGTTCACCTTCAGTTCTCTGCATTTCATAGAATGCCTGGCATACAACAAGGCCGCAAGAGGTTTGCTGACTTGAATTGAGCTAGGCCAGAATTGTCCAATACGGTGGCTGCTGGCCACTTGCAGCACGTGAAATGTGGGTGCTCTGAGTTAATTGTGCTGTAAGTGTAAAATACACACCAGATCGTGATGATTTAGTATAAAAAGTGTAAAATAGTTCAGGAATAATTTTTATATTGATTACATGAAATGATAATATACTGCATATAAGGGTTAATTTAAATACATTACTAAAGTTCATTTCACCTGTTTCCTTATTCTTCAATGTGATGACTAGAATGTTTTAAATTATACGTATGGCTTATAAATTGTATTTCTACGAGACAGAGCTAAACTAGACTATAGGCCACCAACTGGCAGAAAGATCATTAATCAATTAGATCCCAGATTTCTAGATCCCAGATTTCTCTCTTTGGGTCTCCTCACTTGTAAAAGAGGTAAAGTTCTATCAGGGGTTTCCAGTTCCAGCATTCTGTGATTTTATGAACTTTAGGCTACAGTTTCTTAAGTATGCATATGTATTAAATTGCTACTATGGACCAAAAAAAGTTCTCCATATATTGTCATTTAATGTGAATAGTAAATGTAAGAGGGAAACATGCTTCTCCTCCTTTTATAAATGAAACAGAGAAAATCCGCACAAGGTAAGAGAACTTCCCTCCTCTTCTGTGGTCCTTTGCCAGAATTTCCAACAGAAAATGTGATTCAGGAGTGGATGTGCATGCTTCATCTCTGTGGTGCCTTCAGATGTACTTTCCTGTTGGGAAAAAATCCTATGTCATCCGAATCACTGTAAAAATGAATGTATGAGGGCCCTTGAAGACTGGAGAGGAACCCCGGGGGCCTGGTCAGCTTTGGTAGATCATTGACACCCAGCAGGAAAGTGTTGGGGGGCTTCTGAGGAGAGAAGATCAACAGCTGCTGGAAGTTAATTGTTCACCAGCTTCAGAAGATATGGCTGGGAGTGTCGCAGGGGGAGTGAAACATTGACCAGTTCTGATTTAGATGCAGGAATGTGTTAGAGAGGCACGGAAAGGTCAGGGGGAGCAGTCGGCACCTGAGACAGCTCCCATGGGCAAAATTCCTCTCCCAGAGACGGGAGAGAAAAAAGGGAATGTGCTCAGAAGGGGAGAAAAGGGCCTCTGGCCTCAAAGTGCACTTATTTTGCCAGCTCCTACAGCCACTTCCAGGGCCAGCTGGAGGAAAAAAAAATGGTGAGGTCATGTTTGACTTTTTCAACCCCCCAAACTCTACTAAATTTTGGAGAACTGGGAGCAGGCAGGGAGGGTAGGAAAAACAAAGATGAATAAATAAGACACTGCCCTTGCCTTAGAGCCAAAATGGAAAATGCAATGACTGAGCCTGAAGGTTCCTGGACTGGGGTTCAAGTGCTGGCTCCACCTAGCCGGGTAATCTAGGCAATTTGGTTATTCTGACTTTCAGTGTACTGAACTGGAAAAGAAAAGTCATAAAATCTACCTCCAAGTATTGTTAAAGTAATTTTAGGATGATGAGAAAACTCCTGGTGCCTAGTTCGGTCAGAGGTTGGGTTGAAGAATAGAAAAGACAATACCATTGTTTAAAATGGTCCAAGGTCTCCCCCACAGTCCCTAGGGGAAGGCTCAAGCTCCCTTCCCTCCCCAACTCATCTCCCAGCTTCCCTCCCGCCCCTACTTCCCCACTGCCACTCCACCCGTGGCAGCTTCCCCTCTGTGACACTTTTAGAACCAACATCCTGGATACTGAGGCTCAGCGTTTCATTCCTTCGCATTTTCTACGGCCTTTATGTCACCCAGGGGAGCTGACCCCTCGAAGGCCCTCCTCTAGCTTAACCCACCTCACAATCCTGGTCCTTTCCTGGGGTGAGCCCTTAGCCCACTGGGGCCCCGCTTCATCACCATAGACATCGCTTGACAAAGAGCATGTTGCATTTCTCTCAATTTTTCTTAAAACACAAAACAAAAGTTTGCTGGCTGGCTGCCCAGTTTCTGTTATGTAGACCAAGATTAAATTTCTCCTGGACTAGTTTTCAGAGCCCCTGGATGCTGGACTGAAAACTGATTTACATTTTCTCTTGGCAGGAAGTTACCCAAGTGGGAATTGCCTTGAAAAGTAACTGTTTCACTGAAGCTTGTGCATGTGTGTGTACACACACATATATGCACATGCCCTGGTCTGGTCAGGCTGATTTAAGTTTTATCTCATTGGTTGATAAGCTTCAGAAGTAGAAAATCAAGAGTCAGGAAGAAAGGGTTTACAATATGACAAACTTCACTGTGGTAATAGGGTTGCCATGACTAAGGTTTACATTTGATTCTGAGCTCCAGGTAAAAAGGTAGCTCTTATTATTAGAAAGGAAGGTCTTCTTGGGTATTGAGATTATTACAATAATACGTGCCATTCTCTGAGCACATGTAGTGATTACAACAACCACAAAAATTAGGTTTTTCTTTTCTGGTTGAGGAAATTCAGCTCACTGAGGTAATGATTTTTGTAAGCCTTCCCAGCTAGTAAGGTGTTGGAGCCTGAATTACCATCCAAGCATGTCTGGCTCCAGCTATTATCCCACATTGTCTTCCCAGCTTGTGACAGACATGTCTTCAACAATGTTTTTACAACAAATATACTACTTTTACATGGATGTTTGAGTTTCAAGTAGAAATTTTAAGACTTTGGGCTTTGTTTGGTGTCATGTTCAAACCGAAAATGAGTCGGCTGACTGAGGCTCAACGTTTACCCCATCACCTCCCCCATAAAAAAAATATATAAAACTAACATATATTGTGTCCACCACAGTAGGTGCCCTATATTCATTTCTCTATCAAACCTCACCATCATTGTGTGACTTAGAGTCCTAATCAAGGGTTGTGGGTTGTCGGTAACAGAACCCACATCAAAGAATTAAATAAAGGGGTGCACATCCTTATAAAGAAAGTATATCTGAGAGAACTTATGGGCAAGAAGTGTGGCTGGGTTTCAGAAGAGTCTAGCAGCAGAACCCAGACAACTGGAGCCAATTCTCTGGAGAGAACTGTCTCCCAGCCCTGCTTCTCTCTACACCTCCATGTCGGGGTGATCGTCCTTAGTTCCAAGTACAAGGACTCCATTCGGGTTACACTCCCAGCCTTTGATGAATTTGGGAAAAGGACCAGGCATTCATAGCTCAGCCCTTTTTCCTCCCCTTTCTTTCTTGGAGGCCCTCAAATTGTTCCCAATTTCCCTTCACCATCTATGTGAGCCAGCCTCCAGCTATTCGGGGCTGCCTATGAAAAGTCTCTCACTACAGGTTCAGCATTGCCACACGAAGGCATGTTTGCAAAAGGCTGATGCGCTACTCTTCCTCTGCCATATATTTGTCCTCCCTGGATTGGCTCTGAAGAAAGGCAACGAAAGGGAGGCGCTTATTTGGCCCCCTCAAACCACAACATGCAGTCAAAAAGGGCTACCCAGTCATGGCCTCATCCTACTTCCCAGATCAAGGATTAACATCATTGTGTTCATCTGGGTTCTTTCCCAAATTCCTTTGAGATATTGACTGACCTGACTTGGGCCTGGAGTCACGAGTTATGAACAGAGAGTTATTGGAAGAAGAGCATCAAGGCTGAGCAGAAGCCTCCAAGGTTTCTATTGGAGGAAGATGTTGTCATCTCTTTTTCACCAAAGAGGAGATTGCATCTTAGGGAGAAGATGGTCTCACAGCTGATATCAGAGCTGAGCTTCACACCCACATCTGACTGACCCTCAAAGCCATGTTCATAACCAGATACAGAGTTGTGAGACCCCAGAAGCTAATCCTCAGCCAGATGTTCTTCAGCTGGCTTTGAATAGAAAACCTGGCATCATATAAGTTATTTCAACCATAGCCCTGAGAGCAAGGCAGAGCTAAGATTTTACCTTCCGCTTTTTAGTGACCTCTCCTTGCCTTTCTCTTTCTGGACTACCCTAGAAATATGAGCTGCATAGGCTAACAGAAAGCATACTGAAACCAGAAAGTCCCCACTTACAAGCTGTGTAACCCCTTTGATCATCATTCAGTTTTTTCAACCATTGAACGAATATGTATATTAACATATAATGCACGTGCTTATTATATATTAGTACATAAGACATACATATACAGCATATAATGCATCATATTATGTATTAATATACCATACACATTTATTATTGTGTCAATAGATAGATTGGCTATCTACCACAAAACTCAGATACCCTTTGTACCAGCAATTTGTTTCTAAGAAATTACCCTTCAGTGGCGGACGGTTGGCTCCGTTGTTTAGAGCGCAGTGCTCATAACACCAACATCGCCAGTTCGATTCCCACACGGGCCAATGAGCTGCGCCCTCCACAACTAGATTGAAAACAACGACTTGACTTGGAGCTGATGGGTCCTGGGAAAACACACTGCCCCCCAATATTCCCCAATTAAAAAAAATTATCCCTCAGGTGTTCTCGCACTCATAAAAAGTAACATATATACGTTTGTTATCATTGCAGCATTATTTATAACAGCGAAAGATAAAAAATAAATTTAAATGGTCATCAGTAGAGGCCTGGATCAGTCACAAAGTGAAACACTGGGCATCAGTGACAAAGAATAGGAAGCTCTCTAAGTTCTGAAATGGGGGATTGCCAAGATTGGTGAGTGGAAAAAGCAAAGTGCAGGATGCTGTGTAGAATGAATTAATGTTATACTAATGACAATATAGTAATACGAATAATGTAGAAATGCAGAGCAATACTAACGACAGTGTAGTAATACGACTAGTACTAGTGATAGTATTAGTTATATACTAATATAATAAAATAATATAATAGTCTTAGTAATACCAATAATTAGTATAGTGGGGTGTGTGTGTATGTGTGTGTGTGTGTGTGTGTATGTGCGCTCACGCGTACATGTGTGTAAAATCCTGTATAGGTATTTTTTTAAATCACTGGAAAGATTTTAAAAACAAATATAAGGGTGTCTTTTCTTTTTTTTTTAATATAAGTGGGAAACCCGGAAAATGGAAACAGGGATGGGAATAAAACTTTTCACTATATATCTTTTGAGAATTTTGAACCATATGAATGTATAATCTATTCACAAATTGAAATAAAAATATATATACATTTTAAGAAAGGAAAACTGTATCAAAATTGTAATACTCAATATATACCGACAACAAAAGATGAATACAAGTCACGTTTGACTTCTGCAATTACAAGAGGTGCTCAAAGTGGTTACCATCAGCATCTAGACACTTCTGATTACGGCAAACTACAGCTTGAGCAACGCTGACCAAAGTGTCCACTTGTATACATTTTTTTGGCACCCCCGGTATATGTAATTTAAAAAATGACAACAGTGTAGTGAGTATTAAGAAGAAGGCCAGGGCACTGCAGGAACCGGTAACAGGGAACGAGACTTAGTCTGCAGAGGAAGTCCTGGAGGAAGCAACTTTTAAATTGAAACTTGATGGATAAATGGACAAAGGGACTAATGGGTAAAGAAAGGCTGTCCAGGAAAAGTGAGACCATGTGCAAAAGCCCTGGGGAGGAAAACAGCTTCACTTGCAAGAAATGGAAACATATCCATTCCATGGCTGGAATGCAGATATAAGGGCGTAGGGGGAAGTGGTAGCTGAATACAAAGTAAGGGGCCAAATTGTGCAGACTATATTACAAAATTTGGACTTTATCCTAATGGCAGTCAGAAGCCATTAAAAGGGTTTAAGCAGAAAAGTGATGGGATCAAGGTTATGTTTTGAATAGATTACTCTGGAGCCTAGGAGGAGAAATGACTGGAGGAAGCAAGAGTGGATGTTGACAACTCGTATATCTGACAAAGTGCTTTGGAGAACTATTTGGTGGTTTCTTATAAACTTAAACATACACCTACCCTATGACCCTGCAGTTTCATTCTTAGGTATTTATTCAAGTTAAATGAAAACATCTGTTCACAAAAATATTTGTGCGAGAATTTTTACAGCAGCAGCATTTACAATAGCAACAATTTTGTCCCCAGAAACCCACAAATTTCTACCAAAAGATGAATACATAAGCAAACTGTGGTTATATTTATATAATGGAATACTACTCAACAATAAAAAGAGACTCCTGATATACACAACATGAATGATTGTTAAATCCGTGGGGCGTGGGGGGGAAGTGATGGAGGGGAGGAAGACACGGAAATGTATATACTGTACGATCCCATTGTTATGAAATGAAATCCACGCGCAGAAATGTAATCTGCAGTGGTAGAAATCAGAAAGTAGTTGCCTAGGGGGGAAGGGAAATTGAGTGGAAAGAAAAATGAAGGTATGTTCCGGGGTGATGGAAATGTTCTACATCTTGTGCATGGCAGACATGTATCGCTGTCAAAACTCATCAAAGTGAACAACTGAGACATGCTTTTTATTGTATGTTAAGGATACCTCAATTTAGAAAAAAAGAAAAAAGTAAAGCGTGGACATTGAGAAAGGTAAAAGATGTTTACAATAATCCAGGAGAAAGGTGAAGGTTGCCTAGTAGACTATTATAGAGATGAAATAAAAGATTGTGTATAAAAAGGCAAACTAGAAAGCTCCATTCAAACCAGAAAGCTCTCTACTAACTGTGAAGCCCCATACAAAACGAGGATTCAGTCTAACTTAACCCATATCAAATTTTGCAGGTAAATGTGGACCATCTGAATTCTCCCTGAGGCAGTCCTATTTGTTTGCAATGAAGGGCTCGGGGTGATTAATCATGATCTTCTTTTTGTTTTGTCACCATTTGTCAGGAAATGTATCCAATGGCTGCTGAGATTCATCAGAACACTTGATCTCGGGGCAAAAAAAGGGGGGGGGGGTGGCGGCGGTAGGAGCTGCTTTTACCTGGGGTAGTTTTCTACTGAAAACTGGACTTTCCCAAACAGAAAAAGCATTTACTTGCTGGACTTAAGTTTTGAATTTATTTATTTTTTTTGAATAATCAGGGTTTGAAGGATACAGAAAAAAAGAAGCAGAATGTCAGTTCCTGAGGCAGGAACCATAATGAGCACTGACATGGCCACCCAGTGTTCGTGAGAGTTTGCTGGGAGCCGAAAGTGTGTGGGAAACACACGTGGGCTGCTTGAAGCATCTGCCTCTGAGTGCAGACAGGTTTGGAGAAACAGCTGGGCGGAAATCAGTCAGAAGTCATCTGAATAGCTGGTCACTCACCATTTAACTGATTCATCTTTTTTTTTCCTGTGTTTTTTTCAATGTTAATAAATCCTTAATTATTTGCTTTCATTTAATGTTGATTTTTTTCCCTCTCCTCTCCCCTCCCAAAACCACGGTCCATGAGCAGACACAGCTGTAACCTCCCCCTTCACACCAATGGCTGCTAAACATTCTGGCACTGTTCTTGGGCCCTTTGTCCAGGAAGAGAGGACAGCCTTGCCTGTGGCAGGGTGTTAGATTCCATGATCTCCAGAAGTGAATTGACCATCCCCTTTGGAGCTGCAGTGGACATTTGTGCTATTTAAAAAAAAAAAAAATTATTAGTATCTGTCATCCATTCTTTCTTTCTTTCTAACGATCGGTTTGTCTCGGTGTGAGGTAGGACCCACATTCTACATCACAAGTGAACAGGCTCTCTCTCCCCACCCCCCAGACACACCCTTGGCCCTGACACAATCTGATTAGGGGCAAATGAGTTGGGCTCAGCCTACCCGTGGTGTTCCCTGGAACTGGGAGTCTCTGAGGAGCAATGGAAGCACGTGGATGAGGTTGGTGGTTCTCCATGGAGACAGCTGGAAGTTATTTGTCCCAAAGCAGCAGAATTGACATGCTGACCACATTGCTCCTGCCAAAGCACCATTGCTCCTTTGGCCTCGCTCTCCGACTCTCCACTTCTGGACGAGAAAACTGAGGTCTAAGCCTTGAAATGACGTGTCCGCGTTCACCCAGCAAATTATCACCTGAGCCAAACCTCACACCCAGATCTTTTCACTTTCCTCACTGCTTCCTTCCCAGCACAAGAATCTCCCTTCATTTCCACCCATTTCTTCACCTCATTCTCTTTATCCTCCCATATCTCGTCAATAAATTCCTTTCTCTATAAGTTATCTAGAGTCTGGTTTCATTGCTGACACCCAGGACACAGAATCACAAAGTAGCGGATTTGTTTCCTAGCTGAAGCCTTCACAGAAATACTCTCAAGCAGTACGCAGCTCAGCCACTCAGATCCAAGGCATTACTTTGGGGACAATGGAGAGACACTTGATCATGTGGGAGTGGGGATGGGGAAAGAGGAGTGACACAGAGGAAGGGAGAAGGGAAAGTACCATGTATTTCCCAACTACTCGGTTCTAGGACTGAAGGTACAGCCACGGTCAACATAGACAGACACTCTAACAGATGCCAGAAGCCATACTAAGCACGAGTCCTCGTGACAGCCCAGGGAGGGAGGTGCTTTCGCATCAGAGGTGGAAAGAGAGAGGGTGGGCAAGGCTGAGAAACTTGCCTGTGGTCACACAGCTCTCCAGTGGCAGAACTGGCATCAGAACCAGATAGCTTTCCTAACCAGATCGGCCCTTTCCACTGAAAGAAGTGTGTTGCACAATGGTGGGTAAAAACCATGTGCCTTTTTTCTTTTTATATTGTGATTTCAGAGTTGTATCATGATTTGGAATGAGTTCACCTGAGCATAATAATGTGACGAGATCACTGGATTATGTATGTATTTATTTTAAAAACATGAGGTAGAAAACTTTACTGAGCCCATGAAAAGCAGAGCTGGAGGCATGTCAAAGCCTGTTTTGATTTAAGTGGAATGAATCCAGCTTGAGTGTAAATTTGAGACTGTGTTTTCTTGTGTTACACTCTATTTTTTCAAATTACTTTCGTATGTCTCATTTCATCTATTTCCCCCACTTCTGGATGAGAAAACTGAGGTCTCGGACTTGAAAGGACATGTCCTTGTTCACATCACAAATGACCCTCTCGGCCAAAACTCAAACCCAGATCTTTTCACTGTACCCCACTGCTTTCTTCCCAGCATGAGAATTATTATCACAGCGATTGAACTTAGCAAGGTGACTTGGGTTGACTCTCCCTGATGATTTGATTTCGCTTCCTGGCATTGTTCAGGTAAATATTAGTCCCACATCTCTTTCCAAATACATTCAGTCTCTTGCTCTGTTTATTTCTTCATCTTTTCTTGCATTACCCCTCTCCTCCCTCCACCCTCCTCCCTTTCTGTGTTAATCTCCTTTCCTTCTCTTCTTACCTCCCTTCCTCTCCTCCTCTCACAAACACATTTGTTTTTCTTACATAGGGATGGTATCATGTTGACAGGGTGGGTGAAATGAGAAGTCTCTTTTAAGTCCCTGGAAGCAGAATATTTTCTTATGGATTTTTTTATTGTTTGAACTGTTTTGCCAGGCTAATGCTAATGAAAAAAGACTCTGAGGTCCCCTTATCTCAGGCCAACCAGAGGATGCCTTCGAGTTTTTGTTTTTGTTTCCAAGCTGGTTTCTTACAAATGCATCCAGAAGGTCACTCTCAGGTCCCCAAGATAGTGGTGGGTGATCAATCACATTGAGGACAGCAGCATCACAGAAGATAATCTCACGAATGGGAGGATTTGGGGAAGGAAAAAGGGGAGCCTGAGCTGTCGTGGAATTGTGAGCTCAGTAAAGGTGATCTGATGGATTGCTTTCTTCTCCAGAAGTTCTCTTGGACAGACACAAATAGATTCTAGCTCCAGCAGTTGCTTTTCCCCTCTGACATTTTATTCCACATAAATAAGTATACACTTACATAAAAAGCTCAACTATTTTCCAGATAATCTGATAATTGCTGCTCAGCAAGATATAAAGACTATGTTTAATAGCTCCAAGGGCTGGGTCCACACAGGCTCCCCCAGACAATCCCTTCAAAACAGAGGGGACTCCAGTCCTGGACAAGCTTTGTGAGCTGGGGCAACTCATCGAGTTTTTCTGAGCCTCAGCTTTCTCTACTATAAAATAAAATAATGAATTAGGTGTTTTCTTCCAACAAAACTTATTAAGCATGTACTTTGTTACAGGCCTTGTTAGAACTGAAAATTTCTCTGAAAGGATAGACCCAGACCCTGGTCTCCGTGGATCTCAAGGTTTAATGGGGGAAAAGATGTGTACTAAAGATAAATGATAATAATATAATATTTTCAAGTACTCTAATGGCACTATGTGCAAAGTGCTATGAAAGAACAAAGGTGAAAACAGCTTGGCCTAGGAACCCATCTTCAGGATTCTTTCCAGACCGAAAAGTCTGTGTATGTAGGTTTTTTATTTGTTTTCTTTTTTGATCTGCTTTTCACATTAATGTATTTCACATTTTCTTGACTAGTTATTTTCAAATCATTGTTGTCATGATCAACCACTACCAATTACTTCATCAATATTGTTTAATTGCCTCGGCAATTGTAGAAGTTAGATGTTCTGATCACCAGTTTTGATATAAGAACACTGAAACTCAGAAAGGTTAAGTAACCTACTCAAGCTCACACAGCCGGAAAGTTACAGACATGGGATTTCAATCACCAACTATCAGCTCCCAATCTCATTCTCTTTCTATTACATGGTATTGCTTCAGTATATGCCGCCACTTAGGACCAGCAACTTAATTTTCAGGACAAATTGCCAAGTAAAAATATTGGGCCCTTTGTTAAAATATGATTAAGAATGTCAAGATGGCAGCAGTAGAATATTAAACAAAGCAAAAGGACTTTCTACGCATGGGGCCATGAATGACTGCCCAGGTTGCACATTGAAGAAGCCTGTCCTGCTTGTCACAATTCATTCTGTATATGGCATCTCCCATCAAGGAGCAAAGGCGTCATAGCAATTGGCAGGCCCAGACCAGAGTGGCAGAATTTTTCAGCGTCATGCTTCACGTGCAGGTTTCCTGATGTTACCCATAAGGTCCAGTGTAGACCACTTGGGTAGAACTTGTGGGCGCTGTGAGGTAGCTTTCCCAAAATAGGACATATGTTTTCTGTGGGGAAAGATACATAATCTTGGGCTGACAAGGGTTCTGACCGCACTCTCACCTTACTTTTTAGAACCTAAGGAAGGGGATATTAATGCATCACAAATGGAAATGGAACAGAACCAAAAGCCTCTTAGCCTCTCTTTTTAAATTGCAGAGAAGACCTGTAACAAAAGGCAGTGCAGAAAGACCAACAAGAGCTTTGCATCTGCTGGTTTGTAAGCTTCCCTCCTGAAGCACTCAAGAAGGTGTCAACTCCTATGGACCCAGTCGAGATTATGATCGCCCGTTTGGTCAATGATTCTTAATCAGTGGTATTTAATCTTTGGAAATCATAGACCCTGCCTGTCTATGAAAGGATGGACCATCTCCCCAGAAAAAAAGACACATGTGTATATACAATATATTGCATACTGTTATAGACTCCTTGCAATGACCCCAGATTTTAAAAAACCCTGTTTTCGATCGTAGCTCCCCCAATTATGCAATCCTGCAATGTTAGACCCAGACAGAAACTTGGAGATTATTTTTGTGAGTCCATCTTATATTGCTCAAGGGGTGAAGGCTGATGTCATTTAGGATAATAAATGGTTCTGTACATATTCAAAGACCTACTCTCCTGATTGTCAACTCTAACCTTGAACTAGTTGCCCTACTCCTAATCTGCTCCTATCAAAACACTTTAGCCAAGTAGAACAATCTAAAGCCACAAATGGCTGATGTCAAGATGTCAGTGAACATTTGTGGAGCATCTGGACAAGCCAGGGTGTTAGGCACAAGAGTAATCCTTGTCCTTGGAAAGCTCACAGGTGTCTAGGGCAGAGACACATAGAAACAACAGAATGTAATACGTCATGTGCAATTATAGAGTGTGTGAGCTAGGCTGAGAGGTGACATACAGGAGGGCATGATCAGCTCTGCTTGGTTGGATCATGTGAGGCTCCCAGAAGAGGAAACACTTACACGGGGTCTTGAAAAATGGGCACAGGGCCAGGGAGGTAAGGAGTCTTCTGGCTTAGGAGACCAGCATGGACAAAAACAGAGAAGGGAGACACAGGAGGTGTGCAGGGAACTGGTAGTGGTTGGGATGAGCTAGAACATAGGCTATGTCTGAGGAATTGGTGGGAGGTGAGGCCGGAAGAGAGGGGCAGGGGTCAGATACTGGGAACCTTGAATATCACACTAAGGGGTTTGAACCAAAAGAAGAATGTCAGCCTGAGTGATGGATTAAGGAGTCTCTTCCTGAGAATGGTGCAAGGAGACCAGATATCCATCTGTGCCCCGGCTGGCCTTCTGCCAGGTGGGGGTGGGGATAAAGATGGGAGCAAGAAGATTCTGTGAGATCCCTGCCACCTCTCTTTAAAAATCAGCCGTAGCCAAACACTAGAGAAGCACTCAGAAAAGCATTCAGAAATGACAGGCAATTGGCCTAAGATATATCTCTAAGATGTCGATGAGATTATTCACCAGAAAAATACCAGTCTTCTCCCCTAAGATGGCTACACGGGAGGAGGCCTTCTCACAAATACAGAGAAATTACTTTCCTTAAAAAAATAAAAAGACATTTAAAAACCTGACCCCAGTTTGATATCCTGATGTATATACTGATGATATACTTATATTCCTCCCCCAATTCTCACATTTTTCATTTATTCTTAAAATTGAACCAGTTTAGCCCTGGGTGGTGGGCTGGCTCAGAGGAAATATTAATCGAGAGAACATCCCCAGAAATGCATAAGGGTGGCTGTTTTCATGCCACTACTTCTCAAGATTACTAGGCAGTGTGGCCATTAAGAAGTGCTTGGAAAGGGTGTGTTTTCTCCCAAGCAAATGCATAAATAAAAAATTCTAATTACTGGGACACTATGAAGTGGGAAGTCGGACCTGAAGCTGTGTTCCCCTTATTTGCCACTAGGTGTCAGAAGCACCCCGTTTTAAAAGAAAGCTGCAAAATTGCTGCTCTAAAGAAAGCAATTCCCCCTAGTGTTCAGATTTTTCAGCTACAAATGTTTTTAAGAGTGAAAATTGCAAAAGTTAGAACTCATCTCTTGCATATCTACATAATGATTATAGTTCTTCAGACTACTTGCAAATAAGACCGACCGTACAAGATCAAAACAACTAGATTTTTGTTGAAATATCCATAGTAAACGCACATCGCACAGGAAATTCCATCACATTTACACCATTTATTTAATAAAAATAATCTCTGCGATTATTTGCATTTATTTCTGAAGGAGGATGTTTTCCCTTCCTCAGAATAAGTTCAGGAAATGGGTGAAGTGTTCAGGAAGTTAGCTAAATGCTGATGTAAATCCAAAAGGAAGGTCTGTTGTTTAAAAAAAAAAAAAAAGTACCAGAAAAGCTAGGAAGTGGTTCTCTCTTTCACTTATGGAAAATGTTATACAGAATTCCTGATTTAAAAGGAAGAGGACTAGGAAAAATGTGTGTGCCCGTGATATCTTTTTCCGTGGATCTGGTTAGACAGTCCAGACTTACTGATAACAGTTGTGGGCAAAGAAAACTGTGTCAAGAAATAAAATCTTAGGTGGGAGACGTGACCGGGATAAAGTTTGTACTAAATTAAGCCCTTACTATGGAATTTGTATCAGCTATTGTAGGAAGTATGTCATGATAGGAAACTCTGAGTCCAAAAGAGGTGGTGGGGCCCCTTAGCACTGCATAAACAACCAAACAGGACGCTCTCCTCAGATGGACCCTGTCCCTTCCAGCCACCAGCAAAAGGTGTCATGGTGACCTGAGAGGACTGTGAGAGAGACAGTCTCAGTCTGGGAAACCCAAGCTCTCCAGGGGTGCTTGGCCCGTGTTGCAGTCTGCCGGGCCCTGTGGTGCCGAGGTCGTTGCTTATCTGTGCTTTCAGGGTAGGGAGTGTGCTGTATCAGGTGTACAGAGCAAACACAAAACTCCTCGCCTCTGCAACACTGGCGGTTTAGAAAGCAAAGATTCGGCTCATTGATCAGTGCCATGGAGCACACCGTGTGTCATGGTTTCTCTGAAAATCGCCCCGTCCTTTTCATCTCTCTGCCACCACCTTCTTTCAGGCCTTCACGTTTTCCCATCCAACCCTGTCTGCTGGCCTCCAGGTTGCCTTCTCTCCAGCCCACAGTCCACAGCCAGGGTGAGCTCTGTAAGACACCAACAAGGATGAGAGCCTTTCTTGCCCTCAACTGTCGGCCAGCTCTCCTGTGCCCGGTGCAGAGTACAACCTCCAAGGGCTTTCATAACGTGGCCTCGGCCCACCTTCTCTCCCACTCCAAGAATCTCAAGCTCCAGTTACACTGAACGACTCGCTGCCCCACAACTCCCCACAGGCATTTCTCAGCCAAGGTGATCACACATTTATTCCTCTCACTCTGAGTGAATGAGAATTGACCATGTATTCTTTTAACTTCGATAAAGCAGTCTCTTTGGATTTACAGAATTATGACACGAGAGAAGCAAGAGAATAAGGCTCAGAGGATACAAGGCAGACACACCTGCACAAACCACCTACTCAGTGCAAATGTTATAAATCAACATATGTCCTAGAAAAGATGTTCAGGTGGGGGCAGTTGGCTGATCTGATAAGCAAATGTCTCCGATGGCACATCATAAGTAAATTTTAATTTTTATTTTCTAAGAGTATATATTGAATTCAGACGGTGGTTTTGGCAAGCAGACGAAAGTCTTACGAGAGTCACGGTCCCTGGGATCCACCCTTCTCCCTTTTTCCTCTTTCCCATGCCCTCACTATACACACATTTACCTACTGAGGCAAACGTATCCTTTCAGGGATCAAATGGTGAGATGACAAATGTTTAGGAAATGTTTTCCTATTGCACTCGGTACTCAGAAGCTATTCTGTCCAAGCTAAATCAACAAGGCCCTGGAACTTAGGTTAGGAAGCAATTACATAATAAATGTGATAGGACTAGGAGCATGGATCCTTTAGGGGGTAGGGATGGAGGGGACATGTGGTGTGCTGCCATCAACTTCTGGAGTGAAAGGTTGTGTGTGTCTCGTGTATCTTGCTGTTCCCCACAGTGCCCTCCCAGGACAGTGGTTGGCACGTGACGGACCCTCATTCATCTGTTCAACAAATATTTGCTAAGCAGTAGAGGATTTGTTTTTCCAGGTTTGGAGTTTTAAGCTTGTTAATAACAACTAAATTCTTTCTCTGTTTTGTCATCTGCACTTTTGGACTCTGAATTGGACCTTGTCTTTTGCGTTGCTTTTTTTTTTTTTTTTTTTTACCATCATCCCTCTCTCCCTTCCCTGTACTCTACATACAGTAGGCTACCAGCACATATTTGTTGGGGCGGGGGAGGAGGAGGAGAAAGGTGGAAGAGAGATGACTTAACATTAAGCAGCACACCAGGTAGGTAATCATCCTGAAATCCACCTCTGAGACAAGAGAATTTTCTCTGAGGCTATTGTCTGATCATTTTTCCAGAAAGTCCTTCCTGCGTAATGGCCCATGCTGCCGCCTTTGGTTTCTTTCCTATGCTGGCCATGTGTGTCACCAAAGCCCCTCAGTTTCCCCACCTAACAAAGGCAGAACGCTTCCTCCCTCCTATACTAACTTCCATTCTTCCATAGATGTTCCTGAAATCATATTCTGTACCAGGCACTGAGGGCACACACGTAGGCACCTTTGGGTGCTCAGAGCCATCCTCAGAGAGCCCAGGCGAGTGGGTAGATGGACACAGATGGACCATTAGGAACAGTACAATGAAGGCTCCCAGAGTTGAAAGCACAGAGGCTTGGACTTCCCTCTGTCCAGAAGGAGAGGGAGGCCGGACATGGCAATTGGGGG
This sequence comes from Rhinolophus hipposideros, assembly GCF_964194185.1. NCBI lineage: Eukaryota > Metazoa > Chordata > Mammalia > Chiroptera > Rhinolophidae > Rhinolophus > Rhinolophus hipposideros. Next base: position 58,389,991 of record NC_138056.1, read on the forward strand.
AGTCAGGAAAGTCTTCCTAGGAAAGATCACCTAAGACTTCAATCTTGAAGGAAGAATAGGCAAAATCTAGTTGAAGAAAGCGGGAAGAGGCTTCCAGGCAAAGGGAAACACATAGGAAAAGGCAAAGGAATAAGAGGAAAACATGGAACTAGGACAGATTTTCTATGTGACTTATCAATTCCATCTCATTGCTTTCTACTGTACCCATTTACCTCATATCACGTGAAATGATGCAACCCTCAGGCATTTTAGAAAATGTAGCGAGCCAATCATTTAATCTCTTAAAGAGAAAGGCATTGATGAGGTGGACTAGCCAGGAGATTAAGCAGGTTCTTGGTGGAAAACAGCGTTGGGTACTTATAGGAAACCACGTGGAAGGCTGATGAAAATTAGGCGATTAATGTGAAATGTAAAACATTTTATATTTTATTCTCTCTCCCTGGGAGTTTGAGAAGTCGGAATTTCTTGCTGTGTGGACAGATAAATCCACAAGTTTTCTTCACCTAAAGATGAGACAGAAGAAGACGAGAGAGTAATTCTAGGAATTTCAGGTGGGGCCAAGGTCCATTTTGAAAGCCGTTTTACACTAAACCTTTGCATGTCCAACAGTCTCTAAAGCTTTAGTGAGATGCTCCAGTCCTACGACCCAGCTGCATTGTGCAGGAAAACTGAGGAGACGACAACGCCCTTCTTCTCTGAGTGTGGTTTATTTCTGTTCACAGAATCTCGGAAGACAGGAGGCCAAGGCTAACCTCTTTTGTCAGGAGTCAGCTCAACTTTAAAATTATGATTACATGTGAAAGCTAAAATGGGAAAGAGAAAAAAAATCAGTTCTCAGAACTGAAATGCTAAAAACCCTTGGGCCACATTCCAGTCAAGGTCCTGGCCCTGCACACAAGAGCTCCCCTTGGGGGTGGGTGGCCAGGAGAGCAGCCAAGACCAGTTCAAATCAGTTGAGTGTCAGGGATGGGGGGGGGTTATTCTAGGAGTGTCCAGCTTACAGATAAAGAAACTTACCAGAGTAATTATGCTACATTATCCTTAAAAAACAGGAGCTTGTGCCCAGATCTTATTATTGAGAGTTGCCTCTTGAAACAGTTATCCATTCCCAGTGCACTATTTGCAGGAATTAAAAAAAATCAGAGGCCTAGAGTAGGTCTGAGTTTCCTAGGGCTGCCATTACAAACTGGTGGCTAGTAGACACAGTTCTGGGGGCTGGAAGTCCGAAATCAAGGTTTTGGCAAAGTTGTTTCCTGTTGGAGGCTCTGAGGGAGCATCTTCCACGCCACTCTCCTGGCTTCAGGTGGTTGCTGGCAGTCCTTGGGGTTCCTGGCCTGGCCTGCAGGTACATCACTCTAATCCGTCCCTCTGCTTTCACATGGTGTTTTCCTCTCTGTGTGTGTGTCCAAATTGCCCTCTTATTATAAGGACCCCAGCCACTGGATTAGGGCCTGCCCCAATCTAGTATGAGCTCATCGTAAATTGATTATGTCTGTAAAGACTCTATTTCTAAATAAGTTCCCATTTACAGGTATGGGGGTTTGGACTTCCACCTGTCTTTTGGGTGGACACTGTTCAATCCACACCTGAGTGTGAAACAAAACCCTAGTTTAGGCATAAGAAGACCTGGCTGCCCAACCACCGACCTTCTGTTGGGGTACCCTGGGCAAGTCCCTTACACTCTGGGAAGTTTCAGTTCTCCTCTCTAAAGCAAAGCAATGCCTGCCCGGCTTACTTGATCGATGCCATGAGAAAAAAATGAAATTATGTTTTTAAAAAAGTGCTTTCTCTATGGAAAGTATTTCTACAAGTGCAAGGGATAGTTATGAATTCAATCCAGATTGTGTTGACTTTCCCTTAACTTCATAACTACTTAATGAGCAGGTAATAAAAATGAGAAACATGGCATGTCTTACAGGGCAGAGAATTTAAATTACATGCTTCCCTTCATTTTTGGTTTGAGATAAAAAGTACAATCGCAATCTCCAGAGAAGAACAGTACTGCAGATCCTTGTGCTCTGAGGCTTTTCACTCACACCAGAACTGGTAAAACTAATGGGTGGAAAGCAATTTGAAGGCAAACCCAGAGGGCAGATGTTTTCCTCTGGAACATCAGCAGACATCTCCAATGGCAGTGAGTCCCCTTCCCTTTGTATCTGTGTCGTAGGTCCTGGCAGTGTCCTGATAATGGCTTTGATTTTGCTTTGTCTGATGGGTTTTCTGGATATGGGGACACAGAGCCCCCCAACTTATAAAATTGGCTGAAAAAGTCATTTTCCTGGCTGACTGATGCGCCATACTCCCATGTCGGTTACACAAAATAGAACTACTGTATAGCCAGAAAAAAAAAAAAAAAGGTTAATGAAAATCTACAGTCAAAAAATAAAACAAAAAGACCTCTTCCCCCTTTGTTAAGAGGCCTGAGGCTCTAGCAGTGATAGACAAACATTTTTCAGGCCACTAGATTAAGTCAAAGGGACTTGGAGGGTATATAAAAATGGCCACACATACTGGAAATGCCAAGAGGTGTCATGGGCTGACAGCTTGGGAACTATAGTTATGTCCAAAGCATCATGTGACTACTGGAGTGTTACTGATGACCACAATAGTGATAAATTCTGTTGACCTTGGATCCTGGGGGTTTGCTGACCCAGGAGAAATCCCAGAGGGGAAAAATAGCACCAGCAAAAAAGAAACAAAGAGGCTCTCAGAAAGAGGCTCTCAATTTGCCCTGCAAACCAAATTCTCTATTTCTTACTGTTGGGTATGAGTGCTTCCCAGGATACACCATCAGGAATATGCCAAATCACACACCAGGTAATAAACAAAACTTTATTTTCCTTTAATACAAAAATTAAATAGCAAAGTTTATTTTTTTTTTGTACAGCGATAAATTAGAAATTTACAGTACAGACATCAATGCAGACATACGTTTGTACATCCTTAAAAGCAGGGTCCATTGCCTTGGATGTTCAGCAATTCGTTCAGGGCATGTGTAGCCGGGGTTTGCCTGGTACCTCTATGTTGAACATCTGAAAGTCCCCAGGTTGGCCTCAAGGTGGCTGGAGCTGCAGGGTGGCACAGGGGTCCAGGAAAAGGCCACAGAGCACACTAGCTTGACCGCTGCATGAGCAGCTTGAGTCACATTTCATCTTTTCACGGATCACAGCTGGTATTTATTCCACCCTTCCCATAAAGAGGTCAAGGGACCCTCATCCTCAGGCCCTATAAGTCTTACAACATCCCTGTGAGGTAGGAAAAAATTCAGAACCACCAGACGCCCCACTGGGAGAGACCTAGAAAGCAGCCTGCCCCTCCCAAAGCCCAAGTCAGGGCCCGAGCCCCTTAGCAGGGTGTGGAAAGGTGCATACCTGGGAGAGAAGGTGGACTCAGCAGTCAGGGGGCAGGGCCGCTCAGGCCCCTCTTCTCAGAAGTCTTCTGGGATGACAGTGGTCACGTACTGAATAGTGTAGGGGATCAGGGAGCTACAAAAGCTTGGAGGACGAGGCTCATACAGGACCCCAAATAGGCCCTTTACAAATGGCCTGGGCGAATACTGGGAATTTGCTCATGCAAAGAAGAAGTGAAATCAGGTAAATCAGAAACAGAACAGACTGTTATAGGACAACTGGGCTTGCCAAGGGGAAGAGGCCTGTCGGGGGATGCAGGGGTCACTTCCCTCCTAGTAATGTCCAGTGTGCCGTCACTTCACATGTGCGTGGCAAGAGGCAGCAGCGGAGAGCTCTGACCAGGCCACAGTGAAGCCAAATCCATTATTTAAGGCTCTGGTATCTGATCCTTGGTAGTAGCAAAATGCTTGCCTAGGAGTTTCCAGGATCTATGACCTAGGCCCAGAGGAAAAACGATAACCTGGTTCCTCTGCCAGACGTGACACAAACCCAGACAGGGACTCTGAACCCAAACACAATAAAGAAACAGAAAGAACTGTCAAGAGTCCAGTGACTTCAAAATATTGGCTGAAAACGGCCAATCTCCTCTCCAATCTCCTCCATCTCAGAACGAAATTCAGGATGTGGATAGATTCTCGGGGGGCTCCTTCCCAAGTCTGTGCTATGTGGCTCTCTTTCCTAACTGCTGCTGAGGCCACCTCACCAGAAGCCAGGGATTGCACCCCACGGGTGAAAGCCCTTTAAATTGAGTCTTCCCTCTAGGGCTGAGGCTGTCCAGTTCCTCTTTGGCTCCTCATGTTCCAGCTTGGTTTCCAACACAGTAAGCACTCAATTCAGTGATCAGGAGGCTAAGGGGGGGGTGGGGCAGAGAGGACAGAGCTGGGAGTGCTGGGGGTAAAGTCATAGTTCAGAAGTAGATACAGAAGTTTCCCGCATTCTGGGTTTGGGGAGGGGAGCTGTGCAGGCAAGGGAGTGACTGGGGAGAGGAAAGTGAGGGATCACCGCAGGGAAATAAAAAGTGTTACCCCTTCTCTGGTTTCAGGTCCCTGAGCAAGCTGCCAGCTCAGAAGCAGTCTCAGAGATCAGGAAACAGGTCTCCATTGAGGGAAAACGATATGAATCAACCAGATAGCTCAACCAGATGGTTCTGGCCAGTGCCACCCTACCCCATGCTCCTCGCCCTGAGGAGCGGCCTTTACGAAGGAGGAGAAAGGAGTTTGCCAGAGAGAGGGCTGGACAGAGGTGCACTTGGGCCCTGCTGAATAAAATCCCTGGAGGCCAGGGCATTGTGTAGGAAGCTACAAACATACTTACTTACTCTCGATTTCAGAGAAAGAAAAACAACCCTAACCTTTTCTCTAGCAAGAGGCTGTCCACAAATTTACTTCTAGAAGTCACGTGGAATTCCCCGTGCCCTGAATTGCCTGTCCCCAAAGCCACATTAGATGTGGGAGCTCATGTCCTTACAGCCAATTTTCAGAGTCTTCCTAGGGGATTTCCACAGAGACCATGGCGAAACAGAGCTGATGCGCTGTCAAAACCCCTGTCGTTGATTTGCAGAGAATCCTGGGAAGTGATGGGAGATGCGTTAAAGGTAGAAAGACCCAGGAAGAGTTTCATGGGATGGAGACGGTGAAACAGATGGCAATCCAGAGACCCGTGTACCTTCCCGAAATCAACGGCGAAGTTCAGCAGACCCAGGAGCCCCCCCCCCCCACCACCACCAATCTAGGTCAGTAAGACAGAGCTTATCCTCCGTGACATCCCCTCAGGTGCCTAACACAGAGCTTTACACACAGTGGGCACTCAATAAATGTGCTGATAACTGACCCTTTTTTTCTAACAAAACCAACTTAAGAGGTGATGAAGTCACTTCAAGGTAATTGGCAACTGACTCCTCGCCACAAGCTCCTTTCCTGAAACTATAAACACTCTCCATTGTCTGGAATGTGAAAGGAAAGGCCTATAACCCTGTGACATTGCTAAGGCTACTAATCCAGCCTTCTGATCAAATATACTTCCTCCTGCGAAGGCAAGAGATTTGTTAGAGAGATGGTAAAACCCAGAAAGTTATCAGGGCACGAGCTCCACAATTCTGTGTCCAGGTTCGCTCAAGTACTCTTATTGCTAGTATTATTCTTTCATCATTCACAAATATTGAGCACCTACTCTGTGTGTGGCCCTCTGCTAGGTGCTGCCGTGGTCATAGAATCACTGACACATGACAAAGAAAATTGCATTACAAACCCTTGCACTCTAACAGCAGGGCCAGTGCCCGGCTGCACGGCCCTTCTGCCCTTGCTTGGACCAGCATCTCTGCATAACTCCCAAGACACTAGAGTGGAGCGTGAGTAAGGGCAGGCTCTGCCCCCGGGTGCATGCTCCAAGGGCCTGGCCAGCTATGGGAACTGTCTGCAAGCAGCACGGGGAGTTCGCATTGTACATTTCATAGACAATGTAGTCTCAGATGAAGTTCAACTGGTCCTGCTGGGGATCCTTTCTCATGCTCCTGAAGCCCTGACCCAGAGGCCAGCCAAGGTACTCAGGCCTGGGATACACAGCAGCCCCCCCCACCCCATGCCCACTTAGCATCTGTCTCCAAAGCCCCAAGACTTTCCTTTCCAGAATGTGCAACAGACCTTATATGCATCTTCACCTCAGACAGCTCAAGAGCCACACAAAAATAGAGGGAAGAAGGAAGGAAAATGTCAAACCATGGGCATAAAGCTCAAACAAACAAACAAACAAAAAGTCATGCTTATTTCCAGAATCTGACCACTTATTTGGAATTTTGAGTCCCTAGAGATGGTTTTCCATTAAGAAATGTGATAAAGAGCTTTCCTACTGCTTGAAAAAAGGGAGGGCGTGAATAAATAAGTAAATGAGTCATGGCAAAGTAGTTGCTGAAGCAAAGACAAGTATGAGTTACAAGGAGAGCAACCAGTGACAGTGTCAACAATTTGTCCCAGAGATCTGGTGATTAGAAGGCCTAAGGCGGGTTAAGAGAAAGGCCAGTTACAATTTTAAAAGAACTGCAACTTTTGAGAGGCTGCTAGGGGGTACCCCTTGTAAGGAACATAAAGCATAAATTTTAAAAGCTCTGGATACCTCCGCAAAAGGCAATTAAGACTTGTGCTGTTAGAGTTTGCAGTTCATTTCATATGGGTCTACACTTTATTCCCTTCTAACCAATCGGGTCCTGGCTGACATTCTGGAGATTCATTAAGCACCATATAAATACTCCAGGCCACACTGCCTCCAATGAAATCTTATAAGGAGCCTTTGCCAATTACTGGGAAACAATTATGCACCAAGTAGTTGGATTAGCTGTCCTTAGTTCCCTGTACAAAATTGAAAAAGTCTCCATTGTGGTAAGTAGACCAGACTCTTCTGATAACATTCTTATACTAAAAGAAAAAAAAAAAAAAGACACTATCATTCTGAGAATGCAAGTTGACCAGTTTGAAAGTCAGTTGAGTATACTATTATGTCATGGTCCAAGAATGTGCTTTTAATTGTAATTGACACACACAAATTACATAGTTAATCTGTGTGAATGCAAAGTTGCCAAGAAATTTAACATTTTAGCTCTTCCAGACTGGCGTCTGCATAGATGCAATCACACAAAGTAAAATATATTAAGTCCCCATTGCTCAATGCAACAGGTCTCTGGGGTCGGTAAGGTAAGTCGACTTGGTAAATCTCATTTTCCTTTGAATTAAGTGATTGTCAGAAAGTGAATCACCCTTCCTTTTCCCCCTCATTAGGCATGCTGCAGTGCAAAAATTCCTATAAAAATACCTATTTTGAGTCATTAATGTAAAATGAAAAAAGCAGCAGCAGCTTGAACAGACTGAAATTTAAGAAGAGAAAGAAGAAAAATCCACTGGATACCTTATGTGTGTTTGTACAGTACTTTTGTTTGTTCAAACAATTCTGTTTTATGACAAAGGCACTGAAAGATTCTGACACCAGCTCTTGGGAGAGCAATCCACAAGTTCTAAACAGCAGACAGTGCACCACAGAAAAATGTTTATGTTAGATCAGCCAAACTATAAAACTCTCGTAACACTTCTCTGAACCCAGCATTTCCAGTGTTTATAGATTGCTTTGCTATCTGAAAGACCCAGTTAGTATTTAAATTTTTAAAGGGTTAAAAAAGTTAATCTTTCTCCCTGCAAGTTACCTACTCACAGCTCAAATCCCACCCTGCAGGGAAAAGCAGCGCCGCCCTGGACCTCCTGGAATCTAGGCAGGACCTCCACGCTCCAAGCTGCGACCTGCTAAAGTGATCAATGTTATGATTTTTCACAGCTTTGAAAGCCTCTAACTGGCTTTTCCATTTTGGATCATTCCAAAGTCTGAAGCAAAATCATTAGTTTTATGATGCTGGGGGAAGGAGGGGAGTCATGGTAGGTTATGGGGGTCACTTAACTGTGCGGCTAGTTTGTTCAAACTGAGAGGCTAGTTTGTTCAAACTGAGATTCGCTGCATGAAACTTTTTAGTAGCATTTGCATCAAAATGCTGGCATTTCCCCCTTCAAAATTTGGAAAGCGTGAAGGCTGGCTAGCTTTATACCACAGTTTCATTGCCTTTCCCAGGCTTTACCCAACCATTCCCTCTCTTTTCTCTCTTTACCTTCCCAGAATTCACCAATCTGTTGGAACACTTTTGCCACGTGTGAAGAGTTTTGGCAGACCAAATCCACATGCCTGAAGTGATGCCCACCAGCAAAGACATAAAAATTTTCAACATTTCAACTGCCATATTGGAGTCATCTGCAGAATACCGGAAGAGCGCCCAGTTGGAAATTTCATAGAAATAACAGGCGATCACACAGGTGGCAGGGACCGTGTACAGTACTGAGAAGACTCCAATCTTGACCATCAGTCTTTCCAACTTGTCTGTCTTTGTCCCATCCTTTTGAAGATTTGACCGAATTTTGAACAATGCCACCAAACCTGCAGCGATGAACAAAGTTCCGATCACCAAGTAGGTGAAGAGAGGAGCCACCACAAAGCCTGTGAGGGCATCAAGGTTTTGGTTCCCAACATAGCACAGGCCGGTGAGTTCGTCCGCATCTACTAGTCTCATAATCAAGATGACAATGGTTTTCACTGCGGGGATGGCCCAGGCTGCAATGTGGAAATAAGAGCTGTGCATTTCAATGGCTTCATGACCCCATTTGAGTCCCGCTGCCAAAAACCAAGTGAGTGTCAGAATAACCCACCAGATGGAACTGGCCATTCCAAAAAAGTACATCAGCAAGAAAATGATTGCACATCCTGTGTTCTTAAGTCCTTCTTGGATGAGAACAGGTTCTGCTGCCTCTTCAAAATCGCAGGATATCCTTTCCCGGCCTACAGTCAGCCTGACAATATAAGCAATGCTATAAATATTATAGCACATACTGAGAAATATGATGGGGCGCTCAGGGTACGAAAACCTGGAAGAATCGATCAGGAAGGTCAGCACTGTGAAGGCGGTGGAGATGAAGCACAGGCTGGCCCACACGGCCATCCAGATATCGGTGAATTCCTTGGCCGAGCGGCTGTATAAGCCAGCATCATAGCCACACTTGAGAACGCAGTTCAGGCTTCTTTTCACCCAGATGTACTGATCGGAATTGGTTCCCACGGAATGGCATTCTTCCCCAGGCTGGATGGGGGTTTTGTGAGGTAACGGCACTTCCTCGTCACCTGGCCCTTCCATGCACATATGGTTGTGGTCATTCTGTGGTGGGAATTTGCTGCAGTTCAGGCTCTCCGGCCAGGCAAATCCAAATTCCTTTAGGACAGGTTCACAGCGTCTCTTGACCGAAAGACACATGCCACCGCATGGGCCGATGGGGATGTTGATCTTCTCTGTGCACATTGGCACATACACAGAACAAAGGAAGAACTGGAAAAGTAATGAAATGAACAAAGGAAACAGTGACTTGGAAGCATGATCGAATGCTTGCACAAAGCTGAGTTGTACACTTCCAGTCAAAGTACACATCTACTTTTAAACCAGCCTATAGGGAATCCGACCATTTAGGCTGCCTTCAAACAAGGGTGCCTGGTAATCTGTCACTTACTCACTTTTCTTCTTTTGGTCCTAGTAATCCTTCCCAGAACATAAATAAAAATGTATAAAAAGGACCCAAAGAAATATATAATCCCTTTTTGCACAGCACTTAAAAGAAATAAATACACCTTAAAAAACTGACTTTGTGTCTCCCTTCTTTTTCAGCTACCATTTGAAAGAGCAGAACAGACTAATCAAATGACTCAGGCATTTCGATGATTGGGGTGACTTATTTTTACCCCCATTTCTTTATCACCATTAAAATAAACGTTAAAAAATAGGTAGATCCAGATTTTCTCCTGTTAATATTCTCTCTTGTCTCTATTTTATCCCTTAAAATTATTTTTTAATCAGTCCCACAGTGAAAGAGAAAGTGTCCTAATTAAGACACTGTTTCATCCAAGAATAGGATGCAGGTTAAGTTCTCTAGTCGCCAAGGGGTTTGTTTGGTCAGGTTTCCATAATGAATAATAATAAAGCACAATAGAAAAATATAAATGGTAAGTCCCTGAAACTGCAATACCAGTAGGGGAGAGTCCAGTTGCTGTCCTCAATTCCTCCAGCATTGATAAACAGTCTGCTTGGCTCCTTACAGATGTTGTCTATGAAGTCTAGAGTTACAAGTAACTATTTTCCAGCATGAAAAGGGATCCAGTCTTGTCCTTCAAAACAATTTGGCTGCTTCCCCAGGATACATGTAATTAAAAATATATATCCCCGCAAACGCTGTTCCTCCAACAAAATTGCCACTGATGTCAGGATATGTTCTGTTTCCAAACTGAGAGCTAGAGGATCATTTCTTAAGCTTTGATAACCTAGTTCTAAAGTTCTGAAACTTCCAAAGGGACATTTCACCAGCAATGGGTCTAATCCCAACTATCTTTCTGAAAACACAGAAACATAAAAGTTCTGAAAAAACTTTTAAAATTGTATATATACACACACACACACACACACACACACACACACACACACACACTGTTTCCCCGAAAATAAGACCTAGCTGGACCATCAGATCTAATGCATCTTTTGGAGCAAAAATTAAAAATTAATATAAGACCCGGTCTTATATTAATTTTTGCTCCAAAAGACAAATCAGAGCTGATTGTCTGGCTAGGTCTTATTTTCGGAGAAACACGGTATATTTGTGTATATGACATGCACCTAGTAAGTAAGCTGCCTGCTTGTTTCTTATCTCTCAGAAGTTGCAACCAGAACCACAGATACTGGAAGCTTTTAGCCTGGACAACTATCCCCTATTTTCCCCCCGCAACTTCTCTCTTTTCTGAATTTCTTAAAATCACTCATAGCCTCGCCAAACAAAATGAAACCAGTGTTAACACTTTTTAAAACGTCCTTTCAATTCTTTTTCTTTTCCAATGAATTGGTTGTTGTTTTTGGAAGATTATAATCACCCAGTATATGCAAATTCTTTCTTCACTTACTGTTGTAGGATGAACATTTTTTGTATCATTACATAAGCTTTAAAATTGTTAATGACTGCAAAAAAATAATAATGATAATCTTTCAATATACAAATTACCTTCTTCTTGGAGCTTAACCATACCATCACTTTTTTCCCCCCAAGCTGTGTTTTCTCCCCCTCCAAGTACTAACTAAACCTGCCCTCAACCCTGAAGAACAAATGAACTCAAGCCAATCCAACCATTCCTTCCTGAGTGACCTCTAAAGTCATGCAGGACGACCCGAGGAGGGGCCATTCCGCAGAAAACCGCGCAGTGTTGTTTCATTTACTAAACCACCCCAAAATATGGGGGAGAAACGAGGTCGGTGAGGGAGAGGTTCCCAGTTCCTTATCTCTCCTTCCAAGTCTTAGTTGCAGCTGGCTGCCCTGCCGGGGACTCGCCCACTGAGCAGCGGCGGCCAGAGTCCTTGGCAAAGATAACCCTCAGCTCCACTGGGGTTAGGGGCTTGGCCAGACACGGGTGGGCAGGGGAGAAAAACGGAAGGGCGGGGTGTAAGAGTGGGTTCTTTCGCAGGCCAGATGACTTACACAACGTTTTTGGCTTCCAGTCCCTGAGAAGGGACAGAAAAGTGGGGGTAGGGATGGAAGTCATTTTTTCAGGATAGTTATACCCTTCAGCCTAGGAAAGGGTCAGGGGGCTCGACTTGGCAGGGGCTTCACGGAGTTAGTTTCGGGTGTCCCTGCCCAAGGGGTCCCGCCAGGGGTGGGGGTGGGGGCGCCCACCTGCAGCTGGCTGGAGCAGCCGTACTGGATGAGCGGCGTGAAAGTTGTCAGCTGCAGCTCGGCGTCCGTCTGCAGCTCGTGCCCAACCAGGTTGGGCATCTTGGTCACGTTGTAGCCCAGGTTCTGGCACATGGAGATGCGGATGGGGTCGCAGCGCCGCTCCTCCTCGTCCCCGAAGCCCCAAGCCGACCCCAGGAGCAGCGGCAACAGCAGCAGCAGCCGCAGACGGAGACTGACGCCCCCGGGCGCCCCCAGGACGCTCGGCCCTGCGCCCCGCCAGGCCATGGCCAGAGCCTGGGGCAGCAGCGGCGGTGGCGGCGGCGGCGGGGGCTGCTCCAGCAGACACCCCCAGTTTGCACCCGGGCGCTGACTGCCCGCGCTGCTCCCAGCTCCCGGGCAGAGTGTGACACGGTTCCAAGGGCGATGAGGGGGCAGCGGCGGCTTTCCAGCAGCTGCGCGCAACTCTGTGGGATATTAGACTTCCAGGGCCAGAGCCGAGGGACGGAATGCGAGGGTCATGGCTGCAGGCGGCGAGCCCCCGACCCAACGCGGGCCGCGTCCGCACGGAGTCTCCCCGAAGCCCGCCAGCAGCCAGCGCCGCGCCGCTCTAACTGCTCGAGCCCTCCGCGGTGCTAGGGGTTCGCTGGGCGGTAGTGGCACGAGACGGACAGCGCACCTCGCCAATGGCGCGGCGCCGCGGGCAGCGGGGGCGGGGCCTCCGTGCGGCAGCAGCGGCCAGGCCCCGCCCCCGGCGGCTCGCCGCGGTCCCTCCTCTCTCCCTGTCCCGAGCGCCCCGCCCTGCTGCCCGGCTCCCGCTCGGCTCCCACCGGGATCGTGGCGTTCAAGGGCCAGGCAGGGATGGAGCCGCGTTGCTCCGGCCGGGCGCGCCTGCCCCCTCCTCTTCCAGGTGAGCAATGCTCCCAGATAGGTCGGCTCCCGGGCCTGTACTTCTTCCAGCTGTCACATCCGCCGGTGGCCACCTCCCCGTCAGGCAGAGAAACGTACACAAAGAACACGGGATGTGGGTTTACCAAGATTGTGACTTTAAACCCCAGCTGTGTGGACTTGGGCAAGTTGCTCAACCCCTGGGCGTCGGTTTCCTCATCCGTAAAGAGCATTAGGAGGATTAGAGCTAATGCGCAAAACGCTTCGCACGGTGCCTAGTACGGCGAGAGCTCGCTGCTATTTCCACCCCTAACTGGCTGGGTTGGAAGCCCGGCCCCCGCTCCCCGCCCCCAGGCTGGGCCGACCCGCGCTCCGGAGCGGCCTGTCTCCAGCCGCGAGTGGGGGAGGCGCCCGGGAGCAGCCGAGCAGCCGACGCTCTCCCGCTCCGATTTCCTCACCGTATGAAATGAAATTCCACAGGGGGATTCGAAAGGAAATGAGACCGGGACGCTCCGTGCTTCTCGGCCCGCCGCCCTTCCTGTCTCGGGGACACGGTTTCTAAATAAGGTTGGGAGGGTGAGAGGGCTGGAGGGGAGAGGCTTGACCTGCGCAAGAGGAGGGGGGTGAGGGCGGCCAAGAAGGTGCTCCCTTCTCCCAGTGTCCCAGGCATCCCTCCTCTGAAGCCTGCATCTCTTTCTAAGTTATTCTGCTCCTGCGTAGGGTCCAGGGGATCAGGCGACCGGGGTTTTGGATCCAACTTTCCCGTCTCATTCCTAGCTCTTCCTACCCCCACCCCCTGGGACGGAGCTTTGTGTTCGTTCACCCTGTCCGATTCCCAACTGAGCCAGTGAAACCCTCAGCAGGTGGATTCCTAAACCATTTACTTGTTACTTGACTGTGCTCAAGTTACTGCGTGTCTCTGAGCCTCAAATTGGCCATCTACTATAAATGAGGAAGTTCATGTCTACCCCACACAGTTGTTCTAAGAATTAAATGAGAGAATGCCTGTAAATCATTTCACACAGTGTCTGGCACATAGTAAGTGCTAAATACCTTGGTTATTGTGGGACAGCCTCCTGCTTGCCAGCATGGTGCCAAACGATATCTCCAGCAGCCCAGGTCTGAGGATCTGGCGAAGAGCTTTCCTTTTTTTCTGAGATCATTTTGTCCCACACTTGCCACTGTTTACCTAGGGCTTGGTGACAGGGACAATGATTTTATGCGTGTTTGTATCCTCCCATTTCAGCTAAGTCTGTCAAATGGCAGAGGCTGCATGTAAGTTGGAAGGATGTGTGTACCACTAATGTGGTGCTCATATTCTGTTTTGTATTTTTAGTTTTCTTATATTGGCAAATAAACTTGGCTGAGGGCAAGAATGGAGTCAACATTTTTGGTATTTGGCTCTGTGCCTAGAACTGTTTAGGGCACATAGAAGCTGCGTTATCTCCAGCCATCATCATCACCTCCCAGGGAAGGAGACTCCATTGAGTCCCTTGAAAAGATGAAGAAACTGAGGCTAGAACCAAAGGGATAGTTAGAAAATGAAAGATCAACCAAACCAGGGCTCACAAGAGGCCTTTCAAAGATGGGAAATTGGGTTGTTTCCCCAGAAGAGTTTCCAGCTGAAAAATCTACATACTCAGCAGTAGGGTCGAATGCTCTGTATGCCTGGGCTGAGTCATACATGAGACCATTGGCCTACAGTGATGAATAGATGATTAGATGCATGCGTTAAATAAATAGAAGATCCCCACCCTTTAGGAACTCACAGGGTTCCTAACTAAAAATACAAAACAGAATATGAGCACCACATTAGTGGTACACACAGAGAATAAACAGATAACTGTAACTCAGTGTGATAAGTGCACAGAGAGAGTATCGGGGGCAAATTGAAAGTAGAGGTAGCTAACTTTGGAGGGCTGCTCAAAGAGGAATGACCTGCAAGATTCTGAGCTACTCCACAAAGCAGAGGTAGTATGCAACTGGCACGTCTCCTGGGACACTTGAGGGAGGGGAAGGGGGTTTGCTTTGCGCTAAATATATGTGTACATGGTTTATTAAACAATGACCTCCATAAGGTCAAAGAGCAGGCACTGTCCCTTGCACAGGGTCTGATACACAGAGAGAATATCATTAGTGTTGGGTGAAGGAATACTATTATCAAATCAGCAACAAATAACTCATATAGAAAACGTACTCTGTGCCAGATACTATGTAACATGTTTAACATATGTATTATCTCATTTATTTTGCACAACATCTTGAGAAAACTGATGTTCTGAGAGGTTAAGCAATTTACCCAAGATCACACAGTAAGTGACAGAGAAGGACTTAGTTGCATGTCTGTCTGGCCCAAAAGTCTGTGTGCAGTGAGTGCACGGTACTGCTCTCATAGAGGAAACTCTTGACACTCAATTTACTCGGTAGTTAAAGATGACCCTTTTGTGATCTGGGCCTCTTATACCTGGCCCTGGCCATCCCTGCCTCAGGTTGCTTGAAGCAACTGTCTCCTTTGAGAACACTCAAAGAAGAAGCCTCTTCCCGGTCAGAAGCTTTTCCTGTCAACAGCTTTTCTTTCCCGGCATGGAGCTCATGGCAGGTATTTTCCAAAAAAGAAAGCCAGGGGAATCACATTTCAGTCTGAATGTGGAAAGAAAACAAAGACCACAACTTAGAGCTAAGTCTGAATGGCCTGGAGCCCCTCAGTCTCCCTCTCACAGAGCGGTTTATAGTCGCCAGTCTGCTCCTGGTGACAGGCATGGCATGTTTGTCTTTGTTGCAGAAAATACTTGCAGGTAGAGGGCTATCCACCCTGTGACATGCAGAGCGTTTAGGAGAGGAGTAGGAGATAGGAACATGTGAATAGGACCTTCTATGAACCTAAAGGGCCGGCCATGGACCCCTAGTGGCTCTAGCCTGAGTGCCTGGGCAGCTTCCTCCATCCACTCTCTGAGTAGTGAAGATGCATGCATGCGGCACACTTTGGAGCTGCAACAAACATGACTTCAGGGGGCCGGTGGGCAGTTGGAGGGCTCTCCATTTGCATCTAATGAGAGGCTAGATTCTAATTAACTCCTGTGATGTGTTAA
Organism: Rhinolophus hipposideros; assembly: GCF_964194185.1. Taxonomy (NCBI): domain Eukaryota; kingdom Metazoa; phylum Chordata; class Mammalia; order Chiroptera; family Rhinolophidae; genus Rhinolophus; species Rhinolophus hipposideros. The sequence goes on from NC_138056.1 coordinate 58,405,654, forward strand.
TTTTTCAACCTGACATCTTCTGCTCTAATAGATTCTTGTAATTATTCCTAAATTAAAGACTGCATTGGAAGACTAGGGTTTAGGTTAACATCCACCACCTGGGTGGGGGGGAGGCGTAAACATCCTTTCCCTCCTAAGGAAAACCTCTCATTTGCAGCTTTTTGCTAACCCAATTAAGTGCTGAAGTAGTCACCACAGCCTGCTTTTTACTTTCTGCAAAACAATCCAACTAATCCATATTCAGTAGCTTCCAAGAAAAGTCTTATTCCAACCACTCATGGAGAAATCAGCTTCTTTGATTCTGGACGGAACATTTAGAACTCACAAAGAGCTGTCTTGATAGAAAATGCAAGAAAGTGGTTCATAATTATCCTTTTTAGTTTTTGAGGGGAGAATTCACTGGGACTAAAACCTCATAAGGATTGCAAATTTACCTTGGAACAACAGAAGCATGGGGAGAAGCCATGCCACATCCCATCAGTTGATAGATAGTCTGGGTGCTACATCTTCCCCTGCACCCAAATTAGTTATAAAACAAAAACGTGTATACTAAGTAAAGCAGAATGGAACAGAAATCTTGCTCCAAGTGGAGGAATGAGAGGCCCCAAGGGGTTAATTAACAGCTCTTAAGTGGCAGAGCCAAACCTTCTTATCCATTGTACCACTAGTCAGCAGAGAAGAATCCAGTGACCACAGAGCTCTTGCATATCAAGGACTCAAAGCCCTATTCCTCCCACCACACATAAGATGGTACATGGGACATTCTTATTTGTTGGTTTAATATATAGATGGGCAACCAAGAGCCTTTGCAGGAGGCAAAAAATAATGTAAATGCACTTTGTACCTCCACAACCTCATTTCATTTCCATAGTTATCAGTCAAACCATTAGAAAATGTTTAGTGATGGGTTATTGTGGGCATGTCACTGAGCTGGGTACTGGGAGATATGCAGACATACAAAAGGTGGTCCCTGCCTTCAAGGAACTTACAGTCACATCGGAGGAGATTAAGACATGGGACCCATAATAAAACAAGCCTATTTATAGTTCAGTGCTTTTTCTTGAGATCCCTTACTCTATTATAAGTTTGTTTTGGGGGGTTTTGTTTTATTTGTTTCTTTGTTTGGTCTCCCTCACAAACCTCTGAAGTCAGATGCTGGGTCTTCTTCACCGTTTTGCTCCTGAAGGGCAAAGAGAAACACTACCTGACCGATAGAAGGCACTCAATAGATACTTGGTGAACAAAGAAATGATTGGTTCAGGCTATAAGTCCTAATTCTTCAGCAAAAGAGAAGGCTTATTATGTGCTGAGTGTAGGTGACCACCAAAATACAACCTAACTGGTTCCAGAAGGATGGTCAAGTCTATTCCACCAACCATTCCTACAAGACAGCTTTCAGCTTTCTTCTGCACGTGGATGTTTTGCCAATCATTTATTTTCCTTTTCTATTAATATTTAACTGTGCCGATTCTTAAATCTTTTAAGATAGCACAATGTCTTTGCCAGAATTATTTGATTTGAAGCCTGTTTCTTTACACCATGAATCAGCTCAAGACGTTTTCTTATCACTGTTCATTGGCTAGTCAACTACTCATCTCATTGTCAGCTGAAACCATTGGGAATCATATAGGCCATAAGACAGGTGACAAGTAGGAGTCTCAAGCCAAAGGATCATCTGTAAGTGGGAAGTTTGTAGAAAACTTGGGATGTGAGCTTTGCTATGAGGGGTGCATGAGTTTCCAAGAGACCCAGGGAAGCATGGAAAGGAAGGCATCCAGAATAATAGACTGATACACAGCATTCTCATCAGTCGATACAGGTGAGAGTGGACAGGAATAAACATGATGTCAAATAGTGACCAAAGGTAAACCAGCCACCTGCTGTACATAAACACGAGCTAGACTAGACAAAGTTTCAGGTAGTGGTTTAAAAACATAGCCTCACATTCGTCAGTGTCCTTGCCATTGCAAGGCATAGTTTATGTTGAATCTGGGAGGGCCTGTGCCTTCTTCTAACAGTAGAGTACACGATAAGTAACACTGGGCAACTTCCAAAACCACAACATAAAAGGCCGTACAGTTTTTACCGTATTTTCTGGGAGATTTACTGTGGAGCTCTGAGCAGCCTTGTAAACAGTCCAATTACCTTGAGACCACCATGCAGGAGAGGCCACATGTAGGCTCTCCAGGTGATAGTCCCAGATGAGTGTGTTCTTCAGCCATCACAGGCCAAGTGCCAGAAATAGGAAGGAAGAAGCCATCTTGGAAGTGGATTCTTTGGCCCCAGCTGTTCCTACCCTCAGATGTTTGAATCATTCCAGCCCAGACATTGTGGGGCATAGAAGAACCATCCTTGCTGTGTCCTTTTCCAATTCCTGACCCACAAAATCTATGATGATTATTGTTTTATGCCTATCTTAGTCCATTTGGACTACTATAACAAAACACCACAGGCTGGGTGGCTTATAAAAAGAAATTTATTTCTCACAGTTCTGGAGGCTGAGAAGTCCCAGATCAAGACACCAGCAGATTCAGTGTCTGGTGAGGGCTCACTCTTGGTGCATAGATGGCCGGCTTTTTGGTGTGCTCTCATATGGCAGAAGGGATGGGGGAACTCTGGGGTCTCCTTTATAAGGGCACTAATCCCATTCATGAAAGCTCTGTCCTCATGACTTAATCGCCTTCCAAACACCCCACCTCCAAATACCAACAGATTAACGAGGAGGATTTCGACATACGAATTTTGGGGTGAAGCAAATATTCAGTCTATTGCAATGCCTGTAGATTTAGGTTGGTTTCTTATTCAATGTAACCAGAACAGAATTAAGTAACAAGCTATCGAAGGAGAGTGACTCAGCTAGAAAAAGAATGAATATCGCCCAAAGATGGATAAAGGGACTTTACATCCACTCTTTGAAGGAAGATAGCATGTTTTCCATTGCATGAGGGACAGATGGGTCATGTTACGTGGAAGAATGATTTTGCTATTGTCTCTATTTGGAAATTAAGTAGGGTTCAAGGAAGTGTGTGTGAATGCCAAGTTGACAAGGTGTGGGCTCAGGTAACTTAGTACTGTATCAATTTAGCTGCAGTGGAACTGTATTCCCCAGAACTCCCTTCCCTACATGATTCCAGAGTGGGATTGGCCACAAGAGAAGTTGGTACAAGACTGGGGAAGTGGAAGGGAAGCAGCATTTTATGCTCTGAAAGTCAGTGTTGGGTGCCAGGCACAAGGGCACGGTTTGCCCTTGGCTTCACTGCTTCCATAACATTGTCCTCTGGATGTTTTATAGGGTATTAGAACTGCAAGGAACCGTTGATGACCAGCTATTTCCTTGCTTAGTCATTAGGAGAAAGTTAATCCTTTAACAAGTATGTATTTATTGAGTCCTTACAGTATGTGCTTAAGGTAACTGCTCCCCTAAGCAGGGCAGAAATTAAGGATGACTCATTTATCACATCCTGGGAATTTCCAGATGCCTACGTTTTTATCTGTTTTTCCTTCAGTGGACCTCACGGTTTTCAGTGACAAGAATTTGACTGAATTTTAGGCTTCCCCACCTTAGTTTTTCTCCATTCTCTCTTGTGCCTTCAAGACTCCATTCCTGGGGCTTCGTTTCTGTTCTAAAATGAGAAGAAGGGACACATTTTAAGGAAGCAATTTTGAGATACATGCAAAGAAACAATAGCAGGTGATAGCATCTTTTAGACTACCAGAGACCAAGAAGGAACCTTCCAGAGCATCTGCTGCCAAGCCCCACTTAACAGATAAAGAAGCTGAGACCCAATTGGTGGAGGTGAATTTTCCAAGACAGCGTTAGAACTACATATTTTTACCCTGCCTCCAGGACTCTTTCCACCATATCACACTGTTTTCCTTCCACCTCTTTGCCCAGGAAACCAGGATTACTGTAGAAATGAGGTTATGGGTAAACAGCAGCAGACCCATTAATCAGATCTGAGTCTTCAGACTGAGTCTACAGGAAGGTAGGTCATAGATTGCTCTGTATAACCAGGTCCTTTCTCTTTCTCAGTACTTCAGCTGTACATAAACCCCCACGTGCCAAGAATGAGTAGATCTGCCTTGCCTGCCTGCCTGCAAATCCCACCTCTACCTCAGCAATCCCATTTCTCTTTCCTCCTTGTCCCAACACTGTATTTCAGAAATGCTGTATCGAATGACTTTCTCATTTCTGCTTCTGTGACTGTCTAAGCCTCTCTTGATGGGTGAACGAAGTCATCTCTACTAACGAAGTCGAAATTACAGCATCCCCATGAAGCCAGCGTGTGGGAGTTATGTGGCTCAGAGAATGTCAGAAAGGGACGATACGCTTACAGACCAAGGAGTCTACCTCATCACCGCATTTGCGGATTACTGTGGCTACAGAGAAAAAAGGAAATGTTAATTGCCTGTCCACTTTGATACTGCTAGCTAGACTTAAAGGCTGGAACCCAAGCCTCTGACTTCACAGATTAGTACTTACTACATCATGCTGAAGCCTTGGCTCTTAGAACACGACGCAGTGAGTCCGCGGGAAAGGGTGTTGACTGACTGACAATGTCTTCCAGCAAGGAAATCAGGAAATTCTGTTTCCTTGTTAGAATTAAGCTCCACCATAGTAACTCTCTACAGGAAAAACAAAAGCAATAACAAAATTTCTTTATCGTCCTAGGGCTTTTGTGAGAAAGAGATACATGTTTGAAGGTCCTGATCCCGGGGCTTAGAAAATTCTGTTTGCTTTCCTTCCCTAGTTTGTTGTGGCACTGATTTAAAACTTGCCTGTGTTGTGGTACGTAAATCCAAGTTCTCTCCACTCCTCATTCTAGAGGTAAGTTTTCTGTGGCTCTTAGTAAGGATGATGCTATGGTGAAATTCCAGGGGCATAATTCATCTTATGTCTGACAATTAAGTTTGCGAACTTGGTGCAAAGATGTTACTAACAGTTTTTTATATCAGAGGGATTATTCATTATGAATTTGTACCAACTGGACAAACAGTTAACCAAGTTTACTATTTGGAAGGGCTTAAAAGGCAGCATGAAAAAGTTAGACAACCTGAACTTTGTGCCAACAATTCATGGCTCTTGCATCACAACAATGTACCAGCTCACACGGCACTGTCTGTGAGGGAGTTTTTAGCCAGTCAACAAATAACTGTATTTGAACACCCTCCTTACGCACCTGATCTGGCCCCCAGTGACTTCTTTCTTTACCCTAAAATAAAGGGAATATTGAAAGGAAGACATTTTGATGACATTCAGGACATCAAGGGTAATACAACGACAACTCTGATGGCCATTCCAGAAAGAGTTCCAAAATTGCTTTGAAAGGTGGACTGAGCGCTGGCATTGGTGCATAGCTTCCCAAGTGCAGTCACCTTCTTCGAAGGTGACTGTAGTGATATTCAGCAATGAGGTATGTAGCACTTTTTCTAGGATGAGTTCGTGAACTTAATTGTCTGACCTCGTATTCTAGTTGAATAGTGCTCTCTGGAGTTGTACAATATGTGGCTCTTTATATTATGGTAGGGCAACAAATAATAGTTAAAATGCTTTACATACACTAAGTTAATGTGATATTCTAAAAGATAAGGACTATTGTTAAGTCTATCAGGGGCAGAAAAGAAGATTTGGAGAGACTAAAGCACTTGCCCAAGGTGATAGTACAGGGTAGAATTGAGTCTATCCACAAATAGACCTACAAATAGAGCAAGCAAATTAGAGCCAGAGAGATCTGATAGGAAATTCTAAATTGACAGTTTACTAGCTGTGTAATACTGACCAACTCTATCTTTCTGAGCCTCAGTGTCTATATCTTTAAAATGGGGACAATAGAAATTATGGCAGACTCTGTTGGTTGTTTGGCCAATAGCACCCCCACTTGCTCAGTCCAAACCTTCCTTACTTTCTAACAACAACATATCAATATGAAGTGCTTCAGAGGAAGATGAGCTATTTCCTAGTCCTAGGCCATGGGGTTACATCTTTCCTCTTGCAAGTGATCAGGTTAGGAATGGGCATGACATAATTCTAGCCAATGAGATGAAGTAGAAATGAGGGGGTAGGTTTGAAGGGCTCATCTTTGAGGACATTTTCTCTAAGATCTGCCACTTCTTACTTCAGCTTTTGTATGTTGTGTAAGGATGTGGTGACTGGAATTGTTGCTGCCATCTTACTATCAAAAAGAATGTAGACCAAATACTAAAGGTAAATGTGTCGTTAATTTTATGTGGCAACTTGAGTGTGCCATAGGGTGCCAAGATATGTGGTTAAACATTATTCTGGGTATTTCTGTGAGAGTATTTTTCGGATGAGTTTAACATTTAAATCAATAGACCAAGTAAAGCAGATTGCCCTCCCTAATGTGGGTGGGCCTCATTCAATCAGTTGAAGGCCTAAATAGAATTAAAAGGCTGACATTCCCCAGAAATGTGGAAATTCCTCCTGCCTTCCTGCCTTCAAGCTGGGACATTGGTTTTTTTCCTGCCTTCAGTTTTGAATTGAACTATTGGTCTTTCCTGGGTCTCAAGCCATCAGACTGGAACTACATTAGCTGTCCTGGGTTTCCAGTTTGCCAGCTCACCCTGCAGTCAGCCTCCATACCCAATTCGTTATAATGCCCTCCCTCCCCTTTAATAAACTAGAGAGCAGAAAGATGGAAAGAATCTGGATTTTTGCAGATAGGATTGAGCTTCTCAATCAACCCCAGTAATCCTTATGTCTGGACTTGTGGCTAAGTGAGATAATGCATTCTTCTTGTAGTTTAAGCCACTTTTAGTTGGGTTTCCTATTTCTTGAAACTGAAGGCATCATCACTGAGCCAGTAATCAAGACAGTAGAATTGTGAAAATTTAATGGTCAGTAAAGATTAGTTCTCTTCTCAGCATCTAAATTATAGTGTAAGACTCTCTCCTTACTAATGATAATTCCTTAAGTAGTATAGACTTCTGTTTGCCACAGAGTGTTCCATAGGCATTCTTTTACTACACTGTGAATTTATTGAAGATTGAGACCATGTTTAGTTAATCTGTAGCTCTATCTCTTAGCACAGGTGTTGAATGTATCTTAGACTATATCTTTTAATGGATTTTTTTCTTTTTCATTGAGTTCCTAGGAAGTAATTACCTAGGATCTGGGCAAAAGGAACTGACAATGCTAAGTGTATACCTCATAAGAGAGTTGTTGGTTATAGGATAGCTCAATTTGATTCTTTGATTGGCAAACCTTACATTGAGAGTGATGTGCTCATGTATTGACTGCTATTTTCTAAGGCCTGTGCTATATTGAAGGCATCCTTAGCTTACTAGCCCATCTTGTGGACATTCCTTGATGTTAGGATTGCTTCTAAGGACAGAATTAGGTTGCTTGGAAGGATTTGGGTAACCCTGGGTTCTTGGAAGAGCAATAGAAAATACTAAATTTGATTCTGAAAAGTAAAGAAGAATTTATGGATAGATGGCTGTCACCCAGTTGCCTCTGCTTGCTGGAAGATATGTTCTTTTATAGACCATCCACCAGAAACAAGAAGGGGAGAAGAAAGGAGGATCCCTATGAGAGATGATTCTGTGTATGTGTTGGGGGAATAGGTGTGGAGTAGAAGGTTACCAAGGGAATGGAAGCTGCTTGTATCATTGGTCTTTTTCCAAGAGGAAGAGCCTCTATAAGGAACATTCAGCTCCCTACCATGACTCCCATGTAGCCTTTGTGAAGGAAGGGAATCCTTGACCAAGATACGCTTCTTTATGGTCAGAAAGCCTGTAAGGAAGTGATTAATATAATTTCAACAGATATTCCCTAATGTAACCTCTAGAGAATCTAGAATCTAGAAGGTCAGGTATGTGGCTTAGGAAATTGCATTTTCTGTAAAGTACCTCAGGTAATGGTGTCAGTAACTTTTCAGACTCTACTTTGCATAGTACTGATATAGGAACATCTGAGCTAAGCAACTTGAGGAGACTCCTGCCAGCTAATTACTAGGGCCTGAAATATCTTGGTCAGGCTTTATTTATGAGGGAAAGGCATGTTCGTGGGAGAAGTTTGGTTTAGAGAACATGATGCTTAGGTGTTCTCTTCAGGAGGCCCTCACGGTCCCTTCTGCCCCCAAGAGGGACCTTTAATCTGAGCAAAGGGAACACACAATGTCAGGGCTATCTGTACCCATTTTTTGTGAGAACTGGTAAGAATATCCCCTCTGGGTGGATAGTGTCTGTGGGGCTCATGGCTTGGTGTGAGAAGCAAGGCGAGATTTCAGCCCCACTTGCCCACAGTGGATTGCCCTTGTACACTGCGCAATCTGCTCAATCGTACAGGGTGGCCTTACATTATATGAGATCCTCCCATTGGTTTTCACCAAGTGAGGATCATAATAATCTGACAATTTAAAAAAAATACTAAAATACCGTGTTTTCCGGAAAATAAGACCTAGCTGGACAATCAGCTCTAAGGTGTCTTTTGGAGCAAAGATTAATACAAGACCCGGTCTTATTTTACTATAAGACCAGGTCTTATATAATATAATGTACTGTACTGTAATGTAATGTAATATAATATAACATAATATAATATAATATAATATAGTATAATATAATAATACCTGGTCTTGTTTTACTATAAGACCAGGTATAATATATAATATAATATAATATAATATAATATAATATAATATAATACCAGGTCTTACATTAATTTTTGCTCCAAAAGACACGTTAGAGCTGATTGTCCAGCTAGGTCTTATTTTTGGGGAAACACAGTAGCTTTTTGGGGTTGCCAATAGGGCCATAAATAAACAGCATCTTTTTTTTTTTCCATTGGGTTCAGAACAAGTTGAATAAGTAAGCCACAAAGTATTCCCTTTGTTCATGAGACAGGCTAGACTGAGGAGTAGAAGCTACAGGTCTAGTGCAGAGAAATACCCTTGATTCTCTGACTGGTATACACCAGTGCTGAATCGACACGCTTTCTAACTACCCCCACAACCACTTTGGGAGGTAAATAATATGATCCCCACTTCGTAGCTGAGAAAACTGAGTTAGTAAGTTAGAGGAGACTTTAAACCCAGGCCTGACTCGACCCCAAGCGCCCATCTTTGTTCTTGGCACTGCCACTTCTACTGGCTGGAACTTCTACAACCAAAACCCAATTGAATCAACCAGCAATTCTTGCAATTTCCAAAATTGTCCTCTGGCAGAGTTTTTTCCTTTCCCCAGGGTTCTCCTTTGGCACAAGCCAAAAAGGCCTGGCTCCTCCAGCTGATGGAGAAATGTGTAAAGCCTCAAGCCCTCCAATTCCAGGTTATTTTTCATTGCCCCTGGGAGCTCTAGGTTTAAGGCCAGTACGGATGTACTATTTTGAAACTAAATGCATTTCTCAGAAAACGCAGGCAGAGTGCCATTGCAAGGATCTATTTTATATCATCACCCAGGTCTCTGGTCCCACAGAGCAGTGTCATTGCTGCTGTTCTTCATTCGGGGCTGTGCTGCCTCTGGAGAAGAGCTGTCTTATCCAGCGTTTGCCTCCCAAGCATGTTGGGAAAACCACATTCACAGACCCAGAGGGCTATTTTGCTCTCATGGCTTTCCTCATTATGAAGATACATTTTTCCGTGGGCTAGTTGTTGTCTTCGGTTCCTTACAGGCAGCTCCTGAGATGAATTGTGTTTATGTGATTTATTGAGTGTTTTCAAAGAGAAAGAGAACGAGAGAAACAAGATAGGACAGGGAAAGGGGGTTAAACAAGACTTGGACTTCAGCGGGAGCCTAGCTTCAGCTTGATCCTGCCGGGAGCTCTAGAGTCCAAATTGTACCACAGGGTTCGTCTCACCTTAAGGTTAGGAGGGCTAGGATACAAAAGGTTGTAGCCCCCGGACGGGCAGTTACTGGCTGTGGAAGCCATATGCATTTATGCATGTGCACATAGCCTCCTGCTCAAGGCTTCCTTCCAGCCAACAGCAAAGCTCCAGGGAAGGGAGTAGCCATGAGTTGTCTTCTCCAACTTTCCCAACAGCTCCAGGAGGCTGCCTGGGTGCAGTAGTTGGTAAAAGGGATCTGGACAGGGCACCGACAGCAGTTCTGAATCCTAAGACACAAAAATCGTTTGAATCTGAGTATTAGTTCATTAATCTCAGAATTCCCAGAGATTATATATTCCTCATTACATGAAGATCTGTCATTCCTCATTACATGAAGATCAGTTAAGTTTGCGAACTCATCCAAGAAGTGCTACATACCTCATTGCAGAATATCACTATGGTCACCTTTGAAGTACTCCCCTTGGGAAGCTATGCACCAATGCCAGTGCCTAGTCCACCCTTCAAAGCAATTCTGGAACTCTTTTTCTGGCATGGCCATCAGAGCTGTCGATGTATTACCCTTGATGCCCTGAATGTCATCAAAATGTCTTCCTTTCAATATTTCCTTTATCTTCAGGTAAAGAAAGAAGTCATTGGGGGCCAGATCAGGTGAGTAGGGAGGGTGTTCCAATACAGTTATTTGTTGACTGGCTAAAAACTCCCTCACAGGCAGTGCTGTGTGAGCTGGTGCATTGTCGTGATGCAAGAGCCATGAATTGGCGGAAAGTTCAGGTCGTCTTTTTTGCACAGCCTTTTCAGCACTTCCAAATAGTAAACTTGGCTAACTGTTTGTCCAGTTGGTACAATTGCATAATGAATAATCCCTCTGATATCAAAAAAGGTTAGCAACATTATTGCAACAAGTTCTCAAAATTAATTGTCAGACCTTGTATGTTCCTTTCTACATATTTAATTGGTGAGCAAAGCAAGGCAAAAATCACATAGCAAAATAGTCCTACAGTTTCAGTAGCTGTAACTAAAGATAATGTTGAAACAGCAGTCACCGTGTTTCAACCTTTCAGCCAGCCTGGTAGCATACATAACTGGGACTACTACAACATAAATTCCATTTTATATCCTTTCATGACCAACACTGCATATGGTTCAATCTTACAATATGACCAATAGGTGGCACCAGAAACACCCACACTTATTCCAGCAAATTTATGTATTATGTATGTATTTGCCAAAATTTCAATTCCTCTCTACTTAGATTTTTCGTGTTGAGAAGGCACTCATAGTATTAAATTCAAGCCAAAACCTGGTAACTTACAGTTTTCCATTTGCGCTTTGACCTGTTTCTAATAGAGTTATTTGAGTGTGAAAAAAATAGGGTGATAGGCCCAGTGAATTCAGAAAGAAAACATCTATTCATCAGCAAAAGGAAGGAAAAAAGACTGGAGTCCTGCATCCTTTTCCTTCAAGGTCTCTTGAGTGTATAAATGCTGAAGATTATTAAGAAATATTTGAATAACAGGATAAAAAAGTCAAGGATACCGCCTCCAAAACATGAACTTTATTCCCCACTGAAAACAGACTTGGATGGCAACCAAGTCGTTCAAGGATTGCCCTGGCCAATATCTGACCACAGGGTTCCACTCCAGGAAAGGTCTCTGAATCCACTGTTCACCATTTTCGAGTTGGTTTCTTTTGAAGTTTGTACTGTATTGTTGGTGAGGGGAAGGCAAAGGGGGGAGGGGTGCTGCAAATTCCAATTTTTTTGCACTCTTTTCCTACCCCAGGTTATTCCAAGGAGCAGAATGACTTACAGGACAAAGCACTGAACTGAGAATTAGGCCCTTTTCATTATTTCATTCTCCGATAGTGTTAAAAATGGGGATACTGAGACTCAGAAAGCTCATTTAGGTCTAGCCAGGACCTCAATCCAGTTCCTCTGACGCCAAGGCCAAGTGAAATCTAGATATTCCATGAACTCACCATGCAAGTTTGGACCAATCATTTCACCTCACTGGGCTTTGATTTCATGTATAATGTAAGAGGCTGGACTGCCTGGCCCCAACGTATCTTCCAGCTAGAAATCACCAGGTTCTGACTAGTACGTGTAGACTGCAGTGTCTTGTGTACTGATGGGGACTGGAGGTGTGGTTTGGCACACGGTCAGTAGGAAGGGAGGGTAAAGCTTACTTTGATATTGTTCCAAAGTGGAAGGTGACACGGCTATTATACAATGCATTAAACAGTCTGGTTCTTGTATTTGGGGGCAAAATTGAATACCAGGTCCTGATTAGCCTTTCCTATACCTGTCGTCAGCTGATTATACATAAACATTGTGCCTCTGGGAGCTTTCCTTTCCAAATGAAATGATCCCAGGGTTTGGAATTCCTCTTTTCATGGCATGCTCTTCTGCCATGCATGCCGCAAATTATTTTCACTGCCCTTCTCTGAACCTTTACTATTTTTGCTCTGCCTTTTTGACAGCAAGACTGATTAAAGGGAGATTTTTTTTTTTTTTTTTTTTTTACTTAATGGATAGACGCAATAGGACTTTTCAAGGATACATATATATGCCTTGCTCAAACATAGCTCTATAATGGGAATGGGAAAACTCAGGACAGAGGAAGAAAAGAAACTAACCTATATTGGATGCCTACGATGGGTCTGTCAGGCTTTCTGCTAAGTTCATTTGATATCTTATCTCCCGTCATCCTCGTGGATGGGACGCAGTGCTGGGTAGTGCACAGACCTGGCTTCTGATCAAGGCCCTGACACAGCTGTATGCAACTCAGGGCAATTTATGTAACCTTTGGTTTCCTTGGTGAGACAACATACATGATGTACTTAGTAGCGCTCACTGAGTGCTATCATTCCTACCACCCCCAAAGCGCAGATAACCTATTTCACACCACAGGAAAAATGAAGGTCCTAAGAAGTTAAGGAAAAAATTTTCAAACTCTTATTGATGTAACACTATTATGGATATCTGTTGTTTATTTTTCCCCAGCATCCCTCTTTCCCCAGGAAAACCATCCTACCCCCACCCCTGCCCCCATTATTTTGCTAGAACATTATTTTGCTAGACCCTGTCAAAATAGAGTGAACTTGGGAGCCAGGCAGCTTGATTCAAATCTCAGTTCTATCACTTATTAGCTATGTAACTGTTATTCGATTCTTTTTATTATTATTATTATTATTAATTTCAGGTGTTCTGGATAGATTCTTTAAGCTTCCTGTGCTTTAGTCTGTTTGTCTATCAAATGGGGATTATAAAGATTAAATAAGCTAATACAAATGAAGTGCTTACAGCAGTACCTGACACTGTAAGTGCTCAGCAGGTATAAACTATTCTTCTTCTTACCTTACGTGTCTCCTTGTTACAGGGGTGGGCATATGACTCAGACATGGTCAATCAGAGTAGCCTATCTTTTTCTTGTTTACCATGATTGGTCTAGGGTAGGTGTAGCAAAATTTTTCTGTAAAGAGCAACTAGCAATATTTTAGGTTTTGTGGGCTATACCATCCCTGTCTCCACTATTCAAGTCTACCGCTGTAGCAGAAAAAATACATAGATAATACAAAAATGAATGCGTGCGGTGTGTCCAATAAAACTGAAATATATGGGCACGGAAATTTGAATTTCATGTAATTTTCAAGTATTACAAAATATTATCCTTTCTTTCCCCCTAACCATTTAAAAATGACAAGATCATTCTTACATTGCATACTGTCGAAAAGCAAGAGGCAAGCTGGATTTGGCCTGATGGTCGTAGTTTGTTGACTCCTGGTCTAAGGGATGAGCACGTGACCCACAAAGGGCCGAAGTCCTGCCGTGAGATTGAATTCTTGGACACTGGGAGAGAGTGTGTGCCTCTTCCTTTGGGTGGTGATTCCCATGGCTGGCTGTCTTCCCTCCCACATGGAGAGAAACTGTCTGTGGCAGGAGAGAATGAAGTCAACAGCAAAAAAGAATCAGAGCCAAGCAGAGACAGCTAAGAAAGAGAAACAAAACCCTGAAAACTTTCTCTGAGCTTCTAGATTTAGTCATGCCTATTATTAGTTCCATGAGTCAATAACATTTTTTTTTTAATTTTCCTAATCTAGTTTGAGTTAAGTTGTGGTCACCTATAATGAGAGAGTTCTGATAGAGACTTACGGGCTTGTTTTCCTCACACTATGCAATACCACCTTACAATATTACTAAGAAAAGGGGAAAATTATCATGTATTGTGTACTGACCACGTGCCAGGCAGTTGGGTAAGTGCTTTTACGTGTCGTCTCTCATTTATTTCTTATAAAAACCCTCTGAGGTTGGCATTATTTTCCTCAGTTTTCAAGTGCATAGACACGTTTGATGCCAGTACATTGCTTGATCAGACCCAATGTTGATGACAGAAAGGAGCAGCTTGAAAGGATTTTTCAAGAGGTCTGGAATGGACTGCTCAGGTCCCTGTTCTCTCCCCAAGATAGAATGATGGAAGAGTAAACTCTGTCAGGGCACGCTTAATCCCTTTTCTGGGAAAGAGAGCATGTACTGATCAGGAATTCCCAGTGTTCCCTCTGGCCATTCTGGGCAGTGAGGAGTGACAGTCTTGGAGTTTCTTGCCCAGCTGCCCGGCAGAGAGTGGACGAGCAGCTGAGGCACACTGATGAACAGCCTGGGTTAATCCAGGCTGTAGTTTGCAACTCCCTTCCAGGACCGATCCAGGATTTCCTTCAGAAGTATCACTTCACAGCAGCTGGCTGGCTTGACTTTGCCAACTGCTTGACCTCTGGCTGCACAGGAAGCTTCAGCAGGTAAAAGCTGGCCAGCCTGAGGAGTGGACACACCCCGAGCTGCTTAGGACAGAACAGAAAGGCTTGTACAAACAGGGTTGGCAAGATCCAGAATGAAAAAGGAGCCAGGGAAAGTAATCCTCCACCTCCATTAACGCTCACCTTGACACCTTAAGCCCTATGAGTTTGGGATCGAAGACAAAGAGCTACCATATTAATAGCTACTGCTTATTGGACAACTGTTGTATCTTATTCCATTTCTTATTAAAATAGGTACTATTTTTTATCAAACAATCGCTGTGCACCAGGAACTTTATCTATACTGTTCATGGTCATCTCAACAATGCTGCAAATTAGACATTAAATATTAACTACAATGTCACGGACAAGGTAACTGAGATGACTAGAGGTTAAGAAATGACAAATACTAGGAGGACAGGAGAATTTGCACCTGGTATCTCATTTCCACCTCACCAAAGGGAGTGAAGGATTAAATGAGAAGAGAGAGGCAATACTTTTCCAGCCTCCAGTAGTATCAGGACAGGCCACGTCTCCAGAAACAGAAATGGAGCTTGAGGCTTGAATCCCTCCTCAGGCTCTGTGACTCTTTTAAGGTAGGAGTTTTCTTATTTTGTGTTTGCCTTGTGTCCTCTCATCACCGAAGTCATACGTGGCCCTAAGCAAGGGCACAAAGAGTGTTTGTTGACTGAGAAAAATAAGTCCAAGTGTCTGCTTTCCATAAAACAGGAAATAGCTGAGGGAACGCTGATTTGATGAGTTCCTCTCTTTGTTTATGTTGCTTTCTGGAACTCCTAGAAGTCATGTAAACTCTTACGGGTATCTACACTACCAGAAGTGCAACGGAATAGAAATTTACCCAATTTAACAGCTCATTTTATAGGCAGTGATTTACCTAATGACACCCTCGCAGCCTAAAAGAATCTGTGGACGAAAAAGGGGCCACATACTAAATCTGACAAGCCCAGGGAAGGCCCACAGGGTGGGCCTTACAAACCTATAGACCAAAGTAACCATACAGGGTGGTCAGAATGTAAAAATTTCTAACTAAAAATGGGTCATGGTGGGTAGTCATGTCCTAGGCCTGTAGCTTCCTTGACAGAGGTCAATCTTTAACTTTGAAATTGTCTATTGTCTGTGTGTATCTAAGATAACATACCTTTGAAATGTCAGAGTAATTTTCTTTTCCAGACTCCAGAGGCACAACCACTGGCCAGAGCACGAGACCACATTTATCTTGTTCCCCGCAGATAGAGATGGTAATCTCTATCTGCTATAAATGTTAACTATCCCATGCCCACCAATGTAAAAGAAGTATGTGTCTTTCCATTATGCTTTTTATCCAATCCCAGAAATTTCCACACTTTGCTTCCTTCCGCCTCCCTAATCTACCACCAATGAATTTCAGTAACCTCTTTACGACTTTCCTTTGATTCTAATGTATAAAATATGCTGCAAAACTGCCATTCTCCAGAGCATTTTCTCAATCCATTGAGATTTTGCTCCTCGGCAATGTTGTCAGTTTGGCTCAAATAAACTCTTAAGACTTTTTCTAGTCTGGACGTTCTTTCATCAACATTTCTTTTGAAAACTCCTACTGGACTGGTGAGGAGAAGCTTGAAGCAGGGAAAGACTGATTCGTAAACTTCATTTAGTCCTTAAACATTTTTTTCTATTATTTTATTTTTTCAATTGCAAATTACATTCAATACTATATTAGTTTCATGTGTACATCATAATGGTTAGACGTTTATTTACAGAGTGATCCTCTGATAAGTCTGGTACCCACTTGGCACCATACATAGTTATTAAAATATTATTGACCATATCCCCTATGCTATACTCTACATCCCTGTGTCTATTTTGTAACTGCTGATTTTTGCTTCTTAATCTCTAACTTTTTCCCCAAACCCCCCAACCCCTCTCCCATCTGACAACCATCCCTTTGTTTTCTGTATCTATGAGTCTATTTCTGTTTTGTTTATTCATTTATTTTGTTCTTTAGATTCCACACATAAGTGAAATAATACAGTATTTGTCTTTCTCTGTCTAACTTATTTCACTTAGCATCATACTCTCAAGGTCCATCCATGTTGTCACAAATGGTAAGATTTCATTCTTTTTATGGCCAAGTAATACTCCATTGTATGTATGTACCACATCTTCTTTATTCAGTCATCTATTGATGGACACTTAGGTTGCTTCCATATCTTGGCTATTGTAAATAATGCTACAATAAACATAGGGGTACATATGAATATATATTTTCAAATTAATGTTTTGGATCACCTCAGATAAATACCAAGCAGTGGAATTGCTGGGTCATAAGGTAGTTCTATTTTTAATTTTTTGAGGAACTTCCATAGTGTTTTCCACAGTTGCTGCACAAATTTGTAATCCTAATAGTGCATGAGGGTTCTCTTTTCTCCACATCTTCACAAATACTTGTTTGCTGATTTATTGATGATAGCCATTCTGATAGGTGTGAGGTGATATCTCATTGTGGTTTTAATTTGCATTTCTCTGGTGATTAGTGACTTTGAACATCTTTTCATATGTCTATTGGCTATCTGTATGTCCTCTTTGAGAAATATCTGTTCAAATTTTCTGCCCATTATTTAATTGGGATGTTTGTTTTTTTGGTGTTAAGTAGTATGAGTTATTTATAAATTTTGGACACTAACCCCTTATAAGATGTATCATCGATGAATATCTTCTCCCTTTTGGTAGGTTTCTTTTCATTTTTGTGATAGTTTCCTTTGCTGTGCAAAAACTTTTTAGTTTAATATAGTCCCATTTGTTTATTTTTTCTTTTGTTTTTCTTGCCCAAGAATATATATCAGAAAAAAATATTATTAAGAGCAATGTCAAAAAGTTTAATGCCCATGTTTTTTTCTAGAAGTTTTATGGTTTCAGGTCTTATATTTAAGTCTTTAATACATTTTAAGTTTATTCTTGTGTATGGTATAAGACAGTGGTCTAGATTTTGTTTTGTTTTGTTTTGTTTTGCATGTATCTTACCAGTTTTCCGAATACCATTTATTGGAGAGACTTTGTTTACTCCATTGTATACTCTGGCCTCCTTTGTCATAAAGTAAGTGAACATATAGGCATGGGTTTATTTCTGGGCTCTCCATTCTGTTCCATTGATCTGTGTGTTTGTTTTATGCCAGTACCATGCTGTTTTGATTATTATAACCTTGAAATAAAGTTTGATATCTGGTAGCATGATACCTCTAACTTTGTTCTTATTTCTCAAGCGTGCTGTGGCTATGCAAGGTCTCTTGTGGTTCCATATATAGTTTAGGATTATTTGTGCTGTAAAAAATGCCATTGATATTTTGATAGGAATAGCGTTGAATCTATAGATTGATTTGGGTAGTATGGACATTTTAATGATGTTAATTCTTCCTATCCATGAGCCTGGTATATGCTTCCATTTATTTGTATCTTCTTCACTTTCTTTCTTGAGTGTCTTATACTTTTCTGAGTAAAGATCTTTTACCTCCTTGGTTAAATTTATTCCTAGGTTTGTGTGTGTGTGTGTGTGTGTGTGTGTGTGTGTGTGTGTGTGTGTGTGTGTGTGTGTTTTAATGCAGTTGTAAATGAGACTGTTTTCTTAATTTTTCTTTCTGATATTTTTTTATTGGTGTATAAAACTGCAGCTGATTTCTGAATTTTAATTTTTTGTCCTGCTACTTTACTGAATTCATTTATCAGTTCTAATAGGTTTTTTTGTGTGTGAAATCTTTAGGGTTCTCTATACATAATATTATGTCATCTGCAAATAGTGACAGATTTACTTCTTCCTTTCCAATTTGGATGCCTTTTATTTCTTTTTTTTATCTGATTGCTGTGGCTAGG
Organism: Rhinolophus hipposideros; assembly: GCF_964194185.1. Classification (NCBI taxonomy): domain Eukaryota; kingdom Metazoa; phylum Chordata; class Mammalia; order Chiroptera; family Rhinolophidae; genus Rhinolophus; species Rhinolophus hipposideros. The sequence continues at coordinate 58,424,112 of NC_138056.1, forward strand.
ACTTCCAATACTAAGTTGAATAAAAGTGGTGAAAGTGGACATCTTTGTCTTGTTCTTCAGCTTAAGGAACATGTTTTTAGCTTTTCTCCAATGATATAATGTTAGCTGTGGGTTTGTCATATATTGCCTTTATTATGTTGAGGTATGGTTGCTTTTTTTTATACTTTTCTAAGAGTTTTTATAATAAATGAATTCTGGATTTTATTAAACAGGTTTTCTGCATCGATTGATATGATCATATGATTTTTATCCTTCATTTTGTTTATGTGGTATATTATACTAGTTGGTTTGTAGATATGGAACCAACCTTGCATCCCAGGAATAAATCCCACTGGAGCATGATGTCTGATCTTTTTAATATATTGCTGAATTTGATTTGCTAATATTTTGATGAGGATTTTTTGCATCAATGTTCATCAGTGATATTGGACTATAATTTCTTTTTCATAAAAACGTTTCTATGAAAAATTGTATTTTTATCTGGTTTTGGAATCAGGGTAATGCTGGCCTTGTAAAATGAACTTGGGAGTCTTCCCTCTTCTTGAACTTTTTGGAATAGTTTGAAAAGGATAGGTGTTACTTCTTTGAATGCTTGGTAAATTCACCTGTGAAGTCATCCGGCTCAGGACTTTTGTTTGTTGGGAGCATTTTGATTACTGGTTCAATTTTGTTAATAGTTATTGGTCTGTTCATGTTTTCTGTTTCTCTTTGACTCAGTCTTGGAAGATTGTATGTTTCTAAGAATTTATCCTTTTCTTCCAGATTTTCCAATTTGTTGGCATATAATTGTTTGCAGTATTTTCTCATAATCTATTATATTTCTGTGGTGCAGTTGTCACTTCTCTTTCATATCTGTTTTGATTTATTTGTGTCCTCTCTTTTTCTTGATGAGGATGGTTAAAGGTTTATCAATTGTATTTCCCTTTTCAAAGAACTAGCTCTTGATTTTATTGATCTTTTGTATTTTTTTTTAGACACTATTTCATTTACTTTTGCTCTGAGCTTTATTATTTCCTTCCTTCTCCTTCCTTTGGGTGTTGCTTGTTGTTCCTTTCTTAGTTCCTTTAGGTGTAATGTTAGATTGTTTATTTGAGATTTTTCTTGTTTCTTGAAGTAGACCTGTATTGCTATGGATTTCCCTCTTAGAACTGCTTTGGCTGTGTCCCATAGATTTTGGGTCATTGTATTTTCGTTTTCATTTGTCTCAAGGTAGTTTTTATTTCTTTCTTGATTTTGTTGTTAACCTATTCATTATTTAGCATGTTATTTAACCTCCATGTGTTTGTGTGCTTTTTATTTTTCTTCTTGTAATTGATTTTTAGTTTCATACCATTGTGATCAGAGAAGCTGCTTGGTATAATTTCAATCTTCTTAAATTTATTGAGGCTTATTTTGTGGCCTAACATGTGGTCTATCCTGGAAAATGTTCCATGTGTGCTTGAAAAGAATGTATATTCTGCTACTTTGGGATGAAATGCTCTAAAAATATCAATTAAATCCATCTGGTCTAATGTGTCATTCATTTAAGGCCACTGTTTCTTAGTTTATTTTCTGTCTGGATGATGTATTCATTGATGTCAATGGGGTGCTAAAGTCCCCTACAATTATTGTAATTATTCTTGATCTCTCCCTTTATATCCATCAATATTTGCTTTATATGTTTAGGTTCTCTTATGTTGGGTGCATAAATATTTACAAGGGTTATATCCTCATGTTAGATTGATCCCTTTGTCCTTCTTTGTCTCTTGTTATAGCCTTGGTTTTAAAGTCTATTTTGTTTTAGCTAAGTATTTTAATACCAGCTTTTTTTGTTTTTCATTTCCATTTGCATGAAATACCTTTTTAAATCCCTTTGCTTTCAGTCTGTGTGTGTGAGTTTTTTTTTTTTTTTATCTGAAGTGGGTCTCTTGTAGACAGAATACGTATGGGTCTCATTTTCTTATATAGTCAGCCACCTTATGTCTTTTAATTGGAGCATTTAATCCATTTTATTTAAAGTGATTATTGATAGATATGTAGTTATTGACATTTATTATTTATATTTATGAACTTTTCCCCCTTCTTCTTCTTAAGGAAGTCCTGTGTGTGTGTGTGTGTGTGTGTGTGTGTGTGTGTGTGTGTCTACCCCAAGATCAGATTGTTCTTTATTTAAGAAACAATATGTGATACAAATTCAAGATTTTATTTAAATCATTTGTAAGTAAAGTTAATGTAATATCTCAGTGGTGAAGGAAAATTTTTAATAAAGCAAAATAATGAGTTATGTGAAGAAACAGAAGAGTGAACAGTGTTAACTGTGCCATTTAAATGATACATGATTGCAATTATTTTTGATAATAAGCAACTTTTGAGAACATCTATTCAAGTAACTGAAACCTTGCCTACTATGGAATTTGCAGTTGAATTAGAGCTTTGTTTCCTGCCTTTGGTCATTTTTAAGGAAACAAATGGAAATGGTTTTAAGAACTTATAAAAGTCTTCTATCTACCAAAAGAAATTAAAAGTTAATGTGGTAAGCACTATAAAGAAAAAGTGAAAAGAAACACACACACACAGACACACATTGTACAGTTGACCCTTAAACAATGCAAGGGTTAGGGGTACCAACACCCCACTCAGTTGAAAATCCCCATATATTAATAACTTTTGACTCCCCCAAAACTTAACTACTACTCTTGACCAGAAACCTTACCACTAACATAAACAGTCTATTGTCATATATTTTGTGTGTTATATGTATTATATACTGTATTTTTATAATAAAGTTAGAGAAAAAATCTTACAAAGAAAACATAAGGAAGAGAATATGCACTTACAGTATTTATTGAAAAAAATCCACATATAAGTAGACTTGCTCAATTCAAACCCATGTTCTTCAGGGTCAGTTGTAATTGTTTGTGGGACAGAGAGAACAGAAGTAATAACGAGACAAGTGACTAGAAGTTCAGCCCACGCAACCCCTTATTTGTTCTTGCTTGTCAGGGATTTCTGGCTGATATTTTTCAATTTTTCATTATTTTTCTTCAGTGGTTCTGGGTTTGCTTATATGTATCTGCCACAGAGATACTTGTATGTCTCAGAATGGATATATTAAAAAACATGGGACATGCCAAGCTGGAACTGGTTAGCAATTGGGGTGACCCAGGGATTGTTCTTGCCTTGAATACATGCTTCTGACCAGTCAGATCCAAGTTTCCTAGTTCTGGGAGCAGAACAGCAGGTAGTTCCCCTGAATGTTGAGCTCCTTGAGCTGAGTAAGCTCCCTGATTTCCTTAGACAGAAAGATCAGGTCATTATCCCTAAGGGTGAGTATCTGTAACTTTGTGAGCTTCCCAATATCTGGCGGCAGGATTTCAAAATTGTTGTCACTTAGGTAGAGTGCATGTAGGGTGGTCAGGTAGAAGAAATTTCCGGGAAGAGAATTTTCATTCAGGTTATTGTAAGTCAAATCAAGGACCTCAAGAGCTGAGAGGGAGCCAAATCCTCGAGGCAAAGTGGTTAGTCTATTCATGCTGAAGTTCAGATGCTTGAGTTTTTGAAGGCTGCTGATATGTGGGGGCAGCTCCTCAATCTGGTTATTAAAAGTGTTGAGCACTTCCAAATTCTTCAGTTCTGCTATGTTTGGTGGCATAGTTGTTAGCCTGTTGTGGCTGAGGACCAGTTGTGTGATGTGGGATAAGGGGAACAGGTAGTTGAGATCCAGCACATTGGAAATGCCACTGTCACTCATGTCCACTTTTAGCTGGTTCTTCTCCTGGCTCTCCTCCACCAACTTTTTCAGAGACTTGGATGTGGAGGGCAGCACCTAATAGAGTGGGCGTGAAAATGGCAGAGTCTCACAGGGCACACTGCAGCAGTGAGAGAAGTCCTTTTAATATTTATTGTAATACTGGTTTGGTAGTGATGAAGTCCTTTAGCTTTTTTTTTTTTTTGGTCTGGAAACTCTTTATCTCTCCTTTGATTCTAAATGATAGCCTTATCTGGTAAACTTATCTTGACTGTAGATCTTTGTTTTCCATCACTTTGAATATTTTGTGCCAATCCTTCCTGGGCTGCAAAGTTTCTGTTGAGAAATCAGCTGACAGTCTTATGGGAGCTCCCTTGTAGGTAACTAACTGCTCTTCTCTTGCTGTTTTTAAGATTCTCTCTTTGTCTTTAACCTGTGGCATTTTAATTATGTTGTGTCTTGATGTGGGCCTCTTTAGGTTCATTATGTTTGGGACTCTGTGCTTCCTGCACTTGTACGTCTATTTCCTTTGCCAGATTAGGGACATTTTCAGTCATTACTTCTTCAAATAGATTCTCAATCCCTTGCTCTCTGTCTTCTCCTGGTACCCCTATGATGTGAATGTTGGTACACTTGATGTTGTCCCAGTGGTCCTTTAAACTATCCTAATTTTTTAAAAATTCTTTTCTCTTTTAGCTCTTTCAATTGGGTGTTTTCTGCTACCTTCTCTTCCAAATCACTGATTCAATCCTCTGCTTCATGACGTAATCTGCTGTTGATTCCTTCTAGTGTATTCTTAATTTCAGTTATTTTATTCTTCATTTCTGACTCGCTCTTTTGTATTATTTCTAAGTTTCTTTTTTATGTTTACTATCTCTTTATTGAAGTTCTCACTGATTTCATCTATTTTTCCCCTAAATTTATTGAGCATCCTTATAACCAGTGTTTTGTTTTGTTTTTATTTTCTTTTTAAAATTAAATTTATTGGGGTGACATTGGTTAGTAAAATTATATAGGTTTCAAGTGTACGATTCTATAATATATAATCTATATATTGCATTGTGTGTTCAACACCCAGAGTCAGTTCTCCTTCCATCACCATATATTTGACCCCCTTTTCTCTCTCTACCAACCCTGCCTCATCCCCCTTACCCTCTGGTAACCACTAAACTGTTATGTGTATCTGTGAGTTTTTGTTTTGTTTGTTTGTTTGTTTGCCTTGTTTATTTGTTACTTTCAGTTTTATATCCCACATATGAGTGAAATCATATGGTTCTCAACTTCTTCTGTGTGATTTATTTCACTTAGCATAATAATCTCAAGATCCATCCATGTGGTATGTGGTGGTATTTCATTTTTTTCATTTTTTAAAATTAATTTTGTTTTAATTAGTTTCAGTTGTACAAAGCAACATAATAGTTAGACATTTACACCCCTCACAAAGTGATAGCCCCCCTCCCCCAAACTACTACTCCTGTGACAGCTTATATAGTTATAACCATTGTTTTGAACTCTGTATCTAGGAGATTGCTTGCCTCTATTTCATTTAGTTCTTTTTCTGGAGTTTTCTCTTGTTCTTTCATTTGGGAAATATTTCTTCACCTTCTCATTTTGGCTGACTGTGTATATTTGTTTCTATGTATTAGGTAGATCTGCTGTGTTTCCCAGTCTTGGCAGAGTGGCCTTATGTAGTAGGGGTCCTGTGGGGCCCAGTGACACAGTCTCCCTGATTACCTGAGTTGGGTGATCCAGGAGTGTCCCTTGTGTGAGTTGTGTGTGCCCTCCTATTGTAGTTGAGCCTTGATTGCTGTTGGCATATCTGGGGCAGGGAAGGGGGGAGGAGAGGGTTGACCCTCAGGCTGACTGGCTGTGAGGATTAGCCATGACCACAGCATATGAACTGCTGTGTGGATCTGACCCAATGGAGAGGGATTTACCCCAGTGGGGTTCTGATGCCTGCTGAGACCATCCTTTGTGTGTGTCTTTTGTAGAACTAATTGGTTGGTGCTCTGTTGTGGTCTGAAGTCGGCCACCAGGTATGTTTGTTTTGGGGCCTCTTGGGAGGGGCTTTGGTGCAGACTCAGGTTAGACAGTGCTTGTGCCTGGCTGGGGCCACCTGGTAGGAGTTACAAAGTGCTCTGCAGTACGTAGCTGCCTGTGTTGGGCCTGGAGGCATGCGGTAGAAGCCATGCTGTTAACCAAGGCTGTCTGCCACCAGCACCAGGCTGGGGCCACCCAGCAAGAGTCCCAAGGCATGCTGAAGCCAGCCACCACACTCCTGGGGCCTGTGGACCCCTGAGAGTTACAAGGGATGTCTGCAGTATGGGCCCAACGCCAGCCGCCCGTAAGGCACAGCCACCGAAAGAGCCCTGAGTAGCCCACGATCTGGGTGGGGCATGCTCTCAGGGAGTCACCACCTTGGGGCAAGCAGTGTCTAATGCAGACTCAGATTTGGTACCATTGCTGGACCTGGGGCCACTCAGCAGGAGGCACAGGGCACACTGATGCCATCTGTCATCTGCCTGGCGCCTGCAGACCTCTGAGAGCCTTTAGGAAAGTCTGCAGCATGAGCTGAGACTGGCTGCCTGCTGCTAAAAGCTCATTTAGGCCTTTTTTGCTGAACCTTAACCAGAGAGTGATCAAGTACTAGGTGTTGAAAAAGTTAAGCAGAGACCTCCAGAAGACAAGTCTTTCAAATGGAGGAGGGCAAAGGAGGCAAAAAATGGGCAAAAAGTTAAAAAAAAAAAAAAAAAAAACTGGAGCTTTGGCTATTTTCTGCCTATCAGGCAGGCCCTGAACTCAATTCCCGTTTGCTTGGTGTTTGGGGCAAGGCTGAGTTAGTAAGCTATAAATTCCACCAGTATAAGTGTGAGGAATGTGGAGATGAATGTGGGGAAGTTTTCGTTCCAAAGGGAAGGGCACAATAGTCGGCCAGCTGGAGATGGAAGATAGAAAATGTCCCAAGTGTGAGCCAATGGAGATTTGAAATTAGAATCTGGACTCAACCTGCATCTAGCTTTTAAGATTCTAATTGTAAGAGGATAGGGCTGTGAAGTAGTTGGAGGAAATTTTGTAGAGACCTGAAGTGACACTGGATTAATCTGCCAAGATAAATGATTAGCATATTTATCTGATCAGTTCAGTGAGTGTGTCTTCTTGGCAAGGAGAAACATGCATGCAGGGAACTGGTGACCTGGAGGGAAAGGGTAAAAGAAGAACAGAGCCCTGCGAAGGTGAGCAGGAGAAGATCAGCTGATGTCCAGAGAAGCCCATCTGGCTTTGCCATCAAAGGCAGCTTGACAGAGATGGGTTGTCTAAACAACTTGCCAAAGTCCCAGTGGGTTGTGGATGACACCCTTCCATAGAACTCATGGCCTGGGGTCCAGGCTTGGAGCTTACTTTGGAACTTGTTGTGAAGGATCATTTTTATTGGGAAGTGTGGTTTGGAATGTAAAACTGTTGAGGACTTTGTCTATCTTTGAAGATCAATGTTTGCTGGCATAAACTAAGGCTTTCTGGGTTCTCGGATATTGAACAACTCCCTCTTTCGTCACCGTGATTAAACTAGGTATGAACAGTGAGTATGTGGGAACTAAGAATTCAAGGATGATGACCTTCTTAGGGTATGCTTTGAATGGAAGAATTTAAAACTATGTTCGCTTAATACAACCTCACCCAGTCATACAGGGAGAGGATAGCAGAAAAGGTATTGTAGTCATGACCAGCAGTTGGGACTCCGGGCCAAGTCTACCATTAATGTGTGAAGCTGGGCAAGCCATTTAACCTCTTATGTGTCGTTTTCCTTACCTTTAACATGGAGATAATAATATCTTCTATTCTTCCCATGTCAAAGTGAAATAAGATAATAAGTGCTCGAGTGCTTACGTATGAAAAGAGATTCAACAGTATTACGTGAAACGGCTCGAGAGTCTGGGTTTAAATCCTAATTCTATGATTTACCACCTGCATCATCTTAGACATGCTTCTTAACTTGTCAGTGCCTCAATTTCCTGATCTTCAAATACCTCTCTCAAAAAGTTGTTGTAAAGACTGAATAATGTATGTAAAGTACCAAGCTTATAGATGGGGGATGATAAATTACACTGGATACATGTTAAATTCTTAGATTAGTACTTCACCTGGTATATGGTCAATGCTAGTTATTATTATTATTAGCATTAACTTTGCTATCAGATAAGAAAAGAACATTTTGAGGCAGAATTTCTCTTGCCTGTCTAGAGAATGGCTGAGTAAAACAGAAGTAATCTAATTTATGCAAACAAACTTGGGCTTTATTGGATGTAGATCTTTTCCCACCATCTCCTGAAATCCTGTTTCACAAGAGTTTTCATTTTATTCAGATAGGAACAATGAAGGAAGTAAAACCACTAACAACATTTAATGCATCGGAAGAACCAAAACTGAGGATAGGCCTTGGACATGATTCCTCAGCAATAACTTAGCAACCACAAGAATAATGTTCTGCCAGAGCCTCAAAGTCAGGGTGGTGTCCTGCCACCAACTCACCACAAGAGATTGTACCAAAACAGTGGGGTAGAAGGAGCCCACATTTAAAAAATTACAGGACAAACAAATGCAAATCCAAAATATTCATAGGCAGAATATATGATAATCTTATAACATCCATAACTGCTAAGAAAGAACTAACTACACTAGGATCCTTTATTGAGTAAAAGCTTAATGGTACGGGAACAAAATTGGTTAAGCTTGCTAGAAAGCTAATAAAACAGCTAGATATTTATTTTTCTAGCCCAAGGACCTAAGGGTACATTAAAATTTTTTTCTACCCATTACATCTTTTTGGAAGCAGTTCTATTTTTGCATTTAATGAGTTTCTGAAAATGTGTATGCAAAGCTTAATATATAAAAATCAAGCAATAGCCTTATATGTTATGTGAGGAATTTTATCCCCAAGAGCTAAACAAATTATAAAGTCCCTAGTATATGTTATAAATATTTTAATCTTGGATTAAAAATAGAAACCTTAGTGTTATACAATGTATATGTAATTATTAAAAATGTTCAAAACACAAATTAAACATTAAATAGAAACAATAAAATTTCTAATCTGAAATAATTTCTAACCTCAAATTCTTCTCTTAGCCTCCATGAAATGAGGATTTAGTGAAGAAGGACTCTCTGATGAAAATGTAAAATTACTGGCTTGGGCAGTGTATTGTGCCGAGGAACGAGCAGACTGATAGATAGATTATGATACCATCAGTTTCTTGCCAAATTTCTATCTTGGGTCAACATGGTAGAATGATTGTACAAGTCAATCTTGCTTCTTCCGTCCTTCAATGTACTTAAAGTAACATAAGTGATAATAAAAAGGAATTAGGGTTGGCATATTTAGCAAAAACTAAGAATAAAAAAATGCAGGCTACCCAGTTAAATTTGGATTTCAGATAAACAATGAATATCTTTTTTATGAGTATGTCCCAATGCAATAATTTGGACTTACTGTATTTACATGGCAACCATAAAAGGAATAAACCATTAGCAGATCATAATTATGAAAAATTTTGGATTGCACCAGATTGGATTTATCCTGTAATTCTACTTCTGTATTTACCTGCTAGAAATGAAAGATATATCAGCAGAGACACCTGTATAGGAATGTTCATAGCCGCTTTATTTATAACAGTCAAAAATCTAGAAACAACCAAATGTTCATCAGCTGTATTATGGATAAACACTTTGTATTTCTAATAAGTTCCCAGGTGTGCTAACGCTGGTTCGGGCACTATACTTAGAGAACTTTGTTCTAGGAAAATCTATAAAAACAGATTGGAACAGAAAAAAAGATAAAAGATGAAAAGAAACTGCCAGCTCAATGTCAGAGTGACTATAAGTCAAGAGCAGTAGAAGTCCCTGACATAATTATCTGGATAATTAATTACAGACCTACATCCAGAGCAGCAAAACTAGTCATGACCCTGACCTTTCCCTCCTCCAACAGCAGCAGCAGCCTTGGATCCTGGGTTATAACCCCAAGAGAAAATCCCTCCAAATAATGGGGGCTTCCTACCTGGGAGGGATACTGACATGTGGAAGTGGAGGACTGAGAAAGATAAATTGGAACTTCAAAAATGAACTCAGAAGGAATAAACAGTGTAAGTCATCTCTGCATAGGTAAAAAAATTCACTGGAGTCCTCCAAGGCCAAAGTAGAGCCCTTCCGGTCTGGCCATGAGGCGAGGAGATGGGAGTGAGAGGGTAAGGGGTCTTCAGCCTGCTTGTCTGCCCATGCCCAAGTACCTAAGTGGAATTTCTTGGTCAAGTCTCTACCCACTTACGTAAAGATCATAGCTGCCCTTTCTTTTACTGTTGGGGGAAATGAGCTGAGCAGCTGCAAAGGAGTCCATGCCAGGTACCTAAAACCATAAAAACATAAACAGACAACTAGGGATTACCAGGCATCTGAGGATCACCAGACATCATGACTAGGAAGGGGCAAGAAGAACAAATTGGCGAGAGGAAGCAGGGATAGCTCAGAAAGCAAAGAACTGGAAAGACACACTAATTTATGTACTAGGCGATATTTGAGAGGCTAGCGCATGCATAAAACAAAAATACGAACAATCATAGCCTAAGACTGCCAAAGAAATGTAATAGAAACTAAACGTGGCTGAGGACTGTGCCTCTTACTATTTCTCTCTTATTTTCTTTATAAATAATAATGGCAAGACTCAATAAAATATGCACAAAAACTGTGAAATAGAAAAAGATGTCATCCTGCCAGAGCAGAACTGTGCGTTGGCAGGTGGTGCGGCCGTGGGATTCCTCAAACTGCTCATGAAACTGCAAGTGTAGGAAATTCCAGATTCCGTGTGGGAAAGGCATTTTAGGGGTGGCATGTGTAATGTGTGAAAATCGGGTTGTATAAAACTTGAATATGTGAAAGTTAAGAACCATATGTGTCCACATTCCACTTGGCTTTCCCCAGAGCTTAGTAATAGAAATGTTTCAACTTAAATTCAAGGTCATCCTAACGTAACTAATAACTACATATAATTTTACCACTTAACAGTTTACAAAACACATTTATTAATTATTATATTTTGTCCTGATCCTGAAAGGCAGCTAACATCCCTGCTCTACTCTTGAGGGACCGGAAGCAGCCAACAATTTATATCTTCCGTTCAGCATATATATAAAGACTTGTCAGAAAGGCAGTTTTGCAAATTGTTTCCCAAAAGATGTTCTGCAGATTGTTGATCCCACAAGACAGTGGCTCTCACTTTAGTATGTATCAGAATTGCCTTAATGGTTTGTAAAAACAACCACAGATTGCTGCTCCCATTTCCCAAACCACCCCCAGTTTCTGATTCAGTAGGTCTGGGTTGGAGCCTGAGAATGTACATTTTTAACAATTTCCTCAGAGATGCTGCTTCCGTCTTCCAGGGTTCACACTCTGAAAGAGAGTAAGATACTCTCAAGAAAGAGAGTAAGATACCCTCTCAAGAAAGGGTCCCATGGTCGAATTGAGAAGGATTTACTATGTAACAGAATACAAAATAGCATCTGCTCTGTAAGGGAAGGAGTAGGGAAATGGGAATAGTTATAGTAAAATAATAGGATTGTGAATAATTTTTATTTAAAAAACCTTTTAAAATTCCATGAGTATCTTTTCTTTCAAACTGAAACTAAGGGAGAGAATGTAATGTACTGAAAAATAACTAAAAGATCGTCTACAAAGTTTAATGAAAATTTCTTAGTGATCTGGGAGTGACTTACAGTATAATCTTAACCATAAACCTTGAAATAGATTTATCTTTTTCTAACTCTGTGTGTGTGTGTGTGTGTGTGTGTGTGTGTGTGAGAGAGAGAGAGAGAGAGAGAGAGAGAGAGAGAGAGAGGGGACTATAGGAACTGCCCCAGAATTTTTATAGTGATTATCTTTGAATTTTGAGCTTATGAGTAATTTTGTTTCTTCCTTGTACTTTCTACAGTTTGTACACATTATTTACACAGTCAGGAAAATAAATCTATAATTTATTTAAAAAGTGTTTAGAGTCTGTTAAGAATCTCAATTTTTTAAAAAATGCCCCTCCCCCCCTTTCAAGGCCACTTTAAAAATTCTGCCTCTTTTGTTTAAGCAAACTCACTGATAGAATTACACATTTCTTGTAACATAATTCATACACAAGGCAATTGGGGGCTATTTACTAGTACAAAAGAGGGATTATACCATTAAATCAACGAAGATCAAATTACCACATTTCATTGCATATAGGGTATAATTAAGGCAAGTCCAAACTAGACTAATCTTTTTTTCTTCTTTTCCCCCTTGCTCCCCATTATAATCTAATTTCATCTCCTTGCCTACTATTTTTATGTATTTTACCCATTGTTTGAAAACTGCCCCAAAGTTACAGGCCAACTTCTGATAATAAATGTTTTGTTAAATTTAGAGAAAAAGCGTAAACCTCTGCATATTGTGATATGTTGATTACAAAAACGAGTTGCCAAAACAGCGAGCTCCTGTGCTAGAAGTTCATACTGTGCAAGTTTCACTAAAGGGAAAATATTCTCCTTAGAGAAAAAAATGAATCAATAGTTTAAAATTAGCTGAATTTAAAAAACAAACAAACAACAAAAAAAAAACATTTCCCAGATAGACCCAATACAATTTTTTTGCAATAGGTAGCTTAAGTCAGACTGATGTTGTTTAAAATGACCCCAAATGGTTCTTGTATCTGTAATATGTTTACGAAAATATCCCTTCAAATATTCAGTTAGTAATGCACATATTGTATATCTGTTAAGCACCAAATTTTGTAAGATCTACAAATAGTTTCCTGTCATGAGAGATGTATTCTCTAAATTGGTAGAGATCAGATTTACACATAGAAAACAATGAGACAAATGAAGGACCGTAGACATGAGTGGCTAAGTGAAGTTAGCCCACTAAACAAGGGTAGGGGCTACATCCTAATAATCATCTTCAAACCTCTATAAACACAGCTGGAACAGATCAGTGCTAGTTCAGGGGGGTTAGCAATATGGCAATTCCTAAAGTATTTTAAAATCTACTAAAGTGACTTCTTGCACTGGGAAGTCCTCAGTAAGGAGGCATTTCTCTTTTTTCTCCTGCTGCTACCTGCCTTCAGTAGATTTATATCCTACTGCAAGCTAAAGAGGGAAATAGACAAGGGGGAGTATTTCCTCTTGGGGGAGTATTTCCTCTTGGGGAAGTATGGCTGCCAGTAAGAGAAAAGCCTACTCAAATGGCCACAATAGGAAGGAAATCACATATCTCACAAGATAAGGAGCATAGAACAAGGGTGGGTTCCAGGTGTTGGAGGTTCCTGTCAGGGAACCAAGTTTCTTTAGCTGCACCTATCCATCTCCATCATCAGGCTTGTAGCAAAACAGCGGCTGCAGTTCCAGGAGGCACTCCCAGCTGTGGCCGCGGTCCAGAGCAGGAATGGGTAAACTAGGACCCATGGGCCAAATTCCGACCACCACCTGCTTTTGTAAATAAAGTTTTATTGGAACACACGAGTACCTTTACATATTGTCTGTGGCTGCTTTCACCTTGTAACAGAAGAATTGAGCAGTTGCAGCAGAGCATTTGAAAAGTTCTCACAAAGCCAGGCCAGGTGAAGAGACAGCCAGACCACTGCTGCTCATCCTTCACATTATCCATTCCTGTCCCTAATGATCCATCCACCTATCCACCCAACCATTGATCCATACTTTCACACACATTTATTGGATACTGTATGGGTACTTTAGGCTGAAATGCGTGTGCGCGCGCGCGCACACACACACACACACACACACACACACACACACACACACGGCACTGTTTTAAAAAGCGAGAGATCTCAGACACCTGCTTTTTAGAAACTGATTTCTGACCTGCTTGACTCAGAACATTTCCAAACCCTTGTTCCTTGTTGCTCCCGATCCTTGGAATAATCATTCTCTGACCTCTCGTCCCCCTTCAGGCTTAAAGCGTCTTCTTCATGGGGTTCTTTTCCACAGTGAGTCTGATCGTTCAATAAGCCGAGACTTTGAGAGTGCCAGGCAGGAAGAAGAAAAAACAGAGCAATGTCTACTGAGGGTCTCCTATGAGCCATGCATTGTGCAAGGCACTCTACTTACACGTTTTCTGTCTTCATATCCGAAGTCATTGCAGGCACGCATGAAGAACCTTGGCGGGCAGCTGAGGAAAGGAAGGGAGAAGGATGCTTTCACTGATAGTTACTAGGGAGAGATTGTTTTCCCAATTTGTTTGACAGTTACCTGGGATCTTTTCATCCTCAGGCTCCTGCTAAACTAGATATCCTTCCTCCCTTCCTTCCTTCTTTCCTTCTTTCCTTCCTTCCTTCCTTGCTTCCTTCCTTTTTTTTTCTTTTCTTCCTTTCTTCCTTCCTTCCTTTCTTCTTTCCTTCCTTCCTTCCTTCCTTCCTTCCTTCCTTCCTTCCTTCCTTCCTTCCTTCCTTCCTTCCTTCCTTTCTTTCTTTCTTTCTTTCTTTCTTTCTTTCTTTCTTTCTTCTTTAAATTAAAGTTTATTGGGGTGACAATTGTTAGTAAAGTTACATAGATTTCAGGTATACAATTCTGTAATACATCATCCATAAATCCCATTGTGTGTTCACCACCCAGAGTCAGTTCTCTTTCCATCACCATATATTTGACAGATATTCTTTCTACTCCTTCCCTTCCCTAGTCTTTCTGAGGCCTTGGAAAATTCTAGAGGGAACCTAGAGATGACTCTGAAAAAATATTCCATTGTAGGTGACTTAGGCTTAAAGAAAAAAAGCTTGTACAAAATGTTAACAAGACTAATCCCCAAAGGGAATGATGTCAATTTTCTGTAAAATGAAATGTAAGGAGAACTATCACTTATTGAGCCTCTACTACGTGATTTGTATATTAATCTCACCTCATGTCCACAATAGCCCTGTCATATATTGCAATTACTTAAAAATAGATTTGGCTGCAAATTGCAGAAAACCTAACCACAGTAGCTTAAAAAATTATGGGTTTAGTAGTCCAGTAGGTGGTGCTGGCATTGATTCAGCTTCTCAATCATGACATCAAGGAACTAGTTCCTTTTTCCGCATCACTATCCTTAGCAAGTTGACATTTAGTCTTATGCTTGTCATCTCATGATTGCAAGATGACTACATCAGTTCCAGATATCATATCTACATGTAAGGTAGAACTGAGAGGAAAATATAGGGCCAGCTACAATAGTCCCATTTTATCAGGAAATCAAAAAAATTTCCCAGTGACCCCCATATCCAACATCTAGTTAGGGATGATTGGCCAGAACTGGATCAGATGGATACCTTTAGTTGCAAAGGAAGTGGAGAAAGCAGACAATAGGATTGTCAGGGTAGCCGAAGACTAGGGATGGGCAAACAGCAACCAAATCTGGATGCTGCCTATTTTTGTAAATAAAGTTATGTTGCAACATAACCACACCGATTCATTTAAGTATTGTGTATGGTTCTTTTCATGCTACTGTGGCAGAGTTGTGACAGAAACTAAATGGCCTGCAAAATCTAAAATTTTACTATCTGGCCTCTAACAGAAAAATTTGCCGGACCTGCCTTAGGCCACTATCTAGCTTATGAACTTTCCTCCCCCAGACAAAACTGGGATGGCTTCCCATAGCGAAAAGAGGGGGACACTGTCACTGGGTAGGCCACTAACGTTATTTCCCACATGTGGCTATTGTTATCTGTTTTGGAAGAGGAAACTAAGGCTCAGAAAGCTTAAGTAACCTGACCAAGAACAGAGGTTGAATGAGTAGAGTCATAATGTCAGACTCCAGCCTCTCTGACATCGTATCCTTTTGACCATATATACTCGTATTTTTGTGAGTATTCTCATCTCACAAGAGAAATGTGTGATCACAAGCTGTGAAAGAGTTGTGAGATATTGACCTGTTATTCACTTCAGCCCTTAAACGAGTTGTACAAAAGGACAGAGAGCCAATGAATCTCCCTTAATAGGTTCACAAGGTAATGAAGCATTTACTTTGAAATTGCATTTCAACGCTGATTTCCCATCTTCCCTTTCTTCTGCATATATACACAAGCTTGTAGACCATAATCTGCTTTAGGATAGGGTTTTTTTTTCTCCCCACCCTTTGCATAGTGCCTAACACATAATTAGGACTCAAAATGGTGTTGTAACACCCGCTCCCCTCTCCCCTCATCCCACTATTGTCTCATGTCAAGTAAATACATACCATTCATGTTTGCATGTATTGTATTACCTCAGCAATGAGACTGTGAATTATTACATCAGTGGATACCCACTCTGCACTCATCATATGCAGAATGACTGAGTGACGTCCCCACCTCCACCATTGGCGCCTCGGAATTGAAAATGATTGCAGTTGCAATGTAAGGGCAACACGAATCACCTTTGGCCTGGCTGGTTTGTCCCATGAGTGAATAATGGCTGCACCATCTATCATCTATATGAATCTCAGACCTCAACCTTGGGCTGCCTCTGTCCCTTTATTTCCTCTGCAACCTTGAAACAGCAGCACAAGGGTTAAGAGATCCAATGACAGCATACTCGGGGACAAAGGAAAAGGGCAACGTTTGAAAAAAAAAAGAAGGCGTTAGCAAATCTTTTTTTTCCTCTTCTTCTTTTTCTCCATAACTCAATCTAAGGGGAACTGAAAGAAACCATTTCCCTTCCCTTCTTCCATCTCAGTTATCTTAAGCTTTCTCAAAAGCTTGTTACCTCTCTTGCCTGCAGTTCTTAGCCATTTCTTTAGCCTGGCAGATTGTTCTTCTTTCCTACCCGCATACACCTTCCTCAGGCGAATTCCTCTTCTAAGGTTTTACTTTAGAGTCAACTTCCTCCAAAAAGCCTTTCTCAATAGTTGAAGATGTCCCTGATGTCACAACGATAGAATCCTGTACACTGGGCCTAATTATCTGCCTGTTTGTCTCTTGCATGAGTCTATAAGCAAAACTTAACTGGCGTATCCTATGTGCTCAATTAACTGGCAAATGAAAGACTGAGAACAGGAATAAGAATTCCTCCGGCCCCAACCCTTCCCATGGGTCAGACCAGGGAATTCCTACTTACATTTGATTCATTCTCTCTTCCCTAGAGGTTTCTATTTGTTCCTGGACTTTGGAAACTGTTAACCGAGTGTCTTTGTTTGGAGATCTTATCTGCACCCTTCACCACCGGGTGTCATTTTCCTCTATCTCTCCAGCCAGGCATTCCTCTGCTGCCAGAGACATCCATCTCAGCTCTTTAAGTGGTGGAGCCTGGCGTCCTGGACAGGGTGCAAAAGCTACAGTGTAATCTCACTTTCTTTCAGGGCCACTGACCAGAGGAAACAAAAACTCCACTGATTGGGCTCTCTTGATGCAGACCAGCCAGGGGTTCTGTAGTTTCCTCAGTGTTTAAAATTCCTTATCTGGCATTGCTTGCAAATCAGCAGGCCCACAGATCAATGGAGGTTTATCTCCAGAGTTGGCGCTTCAAAGAGATAATACACACCCCACTCTCCTGGGCAGATAGCGGTGCCAGTGAGAGACAGGAGTAATTGGGATCAGTCAACCCAACACATAACACAACTCATTAACCATTTAAAAAGATTAAAAAAAATTTTTTTCAATTATAGTTGACATTCAATATTATATTAGTTTCAGGTGTACAGCATAGTAGTTAGACATTTATATAACTTACAAAGTGATCCCCCCCATAAGTCTTGCACCCACCTGACACCATTTATAATTATTACAATATTCTTGACTATATTCCCTACCATTAACCGCTTTCTAAAAGCAAAGTTTATTTTACTTTCTTCCCCATTATAAAAATAATCAGTGCTCATTATAGAAAATTAGGTAAATAACAAAAAGTGGAAAGAAAAACGTTTCTTGATAATTTAGTATGTTCGATATGCTTCTCTTTCGTCTTTTACTGGGTTATTTCTTTAATAGTTGTGGTCATATACATTTTATAATAAATATAAATCATATCCTGGCTTTTCTTTTCATTTAAAAGTATAGCAAATATTTCCTCAACTTTTTATGTTATTGGGTAAATACAGTTTCAAGAACAGCACAATGTGTATATTGAATAACTTATTTTACTGTTTCCTTATTGTTACGTATTTAGATGATTTCCAATATTTTTCATCTGAGTTGTTATGAATGTCGTTGAGCATAAAGTTTTTTCTAAATTTACACATATTTCCTTAGGCTGAATTCCCAGGAGAGATCAAATTATATAAATATTGAAAATTCTTGGCTTATATTGTAAGGCAATTTGCCAGAAAAGCTCTACTAGTTTATGCTTCTACCAGCAATGTTTCAATGCCAATTTATTACACCCTAGCTGAGGCTAGATACTAGTATGCTTCAATATTGCGTATTCGGATAGGGAAACAAATTCATCATAGGCTTCACTTATATTTCTTTCACTATTAATGAGGTTAAATATTTTTTCTCAAGTAAATATTTATTTTGGGGGCATAATCTATGTCCTTTTTCACCTCTCTACTTGGCCCTTTAATATTTTTTTTGCTACTTTTCATGTGAGATAATTGTTATCTTCCATATGTACTGCATATGCTCTTTTGTTTGTTGCTTTCAATTTGATTTTGGTTTGTCTGGGACACAGAATAACAGTTTTTGGTATTCCAATGTATTGCTTTTTAACAGTTTGTTAACTTTTGTTACTTTTAAACTTAAATTGCCTTCCTTCTTGAGATTTGACAACCGTTCTTTCTTTGTTTGCTTTGATTATGTTTGTTAGCTAGTTTGTTTGGCTTAGGAGAGGAGTGATAAAGAACCGCAAATCTACTTTTTAAGAAAAGAATCCAAAATTTAGAGTCAGGGTGCCTAAATTTAAATGCCAGCTCTACCACCCATTGGTCTACAATGTGCGACAAGTTACTTAAACTCAGCACCTCAATTTTCTCATCTGTAAAATGGGGACACTAACATATATCTACCTCAAACTGTTGTTGTGACAATTAATATACGTAAAGCATTTACAACTGTTCTTAGAAGCTTACAGTAAGTGCTAGGTAAGTTTTGTGTATTAATATTTATTTATTGTAGATTTAAAATTTGATAGAGCTAACTTCTGTTTTCCTTCTTTAAAAAATTGCTTATTTTTCAAAAGATTTCTTGGATAGTTTCATGTACTTGTTTTTAGGATGAAATCATGCTCCTAAAAAGATTTCCAATGAGAATTTTGTTGGCCTTGACCTATCTACTTTAGCGTAGGTTCTATACCATGGTAAGAAGCAGTAGTAAGAACAAGAATTAGATCATCAGATACCCTGGGTTTTTGTGTATCACAGTTTTGCCACTTTCTAACTGTCTGACCTTGGTTCAGTTACTTCCCTGAGATTTAGTTTCCTTATCTCTAAAATAAAGTAGGAGTAGTAATAATAGAATCTGCCATGACCCAAATGCCCACCAGCTGATATATGGATAAATAAAGTATGATATATCCATACTATGGAATATTATTAATATTTGGCTGTAAAAAGGAATTAAGAATGATATATGCTACAAAATGGAAGAACCCTGAAAATATTTATGCTAAATGAAAGAAGTCAGTCCCCAAGACCCCATATTTTATGATTCCATTTATTGAAATGTACAGAATAGGCAAATCTATAGGGACAGAAAGTAGGTTAGTGATTGCTTAGAGCTTGAGAAGATGGGAAACTTGAGGGTGATAGCTGAAAGATACCAGTTTCTAGTTACGTCTCACACGGTTTGACCTGATTGATGGTGCCAAGATTGCGTGCCTGCATCCTTGTTGAAAGGAGACTAACTACTACCCTAAAAAACTTAGCACTTAAATATGGGAATTTCCCCTAACATAGAAAGCCTATTCAGAAGACAAATGGGCAATCATGATTATAATCACATACCTACTATGAGAACAAAGATGGACTCCAAGAAAACCCCAAATCTAAGGTGAACAGAGGAAGAGGATCCCTAGAAGAGTACAGAGCTGAAGGGTGATATAGGTGAAAAGAAGATACAAAAAATATATATAATGGAAGAACATGTTTGTTTGTTTTCTTTCCATTTCAAGAAGGAAGGAGAAGTTAGTGATCAAGAGTGTTATACAGGAGTCAAATTAAATAAAGGCTGCAAATTATCCATTGGCTTTAGCCATTAGGAGATCATTCATATCCTTAGTAAGAGAAGTTTAATTAGTCTGATGAGGAGGATCCCTAATTTCAGTGGCCTGAAAAGTAAATGGAAGATGATAATACAAAGACGTATACTCTCTCAAGATTTGGGGATCTAGTCCCAACATGTGAGTGTTGTAATAAACACCATATTTGGTCCTTGGAAAGCCTTATGAGGCAGGGACTGTTATTACCCCTATATTACAGATGAACACAGGCTTTGAGACCCAAGGAGTAAGGGACTGATTGGGTCTCACACCCAGACTTGTCTGACATCAGAGCCAGGAAGAACTGTTAGGCACTAGGTCACACTGCTGACATTTTATAACAGCTGTGCTTTTCAGGGCAATCCCTATACTCACAGATTCTCCGAATAGGAAGGGATTTGCACACTGTTTCACTTGCTGGTTGCACTTCAGTGGTTCTTTCTGAGATCCTTAAAGCCAGAATATGTCTATTCACCATCCTCTCATAATACTGTGTTTATTCCTCTGTTATATTTATTTTTGAATGTTTTTTTTCTCTTCTGGTAATAGAACTTTGATAGGTTTTTGTGTTTTCCCCCCTGAGGAATCACCCATTATCTTAACCTCAGTCCACTTGCTTTTTGGCAAGTGCTGACCTCATCCACGGCTGGGCAAATCACTCAGCCTTGCCAGTTAGAACATGGCATCTCTCTGGTCACCATGATAAGTTGAAGGATACACTTGCAAACAAATTCAAGCCACTGAATATCACATTCAAGACGTAACAGCATAACTGTTGTGAAAGAGAAGTCCTACTTCCTGTTAGACTTGAATCCTGGAGGATATATACCTGTAGCTCTGGGAAGCCATATTCCCTTCGCATAGAACCTGAGAGTGAAGACTACACTTGGGAGATCAGACCCAGAAGATGGAGAGAGTTGGAGTCCCAGTGAGCCATTGGATCATACTTCATTTGAGGTCAGCACCTTTCTGCATTTCATTACATGAGCTAATAATTTTTGTTTGTTTGTTTAAGTCAGTTTGAGTGGCATTGAAAGAAAGACCAAGAAAGACCTAATGTGTAGCTTATTGCTGCCTGCATGGTATTTTTTAAAAACAGAATGCTAGACATGGAGTACCCTAATTCTGCCATATTTCTCTGTGTGCCCCACTGTCATGCAGGAGTCACGCAGCGTCTCCTGTCCCGCTCCCCACATAAGAACGCAGGATATGTTGAAGCCCAAAAGGAACACCCACGGAGCCATAGATAGGGGAGTCATATGACTATATTCTCACTGGCGGCATCCGCCTCTCTGCAATCCACTCTTGCTAGCTCAGCCACCATCTTCTTGCTAGCCCCCATTTTCTGCTAGCGTAGCCACGACAGTTATATTAGTGGCCAGTGGCTTACTGGTTACAGCTGACGGCCAACTAGCCACAGCTGATGGCCATCCAGTCATAGTTGATGACCATTTACTACCTGAGCCAGCACCTTTCCACGTGAGGCCGAGAGCCTGGAAACTACACTCCTGGCTCTGTCCCCACACCCACCCTCCCCAATATCTGAGATGATGCCTTGTATGTAGCATGTACTCAGTAAAGGCCTGATGTATCCTGTAGAATTGACTGATTCTGCAACATTCCCTAAAAGGAACTTCAGAAAAGCTTCCTATCCATAAGCTTTCTGACTGTTGTTTTTGTTTCTTGATCACAAAAGTAGTCTGCAGAAGAAGTTTTAAGTATTTGATCTTTCTGTTTGTTTGAATCCATGTTAAACTGGAATTTAGTATAAACATGTCCTTGGAATGTTCACTGCATGCTCCAACAAAACAGCTTGAGAGACACAGAGTGGATTCCTCTATCAGTGGCTCAATAAAATGAAATGCTCACTTTCTGTCCTTTGTAAAAAGAACTAGTTTTTCTCTGGGGCTTCATTCCTTTCACGGAAAGAGACTGACATCCTTCTCAAATAAAAAAGGGGCAGAGAATTAGGACATTTGTTCTGTTTATTACTGTGAAAACTTGGCAGCAGTTCTGTATCAAAATGGCCATGAGCTATTGCTGTTGTGTACAGTTCAGGAACGCAGCTCTTTGGGGCTGGGCTCGTTAAATAAGAAAAATACAGACAGAAACAAATACTTTCAGTACACACGGAGGAACTGTTAAATGATGTGTCATAGCTATGGATAGCTGGAAAATCCTGACTTGCTTGTATTAATAACTACTGAGATTGTTGTTTCTCAATGAAATACGTAAGGAGAATCTTCTACTATGTCTTTATGAAAAAAACATGGGAGGAAATGGAGTGAGTTGATCACATTAATATTCCAGTTCATAGTTGGAATATCAGCATACAACTATAGTTGTAGCTGACCCTTCCTGAGTATTTCTTGTGTGCCAGATACTGTTCTAAGCGTTTTACACATATCACTAATACATAGGGACTATTATCCCCATTTTACAGATATGAAACTGAGGTAAAGCATGATTAGTTAACTTGCTCAAGGACACACAGGTTGTAATGGGAGAGCTAGAAATCATACCAGGTAGTCTTGTTCCGGACCTTCTGTTCTTAATGATTATGCTTTATTGCTTCTCTGAATATTTGCACAGACAAGTTAATAAACTTGTGGAACTATGGTAATGTGATCTGGGAAAGTCATCTTGCAATGTCTATTATTAATAAAATTTAAATTACATATCCTTATACACACACATAGAGTGACCTCACAATCTAGGAACGTATTCTAAAGGATTTACATACCAGAATAGTTACCTCAACATTTTTGGTAAGAACTGGGAAATCCTGAATGACCACCAATAAATGAAAGAATTAACTGTTACATGATCACATTTGGCAGGTATGTTTTTAATGAATTTGGTCTTGATCTGTTGACCTGGAGGTAAATCCATGGTGATTCATTAAAGAAAGAAAAGCAAATAGCAGAGAATTCTGTGTGGTGTGATGCAAAACACAATGATCAAAGAATAAATATTTGTGTGTGCTTCCATTGAATGGAATTGAATGGAATTAGGATGCATCAGGCTGTTAGGATTTGGGAGGTAGCGAAGAATGGGCACAAGGTACAGTAAGAAAACTAAAACAACATGGAACAATAGACACAGTATAATGTCAGATTAAAATGTCAGATATAAAAGTCAGTAATATTACTGCACATATGTAATAACTGAGTATGGATTTAGGAAATATTTACATGGGAACAAGGACAAATGTTAACTCAAACATTAATTTTAATAAATGATAATTGTGTGAAAAAATGTTTTTTTACTTGTGGTTGATTTTGCGGTGGGTTCAAGTGTGAACATGAAATGAGGAGTAAAAGGGAGCAGAGATGAATTTGGTGATGAAGGAAATAATAAACAATGATAGCTAATATTTAGTGAGTGTTTATTCTGTTTCAGGCACAGTGCCTGATTACACAAAATTTCTCATTTAATTATGAACTTTAATCTCCTTTTATAAACTAGAAACACACTTTGGAAGTTAAGTGAGTTGCAGAAGATCACTCAACGAATAGGTTGCAAACACATGATTCACACCTAGTGCTGATTGACCCAAAGCCCAGCATCTTGACCACCACACTGGGGCTGGAAGGAAAGGCGGGGCTAGAAGGTGCTCTTGTTTGTATGGTTATAAAATTATAAATGGAATGTTTCTCCAGATATGGTATATTTAATTTTTAATAAAAATCACACACACACACAAAATCCAAAGGAACTTGAATTGTCACTCTGTGGGGACAGAGTTCCAGAGAGCAGTTTCTAGGCTCTCGGCCTCACGTGGAAAGGTGCTGGCTCGGGTAGTAGATGGCCGTCAGCTGTGGCTGGTTGGTCGTCAGCTGTTACCAGTGAGCCATTAGCCACTGATATAACTGCCGCAGCTGCACTGGGGAGTTGAGTCGGGAGTCGAGTGGAGTCGATTGGTTGCCAGGCAGAGAAGCGGACAGCAGGTTGCAGGTTGTGTGACTCCAGCCTCTAGTGAGCCTATAGTGCCACCAGTGAGACTATAGTGGTATGACTCCCCTATTTATGGCTCCGTGGGTGTTCCTTTTTGGCCTCACCATGTCCTGCGTTCTTATGTGGGGAGCGGGACCAGAGATCCTGCAGGCCGCCTCTCACGACAAATGGCGCAGCGAGCAGGGTCTTCCGCCCAACACACTCTACTCTCAAGTCTGGAATCAATTGATAACGAACTACTACAGTTCTTTCAATATCAAAACTTTGCACTCAGCCAGCTACCTGGTCATTCATTAACATAAGCTGAGCACACACTATATAAGACTGTGACCTTGAAGTGGAATTAAGACACCAGCCTCAACTTCCTGGACCCTGGAGAAAGAGCAGCAGGTGAAATACAAAGCAGCAGGAAAGGAGAGTTCCAAATCCACCTCAGGGTTTCTGACCTGTGCTAGAGGCCTTCCACAAATGTGTTTTGGTTATATTGCCCCTGCGGGGATTCAGGTCCATTCTTGAGTTGGCCTAGGAATCTGTTTCACACTGGGAATCTCGGTTCTCTCCAGACTGGAAAGACCTGAATCCTCAATTATATTAAGAAAATGGCCTTCCTGAGATCCTTTGGTCTCATGGATCACCCATCATGTGCCAGCTATGTGCCAGATACTCTGAGTATACAAAGCTAGCTGCTAATGATGCTAAAGAAGATAAACCCACGATTCACCAATGTTTGCCTCCAATGACCTCAGCGTCAGGAGCACAGCTGTTCCAACCATCTGAGCCACTGGGCTTGCCTCTGGCAGGCTATTGATTAGCATATATCATGTTCACAATCTTAGCTGTGGAAGGCGAAGCTCATTGGCCCATGTAGGAATCGAACCGGTGACCTCGGCATCAGGAGCACGGATGTTCCAACCACCTGAGCCACTGGGCCGGCCTCTGGCAGGCTACTGATTGCCATATATCATTTTTTTTTTACATTAGCTCACTTAGTACACACTCCAGGTGTTCTCCCATTGCTTCCCAGTGGCATCCTCAGTCAGAAAGCTTTGCTGGGCCCAGCTCTACAAAGACAGCCCTTCTCTGTGGCCCTACATCGTCTTTCCCACCAACAGATCTCAGTGAGCATCATCCCAATCCATTTCAGGCCCAATATTCTTGAATCGCAAAGAGAAAGCTTCAGAGCCCCTTTCTTATTTTCTCCCCAAGGCTGCCTTCTTGCACAATTCGAGGGGCACCATCCATGTTGTACTCAAGGAACATGGTTTCCCTCAGAGCACATCTTCAAAGATTATAGACATCCATCACAACAGGTTGCACTATGAATGGTGCCCCCTGGAGTTGTGCAATTCGGCACTAACTCCTCTATCCAACCTCAACCCCAGCTTTCTATCCAAGGAGAATGGGAAAGAACAGATTATTTAAAGACTAAGGCATCCTATTATTCCCTTCTTCCTAGGCAGTAGGTTTCCTGTGATGAAGTTGTATAATTAAGAAAGGTTACTCAGGTGACTCTTGCAAAACAAAGATCTACTTCGAAGTAAGTCTCCAAAGTTTTTTTTTTTTTTTTTTTTTAATAAAATATATTTTCTGCTCCTCCAGGCACCCCATTGCACAAATAACAGCTATTATTTATTCAACAGACATGGGACATACTTTACATGCATTATCTCATCTCTCTTGTAGAAGAATTCTAAGTCTAATAATGGACCTTAAATGTACAGAAATTATAGTATAAGGTAGAATGTGAAAAAAATTCCACGAGTGCGATAAGTGCACTCTCCTGAGCACCAGGAGAGCTCAGAGGAGGGAGGGAATATTTCCAGCCAGAGAGTCTTATTTCATCAACAGTCAGAATGTAATTATTGTGTGCCTTTTATATTCTGGTCTCAAGAATCTCACAGACCATGGGGAAAAGGACAAGGAAAAAAATCATCTTGATAGTGTGATGTCATCTGATGACTGCAATATGGCCATCAAGGCAGGCTCCTCGGAAGAAGAGGCATGTGAGCTACGAGCATGGAAGGTTTGGGGAGCTTCTGAAGAAATAAGGATGGGTTGCACCTGGATCTCATTATAACAGTCCCATACTCTAGAAGAGAGAGAAAGAAACAAGGGGTTGTTGACTTGCCATTCAATTCTCCTCTAAGGGCCTAATTTTGAAGCCGTTAATGGTAACCAGTCCTTCCCCTCTGTGCAACTGGCTTTCCTCCCACTGAAGATTGCACTGCACTTTTCCCTACTTAACTCCGTTCGGTTTGTGACCTCTCCAATTTACCAGTTCTGATGCACATCCTCCATCTTTTTTCCCACTGAGAAGAAACAGCCGGCTTTTGGACTTCCAAACCTCCTGGAAAAAGGCCAAGCTTCCATAAACTCCAGAATATTATTGTGTGAATTAAAATGTTCGCATGGTATCAACCATGCAGTTACTTCAACATTTATTTTGGAAAATATTACATTTGGAAAATGGGAAGCATTCCAGAGTATTCTCTTACCTTGAAATATCAGCAGACACAAGGGTATTTTGAGATCATTTCTCGCTCAAATGTTAGCAAATAATCTGTACAATTAGAATTTAAGATTGCCTTAAATAACATTAGTTAAGGGTTCTGGGGCTTACAAAATGCCTATAGAATATTTGTGGAGAAATTTGGGGCAGAAAGCTGCAATTCTAACTCTCTAAGGCAAACTTTCAAAATGTCTTTGAGTTAAATCCCACTTGGCTCTTACTGTACATTTCTCTTCCAATCGCTGATGATTAGACCTTGCTCAGTTGCACTTTTTCCAAGAGCTTACATGCTTCAAGCTCCATCCCTTTGGCTATCAGAGGCAAAGCAGTCTACAGCCTTTGAGAGAACCGTATCTAAACCTAAAGGCTGAGGCACGTAGGAGCCGAAGGGCCCGTATATTTTCACCTTGCAGTCCTCTTCCTGCCATCTGTTTCTCCTCAGCCTGGTTTGGCAATGCAAAAGCTTCAAGAGAAGAATGCCAAGGGGTCAGCTGTCCCAGGGGCACTTTATTGATGCAGCTTTTTCTTTAATGTGGCTCTATGTCTAGTGCCCATGGTATGTTTGCAGTGGCCACAATACAAGTGAGAATGGAGGACCTTGAGAAAAAAGGCCTGGAATGATGGACAGGTTGCAGTCCTTGTGTGTTCATCCAGGCTTTGAAATTTGATAATATCTGAGCCTCAACATTGCCCATCATCCCATTTATGAAAAAGAAAACCAAGTAGACACACGTGTGTGTGCACGTGTGTATGTGTAAATGAATAAAGGAAAAGTAGGAGGGCAGATACCAACAGACAACAGTGGTTACCTCTGGGAAAAGAAGTGTAATTAGGTGGGGGTGATGGCAGGCTATTTTTTTTCCTTTTTTCCCCTTCTCCCGCCTCCCCCCCTCCCCACTCTGGTTCAAGCCATTGTTTCTCAGTCTAGTTGTGTAGGACACAGCTCCCTGGCCCCTGCTGGTATTACGAGCCTTGCACTTCCCCCCAGCTGGAGGCAGTCGGTCATCACAGCACACAGCAGCCCGCGGGGCAGGACGCACCAACCTCCAGCTGCTCACAGCAGCCCAGCTCCAGGGAGAGCCGTTGTTCACAATCTTAGCTGTAGAAGGCGCAGTTCAATGGCCCATGTGGGAATTGAACCGGCGACCTTGGCGTCAGGAGCACGGCTGTTCCAACAACCTGAGCCACTGGGCCAGCCTCTGGCAGGCTATTGATATACATATATCATTTTTTTTTACATTGACAATTCATGTGGTCTGTGAATAAACAAAGAAAAATGATTAAAATAAATGAAAATATATTTTGAAAAAGAACTGAATATAATTCTATGTACCAATATAGAAAACTATCCAACTAATGTTAAGTTAAAAATAGCAAGTTTAAAGTGGTAAATATCATAAGTTCAATTTTGGGGAAGATGTAAATATACCCACATGTAATTTGTAGTATATGCATAGAAAAATTCACAAGGAAAATACAATAAATTATTGTTGTGTTTATTTCTGAGAGAGGGAATTAAAGGGGATTTTTAACTTTCTACATTGTATAGTTAATTCCCTAGAATATTTAAATTTTTAATATTAGCATGTCTTGTTTTTTTAACAAACAAGTTGGATGATGTATTATTATGCCCTTATTTATGTGATATTGCCCCCAAAGGACTGATTGGCTGGTATTAATGGACCAATATGTAACACCACGTTGATCGATCTGAACAGCTAACTCACACTCAAATGATAATGTTTATGGGAGGTTCTCATTTTAATAAGGAGTTTAGTTTTCACACCTATACTTAACCTTAAAGAAGTAGTTCCTGCTGCTACAAATTCCCTTCTTCTTCTTCTCTTGGTAAACTCCTATTCATCCTTTAAAACTGAGCTCAACTATTAGCTTTCCCCAACTCCCCAGATGGAATTAGTACTTTTCATTTTGGTCCCATAGCATTTACACATACCTCAAGTTACTCCATGCACTCTAGTTCTGTTTTACAACCTGTCTGCTAAATTGTCAGGTCCTCACAGCAAGGATACTATCTTATTTTGCTGTGTCTCTGTCTCAGGGCTTAATATAACGAGTAGCACTTAGTAAGTGTTCAATTAAATGGTTTGTTTCCTCAGCCTTCCCTACTATAAGAGTTTTAAATCCAGTGGAACCCACACAGAATCTCCTGCAGGAGCATTTAAAACACAAATACTGATACCCCACTATAGCTATTCTCAATTCAAATCTTCCATATGGTTCTTTCTCTTCCCGTTCCCCTTCCCTTTCCCACTGTTTTCCTTCCTGAATAATGCAGTCCACAGCCGTTAACTAGATTCAAACAAGGTAGGCGTACACTTCATAGTGGTGGGGTGGAGCTCCAGTGTGGAATGACAAAGCCTAAGCCAGATGAGGAGAGTACCTGGGTGGGAGGGCGATGTGGCATGGATGTCAGAGCTCAAGCAGAGTGAGGCGGGCATTCACACAGGTGTTGCAGCACAGGGGTGAATTGGGATGGAGTGTCAGAGCCTAACAGAGTCAGAAGGGGGCCTCCATGAGGGGTCTAAGCAAGATGAGAGGTTCAGTGCAGCAACTTCCTGCTTGGATGGAGTGTCAGCGCCCCCGAGGGGCAGAAGGGTATTTGTATGGGTGTTGGGCGGACCAGGGTGGGAAAAGGTTAGTAAATAAGTAAATGTATTGATGGGTGGTCTCTTACTATCAGAGTTACAAATATGGAACAGAGGAAAACTACAATGAATTTTATGGTGTTAGATTGGAATTGGAGGCTCTCACGCTTTTCAGTATAGATATAGATATAGAAATATAGATGTAAATAGTGTGTAGGCATAAATATTTATGAATAATATCTTAGCTCTGTTCATTTGAAGGGTTTGGGAGCAGCAACACCCCAGTAGCAAGAAGGCATACTTAGCACCTTCATTTCTGTATGCCATTCTCTTCTAAAAGGAACAAGAGTTCATTACAGGATTGGCTGATTTCAGTGCTGTGGCAGTGAAGTAAAAGTAAAAAATGAACCTGGACATCTGCGCCAAAAAAACAAAGAAGTGCTAAAAAAAAATAATGGGAACATGTCCAAAGAGCACAGAGACAGTTTGAAAGAGTTCCCACTGGCCAGACCTGGAACAATTTGAGCATCAAAATAACAAATGATAGTTATGGTTTATAACCCACTGGATAAAATAGGAATCCATGATTACATACTGATATAAATAAATAGAAAGTTTGATAAGGAACTGGATGTTTACATAATCTTAGGGTTATCCCCCATTTAAAAAAACTTATTAATTAAAGACAGAAAAAGAATGGTTTCATAGTGGACAAGCCTGACAGACATCATCTTAATGAACTGATCAAAGTACCCCTAACCAGTAATGGGACAAGTCAAAATTGTGTGCCACCTAATAGGATGCAATAAGAAGACCATGACATCACTTTTATGATATTTGTTTTGGAGGTGCAAAACCAGAATCTAATCATGAGAAAACTTCAGACAACCAAATCTGGGGGCATTCTACAAAATGTTCTGTAATTTTAAAATGTCAAGGTCATAGAAATCAAGGAAAGACTGAGTCAGCAGCCTGAAGAGACATGACATATATACAACACATGATTTTATAATCTCCTTTTACTTTAAAGGACATTTTGTGAACAATTCATGAAACTTGAATGGGATCTGAGGAGTTGAGGGTAATGAAATATTGATATTAATTTTCCTGGTTTTGATGGCTTTTCTTTGGTGATTTAAGAAAATGTCCTTGTTTGTAGGAAATACTAAAGTATTTGAGAGTGCTAGGGCATCAAGTGTCAACAGCTAACACTTAAGTAGTTCAGAAAAAAGGTTTTTTGTGCTCTTCTTGCTACTTTTCTATAAGCTTGAGAATATTTCCAAATAACAATTTTTTTTTTAATTCCCAGATAAGCCTAAGCCATCTTTGTTGGATCAAAAGCTTCCCATGTGATCCCAATGTTTGACAGTGGAAACTACTGGATTAAACAATGTGATGGATTCTTATTAATCAACTTGGGTTTTCCTTCCTCACATGAACTTCTTTGTCATATGGGAGTACTTGGAAAAATATAGACTTCCTAGGTCCAGCCTGAAGCCCACTGGATCAGAATCTCCAGAAATAAAGCCTGGATATTTTTAGTCATGATGAATAGCTCTTAGGATCTGAGAAGCTTGGGAAACATTAAAATTCATCATGAAGGTCACTGAATCTTTTCTCTAAGGAATGCAAGATGTGGCAGTTTAGTATCAAAATAGTGAATGATATTTGCGCACTACGGAAATCTAAATGACCAGAGCAAGGTTTCTAAATCCTATTGCCGAAGAACCTTGGGTCAACAGAAAACTGCTGCCTGGAGAGTGGTGGCCCTGGAGACCACCAAGGTAGTCACTTTAGCTGAGGGCATGAAAGGAAGGGTCTGTTGTCTGACAGAGGAATGAAAATAGCTGTTGTATTTTTACGGTGGAAAGGGAAAGTGCACTGGCCTCTCTGGTGGGTCCCCTGGGACTGGAATGGCAGTGGTTCTGCAGTCTGTGAAAAACGAATACCTGAGCCTGTCTGAGTGAAGTATCATAGGATTTCTGGTGGGACTTGGAGGAGAATGGGTGTGTGTGATGGAAAGGACTGAGCACTACATGCCTCCCACGGCGAGGTCCAGTGAGGGTCATTCTATGTTGGTCACAGCACTGAGAAAACGGAGTCTGTCATGAAGTCACCCTCCACCAACATACCATGCTGACCTGTACATTGAACTGGGGCAGCAGTCTCATTCCACAGTGCCAGGCCAACAGGGAGGGACCAACTTTCAACAGCAACACCTTGTGGCATCAGGGACTAGGATGGACATTGGAGACTGGGCTTATCTTAGCTCGAAGTAGAAATCAAATGGTCCTCCTAAGTGGAAATCCCTCCAGGATTCTCAGAAGATCCAGAAGAAGGGAAAGGAGCCCTTGGAAAGTGACCCAAGATTCCACGCTCATCTAACTGAGGGGCTCAAGTCATGTTTCCTTTAATTAGGAAAATGGGATATGTGATCATAATTCTGCCTTGAGAGTTGAAGAGTGGTTTAGAGCAGATCCATTTCAGTGGATCTGCTTTGATTTCTCTTGTACATGATCTTGTACATGATTGTGCATGATTACTAATGAATGGATAAACAGAATGTGATCAATAGGATTTCCACAAATCTGGCTGGGAACCCACGTGAAGCCTGCTTTTGTATTCTGCGCACCTATGTGAAACAGGTTTCTAAGACATAAAGACTACATCCTGTAGTGCACATACCCAGTCTTGTAGACCTCACCGGACTATGATTAAAAATGAGGTCAGGTTTACCTTATGTCCAAATTACTGTGGCTCAAACTTTCATCTTACCTGATGACACGAAGTCTCACCTTTTATGAGGCTCCTCTCCACAAGTAGTAGGTCTTTGCTCTTCCCACCTGCTCACGCGGTCCAGGAGCCCTGCCACCTCTGGTTCCAGACTGCTCATCACAGCTCCCCTCCTGGCACCTCCCACCTCCTGCTACCGTACAACTGAAGCCACCGCAGCTGGCCTCAAGAGGCTTTTCTTCCCTCCTAAATGTCCCTAAAGGTAGACACAGACCCTTTCTTTAATTTCCCTCATCATGACAGGCTGTAACAGTTGACAAAATTGTACAACATGGTTAAGGATAAGAGAAAGAAATACAAAACGGACAAACTTAAAAGTGGCTATTCTGGAATTCTGAATGCTCTCCGAGCCCACAAGCCAAAGCACAGGCTGTCTTTGGGCCATGGAGGTGCCTTCCTGCCTGGTTCCCAGGCTCGGGCTGTCTGGCAGAGTCTGTGATCATCTCCTTTGGGGGTGACCTCCAGTGAGTTTGCCCTCCCGAAAATCCAGACCCCAAGCTCCAGAAGCCCCAGGAGAACACATTTCTCCCTGTAGTCTCGCTCTCATCTCAGGCCTGCCGTCCCTATTCTCATTTCCTGTCCGTTTCCTCTGGGGAAACTCCAGTCACCGCCGCCACTCATGGGGTGAGGTCCGTTGCTATGGCCTCTGAGAGATCATCATATAAAAGCAAAATAGCCAATGGAGTTCATTCCCCAAGTCTGTGTTTGAGTATTACCACGTGTGAGACAGTAACAGGCCAGCCTTCATGGACTAAGCCTAGTCCAGTCCTGTTGTTTTACGGCATTTTAGCCACATGAAATAAAAAACCAGACCTGGAGCTTCCCTGTCGTCCTAAAGTCTTCACTCCCAATCTCCTGTGAGAAGCTATTTAAACAAGAAGCATAAGCATCTCTACTAAAACACACAATACTATATAGGCTGGGGGCGTCTACACCCACACCTTAAAGGAAATATTTCTCCAGCGGCATCATGCACTACAGAGATGGTGCTCGGCCCACAATAAAGGCAAATTTTAATATTAATATGCAGAAAAGTTCATAACTCTGCAGTCACAACTGTCAAACTTTCATTCCAGAAAAGGGTGTGGTTCAATATTTGTGTATCTAACCTCTAACATTTTGATCGTTTCCTCCAAAGCAAGAATGAATTTGCCTCAAAATGAAT
Organism: Rhinolophus hipposideros; assembly: GCF_964194185.1. NCBI lineage: Eukaryota > Metazoa > Chordata > Mammalia > Chiroptera > Rhinolophidae > Rhinolophus > Rhinolophus hipposideros. The sequence goes on from NC_138056.1 coordinate 58,457,038, forward strand.
GAAAGATTCCACCTCTGGGAAAAAACCACTTGAAGATCTGAAATGACAATATTCAAGCTACTCTCCCTATCCCAGGCTTCAAAAATCTCAGGCCTGTTTTTGTCAGGGCTCCGGTTACAAATACTATGCACCTGTCGATCCCCAGCGGTCTCTGCTTTTCCCAAGGGTCTCACTCCTGAAGGGGAGTCCAGCTCTGAGCTGAGGGTAAGGGTAACTGCTTTCTCCTTTCAGGGGACACAGCCCTGTCCCTGCCACACAAATATGGAACTAATTTTGACTTCTTTTTCTTGAACTTTAGATACCTGGCTTGTCAACATTCATTCAAAAAGAATTTTATAAAGTTAAAGAATTAGAGTTAGCCAAATAGTGAAATTGAGATTCTTTAGGGATTCAATTTCTATAGTCACAGGTCAGAATTAAATGAATTTGGAGGTGTGGGTTTTAATGGGTTTAGGTTGTGGAGACTGTCAACTCCGATAAATTGAAGCAAAAAGTAGATTTTTCTGAATACGTTTCTGAATAGACTTTAAGCTTTTATAATTAACAACAGCTGGCAAATGCTCACGTCTATTTCCATTTATATTGGCCACTAGCCCAAACAATAAAAACGGGTTTTTACAAATCGTAAACTTAAAAATCATCAATGAGGAATGCCATTTTTAATTTAAAAAAAATCCCACGTGGGTATACACTATGCACAAAGAAATCACAGAGAACTTTCCGTTCTTTTCTCCTGACTTCAGTTCCAGTCATTCAAGTATTCATTGCCTACCATGTGCCAGGCACTGTACAAGGTCTTGACGTTGCTATCAAGATGAAAACGCAAACCTTACCTCCTGGTTGGGGGATAGAGGTGAATGGGGTGGCAGGAAACACTGTTAACTACAATCTGAAACTTAAAAGCCTATTCTCAGTTGAATATGGAAGTGTGAACCATGTGTGGCGGAGGCACAGAGAAGAGCAACTAACACTATCCAGGCTTCACAGAGAAGGTGCATTTGAGTCATAGCTTGAAAGGTGAGTAGAAAAAGTCATCCAAAGACGAGACCAGGAATTCAGTGTTTGATGCCTATCCTTCTTACTAGGCTGACTGTAATTTCCATGCAGATAGGGACTGGCTCTTGCTCAATGTCGGATTCCCAGCACCCAGCTCAGCACTTGACACAATTCGAATTAATTGCTGGCCAACTGATTGAACAGATTCTTAGGCAAAGAGAACTGCATGTACAATAGCACATAAATACGTAATACAATGATTTTTCTAGACCATGATTTATAACACCAGCACCATTAGCTCCTGGAAAGGAAAGAGGTATGTCCTATGTTAACTCAAAAGAGGCAAGCACTAGAGAAGAAGCCAGGAGATCTGAGTTCTAGTCCCAGCCCTGTTATTAACTAGCTACATGACTTTGAATCATTAATTAGCCTGTACCACCCTCAGTTTTCTCAGTTGTAAAAGAGCCTTGTAAGGGCTTAGTCTTACAAATTATATATTGTAAAAAAAAAAAAAAAAAGGAAGAAAAAGAAAATTAATAGAAGGGGAAAGAATGTAGTACTGCATCTTTTCCTTTTTTTATCAAAATGCATTAAGCATTAAGGTTATAGAGATTTTTGCATCAATCTAATGCAGGCATCTTTAAAATGTTTTGTGCCATGGATCTCTTGGCAGCTTAGGAAGACTATGGATTCCTTCTGTCTTAGTCTAATTGGGCTACTGTAATAAAATACCACAGACTGTATGGCTTACAAACAACATAAATTTATTTCTCACAGTTCTGGAGGCCGTTCAAGATCAAGGTGCCAGTGTGGCTGCATTCTGGTGGGGGCGCTCTTCCTGGTTCATAGCCAGTGCCTTCTTTCTGTGTCCTCGCATAGCAGAAGGACACACTAAGCTCTCCGAGGCCTCCGTTATAAGGCCATCTCCTAATACTATCACAGTGAGTATTGGGATGTCTATATATGAATTTTGGGGGACACAAACATTCAGACCATAGCATCTTCTCAGAATAATACCTTTAAATGCATAAAATTAAAATACATAAGATTACAAAAAATCAATTATATTGAAATGCAATTTTTAAAATTAAAATTTTGTGATATACTAACATGTTACCAAATTAAGTAACAAGACTTGACAGCCAGTTGTTATCATTTTTGAGATATCTGCTGTAATATAATATGAAACATAATATGAAAATTGTAATACAGTATGAAATTTGTTGTAATATAATATGTTGTAGTATAATATGAAAATATCATATTTGTAATATAATGTGAAAACATCAGTAATTTCAATTGGTGATAATGTCACAGATGCTGTCAACACTACTACGGTTTCTTACCTACAGTCAAATGGTGAAAAATATGATATTTCAGTCAAAGGTTAGTAAAAATAAAAATGTAATTGTTTTTCATCCAAGTTCATGGACTCCCCTGAATTCTATCCACAGACCCCCCGAGTAAAAAACTGTTCTAGTGGAATTTCCAGGAGACTTCCCAAGATCAGAGGAGATGCAATTCTTTAATTTTTTAGAACTGAAATAATGTGATACTTTAGATTAAAAGAGTACACTAAATTCTAGCAGAATAATACCACAAATGAAATAAAGAGGCATGACTAGAAACATACTGTGAAGCATCAGCAATAAAAAGAAAATTCTAAAAACTACCAGAGTGGAAAGACAAATAACCTGAAAAATCAAATTAACATTGGCTATTTAATTAGCAAAATTCTGTGCAAGAAAACAATGATGAAATGTTTTGAAAATACTGAGGTGAAATTAACTTTAAATCGACAGTTTCATTCATATCCAAATTATCATTAGTTTGAGGAAGACTGAGGGTAAAACTTTCCACATGTAAATATTTAGAACAATTAGCACTCACGACCTAAAATAAATTCTAGTAAAAAAAAGAATAATAATTCAGAAGAAAGTGGTGAAATTCAAATGTAATGTATACTAACTGGGAAAAATTAATTAATATAGTAGTATATAAAATAAAAAGTGAAAGAGCTCTGTCCTAATTCCTTTATTTGTTGTGTATTCTCTGATACCCTTTTCAATGCCTATGTAAACATGTACACAAATACATATATACAAAATGTCTTTTATTCTTTAAATGATGAGCTCTCTCAATATAAAATAGTTTGTGGGTTTTTCCCCCCATTTAATGGAATATCATGAACATCTTTCAACATTAGTACATGCAAATATCTACACTACTCTTTTTACCACTGACATTCCACAATATGGATGTATCATAATTTATTTATTTAACATGTCCCTAACATGGACATTTAGATTACTTTGAAAAGTTCTGCTCTTATAAATAACACTTGGAGAAATTTTTTTGTCAGTATTTCTATAGAATAGTGGCCTGGAATTAGAATTGTTGGGTCAAAAGCTATGCATATTTAAAATGTTCATAGATCCTACTGAAATGATTTCTAAAAATATTGTTAATTTATAGGCAGACTACAAGTATATGAGATGCAGTATTTTAAGGGAGAAAATTTTCAAAAATGAGAACAGACACAAAATGGAGAGAATTTGGTTGTGAATTTTCATTTAAAAAGAGCCAGAAAATAAGCATTAGTTTGAATGCACATGACAGATTGGCTTTGTCCTTCAGACCATGTGACAAATACTTTTCCAAAATTGATCACAAACTAATCCAAAAAGACTCAGTAAGGAAGAAACTCTTCAACTATTCAGTTAGGCCTTATTCTATTAAGAACAGATCATCAAATACATCCTTGCAGATAATTTTATTTTTCATAAGATAATCTTAGTGAGGAAAACTTCTGCCTTTGAACTTGATTCTAGCCATGATGGAGCACTAATTTGTACAGTGAAAGTGATAAACTCCTTGATAAAAAGTATCTGCGTCATCTTAGAATTTGTAATATTTGTAATATGTTAAGAATGAAATTGCTGGGCAGGTTTAGACAAGTACTTAAGACTTTGAACAAACAGATATTGAAAAGTTTAGAGAGAGAAAAAAATATAAATGGCCCATTACTTGAATCTTCAAATTAGGGTACAACTATAGAATGCTAACTATACAAGTTTAACTATAAAGGTATACTTTAAATAGTATTTTACTAATTCAGCAAACACTTGAGTGTGCCTATGTAGTAGATTCTGGGTTAGTTAGGCACTAATGACATTGCATTTATTTTGGAGGAAATTGCAGTTTTGAAGAACTTCATGCATTTGATTTCTATTATTTCTCTAAGCAAGTTACATTAAGCAAAAATGTACCCTCATTTTGCAAATGGGTAATGTCAGTTGCAGAGAGGCAAACAATAGTGTTTATTTTAAAAGATTATACTGACAACCTACTAGAGCACCATCTGACACACAGAGTAACACAAGAGATGGTCCGTGCCTTCAAAGCACTCGCAGTTGTTCTAAGTACCAGAATTTCAAAAAGTATCTATTGTTAAAAAGCATAGCAGAACCTTCACACACAAAAAAATAAAATGCTGCTACCTCATGACATACACAGATTTTTAAAGGACTTGTGAAAAGTTAGAAAAAGAGGCACCTCATCAAGGAAGGACACACAAAAGTAGCAACACGAACTTTGTGGATGTAGCTACATCCTGGAATGAACAATTGTTTGAGTCTCATTACGTCAACAAATAGGACACTGTAGCTCTGTTTGGCATCAGATAAAGGAAGGCGTCGGCCTTATGCTTGGGAGTAAGCAATGTCATCGAAATGGATGATAAGCAGAATGCAAAGTGATTAACCTCTTTTGTGGTTTTATGTTTACTATCAAAAATAATTATCATTTATTAGAATAAAATTAAGGATAATTGAAGACCAAGGTAGGAGAGAAGGCAATAAGAAGTTAGCCATTTTTTCCATGAATTCAAGTGTCCAGACTCAAGTAAATGATTTAAATTACTTATCATAGAACTATAATAACTTGTAGATATTACAGAATTGTGGAGCTTATGGATATTTTTGTGTGCTCATGGATAGTTTAAAAGGATCAAAAGCTTGAGCTTAGGCTAATATTGTATTATATATATTCTTGTATATAATAATACACACACACACACACACACACTCACTCACATACTGGGGGTCCCAAAAATAACGTATACAAGTGGACACTTTGGTCAACGTTGCTCAAGCAGTAGTTCGCCATAATCAGAAGTATCTGGACGTTGATGGTAACCACGTTGAGCACCTCTTGAAATTGCAGATGTCAAACGTGACTTGTATTCATCTTTTTTTATTGGTATATATTGAGTATTACAATTTTAATACAGTTTTCCTTTCTTAAAATGTGTATACATTTTTTTTGGCACCCTGTGTATATAAAATAGTCATGTATATACTTTTTTTGGCACCCCTGGTATATATATGTTAAAGGTGTAGAAGTCATTTCTAGAAATTATAGACTAGGGTGATAAACTGGAAATTCTATCTGGGAGTCAAGTTATTTGTTCCTTCAAAATTTAGGGGGGGTGTAGTGTTCTATGTGCTGAGGGAAAAATATAAAGATGACAAATAGGGCATATTCTACTTCCAAGGAACTGAGACTTTAATAGGGAGTTAAAGAAGTAAACAAGAAAACAAGCAAATAAATAAGAAATAAGCTCCAAATATTTTTGTCTTGTTTTCTTCTTTAAGGAGAAGATACAGTGTTTTAAAATTTCTCTCTCACCAAGTCTTGCATTTATTTATTCATTCAATATTTTACTCAAAGTATTCTGTGTGCAAGGTACTGGGCTATGTGGTGTAGAAAATAACATAGAAGAATCAGAAGGAGAGTTTGCCTTCAAGGAGCTGACAATGAGAAGGAGTTTTATTAAAAATTTAAGTGTGACTGTCTTAATCTGTTTGGGCTGCTACAACAAAAAATGCCATAGACTGGGTGGCTTAAACAACAAACATGTTTCTTGCAGTTTTGGAGCCTGGAAAGTCCAAGATGAAGGCACCAGGTGATTTCACGTCTGGGGAGACCCTGTTTCCTGGTTCATGGCCCATACCTTTTGGCTGTGTTCTCACAAAGTGGGAGGGTCTAGAGAGCTCTTTGACGTCTCTTTTACAAAGGCACTGATCTCTTTCATGAGGGCTCCACATAGTGTCTGAACGGTCTCCCAGAGGCCCCACCCTCTAATGCCACCACATTGGGAGTTAGAATTTCAACATATGAATTTTGGGGGGACACAAACATTCAGTCCATTGCAGTAAGTGATGATGATAAGCTTGCATGGGTTCATTTAAAACAAGCTGTACCGTTGCATACGTATTCATTTGAAAAGGAAGGGTCATGCAGTCCACAAGGTGAGCAACTGAGAAGATTGGTTGGTTGTCTCATAGGTAACCTGACCCTGGGGTTGCTATTTTTGGCAGAGACAGTGGTAGATCCTTAACAAATCTCATTTCATCCTCCTTTTCTGGTTCCACAGGAAGACGATATTTCCCATCCTCCCTTGAGGTTAGGTGGGGGACATACAACTTTGGTTCTGGACATAGGATGTAAGCAGAAGTCATGTAAACCATTTCAAGTCCTGGCCCTTAAAAATAAGAGCAATTAATCAGTATCTATTAAAGCTACACATATGCCTACTCCATGACCTAGCATTTCTGCTCTTAGGTATATGCCCAAGAGAAACAAATCATATGACTACAAAAAGACAAGTAAAAGAATGGTCAGAGCAGGTTTAGTCAAAAGCTTACAACCCAAATGTCCTGGAATGGAAAAATTGTGCTTTATTCATACAATAGAATACTACAGAGAGATAAAAATGAATGAACTAACACGCATGAACTCTTAAGCGAGGGAAGCCAGAAACCGAAGAATATTAATCTATGCTTCTATTAATGTACATTTGAGAAAAAGGCAAAATGAAGCTGTCGTGATAGGAGTCAGAATAGTAGTTATCTCTGTTCACAGGAGTATGAACTGCGAAGGGGCACAAAAGAGTCTTCTGATGTAATGGAAAACCTGTTTTTCTGGATAGTTGCCTGAGGAGTTAAGGCAAATGTAAAAATTCATCAAACTGTACACTTAAATGTTTGTACATTACTATATACAACAACTAAAACTTATGCACAAAAAAATCAAATTAAAAAAAAAAGTGACTATTGAAGGCCCAATAAAGATGGAAGAACCTTTACCTTGAATCACTACTTGAAGGAAATTTTCCTTGAAGAGCTGCCCAACCTGCTTTGGACTTTGTGTGAGCATAAAATAAACCTTTCTTATTTCAAGTCCCTGAGATTTAGGGGGGGTGTATGTGGTATCTCAGCGTAGCCAAATTTTCTTGGTTAATACCCACAAACTACCAAGGTCAGAAACCTGGTTTTGTCAGCACACCAAGGGAAGCTCTGTCTCTCATAGGCTAAGTGACACAAAGCAAGCTTATAAATAAGTGTACGAATCAAAATTCCAATTTATTAAATGACAGGGAGGAAAAAAAGCCCTCTCATACAACCTAGGATATCTGTATTACTATGATCACGCCTTTTCTCTCACTCAAGACAGACCTACGTGAGAAGTAAAACTATAATAAACGTTTGTCTGGTGTACCTGTTCTCAGTTAAGGAGCATTAGTTAGATGAATCAAATGTTTAATGGCTAATATATGGTGACGGAAAGAGAACTGACTCTGGGTGGTGAACACACAATGTGAGATATAGATGATGTCTTACAGAATTGTACACCTGAAATCTATGTAACTTTACTAACAATTGTCACCACAATAAACTTTAATTACAAAAGAAAATGTTTAATGGCATCCTTCCAACAGAGCTTGTGAATCCATGTCATAGTAAAGACAGTTTTGTCGGTGACTCCAGATTACCCAGGGTCCCTTCACTGCAGTTTCCACTCCCCTAAGCACATGCCTGACTTACCTCAGTGGCTCTCTCCCTCCTTTTTTTTTTCTGTTTCCATTTTTATCACCTTTTTTGTAAAGGCATGTTATTGCATTCAGTCCAACTTTTTAGACAGATGTGACTGGCCTTTGAAACATGCCTTTGATATATTTACTCCTATTTATTATATGTGGATTTTGTATATTTCCGCTCAAAGAACCATCATAAATCTTATACTTTCAAATCCTGTGATGGGAGCAATATGAGTTTGAAGTGAGGGAGGATGGTGTCATGAGCCATAGTCTCCAATGATAACATCATCAAACTAATAATATAGACACTGGGAAATCTAAGGACAGCACACCTTAATATTTGGTAAGTTTATTTGAGAGCATCCTGTGGAATTCTTGAAGTCTTGAAGGACAGTGAGAAAATTCTTATCAGAAGCTGGGAAAAAAGGGATCCTTGTTTTGTAGAGGAGGAAAGTTTGGCAACACTGTTGCCTGCTGAATTGTGGGAAATAAAAACTATCTCTAACAAACTGGTGCATTTTGTTAAGGAAATGTCCAGGCAGAATGTTGAAATCATCAATTGATTAAAAACACAAACAAACAAAAACTATGTGTGATAAGACATAGAAAGAGATGAGACAAAAAGAACTATTTAATTTTTAAGGAGAATTTAGAGGAAGTATAAAGAACTTATGATCTTTGGGTTCAAAAATAAACCTGTTGTTTATTCCCAGCCTCTCCAGATGGTAAAAAATTCTGAAAGTAAAGGATTGCTTTAAGGCCTAGGTGAAATCCAGGATACAGCTATAAGATACTTCTTTAAAATTGTGGAAATATTTAAGACTGTTCTCACTAGACCCTCTCTGCTTCACAAGTGGGCTTCTGAATATTTTAAGCGCATTTTCCAATAGGTCCCTGACTCTCAGCTCGAGATGGAAGTGTCTGCCTGGAAGGGATTTGTGGGTATGACTGGTTATAATTTGATATGTAAGATTCCCCCTAAATTTTAAAGAGAACTATATTGGCAGAAGCACTACCTGCTTGGACTAAAAGAATACAACAGCTTTCAATGTTTATATGGCAAAAATTCATATTTACATCTTAAAAATAGAATATAGTATTTAAAATAATGTGAAGAAAATGAGTCACGTTGCAACCAAAATTGGTGGAAAATCACAATCATACGTAGTTATTAGGTTGGTGCAAAAGTAATTGCGATTTTTGCAATTATTTTTAACCTTTTAAACCGCAATTACGTTTGTACGAACCTAATATTTTTAAAAGCTTGCCTCGTATCAACTAAGGCAATGTGTATCTGAATGTTCCTGCAATGAAGAGGTACCACAGTGTCATACTTAGTTTGAACCATGCTTTGTCATTGTGCTTATGCCTGATTTGCATTTCTACAATGACTACATGTAAAGCTGAACAATTTAGTGTTGTTAAATCCTCTGCATGAGATCTTAAGAGCTCTTCCATTCTTTTCCATTGACATCTTCAAAGCCAGAATCTTGCAAGAGCAACAATTTTCAGCTTGGTACTCTTCAAAGCCTTTGGATTCAGCTACAAATTGCCAGATTAGTTTCCTTCATTCACTGTGTATCTTCATTGAAGAAACTCTTTGTTGCACCTTGTTGATGAACCCTAAAGCCTTTTTTTATGGAAAAGCAACAATAAAGGCCCTAGAGAGTATCCAGTCAAGCTACTGGTCATAGGCAGCTTAAAAGAATAAATAGCCCTGCAGATACAGGGTGTAACATTACCCTTAAACTTGATGGAAGCATGATGAGAACACTTTCTTTTAAACAGCAGCCTGACATATAACGGAATTTACAAATGTAAACTACTGGTTTACTGCAAACTGCTCCATTTTGCAATTTTTAATTTTTTCACTGCTAAAGCACAATTCATCCTCCCTGAGAATTTACCAACACCTTCCTGTTCTGAAGTTTCTACAGCAGCACCAGGAAAGATAGAGAATACCCTTTCCATTCCTTTGAATCTGACTTTGCCTGAAATTTCCCCTTTGCTATCCAACTCATAAGTACTGTCATCTTTGGTACCTGTGGCAACAATAAGTGTGTTGTTCCCTTCTCAAATACCTTTAAGCTTCAAGTCTCCATTTAATTAAAAGAAATTGCCTGCCTTTAATTGTAATTTTAGAATTTCCTCAGTTATTGGTATTTGCTGTGCCACATGAAACGTAATGTTTATCATTATGATGCAAAGTAAATGAGCTATTATATTCAAAAGCAACTGATAGCAACTGAATTAAGTGTTTGGTGATTAAGATGCTCTTCTTGAAGTATTGTACATCCTAACATAACAGTTTGTTACTTATATGTAGGAATTTGGGGGTTGACGTCTAACACATTCATATTCTTTCATTTAAAAATTGGCTCCCATTTAGCATCTTGCAGAACATTGGATTTTCAGGGATGGATTATTGAAATTAAGTAGGACAAGCCTACATTGCTACTTTTGTAATTTCTGTGGGCAAGTTTATATTGGTTCTTATTCTCTCATATTTTGAATTGATTTATAAAAATTGTAATTACCTATTTCTATCCTACCATTGTATATTGGGTGTGTTAATGGGGGGGTCACTAACTTGAACATGAGAGCTGTATTTGGTCCTGAGGAAGATGCTAGAATTTTAGCAGGATGGGGTAACTGCATGGGATTTTAGGTTGTCCCCCTCGGGAAGGGGAGGGTATGTGTATCTATGAGAAGAAGGATGTGCCCAGATATTTGGGTAGCCAGAGGCATAGAACTATGGCAGACTCTACTGTTGCCCCCAGTATCTGTTCTTTTTATTTTGCTCAGTAATAAAACCACAAAAGTTAGCTGGGCATTCGTGCAACCAATGAAAAAAAATTACATTTCCCAGCCTCTTTTGCAACTAAGTGTGGCCATGTGACTAAGCTTGGGCCAATGGAATGTAAGGAGAGGTAGTCTGCATAGATCTGGAAAGTTTTCTTAAAAAGAGGAAATACGTCCTCGCTGCCTCTTTTGCTGGTCTTTCTGGCATGTGGATGTCATGGCTCAGAGTGAAGCAGCCATCTTATAAGTCAGGGTGGAAATCACAGGTGACAGTTGGCAGAGCAACTTTTCAGAAGGAGTCGGGGATCCCTGATGATTATGGAGCCAGTATCTTTGCCTAAGATTGCTTACCTGAAAGAGAAAAACTTTTATCTCTTTACCACTGTTATTTTGGGCTTTTCATCTAATGAGTACACCTCTTTTATTTCCTTCAAACAAGTATCTTATACTATCTTATTTAGTTTATACTATCTTATATTATTATTACACCTATCCTATATTATCTTGTTTAGTTTTCTTGTTTATTTTCTGTCTCCGCTCTCTAGGATGCTAGTTTCAGGAGATTCAATTATAATAGCTTACCCTTTGTGGTATTGTAAGTAATTCACATGGACAATCACATTCATTGTAGTGCTTGCTGCAAGGGAGGCATATAGAGAGTTGTTTCAGCTAAAATATGATGGGAAGTCATTCCTTTGTTCTACATAAAAGTAATTGTATTAAACAGTCTAATGGCAATCACTGAAAAGCTGCTTAAAGGAATATTTCCTTCATTCATTGTTTTGGAAGGGTCCATCAGAAAGGCAGAAAAGCAAAACAAAACCTAATACTATTCCAATCGACTGAGCTGAAGAAGTGGAAGCTCCTTAACACCCAGATGGCATTTGACTATCATTTTATAAGGGTGTTCCTTCAAGTTAGACTGCTACATGGCCTCCCCATTTCTCTCAAAGTGACAAGCCTCCTTAATATCATCCAGTCCATCTAATTGCCACTCATGTTTAATAACTGTAATTTTTTTAAATTTATTTTTTTAAAGTAGTAAAAAAGTAGTTTTTAGAAGAAAAAGTTCACTTCAAATAAATAGAAGTGGGCCCAGGCAGAAAGCAGTGGCACAAGGGCAATTATTAAAAGGGAGAGTACACTCCAAAGACTTTGGAGCAGGCCCCAAGGAAAGGCAAGGCAAAAGGGGGGCAAAGGCCCAAAGGCCCAAAGGTGGCATTATTCGGAGAAAAAGTACTCTCTAAAAGGTTTGGAGCGGGCCCTGAGCAAAAGCAAGGCTCAAAAAGGCGAAGGCCCAAAGGAGCTTTGGGGTTTTATCTGGGATGGGCTGTTCCTCTCCAGGTGTGGGACCACTTGATTGACACCTATGATTGACTTCATCTCTTCAAACTGTGCTTGCTAACTACAAGCTGATTGGTCTTTCCCTGTACCTGGGCAGTTAATCTTGGCAGGCTCTGTAGCTTGAATGGCTTTGTTACAAGCTAAATGGCCCTCCTCCACCACCCCTACACCTGAGCTGATTACTCTGGCTGGTCATGCAGCTTGAATAGTTATCTCCTCTGGCTTTGTTATGGTCTCGGCCTTAATTCCTTCCACCGTGGTCATGTCCCAGACTGCCTATGATTTTTCTGTCTCAATCTCCCCTGTGATGGTGTAACCCTAACTGCCGTTAGGGAAAGGGATGAAGATCTCTCTGGCTGCTTCCGGCTGAGGAGGGGCAAAGTATCGATAAGCAGTGGGCTAGTCAGTCAGAGGGTAGTCTAATGGCCCTCGGTAGATGGGTAGGTCTTGTATGTCTATATGCGGCTCCATATGTGGCTCCATGTGGAGCACCATTTGTAGTTTTATGGCTCCTAGGTGAGGAGAGATAAACCAAGTAACTACCTGTAATTGGCATCTTTAGAGCTAGCATAAATCACCATGCTTTATTATTATTATTATTATTATTATTATTATTGGGGAATATTGGGAAACAATGTGTTTTCCCAGGATGTCGAGTCATTGTTTTTTCAATCTAGTTGTGGGGGGCGCAACTCATCTCTAAGTCAAGTCATTGTTTTCAATCTAGTTGTGGAGGGTGCAGCTCACTGTCCCATGTGGGAATCCAAACCGGCAACGTTGCTGTTGAGAGCTCGTGCTCTAACCAACTGAGCCATCTCGCCGCCTCACCATGCTTTTTAAAGGTGAACTTTCAGGAGCCCAGAATAAAATACTAGATCTTCTTTCTTAGACTCTTTTGTTTTGTATGGTGCATCACACAAAGCAAACTGACAGGGCTTCAGAGGCAGTAACTTCACAAAAGATGTGTAGAGGTCCTCTAAAGTGTCACACACCAAGATCTGTTTTGCTTCCTCTACAATTATTTGTCTTTTGTCATTGCTTAAACAGAAGAGAACTGCTTTCTTGCTTTGATCTCCTTTTGTGTAGATTTCCTTACTTTCATACTGTGTTTCCCAGAAAATAAGCCCTAGCCGGACAATCAGCTCTAATGCATCTTTTGGAGCAAATATTACTATAAGACCGTTCTTATTTTACTATAAGACCATGTCTTACATAATATAAAATATTATGTAATACCGGGTCTTATATTCATTTTTGCTTATTTTCGGGGAAACAGTATCATTAAAAATTTTGGTGACTTCATCATTCACTGTAACTCCAGAAGTCATAGTATAGTGCTTGTGGCTGCAGTGACAGCTCAGGCTCCAGTCTGTGGCATTGAGGGGTGGGCAGAAACTGTGTCGCTCTTGTTCACATCTGAATCTATACAGCTTAGAACTATGTCTGGAAAATAGTATGGGTTCAGCAAATATTTATAGAATGATATTAGGTTTGTGCAAAAATAATTGCGGTTTAAAAGGTTTAAAAAAAAAATTGCAAAAACCGCAATTACTTTTGCACCAACCTAATAAATGGACTACACTAGAATGGAGTTACTCTAAAGGTAGTAAGCTCCTGCTTTAAGAAACTGTAGAATTTAGAATTCCAAGGAACCTGGGGGGTTATTACAGGTGAGGAGACTGACATTCAGAGTGGTCATATGATTCCTAGGCCACACAGTCCCTTGTCGTGCCAATTGTTGGCCAACCTCTCTCGTGGGGTATGAGTTGCATGGCCACTGCTGCCTCTGCTGTGTGTGTTACTGTTTGGCTGATGAGCACTCGCCGTGGATGTTATAGATAGCTGCTCAGTGTCCCCGGGCTTGTACGGGATGACCAACTACCCTTTCCCCACACAGAGAGCCTATGAACACAGCCAACAGCATTTTCAAGGCTTCTTAGGCACCACAGAGCTTAGAAAGCCCAGCAGTTGGGAACAGTGTGGCCGTAATCAGCAGGCAGTTTTAGCTATTTATTACCTGGCACTGCAGGGAAGGGCAGCTGGCAGTTTTGAGGATCGTTGTCCAGGCTCTCCTCTGGCAACCATCTTCCTCCACCAGCTCCCAACAAAGACATTTAATCCCTCTCTTCCACTGCCCTCAGTTCTACTTGGGCGCGCTTGGAGAGCACAGACCGGAGTACAAAGTGACCCGAGGCCCCTACCACGGCCCATCCCTTCCAGCGCGGGCGCTCCAGCGCGGGGCGGGGCGTGCGGCGTGGGGAGGCCGGCGCGACCCGAGCCGCGCTCGTACACCTTCCGCTGCGATCGGCTCCGCGCGCCGCGCCGGGCTCGCAGGGGCGGGTGCGCGCCCCCGCCGGAGGGAGCGCGCATGCTCCGCCTCTCCCCGCCTCCTGGTGCGCGCCCCGCCCCCTCGGGCTTCGATACGCCGAGCGCTCAACATCCGAGGACTTCGGCCCAGAGTAACCCCGCTCGCGTGACCTTTACCCTCCATTCCTCCTCCTCCTCCCGGGGCCGGCCCGGCGAGCCCCAGGCGGTTGGACGCTCGCTCCCGTCCCTCCTTCCCACCTCCCTCCCCAGCTGCGGCTCACCCCCCTCGCGTCCCCTCCGCGCGATTCCTCGTCATGGCGGCTCTCAGCAAGTCCATCCCTCATAACTGCTACGAGATCGGCCACACTTGGCACCCTTCCTGCGGGGTCTCCTTCGTGCAGATCACCGGGGGCGCCCTGGAGGAGTCCCTGAAGATCTACGCCCCTCTGTACTTGGTGAGACCCGGGAGGCGCGAGTTTCGTGTGCAGGACGGGCCGGGGTGCCGTGTGGCTCCCGAGAGGCCTGGGGACTCGCCCCGTGGCTGTTGCGCTTTGGGAAGGGGTCCGAGGGCTTTTTTGGGACGAGGGTGGGTGGGATGGGGGAGGTCTCAAGGGGCGGGTATCCCAGATCCTCCTCGGGAAGGGCGGAGGGGGAGGGGCATTAGAGGCTGAGCTGTCATCTAAATGCTGGTTGTTGGGAAAGAGGGTGGGCTTCCAACTCGGGAATTAAGTTTAGGACACTTAAAAGTGTGACTACAGGGGGTCTGTGTTAGTGTTCCTCGCTCCTGCCTTGAGATGGGGAGATCGGCGAGGCGATGAGAAACGGCCTGTAATTTATTCTCGTACAAATCCCTCTGTCCCCCTACACCGATTTTTTCTTTTTTCTAAGGGCGTAGTTGACAGCAAACCCCTGCGGCCTCAGATCTTGTCTCATTTTGGAACCACAGGATTGTGGCTTGAGGGTTTTGCAAGTTTTTTTGTGAGTTCACAAAGTAGACACCTTGTTGAGCTTTTGCGTGGTAATTGAAAAGGTGGTGGTTGTAGTCTTCGAGTCAGTGAAGGTGATTAGATCTGACTTTATGTCATCGACCTTTATTACGCAACTTTACATATATGGCAATCCAAGTTTGGGATTTTTAATAGAGAATATTTGGAAATGTGTGTTTGTGTCACCGAGAACTGTAAAGAAAGTTTATTAAATGCTCTCACAAGCATCTTTTTTTTCTTTTTCAGTAATCTTGTCTTTGTTATTAAAGATTTATTACTTTGGTTACTGAAGTTCAGTCTCTCATTTTCTTGCCCAGTAGAAATCTGTGTCCTAAGAAGGCGGAGATAATATTTTTTGTATGGTTCCTAAAAGTTTCATATACTATTCAATGGATGCTCATTTCTTCCTTCCCATTGAGTAATAATTTAGATTTATATCCAGCTATGCCTAGAAATGTGTCTGTAGTACTTTTTGACAAGTTTGATTATTAGTTACGGAGATAACACAGGAGAAGATGGTAGCTTTCTCTGAGCTTGCAGAAGCCAGTGTTATTTTTATCATATAGACTGATGCATTTAAAACTTTAATGTATGTTAGGAATCCCCAGGGAGATCATGCTAAAATGGGGATTCTGATTCAGTAGGTCTGGGTGGGGCCTGAGATTCTGCATTTCTAACAAACTCCCAGATAATATTGATGCTGCTGGACTAAGAGCCACACTTTGAATAGTAGGATTGAGAGTGGAAGCCAATAATAAATGTATTATTGGAGCTGGAAATTTCTCCCTTGATTTTCCTTGGCAGAGAGCCATTTTATCTGCTTTTCCACATGAATTGTGGCCAGTCTCTCTTTATATATACTTGACAGAACATCTACAAATATTATTGAGCTCTTGATATATTCAATAATACAAAAAAGATTATTTCTGTCCTTATAGGAGGATGATGTAGGTGGGGAGAGAGTTTATGCTATGTAATTTCTCTCTTGAAAATCCATAACAACTCTATGAAGCCTCATTCATTCATTCATTCTTCATTCATTCATTCATTCATTCATTCAGCAACTGTTTGTTGAGTGCCTAGGCAGTTGTTGTATCTATAACCTAGACAAGTTATTGGTATGTTCCGTGATAAGCAAGTTCAGGGGAGCAACAGGTATATCCGTTCTTCTGTTCTAGCAGTTGAGGTGTCAGGAAAGGTTTGTGTTTTACTGTTATATCTCCAACTAGATTAAATACTTACTTTCTGAGGATAAATTCTCCATCTTATTTGACTTGTATCACTTATAGCTGTGTATTTCAAACTTTGGGTCACTCCTTATTAGTGGCTGTGAAATAAAATTAGTGGGAATTGACCAATATTTTATTTTAAGTGAAATAGAAGCGAATAGAAAAATTTAGAATTCATGGCAAGGATAAGCATTATTTTATGACAGTTTTGTTTCATTTATATTTGCATGTGTGGCTGGGGCTATTTAGAGCACATAGCAACACTTTGCTCTTTGTCAGTGTTGGATAATTGTTGATTAAATGTGTTTAAATGTGTAACCCCAGGTGCCAAGATACAAGGTAGTACGGGAAGAAGTGGGCTTTTAGGAGGGATTTGGGGCATGTGAATTTGACTCTCGGCTCCATCAGTTACTAGCTGTTTGACTTTTTGCATGTTACTTTGTCATTCTCTGTGAGAATTATGTGAAATAATGCATTGAAGATGCATCATATTTTCTAGTTCATAATAGGTCTTGAATAATTAGGCATTTTTTTCAGAAGATAATATCCCCATCTTTTAGGGCTGTTATAAGGACTTAAATGGGATAATAGTTTGTAGAAATAGCAGCTATCACATAGTAGGGCCCTAATAAAGTGTTGCAATTATTAAAACTGTGCATTCATGATAATTGATGTCTTTATCTCCTGTTAGAATGGTGGTTTGTATTCAGCACTAGCACAGTACTTCTGTGTGGTGTTTAATAAGTCTGAATGAGTGCTAGTATGAATGAATGAACTCATGAATGGTTCAGGAGTAAGGAGATATTTGGCAGGTCTAAGGTAGTGCCCCAGAGAATGGAAGGGTGGATTTAGACGCATTTGATAAGAGACATTTTCACAGAAAGAATGAACGGGACTTAGAGACCGATAATATTGGGGACAGTGTGAGGACTTTTTTGTGCTTCTAGGATTTCAAATCTGATTGATGCTGTTGTCATCATTGATAGAAAAGGAGAAGTTTTGAAGGGAAGCTGATTTGGGGGAAAGTTTAGTCAAGTGTTTTCTGGAGCCTATAAAATAGGTCTTGTGTATTTCCTTTTCATTTGTGGCTATTACCCTGTGTTTTGTACTTAACTGATTTGCTTTTGTTCCTTTCATATTTCTTGTTCAATACATCTGCTCTCATGCTTCTTTTTCATTTTGGTATCTACAACGATTCTTGGTCAGCATTCACCTTATAATGCTTAAACCATGTTGAAATGTAGATGGACTAATCCTTTTAATAGTGAATCTTGGTGTTTTCACAATTTGTAAAAAACATCAATCCTCATTGTCAATCTACTTCATGTTCTTTTTAAAAGAATCTTACGTATGTTGTAATATATACTGACAATTCATGCATGTACCAGAAATGTATTCCAGGAAGTGATATTTTGTTTCTTGAATGTTAGTTATTGCCACACGTTCACAATAAGTGGTACCCCTTGCCACACACATACACTGTTTAAACCTCAGACTGCCACGAAAACTGATAAAAGCATAGTGCCCTCAGTAATGTGTGGCAAATTTAGGATACACAATTGCCCTTTAGAGGGATGGATTCCATACTGTTCATGTACTTAGGTGCCTTCTCTATGAAGAAAACTCGTTCACTTATCTCAGATGGTTCTTAGTTATGCTGTTCCTAGGTGACTTTCTTCAGGACCTCCGGATGAGGATATTGACATTTACCCTTAGCTGACTTCAAAGTAGAACCTTTTGCACTTTGGGGAAGGAATAGGTTTAAAAGCCTGCTATTTCATTGACTTTTAGATGTTTACACCCTTCTTCAGAATATGAACATATTTACTTAATATTTAGTCACTTTGAGCCTTTTAATGTAACAAATTTGTTAGATTGTAAAGGGCCAATTAATCACCTCTAAACTCTGAATAAACACTTACGCAAGTTAAAAAAAACAACTTGTGGACAGTCTTTAGTTAGTTGCTAAAGGCTTGAAAACCATTGACTGAAGAAATCAGTTCAGTGGTATGTACCACTTACTTTGGATGTGTGGCAATAACTAACATTCAAGAAACAAAATACCACTTCCTGAAATACACTTTTGGTCTTTTTAAAAAGTGTTCTCACACAGTTTTACTTTATGGAAAAATGGTAATTCTACAAAACTTCCAAAGCTTAACTGCACTTACAAGAGGCTGTTCGGATTCCTGTATTTCAGTATGGCTTAGGTGGCAGGATCCTGGATGCTGGGATCAATTTGCCAGTGTTAGAATTCTAGCTTACTCCTTCCCAGCTGGGCAACCTCAGACAAATTAACCACTCTAAGCCCCAATTTCTCTGTCTGTAGTTTGGAGAAATGGTACATTTTCACTCCAGAGGTCCTTGTGAGGATTAAATGAGTCACACAGTGTGGACTGAGTTTTTAAAGGCAGTCGTTTAGCAGTTTTCTAGAGAATATGAGACCAGCAAGCGATGAGACTTTTCTAAGTTTTTGGTAATAGGCCATTTGTTTTTGTTTTTCACTTGAGAGAGAGAGAGAGAGAGAAAGAGAGAGAGAGAGATTGATTTTGAGAGAGAGATTAAGGAAAACAAACTGCTGCGAATGCCTACCTGTCTGGATTATTTGACCTTTGGAGATCATGGAATTTTAAATATGTGGACTTTGATTTTTGCTTGAGGCCTAGTTTGGAGGGCAGAGGTGAGGGACTCTTTATCTCTCTGTTCAATAAGTAACTGATGATTTTTGTATGATTTGTTATCCCTTTGGAGATATAATAGTCATTTGGTCTTTTTCTTTTAAATGAGCAATTAAGTGATGAAGTTTTCTATTTATTAACATGACAGTTTGAGTTGAACTTGTTTTTACATGTGACTTCTTGTTATTCTTTAGCTGATCTCTGTTGAATAGAAAGTACAGTTCCAACATATCACTCATAGTTGGAAGTTGACGACTTACTGTTGCACTAAACATTCTCTCAACTCAGCGCTTTTCTGTAGCAACTGTCTCTGAATAGAGCCGCCAAATCTGGTTTACTTTTGTTTGACTGTTTAATTATCATAGATCATTGGTAAAAGTTAATAAATATTGGAGTAAAAGATTGAAATAATTGTGATCCATCACTGTTCATGTTTCTGAGTCAGTAGATTATTATTAAAAGAGGTATTTGGTTGATTTAAAAAAAATTAAAAAGCCTTCAAATCCTTAAGTATTTTTCAATGCCAGCATTATTTCCTTTTGCCTGATCACTAGAAAATTCTCTTCAAATCAAAAGGAGTGCTCCCTTATCTGGGAAAGTTTACCCTCTTCAATAAATTGCTAAATTTTGGTAGAGACAGAAACTCACCTGGAGGAGTAAGGCAGCTAAGTCTACACGGGTATTCCCTGTGTAACACATTTTCCATCACACTGTCTTCATGCCCAACTCTCTAGTTGATTCACTGTGATACAGATTATTTTGATTAACCAGACCTCTTCTTTACTATTTCGAAAATTATATTTTTCATGCATTTTTGACTCTTTAAAACATAGTTTTGATTATTTGCTGATAAATATTGATGAAAAAATATACACTAATGGAGGGGGACTAAGATTTAATGATTTGATTTAATGATTAGATTAGATTTAGTAACATCTAAGCCTGGACTATTATTCCTAATTCAGTTACCTGTTATTTATTGAGTCTGCAGTGTTCAGGGTGCTGTGTCTACCGTGTTTCCCCGAAAATAAGACCTAGCTGGATAGTCAGCTCTAATGCGTCTTTTGGAGCACAAAGTAATATAAGACCTGCTGTTATTTTACTATAAGACCAGTCTTATATAATATAGTATAATATAATATAATATAATATAATATGATATAATACTGGGTCTTATATTAATTTTTTCTCCAAAAGACACATTTGAACTGATTGTCTGGCTAGGTCTTATTTTTGGGGAAACACGGTAGCAGCTGTGTGCTATGTGGTATTGTGGAGAATAAGAAAATGAATGAGACCTTCTTATTGTGACAGTGCGTAGTCCAGGAGGGAAGATTAGGCATGTATTATCCTGTAATAAAAATTCATTGAGATAAATACCATTTGATACAGATAAATGCTTTGAGAGGTCAGAGGTAAAAGGTCACATATGGCTAGGAGACAAGGGGAAACCTAATGGGAGAGGTGACAATTTGATAGCCTTGAAGGAAAAGTAGGATTTGGAAAAGTAGAAATGGTGGTGAATAAGGGAGAGGAATGGCTTGAGCAAAGACATTTAGTAGAACAGGATATGGTGTGCTTTGAAAAATGGGAGGTGGAATTTGGCCTTTATTTGACGTAATAGGTGACCTGTAAACGCTGCCAACAGGGGGTCAGCATGCTTGATGTTGTTTCGCAAAGCGTGTTCTGGCGGAGGTATACAGACCTGTTAGATTTAGTGCCTCAGACGTGAAGCAGGGGAAAGAATCAAATGAAGCCATAAGATTTTCAACCTTCTTGATTGGAATGCATGGAAGATACTGCTTTTGAAAAAAATATTTGTAGCAAAATATGCTGGATTGCATGGGGCATGTTGAATTTTAGCTACTAGTGTAATATAGGAGTGGAGAATGACCAGAAGACATTGAGAAATGTAAAGGTGCTGTTCTAGAGAGAAAGTGGGACTAGAGATTTAGGTTTACATGTCCTAAGAATAAGAGGGGAAAGTTGGAGGTATGGAAGGTCAACAAGTAAGAAAGATCCTTAGGTCTTGAAGAAGGATGTTTAGATGGAGAAGACAACCTGAGGAATGCTCATTTTAGGAACAAAGGAAACAAAAAAGAAAGAAGCAGAGAGATATGAAGAGGTTGAGAGGAGACAGTGTTGCAGAGGTCATGAGCAGGGCCTTTTGGGAGGTACTGTTAAGAGGTGGGAAGACATGGGCTTGCATCTCCTGCCACTTACTTACTGGCTTTTGTGACCTTGAGCAAGGTTCTTACCATACGTGAACCTTAGTGTTCTCATCTACAGAATGGGGGTAAAATACCTATCTCATATCCTTTAAAAATATAAATCAGCGCTTGTTATTCTGCCTGCCCAGACCTCTCGTTGGCTTTCCATCTCAATAAAATGTGAAATCTTTATCATGGCCTACGGAGCCCTGTGTGTTCTGGCTGTTGCTTGTTTCATTGCATTTCATACCATTTTCTGCTTTGCTTATTCACCTCCATTTGATACAATGACACTCTTTGCGTTATATTTTTGAATCTAAGTTTTGTTTTTTTAGAACAGAGAGCTTTTGATTTCTGGGAAATATCTTCGGTTGGACACCAGATTGTCAAAAAACAAACATTTCTAAGGAATAATGAGTATAAGGTGGTTTCTTCTTTTTATGAGTTATGACTTTAAGAAAAAATCTTGCCTCATATTTGTGCATAAATAATATACATGTAAGTAATTGCTTTTATTATAACAAGACAACCTGGATTGAAAGGCTGGAGCACAAATTTATGTTCCATATACCTATCTGTATAAGCTTTGATACTGATAGAAAATGTAGTAAGACTTTGGTAATAGATTTGTAATTTGTTTATCAAATATTTAATGAATATCTATCAGGCATTGTGCTAGGTGACAGGGAAGGGGAGTTAATTGAAGTGACTGCTTAATGAAGAGTTAAATAAAAAGGTTTTAGAAAGTCTTTTCAAAATGTGTTGGTACAATTTCTTGCATTGCTTGTATAGTATAATGAATGTGAAATATGTTTACATCCCTAAGGTCTATACTAGGCACACAGTTATGTATAATATTGATGCTACAGATTTTAAGTAATTTTGCTCTCAGCAGCATTGAAACATTCAGTAAAATGAATTTGTGTGAAGAAAAGTATGGAAAGAGGGAAGAATGCTAAATCAAGTGTCATCAGATTGGAGCAGGTTCCTTTATAAGAATGCTGACTTTTTACAATGTTTTCAACTTATTGCCATTTATGTTATGTAGTCTTTTGACTCCTTACATGTGTCACGTTGCTTTGGTTTCTTCATTTCAACTAGATTTTGTGGGTTTGGACTATGATTAATCCAGTTTGGGAATTGTTTTGAGGGATTCTGTATCCCTTCAGCAATGAAGGAAGTTGTATTCTGATCTTTCTTGGTTTCTAAACCAAGAAAGTAGACATGGGATCATTTTTTTCAGACCTGTATCTCAGAAACTCTGAAGCCCAGAAAACACTGAATTAATCAGGATCAAACTGAATTTTGGAGTGTGCTCACAGTTCCATTTAGAGCACATGAAGAGTGCCTGTAACTGTATTTACTCTGAATCTTCACTTCCTGTCACTCTTTTCTGCCTTCATTTCATTCTTCAAATATTATAGGTTGCCTATAATGTATCAGAAATACAGTGGTGGGAACGAAACATATGTGGACATCACAGCCAAGGGGGAAGATAAGCTTAAAATATACAAAAAATTATTTAAACTGTGGTTAAGTGCTATTAAGAAGTACAGGGTGTTTACTAAGAGTGATAGAAGAGGACCCCTTCAAGTGCGGTGGATTTGGGAAGGCTTTCCCAATGAAGTGACAGTCACATAGTATGTATATGAATACATATCAAGGGACTATGTATTAGGTTTGACATTTATGGCACAAAACTGAAATTTTAATGTGAGGAGATTGAGAAAAATAAGCAGTTACTTTATAGAGAGAAAGATTATTTGATGATTTCTTAAATCCAATATGCTGGCCAAAATTTTTCTTTTCTTTCCTTTTGACTTTGGCCTTTCCTTAAACTTAAAGTCAAAGGCAGTAATAAAACATCTCAGACCATACAAATACCTCGATTAACAGAGTTTCTGAAATTTAACTTCCCTTCTAATAAAATTTTATATTTTAAATTATGTTTTTCTTCATCCATTTAAATATAGATCAAGGTTTAGATAAAATTGTGAAATCTGGGAAGGTAAGCATCTGTATAAAGCTTTCTTTTTCTTTTAACCATAGTTAAGTTTCTTTTCTGGTTTAGGTAGATTGTCAGGGTTATCCCCATAAAAAAAAATAGTAAGGGATTTTATATCTAGCAAATAGCTGATGGGCTAATTTTTAGACTTCAGGATGAATTTTAGCAAATGTGTGAGTATAAGTGCAGTTTAAACCTTTTGAGAATGGCTTTGTTTTCTGTTAATGGAATTTTATATATCAACAAATGGTGAAGGGAGTTTGGTATTTTTTAGTCAGCCTAGTCCCCTGATATGTGTGATTTCTTGTCTTGCTCAAATTGTCCCTTCTTGTCTGGCTTGAATTCTTAGTTTGCTTGCATTCTGTTTTAAGGATTCAATTCATTACACCCAGCACTCTTATTGGAGAGACTGGAATATTTGTGCATACCTTCTGTTTTTCATATAAGTAAAGTTCTTTGATAAGAAGCATATTATTAGAATTTTCTTCATTAATTAAAGTATTTATTAAATTAGACCTCATGATATTTATACTTCAGTATGCGGAAGATGGCTTGGTATAAAAAATTACTTGGTTTAAGATTATTGTATTTCATGGTGAGTTGTATCAGGAAGTTGAAGTAACAGTTGTGTGTTTTCAAGACTGTCCTTACATTACCAAAAACATTAATATTACTCAGTTTGGACCAAGGCTATAATGTATGCAAGGCTCAGTCTGAGCCTTGTTCTTGATTATATTTTTGTCTCAATATTATATCTAGAGTATATTTTGAGGTTTATCTTTAAAGCCTATGTCAACTTCCATATAAATTTGAAAGTGGACCTTTTATTGAGAGTAAGCATATTATTATAAGGCTTGATTTGATGGTGGTGATCATTAAAGCTTTGATGGCATGATTTTCTTTATAGGGAGGCTTTATAGTAAGTAGCTAAGGAAAACTTTTGAAGATTTGCTTATATTCTCTAGCATGTATTATTAACAAAGTTGCCCTAGTTTTTTTTTTAATTCTTTTAATGTTTATTTTTTAATAAGCCAGTTGTCTGTACATGACGAGGCAGCATGGTGTAGTACATTGAATATAACTTACAAGATCTTAGATTTTATTTTGGTCTAAAACTTATAGTATGACCCTCAGTTTTCTCACTTACAAATAGATGGTAATCCTGCTTTAACTATTTCATGACTTGTTGTGGGAATCATATGAGAATAGTGCATATTAAAATCTTTGAAAACTGTAAAAAGATATGTGAATGTTAGTCTGTGATACTTGGTTTCTTGTCTTTTTGTTTTAGATATTTAAATTTGGCTTCTGTATCTTATAGTTTTAATCTTAAAAGTAAAAATGTTGGAAGCAATTTAAATGTAGTGTACTAGGGTTCTCCAGAGACACAGAACCAAAAGTGTGTGTGTGTGTGTGTGTGTGTGTGTGTGTGTGTGTGTGTGTCTGTGTGTGTGTCACACATACCATATATATGTAGAGATGGCCAGGCAGAGAAGGCTCGGCTTATTATAAGGAATTGGTTTACACAATTATGGAATCTGAGAAGTCCCAAGGTCTGCAGTTAGCAAGCTGGAGACTCAGAAGAGCTGATGTGTAGTTCCAATCCGAATCCCAAACGCCTGAGAACCAGGAGAGCTGATTGTGTAAATTTCAGTCCGAAAACTTTCAGGCTTGAGACCCAGGAGGAGCAGATGTTGCATTCTGAGACTTTAGGTGGGAAAAGACTAATGTCTAGTTTTTTGTTGTTTTTTTTTTTTAATATATCTGTTGTTTTTTTCTCTATTTTTTGTATGTTTTTTCTTTCCGGAAGGGCAGCCTGAATTGCTGTAGGGGCTAGGAAATCACACATTTTTGTTTGTAACATGCACTATGGATAAGTGAGACTGGTTCTCATGTAGAATATGTCAGACTTCAACAGCAGGTGTGGTGGTGAAGAGCATGGACCCTGGAGCCTCTTCCCTGTGTTTAGTCCCTGCTCTGCTACTTGTAGGTTGTGGGACTTAGGGCAACATAATCTCTTTGTGCTCATGTTTTCTTATCTCTAAAGTAGAGATCATAACTGCCCATCTCATAGACTGTTTTGAAGATGAAGTGAATTAACATTGATGTGGTGTTTAAAGCAGTGCCTGTCACATAATAAGTATTATAAATGTTTGATATATAAATAATAAGTATTCTGTTAATAAAATATTAAAACATGTAAATTCCTTATTTTGTTTTCTTTAAAGCAGTTGTTTTCACTTAAGAGGTAATTTTGTCTTCTTGGAGACATTTGGCAATACGTGGAGAAATTTTTGGTTGCCATAGCTCAGGGCGTGCTGCTGGCATTGGTAGACTGGAAGTAAGGAATGCTGCTAGACCTCCTATTATGCGTGGGATGGCCGTCCACAACAGTAAGTTTATCTGGTGCAAAACATGTAAATTCCCTTTGAGGGCCAGTTCGCTTCCTTCTGTTCCAGGGCCACAGAGTAGACTGCATTCCCACTACGAGTTAACCATCTCTGTGGGCCATGTGCAGCGTTAATGACATGGGGAAACAGACAAGAAAATATAAATGAATAAGATGAAATGCATAATGCATGTAGCCCCGATAGATGTTGAATAGTGATATTTTTGTAAAGAAACTCCTAAATTGGGGGCCTATCATGGTAAGGTTGCGTCAGCCTTTGTGTTAGTCAGGTTGGTCTTCATATTTGCTCTTCATGAACTGTGCTGAAATTCTGCCTGCCTTTTGACTTACACCTGGAATGTTCATGAAGATATTTGCCTATGTTTGCTTCTGGATACTTTATTTATACTTTTCAAAGTTAAGTCTATAGCCCGTCTTAGATTAATTTTTGTGTATAGTATGAGGCAGGGGTCAAGGTTAATTTTTGTTCTACACAGACAGCCAATTCCTCCAGTACCACTTATTTCAAAAAATGCCATAACTTTATAAGTGGGGTAAAAGAGCTCATTGTCGTTTTGTTTTACAGTGTTGACCTTTTATTTTTATTTTTCAACATAATGATTTGATCTACATATTATTTTCAACAAGGTAATTTGATATACATATACGTAATGAAATAATTACTACAGTCAAGCTAATTAACATATCATTTCCTCACGTAGGGACTTTTTTTGTGATGAGAGCACCTGGACTCTACTTTGCTAGCATATTTCCAGGATTCGTCCCAGTCATGCTATACATTAGATCAGTAGACTTATTCATACTGCATAACTGCAATTTTCCTTTGACCAACATCTCCCTGTTTTCCCCGCTGCCTCAGCCACTGGTAACCACCATTTTACTCTGCTTTCATGAATTCTACATTAGATTCCACATTTAAGTGAGATCATGCAGTATTTGTCTTTCTGTGCCTAGCTTATTTCACTTAGCATAATGTCCTCCAGGTTCACCCATGTTGTAGCAAATGATAGGATTTCCTTCTTTGTAAAGGCTAAATAATATTCTATGGTATATATGTATTGCAATTTCTTTATTCATTCATTCATCAGTGGACACTTATGTTGATTTCATGTTTTATCTTTTCAAAGAAACAACTTGTAGTTTTATTGATCTTTTGTATTATTTTTTAAGTCCCTATTTCATTTATTTTTGGTCTGATATTTTCTTCCTTCTTTTACCTTTTTTTTAGTTTATTGTTTTTCTAGATTCTTGAGGTATAAAGTTAGGTTATATGAGATCTTTCTTCTTTTGATATGTAGGCATTTATTGCGATAAACTTCCCTCTTAGAATTGTTTTTGCTACATCCCAAAAGTTTTGATGTATTACGTTTCCTTTTTCATTTGTCTTGAGATTTTTTTATTTTCTTTTTGATTTTTCTTTGATCCATTGTTTTTTTCATGAGTGTTAATTTTCACATGTTTATTAATTGTCCAATTTTGCTCCTGTTATTCACTTCTAGTTTCATACTGTTGTGGTCAGAAAAGATACTTGATGTAATTTCAATCTTCTTAAATTTTTTAAGACTTGTCTTGTGGCCTAACATATGATCTATCATTGAGAATGTCCTATGTGGGGCTTGCAAAGAATGTGTATTCTGTTCTCGTTGGATGGAATGTTCTATATATGTCTCTTAGGTCCATTTGGTCTGTAATCTTCTTTATTGATTTTCTGTTGAAAGTGGAGTATTAAAGTTTCTTGCTGTTACTGTATTGCCGTCCTTCATCAGGCTGGTCTGTTGCCTGGGGGCAGGCCTAGAACCTGGGTTCACTGGTATGGCCCTTGTGCTTGGGTCCATGTGTGCGGTCCTAAGATCTGGGACTTTGGTGTTTGGCTTGAGGCCTGGATCTGTACGGCAAGCCTGGAGCCTGGTTTCTTGGGGTTTGGCCTTCTGCTGAGATGGGCCTGTAGCCTGAGACTACTTGGATGTTCCTGTATCTTGGGTTTGTGTGGTGCCCGGTTTCACTTGATAGGCCTGGTGCTGGAGTTTCTGGCAAAGTTGGATGCTCACTTCACCCTTCTTCCTCCATTGGGTGAGTGTCTCTTTCCATACTGCGTTGCCTGGGGTTGGAATTGGGTAATGTGGGAAATGTGAGATTGCCTTTCCTACCCTCTTCAATGCTTTTCATATTTCTGTGCTCAGCCCAGGAGCTATAATCTCTCACCTGGAATCCTTAGCTCTTGTGAAGGTATTTTTGTGCATGGATAGTTGTTCAAACTGCTATTTCTGTGAGGGGATGAGTGCTGGAAACTGCTATTCTGCCATCTGGCTGATGTCACTCCTGTGTCATTTAATTCAACCTGTTTAATAAGTGAGGAAAATGAAATTTAAAGAGCATCTAAACAAGGATCCTTCATAGAAATTGTTAGTTGTCGAGCTAAGATTAAAAGTCATATCTCTTGATTATTTTGTATTCTATCATACTGATTATTTCTGTTTCTTATTCAGATTTTTTTTCTGTAATAATTAATCCCCACTTTCTCATACTTTTCCCCTCCCACCAGTTTTATAAATGTAATCATGTTTATTGTAGAATGGAAAGTACCCCAAAACCAAAAGATTAAAATAATCTACGTTCAGAGATAACCAATGCATAATGTTCTAGCATTTGTTTCATATGTTCATTAGAAAATATTGTTTTGCAGTGTGTCTTTTCACTTTATAGTTTGATTTATTTTTCTTTGGTCATTAAAGAGTCTTTCAAAAACTAGGTTATATAAATAAACAAACATTGGTATACATTTTAATCTAGTACTATTACGTACCTTGTGCTTAGCTAAATGTTTTCATGGATATTTGGACAATTCATAAGGAACTAATGTGGAATTACTTGGTCAAAGCATATGAACATTACAACATTTTTGCGCTGAAATATGTTTGTAAAGGTGTATGATGATGTCTGATAATGCTTTTATACACGTGTGGATGTGCTCTTACAATTACTACATGGCTAATACAGTTACTCTTAACATTATTTGGTTAGATCAGTGCTTCCTAACCTTTTTTCATACTATAGCATGCTTTGGTATACATAGAAAAATGACAATAATTGTGTGGCATGCTAGGGAAAACTGCGATGGTTTTCACCTTGCTTTGTTACCGGAGGCCTGGCCTGGCTACCCAGACTGTTGAAAGGATCAGTATTTCAGCCACTTATAAACCCTGGTTGGAAGCTCTGGGTTAGAGCACAGTGCTGATAAGGTCCTAAGTTATTTCCCACGTTTTATGTCAGATTTTCTCTGCTCTACTGTTCTTGTATATTTAGGTGTTTTGCAGTATTTGTAATTACAGACAGTACTATGAATGCAACTTTTGGTGGAAATAAGCACTTATTTCTCTTGTTTATAAACCTAGGAGTGGAATTGGTGGATCATAGATTAAGTATACCATGTTTCCCTGAAAATAAGACCTAGCTGGACCATCATCTGTAATGAGTCTTTTGGAGCAAAAATTAACTTAAGATCCGGTCTTATTTTAATATAAGATGAGGTATAACATAATATAATATATGTAATAAATATAACAAATAATAAATACTTTATAATATAATACCGGTTCTTATTTTATTGTAATATAAGACCGGTCTTATATTAATTTTTGCTCCAAAAGATGCATTAGAGCTGATGGTCTGGCTAGGTCTTATTTTCGGGGAAACACGGTACATTTAGTTTTATTAGATAATAATAGTTTTCCAAAGTAATTGCACAGTTTTACATTCCCACCCTCAATGTGCGAAGTTCCAATTACTTTATTTTAGACAATACTTTGCATTATCAGTTCTTTTTATTTTAGTCACTCTGTTGGTGTGCAGTAGTATTTCATCGTGTGGTACTCGGATGAATAATGATGCTGAGTGTATTTCATATGCCCACTGGCCATGTGGATGACTGCTTTTTTTTTTTTTTTTTACTTGAATGTTTTATTTTAAGATAATTGTAGATTCTTAGGAAGTTGTAAGAAATAATAGAGAAATAATAGGGATTGGGTTTCTACCAACGGTTTTGTCTTGCAAAATGATAGTAAGATATTGTAACCAAAATATTGCCATTGGTATAGTCATGATGCACAGCACTTCCATCACCACCATGATCTCTTATGTTGCCTTTTATAGCCACACCCACTTCCCTCTCACTTCCTTACTTCCTCTTTACCCCTAGCAACCATGACTTTATTCTTCATTTCTATAATTTTGTCTTTTCAAGAGTGTTATATAAGTGGAATCATACAGTATGTAGTCTTCTGGGATCGGCCCTTTACATTCAGAATAATACTGTGGAGATTCGTCAAGGTTGTTTCCTGTATCGCTAGCTTGTTTGTTTTTATTGCTGAGTCGTATTCCATGGTATGTATACACCCCAGTTTTTTAACCCATTTGCCTCTTGCATGGCATCTGGTGGTTTTTGATTTTTGACTGTTACAAACAAAGCTGCTGTAAACTTTTGTGCACAGATTTTATGTGAACATACATTTTCATTTCTCTATGATAAACACCTAGCACTGCAATTCCTGGGTCATATGCTAGTTGCTCGTTTAGTTTTTAAGAAAATGTCACACCGCTTTCCAGAATGGCTGTGCCATTTCACATTACCCCCAACAAGGCATGCGTCTTTGTCAGTATTTGGTGTTTTCAGTATTTTAAAATTTTAGACATGATAGTTGTATAGTGATAGCTCGTTGTAGTTTTTCTTTTTTTAAATTAAATTTGTTGGGGTAACAATGGTTAGTAAAATTACATAGGTTTCAAGTGTGCATTTCTATAATATATCACCTATATATCACATTGTGTATTTTAATTTCCATTTCTTTAATGGCTGATGTGCTAATTTTTCATTTGCATATCCTCTTTGGTGATCTGTTCATGTCTTTTGCCATTTTCTAATTGTATTGTTTGTTTTTTTAATGTTGAGTTTTTACATTTCCTTATATTTTCTAGATACTGGTCCTGTAGTTTACAAGTATTTTTTTCACATTTGCAGCCAGTCTTTTTGTCTTTTTAACAGGTCTTTCACAGTTAACTTTTGAATTACCAAATTACACTTAATTTTGAAGTGTAGTTTACAATTTTTCCTTTTGTGAATTGTGCTTTTGGTGTCAAGTCTAAGAACTCTGCCCAGCCTTCGCTCACTACGATTTTCTTTGATATTTTTTGTCCTATATTTCTGTAGTTTGATGTTTTACATTTATGTCTATAAAGCATGAGGCTTAGATTGAAGTTAAAATATATTTTTTGTTTTCCTTGTGGATGTCCATTTACTCTAGCACTATTTGTGGAAAAGGCTATTCCTTTCTCCATGGAATTGTCTTTGTACCTTGTCAAAAATCAGTTGGATGTATTTATGTGGATCTATTTCTATGTTCTGTATTCTATTTCATTAATAGAATAATTTGTCTTTCTGCTAGTATCACAAAGCATGATATCTGTAGCTATATAATAAGTCTTGAAAGTGGATAGACTGAGTCCTCCTAGTTTATCCCACGTTTCAAAGTTGTTTTGGCTTTTATAGTTCCTTTGCTTTTCTATATTAATTTCAGGATAGTCTTGTCTATTTCCACAAAAATCTTTCTGAGATTGTGATAGAAATTTTGTTAAACCTATATAGCACCTTGGGGAGAATTGACATCTTACCATGTTGAGTTTTCTAATCCACAAACATTTATTTATATAATATTTGGTTTCCTTCATCAGAATTGTGTAGTTTTTACTATTAGTCCTACACAAGTGTTGTCAATCTTTTCCTAAATATTTCATTTTTTTTAGAAGTTATAAATGCTATTGTATTTTTAATTTCAGTGTTCATTGCTCTTATATAGAAATACCATTTTTTTATGTTTATCTTATATCCTATGCTTCTGATGAATTTTTTTTTAAAGATTTTATTGGGGAAGGGGAACAGGACTTTATTGGGGAACAGTGTGTTTTTCCCAGGACCCATCAGCTCCAAGTCAAATTGTTGTCCTTTCACTCTTAGTTGTGGAGGGTGCCCCCCAGCTCCAAGTCCAGTCGCCATGTTCAATCTAGTTGTAAGGGGCGCAGCCCACCATCCCTTGAGGGAGTCGAACTGGTAACCCGGTGCTCAGAGCTGGGCTCTAACCAACTGAGCCACCTGTCCGCCCTTTGCTGAACTTTTCTTTTCTTTTTTTAACGTTCTTATTTAGTTCTAGGATTTTTTTTTTTATTAAGATTCTTTATTAGATAATCATGTTATCTGCAAATAGGGATAGTTTTATTTCTTCCTCCCCAGGAACAGAGGGGCTTTTATTTTTTTCCTGTAACTACTTGAATATATAATAAAGTACCAGATTCTGCCCATTGTTCAGTCTAAAATGAAGGAGACATTTACATTTCAAAATCTGAAGATGTTAGGGGAATGACCATTAGAACTGATGAGATAATTGAAGATCAGGGAGTAATTGAAAATGATACCAACATTTTGTTCCTAAGTAATTGGGCAGATGTAATGCTACTACTTGAGGTAGGAAATTCGGAAATGAAAGCATTTTGGGGAAATATAACGTGTTCTACTTTGATGCCTGTAGTATATCTGTGTTGACATGTCCAATAGACATTTGAAGTATGGATTAAAAATTTAGGGGAGAGATTGGAGGTATAGTAAGAATTCCTACTTTGAGATGATAGATGATGCCGTGGGAGAGAGCCTATGTAGAATGAGTAGTGATATGAGGAAGAAATGCTAACAAAGAAATAGCATCTAGAGATATGATGGGACAATGAAAAGAATGTACTGACACAGAAAGCATAGAAGCCTTTTTGGTCAAAATTCCACCTGTTTGTCAAGATTCATCTTAGAGAGAGTTCAGTGAAATCTTCCAGACATCATCACCTTTCCAGTCCCATCTCCGTTAAGTCATACCCTAATATGTGTTTTTAGAGCATTTCCTTCCACCTTTAGTGTAGCACCATTGCTATATTGTTTCTGTACCTGTGTCCCTTTCAAGATTTTATGTTCCTTGGAGGCAAGGATTAGATCTTATTCATCATTGTTTTTCCTGTGTATGGCATAATTCTTAATAACAATTTGTTTAATTGAATGAAGTTGTAGACGGTCAGTTTCAGAGGCTTCAAAGGGATAGAGTAAGAAAAGAACTGAGAAGAGGCCATTAGATTTGTTGGTCACTGACCTTAGGTCAAGTGTTATCTCTAGGACCATGGGGAAGTAAATGGAGAGTTCTCTAGTCTTGCTTTGCTCAAGTCATTCTTCCTTTTCTATATTCCCTCCCTCATTCCCTAAATATGTCCTTCTAACATTTGTTCCTTTGATAATATTGTTTTATCATGATGGAAAAGTCTTCCTTCCCAGTGACCTGTGAGAATTCTACTATTCTTCCAAATTTAGCTTATATCCCCTTCTAAATGAAACTGCTGCCTGTATTCACTCTTTGCTAACCTTCCAAAGCATTTTGTATTGCTAATACTTAACCATTCTTCAATGTTTCTATCCATTTCTTATATAATATTATGATTCAGATGATTCATATGATTTTTATTTCCTATAACATTAAATTGTACACAATAAATACTTAGATTTCATGTCTTGATTTTTAAAGATCATTACTAAATTATCTCAGAGCTTTTTTGTTTTGTTTTAATCGAGAAACCTTTCTTTTAAATTCAAAGTTCACACACACACAAAACCCTAAAAAATACATGTTTTCCATCTAAATTTAAAAGATAAGTCATGAAGATTCATAAGTTGATATTCTTTATAAAATATTTCCGTGATAGACATCTGCAATTCTCTATATAAGAACTTGTTCCTGTTTCTGTGTTCTAGTTGCACATGGTATCTACCCATATTATGCTAGGTTCTCAATATTTGTTTTTCGGGTCTTTTTTTTTTTTGGATGACCTCCAGTAGGTCAGAAATCATTCATTTTATTTTTTATTTTTTTATTTTTGTTTTTTTACACAGTAGTCATGTTTGAATAACAATGAATTTCTCTGCTTTCTCTCATTGAAGTTTTCTAGTGCCCAGGCTGATGATATTCATAATGTAATTTTGTTTTGGCATTCAACCTTTATTTGAATTATACGTTTTTTTAAATTTAAAAATATATTTTGTTTTAAAAATATATTTAAAAATACATTTAAAATTATATTTTGTTTGAAAAAGTATAAAACTTCTTTAAGACATTATAAATCTTTACCTCACCATTTGGTGGTTACTTATTACATGACCCACATTGTAATTTCTTGGTGTATATTTTACCCATTATACCTTCAATAAATTAAAGTGTCTTCTGTCTCAGGAATTGTATTTTTATAGAGGAACCAGTATAATACCAGGGTTTTTAATTTTAAAATATATGCTATTATTCAGTAGCTTCCATGTAAGAGCTAATTTAAGTGGGAAAAGTTGGTTGGATTAAACAAAAAAGCCTTTCTCTTTTCAGATTGCAGCAATTCTCCGGAAACGAAAATTAGACTATTATTTACACAAATTACTCCCTGAGATCCTACAATCTGCTTCATTCCTGACTGCTAATGGGGCCTTGTATATGGCTTTCTTTTGCATTTTAAGGTTGGTACTCAAAATCACCACTGGAGGTTAATGCAAATTCCTTTGTTGAAACGGAAACAAACATGTTTATATAAATGTTGTGCAGGTCACTGCTTGTATATTCCTTTTTTTCTCTCTGAAATGACATTTATTTATCCCAAAGAAAGCTTGTAAAACAAGGAGTTGTGGGCCTCATGGCCTAAGGATATAATATAAACTTCAAGTTATTGCTGTGATTATATAGCAAAAGTGCTTTAAGTATTATACATTTTCTGAGGGCTACTTACATTTACCAAGTTGCTGATGAGGATTTCTTAACTTTTCAGTTCCATAGATCAGGAATTCAAAGCAGTTGTCCATGATTTACATTAAGTCCATATACCGTGAACAGACTTCAAAAGGACTATAAAATGCTCATGTTTATATATAGAACAGTAAATTAACTGATGGCGTGTCCTACTGATGAAACTTTTGGTCCTTATTCAGTCTTATGTACATTACCTGTGTGACATGTATCATACAATGTAGATGCGGTTAGAGTTCAGTTTTTAGTACTGTGACATACCTAACATATTTATTAGGTATTTTACTTTTTACCTTTTTCCCCACTGATTGTTGAAAACCCAAACTAGTGGTTTTTTTAATCTGTCAAGTTTAAAATACTAACTTCACATTATCCTCATGTTAGTGTTATCTAATTAGTGTTGCCCAAAGTTATATACCTGTGTTGCCCACAGGTATATTTTAACTGCAGTTAAAAATATAATTTCCAACTTTTTTTTAGAGATTTTTCCCCCCCCTCAAAACATTAATAAACTTTTAGATTGTGCAGAAAATAATTGATAGGGTTTATACTGTTGAGTAAATCATACCCTTAAATTGACTTGAGAAACTGTATCATGTGATCTCTGGAAAGTTTCTAACACTTCTTAAAACTCCAAGAATAAAGTTATAAGATAATTAGGCTTTAAAAAATCACAGTGATAATAAATTGCTATTGCAGCATTTTTTTTTTATATTCTGTGAACCTGTTTGGTTACGTTGTGGAAACATAAAATACTTATAATAAGGTAACACCTATGTTCCTCCTGTAACTGAGTCATTGAGTAATTTTTCTTTAATTTTTTACATTCAGTAACTTAAGTCCTTTGTGGATTTTATGTTAGAGGGAGAACGGCTGCCAGTCTTCTCAGGCAGAATATTTCCGATGTCTGTTTCAGAAATATCCATGTTATTTATGCTTAGTAGATTTTCTAATTTTTTTAAAGCTAAGTTTCAGTTAAAAAGATCATTTCATCTATGATTCTTGATGTATTAGGTTGTTGCCAAAGTAATTGCGGTTTTTGCAATTTTTTAACATTTTAAACCACAATTTTGTACCAACCTAGTATATGTATTTTCCTATGAAGTGTCATTTAACAATTGACCAACTTTGTTCAGGTAATTTCTTATAATTTTTATGTGCTGCTTCTCCCTTTCTTAGGAACGTACTGTCTTTGAAAGGACAAAAAAATCTTCCTTACGTCTCCTAACTTTTTTTTCTCTTTAAAAACCCAAGCAGCTAATTGGCCATTTATAATGTGTGAGGCACTTTACAGATTCTTACTGTCAAAGGACGTATTCTAGTAAATGAAAAATTACATACACATGTAATTAAAAATATGAATTAATTTATTTAGTAAGTTCTGTGAGAAAGAGTTATTAAGGGTTGTAGAAGCAAAGAGGGAAACATTTGTTGAATATCTATTATATGTTAAAAAATACTACTAATAATAGTTATAATTGTAAAAACAGTTAACATTTTCTGAATAGTTTCCATGTACCGTGCATGGTGCTGGGGAATATCTCATGTAGTCCTCATAACAACTATATGAGATAGGTAATATTCCCATTTTATAGAGAAGGAAACTGAGAACAAATAGGGTTTCTGCATAGTGAGCCATGTTGGATCCAGGGAACATATAGATGAATTATTGGAAGGAGAGATGCCTGTTACTTTGCTGTTGTAGTAGCCTGAATGATGAGAGAGGGTGAGGGACCTATCTAAAGCTGGGGACAGTAGGTTGGAGAGGAATTTGAGAGATTAATTGCATATGGAAAAATTTAAGGGAATGATTGAATATCATTAACAGAGAAGGGGTAACAGAGAAGGAGAAGCCAAGGATGTCTCTATGTGTCACATTTGGGTGGATAGGTACTTGTTGATGCCATTAACCTAGGAAAATAGAGAATAAGTTCCTGAGGATGGGGGAGAGAGATAATGAGTTTGGTTTTGGAATTTGAGGTGCTGTGGGACATTTATATAGAGGGTGGACTGAGATGGGCAATTTGTATTCGTAATAACTGAAATGACCAACTAGAAATTTCAAACAAACGTTCCAAATTTGAATTTCAGGAGGATACTTGGAAAATTCTACTCATGGAGTCCTGGCTTTGGTGCCGCTTTGCCAGCATCTTATGTGGCCATTCTAATCGAACGAAAAAGCAGGTAAATTTTTACACGTCTACGTATTTAATAGAACTGATTTATTGCCAACTAGAACATTTTGTTTCCTTATCGTTTATTGTAGTCCAGGTATGAGAAATAGTTCCACATGTCTTCTGGTCTTGCAAATATTTGATGGAAAATTTAATTGTATATTAGTATTATTTTTTATGCTTATTAAGCCTAAAAATATAAAGATTGACATTATAGAACAATAATACCCATTAGCCTTTGTTTACTAAAAAATTAGAGAGTTCTCTAATGTGCCTAACTAAAACATGGTATATACAAATTCGAATTTAAGATCTCCATAACACAATACCATTATCACACCTGAAGTAATGAACAATAGTTTTTTTTTAAATTAAGCTTATTGGGGTGACATTGGTTAATAAAATAATATAGATTTCAAGTGTACAATTCTATAATACATCATCTGTATATTGCATCGTGTGCGCACCACCTAAAGTCAAATCTAAGAGTAGTTTTCTATTATCATCTAGATCTATAGTTTGCTTCAGGCTCATTGAGTGACTTCTGTTAAATCAATTATTATTTTTAAGGCAGCTTCTCATTAAAAATATGTTTTCATCTTTATTCAACTTGAAAATGTTCTATGTGAAATGATAAGATTTCTATAAAATGCTGCAAACAGTAATGTGAATTGTTTAGTCAGGTAAACAGTTGAAGATAAAGCTTTTATACAAAAGAATTTTTGCCATTGCATGAATAATTATTGTTGACAACTGCATTGACTCCATCTTTATCCCAGATAATGAAGATGGGGTCATGTATTAATCAACTTGGGGTCATCTTTCAGTTTATGAAAATGTTTATTATAGTCATTGATCCCCTAGTAAGAGTATAGATAGGTCTTATCAGGTAACCGATTATTTACTTAAACCACCTGAAGCCACTTTTGATGTATTCTTATAAATGTACTATTATCTAAATTTGTGGTTCTCTGTTTGATTATATCAAAATTCTTTTGGATTATTAAAATTATTAAAATCAAAGGACTGGTAGATATTATTACAACAGCATCATCAAGTCAGCATTGCTCGAAGCTTAGGATACTCCATTTGAGAAGACAGTACAGAATAATATAAATAGTGTAGATTTTGGAGCTGTACTACTGGCTGAGGACACTGCCAGTTACTGTGTGACTTCTATGGCTGTTCCTCACCTGAAAATGGATAGTAATAATCTACTCACACAGTTGTTCAGAGAATTAAATGAGTTAATATATGTAAAAGTACACAGAACAGTGCCTGTCATATAGTATTAAGTATTAAGTATTATTGCTGTTTTCCCAAAAAGTAATGAGAAAGTTATTCTGGTGATTGTAACTTCCTGATCAATTTAAAAATATGCATATTGGTTTTGGAAATATGATTTCAAAATATATTATTCATACATGAAACTTTAAAGATGCTTTAAACCAAGTTTGCTACATTTATTTTTATTACTTGAATAATCAGATAGCATTGTTGAAGTTATTTGCTTTTTGAAGTTATATTCTTTTCTGTTGATGTGTTAGTCCAGGTCTTATTTTTATAATATTTAAAAAAGTCGAACTTTTCTTTGAAGACCAACATTTGTTTAAATGCAGTAATACTAAAGTAAAGTTTATTGATATTAAACTATAATTTCTTAAGGCATAAAGAGGTTTCTTTGAAGTAAGGTGATAACTTGGATTTTGGTTACTAGTTTATTTCCTATTCTCTTTTTACTTTTGATAGTGAACTTTTTTAGAAAAAGCTTTCTGCTTTTATTTGCCTTAAATGAGTTATTGCAGTTTTTTTTTAAAGATTTTTATTGGGGAAGGGGAACAAAACTTTATTGGGTAACAATGTGTACTTCCAGGACTTTTCTCCAGTCAAGTTGTTGTTCTTTCACTTACTTGTGGAGGGCGCAGCTCAGCTCCAGGTCCAGTTGCCGTTGCTAGTTGCAGGGGGCGCAGCCCACCTCCTTCAGCTGAACAGGCACCTTGCTGGCTTGAGCCAGCGATGCTCT